>NC_080546.1:8901019-9613519 GCF_028640845.1 Ahaetulla prasina | reverse complement strand
GCCTCCCTCCTCAAGGCAATCGCAAGCAGTTCAGATCACTAGCCAATAAGGCTTCAGGCGCGATAAATTCAAAACGAAAATAATTTTACGGTTGGGGTCACCACATCGTGGGGAATTGTATTAAAGGTGTCACCACATCATGGGGAATTGTATTAAAGGGGTCACAGCACTATAAAGGTTGAGAACCACTGGGCTAAAACATACTATGAACGGTTGCAGGAACTGAGCATGGCTAGTCTAGTGAAGAGAAGGACCAGGAGAGACAGAACAGTCTTTCAATACTTGAGGGGCTGCCACAGAGAGGAAGGGGGTCAACTTGTTTTCCAAAGCTCCTGAAGGTCAGACAAGGAATAATGGATGGAAACTGAACAAAGGAGAGATTCAACCTGGAAATAAGGAGACATTTTCTGACAGTGAGAACAATCAACCAATGGAACAGAAGTTGCCTTCAGAAGTTGTGGAAGCTTCATCACTGGAGGCTTTCAAGAAGATACTGGACTGCCATTTGTGAGAAACGGTGTAGGGTTTCCTGCTTGGGTGGGGGGTTGGACTAGATGACCCACAAGGTCCCTTCCAACTCTATTAATCTGTATATCTGTCCACGCCAGAGCATGGCCCTCTCATGCAACTTTTGAAGGATCTGCGGGCCACGTGAGAGCGCCCATCCTTGGATAGCCTCTGAAGATCATTTGAGAACAGAGCATGCTTTCGAAAACAATTGTTGTCAGGTATTGGGGAACACTGGCGTGTCACCCAAAACATCCTGGTGTGTCATCTTTGACATGCATGTTGTAGTTTCGCCATCACTAGGCCAACTAGTTTTTTAAGCTGCCAAGGATCCCAAACGTCTATCAGTAATGGCTTTGAGTCTTGTCAAATTTGCTTCATCCAAGCAGACTCACTTCCAGTAGTGGCCAAAATTATGGAAACCTTTTGGGAAAAGTGTATTCTCTAAAACTAGCCAATAACACCACTTTTTTTTGGAGCAGTACCATAAAATTATATATCAATGGAAAGATAATTTAATCAGGAATGTAATGCAATAACTTTTATGAAGGGTTTGCTATTGGAATAGCAGTTATAAAGAAGAAAAGTGAAACGCATAGAAAAAACAAGGTATACAGAAATGATCACCATGTCAGTTAAGACTTAGTTGGGTAACCTTTAGCATGAATTACAGCCTTACAACATCTTCCCATGGAGTGAACCAAATCTTTTAATTCTGTAGCTGTTATAATGTGAAACCAAGATTGAACAATTGCTTCTATTTACTAGGTTTTATTGTTGGGTCGCTTCTGACTAACAAGTTTCTTTAGTCGGCTCCAGAGATTTTCAATTGAGTTAAGGTCTGGGCTATTCCCAGGCCATTCCAGCAGTGGAATAGGATTATCTTAAAACTCCCCCTAAAAAAAGTGGTGTTATTAGCCATCAAACTTAAAAATACACTTTTCCCAAAAATTTTCCACAATTTTGGCCAGTACTGTAATAACCATGCCTCAAACGTCATAAAACCAGGTGTTGCTTGCTTAACAACTACCTTGCTTCGCTCCAGAAATTCTGGTCCTATGGTCGTAAGTCGAGGACTACCTGTCTGTATTAGCGGATGACTAAACCTCATATTAAAAACATTAGATGCTTATTCAGCAGAGTTGAAAATGTACAGGCAGCACCGTTAAATTTTAGAAGCCAGATAAAAGTGATTGTGTAATGTTTTTAAATGGTCAGAGGGCAAAATAACACTTCCTGAGGAGAATGAAAACAGGAATTTGGGCCCAGCGCTGAACAAACGTCAGTTTCTGATATAATTGCAAATTCATGCGTGTGTACGGATAAGATCTAGATCCGTTCCAGTCCGGTTTCCGGCCTGGTTACAGCACGGAAACAGCCTTGGTCGCGTTGGTTGATGATCTCTGGAGGGCTCGGGACAGAGGTTGTTCCTCTGTCCTGGTCCTACTAGATCTCTCAGCGGCTTTTGATACCATCGACCATGGTATCCTGCTGCGCCGGCTCGGGGGACTTGGAGTGGGAGGCACCGTTCATCGGTGGTTCTCCTCCTACCTCTCCGACCGGTCGCAGACGGTGTTGACAGGAGGGCAGAGATCGGCCCCGAGGCGCCTCTTATGTGGGGTGCCGCAAGGGTCGGTTCTCTCGCCTCTTCTGTTCAACATCTACATGAAGCCGCTGGGTGAGATCATCCGTGGTTTTGGGGTGAGTTGTCATCTATACGCTGACGATACTCAGCTGTATATCTCCACCTCTAACCACCCCAACGAGGCTGTTGAAGTGATGTCCCAGTGCCTGGAGGCCGTACGGATCTGGATGGGGAGAAACAGACTCAGACTCAATCCCACCAAGACCGAGTGGCTGTGGATGCCGGCGGCCCAGTACAGTCAGCTAATTCCATCGCTGACTGTTGGGGGTGAGTCATTGGCCCCCACGGAAAGGGCTCGCAATCTGCACGGCTGTCTTTAGAAGAACATATGACGGCTGTCGCCAGGGGGGCTTTTTATCAGGTTCACCTGATACGCCAGTTGCGCCCCTTTCTGGATCGGGCTTCCTTATGCACAGTCACCCATGCCCTTGTTACATCCCGCCTGGACTACTGCAACGCTCTCTACATGGGGCTCCCCTTGAGGGGGACCTGGAGGCTTCAACTGGTCCAGAATGCAGCTGTGCGGGTGATAGAGGGAGCACCTCGCGGCTCCCGTGTGACACCTCCCCTGCGCAGTCTGCACTGGCTCCCAGTGATCTTCCGGGTCCAATTCAAGGTGCTTGTTATCACCTTTAAAGCACTCCATGGCTTAGGACCGGGGTATCTACAGGACCGCCTACTGCCACCAGTAGCCTCACACCGACCAGTGCGCTCTCACAGAGAGGGCCTCCTCCGGATACCGTCAGCCAAACAATGTTGGCTGGCGACCTCCAGAGGGAGGGCCTTCTCTGTGGGGGCTCCCGCCCTCTGGAATGAGCTGCCTCCAGGGCTTTGTCAACTCCCCGACCTCTGGACCTTCCGCCGCGAGCTGAAGACGCTGTTGTTTCGACGTGCGGGACTAGCTTGAACATAGTTTTAATTTCAGGTTTTAATTAGGGTTTTATATGGGGTTTTTAAATTTATTTAAATTTTTAGGCCGTTATTGAATCAGTTTTTTTATACAGTTTTTAATTTGTATTGTATGCATTGTGTTTTTACTAGCTGTGAACTGTCCTGAGTCCTTCGGGAGAAGGGCGGTATACAAATATAATAAATAATAATAATAATTATTATTATTATTAATTTTTTTTCTGAGGGAGGAAGCTGGGGTGGGTTTAAATGTTTAATCATTTTGCCTATACAGGTAATCCTCGACTTACAACCACAATGGAGCCCCAAATTTATGCTGTTAAGTATGAGACATTTGCCCGATTTTACAACCTTTCTTGCCACGGTTGTTAAGTGAATCATCCGCAGTTGGTAAGTTAGTCACACCGTTGTTAAGTGAATCTGGGTTCCGTGTTGACTTTGCTTGTCAGAAGGTCGCAAAAGGGGATCACGTGACCCCGGGACACAGCAACGGTCATAAGTGTGAACCAATTGTCAAGCATCTGAATTTTGATCACATGAACGAGCCGATGCTACAAAAGTCACAAGCGTGAAAAACTGTCGTAAGTCACATTTTTCAGTGCTGTTGTAACTTTGAACAGTCACTAAGTGAACTTTGTAAGTCGAGGGCTACCTGTATTAGGAGGAAATTCTTCCCACAAACTGTTTTGGCTACTTAATTGAGTTTGAATTAGGATCCCAGAAAGGAGAAAAAATATATTATCCCAGTAAGTTGAATGTATCAGTGCCTCCAGAAGTTGTGAATGCTCCAACACTGGAAGTTTTTAAGAAGATGTTGGACAACCATTTGTCTGAAGTGGTGTAGGGTTTCCTGCCTAAGCAGGGGGTTGGACTAGAAGACCTCCAAGGTCCCTTCCAACTCTTCTCTTCTCTTCTCTTCTCTTCTCTTTTCTTCTCTAAATGGTTCTTATTCACTAAGATGGTGAATTATGGGTAATTTATATATTCCTGTCTGTTTGGCCATTTTCATTTTGATTGAACCAATCTAGTATAATAGAATAGAATAGAATAGAATTTATTGGCCAAGTGTGATTAGACACACAAGGAATTTGTCTTGGTGCAGAAGCTCTCAGTGTACATAAAAGAAAAGATACAACATTTACAACACAATTGATGGTCAATATATCAATATAAATCATAAGGATTGCCAGCAACAAGTTATAGTCATACAGTCATAAGTGGAAAGAGATAAGGTAGTCATAGGTGGGTCGTATTCATTTCGTATTGCTGTACAGGTAGTTTTACGACAGCAGTTGTGACCAGAAAATTATACGTAGTCCTTGACTTACGACAATTCATTTAGTGACCGTTCGAAGATACAAAGACGTTGAAAAAAGTGACTTATGACCGTTTTTATTTATTATTTATTATTTATTTATTCAAATTTTTACACCGCCCTTTTCACACTTGTAACCATTGCCGCATCCGCATGGTCACGTGATCCAAATTCAGACGCTTGGCAACTGACTCATATTTATGACGGTTGCAGTGTGCCGAGGTCATGTGATTTCCCCCCCCTCCTCTTTTGTGAAATTCTGACAAGCAAGAATCAACGGGGAAGCCAGGTTCACTCGACAGCCGTGTTACTAACTGAACGACTGCAGTGATTCGCTTAAGAACAGCGGCAGGGAAAGTCGTAAAATGGGGGAAAAGAAATCGCAAGGAACGCCTCACGTCGCAACAGAAATTTTGGCCTCGGTTAGGGTTGTAAGTCGAGGACTGCCTGTATAGTTTTTAAATCAGGGATCTCCAACCTTGGCAACTTTAAGACTTGTGGACGTCAACTCCCAGAATTCCTGGGAGCTGGCTGAGGAATTCTGGGAGTTGAAGTCCACAAGTCTTAAAGTTGCCAAGGTTAGAGATCCCTGGTTGAAATGGTGCGGTCTTTCAGTGAGGCCACAAATAAATGCCCGGATTTTGCAGAATTTCCCCCCTCCCCCATGGTCATTAAATGAGACATCATGTGAGCATGATTGGGAACTTCCTCTCCTCTTGTCCCCATTGACTTTGCTTCTCGGGAGCCAGCTGCGAAGGTTTCGAATAGCGACGGTGTGATTCTGGGATATTGCAACCACCATAAATACATGCTGGTTGCAGGTGTGATAATCAGGTGATCATAGGGATGCTGCAACGGTTGTAAGTATGAGGACTGGTTGTAAGGTACAGGCAGTCCTCGACTTATAACAGTTCCTTTAGTGACCGTTCAAAGTTACAACGGCACTGAAAAATGTGATTTACGACCGTTTTTCACACTTACGACTTTTTGTAGCATCCCCTTGTTCATGTGATCCAAATTCAGATGCTTGACAACTGGTTCACACTTACGACCGTTGCAGCGTCTCAGGGTCATGTGATCCCCTTTTGCGACCTTCTGACAAGCAAAGCCAATGGGGAAGCCAGATTCACTTAACCGCCGCGTGACTAACTTATCAACTTCGGTGACTCCCTTAACAACGGTGGCATGAAAAGTTGTAAAATGGGGCGGAACTCACTTAACCCAGGACTCATTTAAGAACAGAATTTTCGGGCTCAATTGTGGTCGTAAGTCGAGGACTACCTGTTGGGTTTGTTTGTTTTTTAGTGCTGTCATAATTTGGAATGGTCATCAATTGGAATGGTCCTAAGTCGAGAACTACCAGCACAGGTTTTCCTCGACTTTCAACAGTGCATTTAACGGACTGTTCAAAGTCACAACAGCATTGACATAAGTGACTTATGACCGTTTTTCACACTTAACGACCACTGCAGCGTCTCCATGGTCATGTGATCAATATTTGGATGCTTGGCGACTGACTCATATTTATGACCGTTGCAGTGTCCCAGGGTCATGGGATCCCGTTTTGTGACCTTCTGACAAGCCAAGTCAATGGGGAAGCTAAATTCACTTAACAACCGTGTTACTAACTTAACAACTTCAGTGATTCACTCAACAACTGGGACAAGAAAGGTCATAATATTCACTTAATCAATTTTTTCCCCTTGCAACGGAAATTTTGGGCTAAATTGTGGTCATATGTCAAGGACTACCTATAATGAACATGGTGCTGTGTACATCTGTGGTATAACTTGTGCACCAATGGCTTTTTTTAGCAGAGGGATAATTATACCAGAAAATATTCTTTTTCTTTTATATTGAGGCCTCCAATAATTCTTTAAAAAGTAGTTTTGGAAACTGGTACAGGAGTGACCAAAATAGTGGAAACCTTTTGGGAAAAGTGTATTTTCTAAAACTAGCTAATAACACCACTTATTTTTTTTTTTTTTTGAAGTAGTACCATAAAATTATATATCAATGGAAAGATAATTTAATCAAGAATGTAATGCAATAACTTTTATGAAAGATTTGCTATTAGAATAGCAGTTATAAAGAAGAAAAGTGAAACAAGATATACAGAAATTATCACATCAGTTAATACTTTGTTGGGTAACCTTTAGTATGAATTACGGCCTTACAACAGTCTTCCCATGGAGTGAACCGAGTCTTTTAGTTCTGCAGCTGTTATAATGTGAAACCAAGATTGAATGATTGCTTCTATTAACTGGGTTTTATTACTGGGTCGCTTCTGACTAACAAGTTTCTTGAGTCAGCTCCATAGATTTTCAGTTGGGTTAAGGTTTGGGCTATTCCCAGGCCATTCCAGCAGTGGAATTAGATTATATTGAAACTTCAAAAAAAGTGGCATTATTAGCCATCAAACCTCAAAAATACACTTTTCCCAAAAGGTTTCCACAATTTTGGCCACTACTGTATATAAACATCTTAAAAAAATTGTATCCCATAAACAAGGCAGGTTACAAATTCACCTTAAATCTCCTTCTTAAAAATAATTTAAAACGTAATACACTTAATTACTCTTTTTTGACTCGGTTAAAAAAAAAAAATAGTTCTTTCTGATCACTTTAATGCTCTGTGTGACTGTGCAATATCGTAATTAAAAATACTTTTAGAATAGAATAGAATAGAATAGAATAGAATTCTTTATTGGCCAAGTGTGATTGGACACACAAGGAATTTGTCTTGGTGCATATGCTCTCAGTGTACATAAAAGAAAAGATACGTTCATCAAGGTACAACATTTACAACACAATTGATGATCAATATATCAATATAAATCATAAGGATTGCCAGCAACAAGTTATAGTCATACAGTCATAAGTGGAAAGAGTCTTTTTTAAGACTTTCAAACTTAGATAATTCCAGTGTGTTTCCTGTATAACGGCTTCCCTTCTCTGTTGTTCGTTTCCTTACCTTGATTTTTTTTCCCCTCTCAGTCTTTTCTTTGTATCATGGCTTCCATGACATATTTTTTTTTCCCTTTCTTTTCCCTTTTTTGCCGTTTGCAAAGACTCTTGGGAGGATTTGACAGATTTGGTGGAGCAATTGCGCGATGATACAGAAGGTGCGTGCCACACCAACATCTTCCTGCTATTCTTCACATTCCATTTGCCATGGCTTTTGTTGTCTTTTGAGCTGGGTCACACGCTGCTTTCCAGGGGTTGTCGCTGGAGGGTCCATGCACATCTGTGCCCATATTGTTCTGCGTTTTTCTCGGTTTAAAAACACGCATTTTCTCTTAATGTACTCCGTGTCCATTGCATTCTTAATATGCACCCATACCTCCATTTATTTGTTTTATTTCTGGGCTGCTGTCGGTCACCGTTGGAAGGAGCACATCCTTCATTACAATTAAATTTAACAATAAATAAATAGAAATAAAATCTGTTCTGTATGTTGACGCTACATACTGGTCTCCTCTAAAGGCTAATCTATGCAGGTAGTCCTCGACTTATGACCACAATTGTGGACCATAAATTTCCTTTGGTAAGTGTTGTGACCCAGGCCCAAGTAGGTAGTAAGAAACTCAGTCCGTGAAAAAGCAGACAAACTTTATTCGAACAGCTGAGAATTACTTCATTCCCAGCGTCGTTCAACTCAAAGTAAAACAAATGCCTCCCAACACAAATTCCTCACTTCTCTCGCAAACCTTGGTCCAATTAGGCAAACTGCCAAAGGCCCTTCCTGGCAAACGTCCAGAAGCCATAAAAACAAAGACATACATGAAGCAGAAGACACAGCTACAACGTTGTTTTCCAGCAAAGCTGAAACACTGGTGCTGGTCTGTTATTAAGCCTTATGGGAGGGACCAATCATCTCTTGGCCCTACTCCTGAGTTGTCCTCTCTGCTTGAGCTGCTTTTGCCTTCTGGCAGCTCTTCTCATGCGTGCATTAGGAACAGGCTCCTCCTGTTCCTTTGCCTCACTACTATCAGTCTCTGGAGGCTCTGGAGTCCGCACCTCACTTCCTGATGGCCCTGGCCTCACCTCAGCCTCATCGCTGTCCGACTCCCTTGCCAGCTCTGCAGGCTGCTGACGGACCACAACAGTAAGTGAGACAGTTGATCAGTGAGATTTGCTCTGTTTTACGACCTTACGAGGGTTGTTAAGACAATCCCTGCAGTTGTTAAGTTAGTAACGCCGTTGTTAAGTGAATCTGGTTTCCCGCCAGGTCGCAATAGGGGATCACATGATCCCGGGACAGTATTTAGCCCTCATAAATACAAGTCAGTTGCCAAAGCGTCTGAATTTTGATCATGGGGATGCTGCAACGGTCGTAAGTGTGAAAAATGGTCGTGCGTTATTTTTTTTCAGCACCATTGATGCTTCCAGTGGTCGCTAAAAACAAAGCTGTAAGTCGAGAATTACCTGCAAGTGTGAAAAACGGTCATAACTTATTTTTTTCAGTGCCGTTGTAACTTCAAACGGTCACAAAACGAATGGTTGTAAGTCGAGGTCTACCTGCATACAGAACTCCAGAAGCTGAAACTCTCTCTGTCTATAGAATAGAATAGAATAGAATTTTTATTGGCCAAGTGTGATTGGACACACAAGGAATTTGTCTTGGTGCATAGGCTCTCAGTGTACATAAAAGAAAAGATACCTTCATCAAGGTACAACATTTACAACACAATTGATGGTCAATATATCAATATAAATCATAAGGATTGCCAGCAACAAGTTATAGTCATACAGTCATATGTGGAAAGAGATTGGTGATGGGAACTATGAAACGATTAATAGTAGTGCAGATTCAGTAAATAGTTTGACAGTGTTGATGGAATTATTTGTTTAGCAGAGTGATGGCCTTCGGGAAAAAACTGTTCTTGTGTCTAGTTGTTCTGGTGTGCAGTGCTCTATAGCGTCGTTTTGAGGGTAGGAGTTGAAACAGTTTATGTCCAGGATGCGAGGGGTCTGTAAATATTTTCACGGCCCTCTTCTTGATTCGTGCAGTATACAGGTCCTCAATGGAAGGCAGGTTGGTAGCAATTATTTTTTAAGTAATTATCTTACTTCAGTAGAAATATACAGGTAGTTAGTTCATGAATTACAACCATCCATTTAGAGGCCGTTCGAAGTTACAGTGGCACAGGGGAAAAGTGACTTATGACCAGTTCTCGCACTTATGACTGTTGCAGAATCACAACAGTCGTATGATCAAAATCCAGGAGCGTGACATCTGCATGTACTTAGGATCACTTGGGAAGACAGATTCACTTAACAATCCCCAGTGATTTGTGTAACAATTGTGACCAAAAGGGTCATAAAATCGGGCATGCTTCACTTAACAACCACCTTGATTAAGAACGGAAATTCTGATGCCAGTTTTGCTCGTAAATTGAGGATTACCTGTAATTTGGGAAGCCAGATTCACTTAACAACCCCAATGATTTGCGTAACAATTATAACCAAAAGGGTCGTAAAATCGGGCATGCTTCACTTAACAACCACCTTGATTAAGAACGGAAATTCCGATGCCAGTTGTGCTCGTAAGTTGAGGACTTACCTGTAACCTGTTCTCCAAATAGAAAGTAGATTAGTCCCTTAATACCCAGAACCAAATCCTTAAAACAGTGGTAAATATATAAATAATGGATACAGCCATACACCTGTCAACAGATAATAAAAACAGCTTTCTAAATCTAATCATATCTGGACTGGAGCAAATAAATTTTTTAAGCCTTCCCAAAAAAAAAAAAAAAAAAATCCACCAAAGAAGAATCCTGGAATATTTTCTGAAAGGGAATGTCAACAGTACATTTATTTAAGGTCATTAATAGAATAGAATAGAATAGAATTTTATTGGCCAAGTGTGATTGGACACACAAGGAATTTAAATGGTATATGTTGTAAACCTTTGGCTGCCTTATTTACGTCCCTCATTCTTGACTGTTTCCTCTTTCGTTATATAAATGGTTTTAAAAACCTTTGACAAATGTTTGCTGCCAGACCCAGGCATTTGTTTGCTTAGTTTCTTCTGTTCATTTCTTGCAGCAGATGAAATGTTTGCTGCCACACCCATAAATAATAGATAAAAGAGTTGGAAGGGACCTTGGAGGTCTTCTAGTCCAGCCTCCTATCCGGTTTCAGATAAATGGCAGTCCAATCAGTTAAACATGGCTGCCTCCAACTCGTATCTCAAAAATTTTCGCCTTTGTCCTGCCCTTTTGGCGCATTACTTCAACTTATTTGGTGTATGCGCTGAATGCATATGGACAATTGTGAAAATCCAGGATTACTATATGGAGAACGGGCTGCAAGGGGCGGTGGGGGGGGAAACAGTGACATTTAAGAAATGTACAGGAAGTTATATTAGATGTTTAGAGAAATGATTGCTTTTATAAGTGAATGAGGAAAAAAATGAGTGTGTTATAGAATAGAATAGAATAGAATAGAATAGAATAGAATAGAATTTTTTTTATTGGCCAAGTGTGATTGGACACACAAGGAATTTGTCTTGGTGCATATGCTCTCAGTGTACATAAAAGAAAAGATACGTTCATCAAGGTACAACATTTACAACACAATGTAAATTTACAATCCAATGTAGTAGTGAGAAATTTCCTGAAAGTGAGAACAATTAACCAGTGGAAATTCTTTAAATTCCTAAAAGGCTTTTAAGAAGCAACGGATGGAAACTAGAATAGAATAGAATAGAATAGAATAGAATAGAATAGAATAGAATAGAATAGAATAGAATAGAATAGAATTTTTTATTGGCCAAGTGTGATTGGACACACAAGGAATTTGTCTTGGTGCATATGCTCTCAGTGTACATAAAAGAAAAGATACGTTCATCAAGGTACAACATTTACAACACAATGTAAATTTACAATCCAATGTAGTAGTGAGAAATTTCCTGAAAGTGAGAACAATTAACCAGTGGAAATTCTTTAAATTCTTAAAAGGCTTTTAAGAAGCAACGGATGGAAACTAGAATAGAATAGAATAGAATAGAATAGAATAGAATAGAATAGAATAGAATAGAATAGAATTTTTTTTTATGTGGCATTCCTAGGCTGCATTAACAGAGGGATAGAATCAAGATTATGTAAAGGCTTAATACCACTTTATAATGCCTTGATAAGACCACACTCGGAATATTGCATCAAGATGTTGAGGTTCTAGAAAATATGCAGAGAAGAACAACAAAGATGATTAGGGGACTGGAGGCTAAAACCAGAGGTGAAATGCTACCGGTTTGGGCCGGTTTGCCCGATCCAGTGGTAAAGAATGCTACCGGTTCCCTGAACTGGTAGTAAAAAAATGTTTTAAAAAGTTTTTTTTAAAAAAGTTCCAACGATCGCACGTCACACAGCTGATCTTCGGAACTTTTTTTGTTCACTTTTTAAGCATTTTTTTTACTACGGTTCTCCGGGACCAATAGTTAAAAATGCTTTAAAAAGTTTTTTTTAAAGTTCCAACGATCGCGCTGCACAGCTGATTGTCGCACAGCTGATCTTCGGAACTTTTCTTTTTCACTTTTTAAGCATTTTTTTTTTTTGTGCTACCGGTTCTCTGGAACCGGTAGTAAAAAAATGCTAAAAAAAGTTTTTAAAAAGTTTGAAAGATCAGCTGTGCGACTATCAGCTGTGCCGTGCGATTTATATTAGCTAGAAAGCAGGAAATCTAGCAAATCTAAATCGCATGGCACAGCTGTTTCTCCCCCCCTCCCCACTTTTCTACTTACCTTTGCAAACTCAGAAAAGGCTTCTTAGTGCTTGTGGTACACATGCACGCAAAGCGGGAGCTATGTGTGCAAAGCGCGCACAAAGCAAAACAGTAGCAGACTTCAGAGCATTTCACCCCTGTCTAAAACATACAAAGAACAGTTGCAGGAATTGTTGTGGTCCGTCAGCAGCCTACAGTGCTGGCAACGGAGTCGGACAGCAATGAGGCTGAGGTGAGGCCAGGGCCATCGGGAAGTGAGGTGCGGACTCCAGAGCCTCCAGAGACTGATAGTAGTGAGGAAGAGGAACTGGAGGAGCCTGTTCCTAATGCACGCATGAGAAGAGCTGCCAGAAGGCAAGAACAGCTCAAGCAAAAAGGACGACTCAGGAGTAAGGCCAAGAGATAATTGGCCCCTCCCATAAGACTTAATAACAAACCAGCACTGGTGTTTCAGCTTTGCCAGAAAACAACTTTGCAACTGCATCCTCTGCTTCGTGTTTTGGTGAATTCTGGATATTTATCAGGAAGGGCCTTTTGGCAGTTTGCCTAATTGGACTCAGGTTTGTGATAACTGAAGAATTTGTGTTTGGGAGGCCTTTGTTTTACTTTGAGTTAAACGACGCTGGGAATGAAGTAATTCCCAGCTGTTCGAATGAAGTTTATTTTATCACGGACTGAGTTTGTTGTTACCTACTTGGGTCTGGGTCACAACAGGAATTGAGTATGTCTAGTTCGATGAAAAGAAGGACTAGGGGTGACGTGATAGCAGTGTTCTAATATCTCAGGGGCTGCCAAAAAGAAGAGGGAGTCGGGCTGTTCTCCAAAGCACCTGAATGCAGGACAACAAGCAATGGATGGAAGGAGAGAAGGAACCTAGAATTAAGGAGAAATTTCCTGACAGCGAGAACAGTTAATCAGTGGAACAACTTGCCTCCAGAAATTGTGGGTGCTCCATCAATGGAGGTTTTTAAGTAGAGATTGGACAACCGTCGGTCTAAAATGGTATATTGTCTCCTGCATGAGCAGGCGGTTAGGACTAGAAGACCTCCAAGGTCTCAGCTTTGTTATTCTGTTAAACCTGCCCAGTAGAAAAAGCTTTTCTCCAATAACCATTTTGCTGTTTTTTAGCTGGCACCCCCTTCAGCTAAAACAGCCTGGAGTAGAAGACTTCCAAGGTCCCTCCCAACTCTGTTCTTCTGTTTGTAACTTGCAGTGCTTACTCACCCTGTGTACGTCCCAATGGTTAGCAAGATCACAAGTTAAGCTTCACGAACTGTTGGCATGGAATACATGGAATAATCAAGTTACTAACCCTTGGCCACCTCCTGCAAAGCAGTAGGCTCAAATGTGATTGGCTGATTTGTGGTTGCATGTGTGATGTAAATGCAGCCTGTGTGTGATATGCCACAATTCATTGTGGAAAGGATGTAAACAAATGAAACAGCATCTGGTTTGCGGTTGGGGGAATTTTTTGTGCCGCACAAAAAGGCAAGAAAGCAGAAATGGATAGGAGTCTTGACGTTACGACAGAAAACTGTAAGCTTTCGGTTTTTGTGGATTTATAGTTTGGAATGTAATAGAGTGGCTTTTGTGCATTTCTTTATTTCCCACATTTACACCAGATAGGCCTGGCTTCAAAAGATATTCGTTATCTGTGATACACTAAAATTTTCCTCTAACACCATCTAATTTAATTGCGACACATGACAAAAATATGAAGAAATGGACATGATTTTAGTTCTATTTCAGCATCTCATCTGTTACTAAATTTGAGACTCTGTTGTTGTGGCCCGCTAGCAGCCAACAGAGCTGGCAGCAGATTCGGATAGTGAGGAAGTTGGGGAGGAATGTGGGCCAGTCCTGGAGTCTGGGGAAGGCTTGGATGATGGCTCTGAGGTAGAGAGGGGGCCAAGGCCATCTGGTAGTTTTTTGCTGCCTCCGGAGTCTGACATCAGCGAGGCAGAAGAATAGCTTGAGCCTATTCCCAGTGTGTACATGCGCAGAGCTGCCAGGAGACAAGAACAATTAAGAAAACAGGGTTGACTTGGGAGTAAGGCTTGGAGATGATTGGCCCCTCCCATAAGACATAAAAGAGAAGCGAATGGGACATGAGCTTTTGCAGGAAGCAATTACTTCATCTGGCCGATTCAAGAGTTGAAATTTCTGTTTGTGACTCTGTGCCAAGTTTGGCCTTGCCCTGCCTCTGGAAATTCTCTCTTTGGCAGCGTTCCACGTGAGATAGGTGGTGTTGATAACCTTCCTCTGAAAGACTGTTTATCAAGCTTTGCAGACTGTAAATGAAAGTAATTTACAGCCGTATGAATAAAAGAGGTTTTCCAGGGACAAAGTTTGTGCTGTTTAATTTCTAAGGAAGCCTAGGTCAGTACATATATATGTGCCAAGATGTAACTAGTTCTAGTTTAAGAGACAGTAATAGATTTGGACGTCCCAGGTTTGTGATAAGGCCGAAGAACTTTTTTTGAAGGATTTGTTTTGGACTTAATTTGGACTAAGCTGAGAATGAAATAATTCTCAGCTGTTCTAATAAAATATGTTTGTTTAGGACTGATTGTATCTGGTAATAACTACTTGGGCCTAGGTCACAACATATATTCTATTGGCTGTTGTAGGGGTCATAGCTGGCTCTGTAGGTTGAGAAGTTTGGTTGAAGTTTGAACTGATGCAATGTCCTTAAGAGATTGTGCAATGTAGGGAGCTTGCAACTAGTGGGTTAATCCTATTATGTCCTGGAGGGTCCTGTCTTAATCCCATCATCCTGGAGCTGATGGTCTTTTGTTTTGTAGATAGGCTGTCCCAATCTTTCTCAATGGGCACCAGATATCTTAGGGCGGGGAGGGAGTTTGAGTCTGCTTTCTGTCGTTTAAGAAAAAACATGTTTCTCCACTTCTCATTTAGGGAAATATAATATTCTGCCTTCTTTTTTTAATATACCTCAAAATATTTCATTCTTCTAGGAGAGGGGAGTGCTAACTTTCTACAAGATTAGTAAAAAAAAATTATCAGTATTCTTTTTGGAAACAAACTCAGTTCTTTAGAAGCAGTTCCTGGATTTGTCTTCATACCAGTTTTCTGGGGAGGGAAGGCTTCTGTTTACTGAGGAAATATTTCAATTTTTTTTTAAATTTAAATTTATATCCCGCCCTTCTCCGAAGACTCAGGGCGGCTTACATTGTGTAAGGCAATAGTCTCATTCTATTTGTATATTTACAAAGTCAACTTATTGCCCCCCCAACAATCTGGGTCCTCATTTTACCTACCTTATAAAGGATGGAAGGCTGAGTCAACCTTGGGCCTGGTGGGACTCGAGCCTGCAGTAATTGCAAGCAGCTGTGTTTTAATAACAGACTATCTTACAGCCTGAGCCACCCACGGCCAAGTCTTTAAACTCAAATTTTGGGGCCTTCTGTTTTGTCATGCAAGTCAGCTTTAAGACTTTTTAAAGAACTGTGCAATGCCCCATGCCCACCTCCACATGGCTGGCTGCAGTAGTGGGTTCCAATTACCTTCGCTACCGGTTCCGAAACGGGAGTGAAACTGAAAGTGAAACTCCTCTGCTTGTGTTTTGCATTTGGAACTGATTTCTTTTGAGGTGGGGAGGGGGAGTAGAACTCCTTAGCATCAGAAGGCTGTTTGGAAAGTGAAACGGTATTTGCTGTGTGAGCAAGGAGGAGACAGGAAGGAGCCTGGCCGTGTCTTAGCTCAAGTGTTCTGTATTAAAGCTGCTTCCCGCTGTGAAAGTAAAACTGTAAGTGAAACTCCTCTCCTCTGCTTGCGTTTTGCATTTGGAACAGATTTTTTTTCAGGAGGGGAGGGGGGAGTAGAACTCCTTAACATCAGAGCATAATAATATAGGAAATACTAATGCTCTGATGGTCATTTCGAAAAATCCTTTCTTAGTGAGCACCTAGAATCCAAGAAGAACATACGTGGCAAATTTCAAGTTTGTAGGCTTTACGGTTCTGGAGATTTTGTGATTATGGCTTGAGTGGTTTTCGCTTTTATATACATATAGATTCTTTATATTGATGTTCCATCAAGTCAGTCTCAACGCTTAATGATCATATTAGAAAGTAGACTTTTTCCACAATGATTTGGCCTAACTGCTCCTTTAGGTCTTCCAGCTGTTATCTCTATGTTTCTCCACTTCTCCACTTTTTCTTAAGTTTTTTTTCCCCAGTCGATTGAAATTACGATCTTATTAAACCGTGTATGTATGTTCTCTTGTAGATCCCAACTATGTCATGGCCAATGAACGCATGAATCTGATGAATATGGCAAAACTAAGCATAAAGGGCTTGATCGAATCTGCTCTAAATCTTGGGAGAACCTTGGACTCCGACTATGCACCTCTTCAGCAATTCTTTGTCGTCATGGAGCACTGCCTTAAACATGGCTTAAAAGGTGGGTATAGATTGACAAAAGATCTCCTCTAGGGGCTATATCCACATTCTTAAACTGGAATAAATTAGTAGATAGGGCAGTATGTTTTGTTTTCTAAGGTGTTTTAAAGTACTGATGAACGCAGAGGGTCTCCAAACTTGGCAACTTTCAGACTTGTGGACTTCAACTCCCAGAATTCCTCAGCCAGCTATGCAAGAATACAAAATGCACAGGTACAGTATATATGGTACCTTGCTCAGTAGTAGTAACTGTGAGAGGGATCTTGGAATCCTAGTGGACAACCATTTAAATGTGAGCCAGCAGAGTGCAGCAGCTGCCAAAAAAGCCAACACAGTTCTAGGCTGCATAAACAGAGGGATAGAATCAAGATCATGTGAAGTGTTAATACCACTTTGTCAGGCCTTGGTAAGGTCACACTTGGAATACGGCATCCAGTTTTGGTCGCCACGATGTAAAAAAGATGTTGAAAAAGAGTGCAGTGAAGAGCAACGAAGATGATTAGGGGACTGGAGACTAAAACGGTTGCAGGAACTGGGTATGTCTAGTTTAATGAAAAGAAGGACTGGGGGAGACATGATAGCAGTGTTCGAATATCTCAGGGGTTGCCAGAAAGAAGAGGGAGTCAAACTATTCTCCAAAGCACCTGAGGGTAGAACAAGAAGCAATGGGTGGAAACTAATCAAGGAGAGAAGCAACTTAGAACTAAGGAGAAATTTCCTGACAGTTAGAACAATTAATCAGTGGAGCAACTTGCCTCCAGAAGTTGTGAATGCTCCAACAGTGGAAGTTTTTAAGAAGATGTTGAATAACCATTTGTCTGAAGTGGTGTTTCCTGCCTAAGCAGGGGGTTGGATTAGAAGACCTTCAAGGTCCCTTCCAACTCTGTTATTCTGTTCTGTTCTATTCTAAAGCAATGTTTCTCAACTTCAAGAAGCAATGGGTGAAAACTAATCAAGGAGACAAGCAACTTCGAACTAAGGAGACAGTTCCTGACAGTTAGAACAACTGATCAGTGGAACAACTTGCCTCCAGCAATTGTGAATGCTCCAACACTGGAAGTTTTTAAGAAGATGTTGGATAACTATTTGTCTGAAGTGGTGTAGGGTTTCCTGCCTAAGCAAGGGATTGGACTAGAAGACCTCCAGGGCTCCTTTCAACTCTGTTACTCTATTCTAATTCTGGGAGCCGAAGTCCGCAAGTCTTATAAAGTTGCCAAGTTTAGAGACTCCTGGTTTAAAGGGATAGTCCATTTTCATCAGTAAAGTCCATAAGTGTGTATAGTTTTTTTCATTTCTTGGTAGTGGGCAGTTTCCCCACACATATAGTAGAGCTTATTTCCAGATTTTCCCTCAATATATCTTCATATCCAACATTCAGCACCTGATTTGGTGGCCAACCCCAGTTCGGATAAGAATCATAAGCCTACAAAATCAAGGTATTGATTTATGGAATCAACTGAAACATTTAATGAAACGGAACAAGGCGGGAACATTATTAAATGAATGGGGAAGAACCAGACATGGGTTTCAGCAGGTTCTGACCAGTTCTGGAGAACCGGTAGCGGAAATTTTGAGTAGTTCGGAGAACCGGTAGTAATAATTCTGACCGCCCCCATTTATTCTCTGCCTCCCAAGTCCCAGCTGATCGGGAGGAAATGGGGATTTTGCAGTAACCTTCCCCTGGAGTTTGGTGGGAATGAAGATTTTACAGTATCCTTCCCCTGCCATGCCCATCAAGCCACACCTACAGAACCGGTAGTAAAAAAAATTTGAAACCCACCACTGGGAAGAACCAATATTTTAAATCAATTTTAGATTAAGATACAGTATTGAGACTTTTCGAAATGTAGTGTTTGAATTTCTAATTCAATGCCACTGTTCCAAATGTCGTTGAAATGCCAGTTCAGATATTAGAAACAACAACAAAAATGTTTTTGTTTAGCCAAGAAGACTTTTCTGGGCCAAAATAAGTCATTTTGGGGACCTCTGGAATTGGTAGAAAAGTTTGTTCCTGAAGCTGGAGAAATCACAGCGAGCGTTAAAGATCTGCCAGGGCTAAAGTAAGTGTTGTCTTCTTCTGTTCTTTCCATAAGATGCTGGTCAGGTTTTTCCTCAGAAATTCTGTAAAGCAGTAACTCTATTCATTAAAGTTTCATTCGGGAGTCCATAACAGCTCCATTTTAGAAGTAGAAGGTTGGGTTGGATCTGGTTTGCTCTTGATGCAATATATCAGTCATAGACCGAGGACTACCTAAATTTAAGGTAAAAAAAAAAAAAGTAAAATTTTGCCTGTCAGTCATATCTGACTCTAGAGAGTGGTGCTCATCTCCATTTCTTAGCCAGTCTTGTCCAAAGATACTTCTCTGGTCATGTGGGCAGCATGACTATACATCAAAGCACAAGGAACGCGGTTATCTTCCCGCCAAAGTGGTACCTATTGATCTACTTGCCTGTAGAGATTCTCAGTCATCCAAGTCATGGTTTGTCCCAAAGGTGCTGTTGTGTCCTCCTCGCCTCCGTCCGAACGATGGCTTAATTAGCCGGCTCTTATCAGCTCTGGCAGCAAAAGAATCAGCGTCTGCCAAGAGCCCTCGATAGCTGCCAAGACACTGGTGAGTCACAACCTTCAGCTCTAGTCAATCCGTGGATTTGCCTGATACAGAGACACACCAGCTCTTGCTGCCTTTTATATCCTGTGGGGTGTGGCTCCATGGCTCAGCACTTCCTAGGCCTGCCTCTCCCCTGTTTCTGTTGTTCCCTTCTCTCCTGCCTACGAAACCTAGGATTCAGCCAAGCCTGATTGCTGTCAGCTGGGTCTGCAGGCGTGGCCTGGGTGGGGGAAAGAGTCAGGAGAAGGAGGCCTCGTTATCTCTTTCATTTGCTTCTGGCTCCTGGAGCTGAGCCAGGGAGGCCGGTGCTCCCAAGGTAAGTCCTGATGGCCCTTCCCCCTCACTGTCCAAGTCACTTCCTGGCAGCAGGCCCGGCTCCAAGGCACTTTCAGGCATGGGGCCAGGTTCGGGGGCGGGAGCCACAACAGGTGCTTTTTCAGGAGGCAACTGGACTATCTTGTCTTTTTCTTTGAAGATGTTTCGCTCCTCATCCAAGAAGCTTCTTCAGCTCTGCTGGCAGTTTGAGACCTAAGTATTGCAGGATGGATTGAGTTCCCATTACTTGACCTAGCTTCTGCCAACTTAGCAGTTCAAAAGCATGCAAATGCAAGTAGATGAATATCCAAAGGTGCTTTTTTTTCGGGAGGCAACTGGACTTCCTGTTTTTTTTCTTTTGAAGACGTTTAACTTCTCATCCAAGAAGCTTCTTCAGCTCTGACAGGATAGTGGGGGAATGGAAGGACTTTTAGCTATACAATTTGGGATGAACACCCTTTGAATGGTGTGGAAGTAGGAATGGATTTCCAGAGGAAAAAATTGCAGACTTACAGGAACCATTTGCGCTACTCAGGTGACCCTGAGGACACAGTTAAACATTCAAGTGCTTCAAGGACCCTCTAAAAGGACGCAAATGTCCAGCTGTCTGCGAGGAATATAAATCCTTCCATTCCCCGCTATACAGTCAGAACTGAAGAAGCTTCTTGGATGAGAAGTGAAACGTCTTCAAAAGAAAAAAAACAGGAAGTCCAGTTGCCTCCCGAAAAAAAAGCACCTTTGGATATTCATCTACTTGCATTTGCATGCTTTCGAACTGCTAAGTTGGCAGAAGCTAGGTCAAATAATGGGAACTCAATCCATCCTGCAGTACTTAGGTCTCAAACTTCCAGCCTTCCAGTCGACAAGCCTAGCGTCTTAACCACACAGCCACTGCTAACTGATTCTTAAGTTATAACACTTCTAAGAGTATGTGTTGTGTCTGCGCCCCCCGAGCCGGGTGTCCTGCCAGAAAAGTGACTTGGAGCCAGGCCTCCTGCCAGAAAGTGACTTGGAAAGTGAGGGGGAAGGGCCGTCAGGACTTACCTTGGGAGCACCGGCTTCCCTGGCTCAGCTTCAGGAGCCAAAGGCAGGCCAGGTGGAAGAGATAATGAGGCCTCTGTCCCCTGACTCTTCCCCCCCCAGGCCACGCCTTCAGACCCAGCTGATGGCAATCAGGCTTGGTTGGACCCTAGGTTTCGTAGGCAGGAGAGGCGGGAACAACAGAAGCAGGGGTGGGGCAGGCCTAGGAATTGCTGAGTCATGGAGCCACACCCCACAAGATATAAAGGCAGCCAGAGCTGCTGTGCCTCTTCGTAGCAGGCAAATCAACTGAGTAACTAAGAGCTGAAGTTTGTTCCTGGGTGACTCATCGGTGTCGAGGGAGATAACAGAAACACTTGGCAGATGCTCACTATTTTGCTGCCAGAGCTGATAGTGCCGGCTAATTAAGCCATCACTCGGACAGAGGCGAAGGAGGACAGAACAGTATGATTGGAAAAACGCTTGAAATAATGTTCACATTCAAGTCCATTTTTCACTCTGTGTATTGGGACACCGCTCCACTCTTCTCGGTCACCGCAACCCCTCTTGTATTTACGTTTGTCTAATTGGTGGAGTTTTTTCTAATTGGGAGGGACGCTATAGCTCAATGGCTAAGACGCTGAGCTTGTCGATTGAAAGGTGGGCAGTTCAGAGGTTCAAATACCTAGTGCCGTGTAACGGGGTGAGCTCCCGTTACTTATCCCAGCTTCACCCATCCTAGCAGTTCGAAAGCAGGTAAAAAATGCAAGTAGAAAAATAGAGACCACCTTTGGTGGGAAGGTAACAGCGTTCCGTGCTCCTTTGGTGTTGAGTCATACTGGCCACATGACCACGGAGACGTCTTCGGACAGCCCTGGTCCTTTGGCTTTGAAACAGAGATGAGCACCGCCCCCCTAGAGTCAGGAACGACTAGCACATCTGTGCGAGGGGAACCTTTACCTTTACTTTAATTGGGGGGAAAATAGTCGCCCATTTTTGTTGTTTCATTTTGTGTGCAGAATTTGGCATTTAGATGACCTGCCACCTTATGTGTAACAACATTTATCGTTTATCTTTGGGACTTGGTAGGACTCCTGTGGGAAGGGGAAGAGCTTGGCTGCGCCTGGCATTGATGCAGAAGAAACTTTCAGAGTACATGAAAGCCTTGATAAACAGAAGGGAAATTCTCAGGTGAGAACTCGGCTCAGTCTTTTCATACCACATATTGTTACTTTCCCTGGTCGAAGATTTTTAAGAGGAGGAAATTTAAAAATTTCCCTTTTGGGGACTTGTTAGAATAGATCCTGACAGGAGCAAGCAACCATAGCCTTTCATAAGTAACCAAAGTCAATAACTTTATTGTTAACACCTATGTTACAAGAATCTTCCTAGATTGCCCTGGGAACGGCCAGATAAACTTATTGGATTTATTCTGGAGGGAGTCAACCTCATGCCGTTTGCAACCCTGCAATGATTCTAAGCTTGGCCCTCACTTGACTCCTTCCAGCCTAGTAGTTTCGCAACCCATCACTCACTTTAGGTTCTTGCGCACCAACCTGTGAGATACCACACAGTAAACTTCAATGATTATAGTACACATGCCTTTTGTCTACTTTGATGTAATAGCAAAGCATATATGTGTGTTTCTAGGAAGGATCATTGGAGTTCTGTTTGGGGTTCCTCTGATTGATGAGGGCCCCGTCTGTCATTCCAATTGAAGATTATTGAA
Organism: Ahaetulla prasina; assembly: GCF_028640845.1. Classification (NCBI taxonomy): domain Eukaryota; kingdom Metazoa; phylum Chordata; class Lepidosauria; order Squamata; family Colubridae; genus Ahaetulla; species Ahaetulla prasina. The sequence continues at coordinate 9,591,319 of NC_080546.1, read as the reverse complement.
GATTAAACCTTAAATAATAATAATAATAATAAGGTAGCCATCTATATTTCAATATGTTTTGCAGTGAATTTTATGAAGCGAATGCCCTCATGATGGAGGAAGAAGGTGCTATAATCGCTGGACTTTTAGTGGGCCTGAATGTCATCGATGCAAATTTTTGCATGAAGGGAGAAGACTTGGATTCTCAGGTACCGGATCTTATGTTTACATATAACTGGGTGGGGTTACTATAGCGCCGTGATGGTGAACCTTTTCCGGACCAAGTCCCCAAAGTGTGTGCATGTGCGCATGAATGCGTGTGCGCGCCGGAACCCCCAAAATGCAATGCATGTGCAGCCCCCATGCATATGCGCCCTCCCACACACTCCCTGCGCATGCTCACACAGCCCCCCGCACGCTCCCCCCCTTGCACAAGCGCGGGAGACCCGACGACCGGCTGGGTGGTGGGAGGTGCGCGCGCATGCGCTGCTGAGCTGAACTGGGGCAACAGCTCTCATACCCACAGAGAGGGTGCTGTGTGCCACCTGTGGCACGCATCCCATAGGTTCACCATCACGGCTATAGCATGTAGATAACAATTAGTCTTCTTGCAGTTGGGCTATTGAATGATGAGCATGTGTCAGGGAATTGCACAGCAGCTATCCAGGTAAAAGTCAGAGATACTGACATAAACTTGTAGTCTTTCTCATCATCCAGAAAGAACAAACACAAAATAGTCAAGAACACACAGAAACATCATGAGGTAAATTAAACAGTACGGATAGTCCTCGACTTACGACCATAATTGAGCCCAAATTTTCTATCGTTAAGGGAAACACTTATTAAGTGAGTTTTGCTCCAATTTTATGACCTTTCTTGCCTCAGTTGTTAAATGAATCACTGCAGTTGATAAAGTTAGTAACCCCGGTTGTTAAGTGAATCCGGCTTCCCCCATTGACTTTGCTTGTCGCAGAATGTGATCACACGGCCTTGGGACACAGCGACGGTCGTAAGTATGAACCAGTTGCCAAGCGTCCGAATTTGGATCACAGGATGCTGCAAAGGTCATAACTGTGAAAAATGGTCGTAAGTCACATTTTTTTCAGTGCCGTTGTAACTTTGAACGGTCACTAAGCGAACTGTTGTAAGTCGAGGACTACCTGTATACCAAGAACACACAGTTGTCATGTGAAGAGAAAAAGACGGGAAAAGATGGGAAGAGAAAAAGACGGGGAAAATTGGAAACGCCCCCTTTGTGCTTACAGCAACCAATCATAGCATAAGTTGCCTGATGCATGAATCAACACTCTCTAACTACGTGATGGCGAACCTATGGCCCGCAGAGCATCGCCCGTTCCTCTTCCGGGTTTTCTTGCGCGCATGCGCACACAACGATCAGGTGGCCTTTGTGTGTGTGACAGTGCCAGAAACCTGGTCTTCTTCCGTTTTCCAGCCTGAGCATGTGCGCCGGCAAGCTGATCTACGCGTGAACATGCGCAGCAGTAACCGGAAGACTTGCTGGCTGGTGCGCATGCATGCGCCGGAAACCGGAAGTACTGTCGTGTCCCACTCCCACTCCGACGAACGAGTCAAGGAAGTCCGTAACAAACGTGGCAACGAAGCCTTTGCAGCTTGCCAAGTTTCTTCGAGGTTTATCAGGGCAGGCAGGAGTCCAAGTTGCGACTTCAGCGATAGAGTCCGATATCAGCAAACCAGATGAGACTTTGGTTGACTCAAGGTTGGAATGCCAAAAGCAGGTCCTTTATATAGGCTGTGGGGTGTGGCTCCATGACTCAGCATTTATCCAGGCCTGCCCCACCCCTCCTTCTGCTGGCATCGCCTCTCAGATCTCCGGAACTGAGGATCCTCCCACTTTGAATTGTCTTCAGCTGGATCTGCTGTCAGGGAAAGGGAGGGGTCAGAGGGAGTAGGGCCGAGTAATTCCAGCACCTGGCTGGCTTCCTGCTCTGACGGCTGAGTCAAAGGAACACACGCTGTATGAGTGAGGTTTATCGGGCTTGTCCTTTCACTCCTGGAATTCTCTCCGGGCATGGGGCCAGGGCCGGGGGCTGGAGGCATGACAGGCCGTTCATCTTCATTATCAGACTCGGAGTCTGATAACAGGCCTGGTTGGAGACGGGAGGGGCCCTGCTGAGGAGAGAAGGGAGGACGAGTCACAACAAGTACCTTGTCCGGCATGCAACTCTTCATGGTTGCGGCCCTGACGAGGGTGCGTGCCATCACTGCTCTAACCTGTCAACAACAACTCTTTGTTCCTGCCTATTGTACAGTTTACTGTGCCAGCTACTACATTTAGTATCCTAACAGAAGACCAAATCAAATGTGACTTTACTAAGTGGGCAGGGAATTCTGGGAAATGAAGTCTAAGGTGTTAAGGATGAGAAATACTGCTCTATTACAAGGAGGAGAACCTTGGCAGGTGGGACTGAGGAGAAAGTTTTAAGTCCAGAAGAGGAAGCAACTGAGGCAGACATACACACACCCCTCATTGACTGAACTACAGCTAGTCCTCAACTTACAACAATTTCGCTTAGTGACCGTTCAAAGTTACAACAGCACCGCAAAAAAGTGACTTACGACCGTTTTTCACATTTACGACCGTTGCCGCATGGTCACGGGGTCGAAATTCAAACATTGGGCAACCGACTCGTATTTACGACGGTTGCAGCGTCCCCGGGGTCCCGTGGCTCCCCCTTTTTGTGACCTCACAAGCAAAGTCAGTGGGGAAGCCAGATTCATTTAACAACCGTCTTTTAAACCCTGAGGTGATTCGCTTAATAACTGGAAAGGTCACAAAATGGGGCGACGTTCATTGAAACAGCTGTCTCACTTAGCAACAGAAAGGTTGTGGCCCACTGCGGTCGTAAGTCGAGGACTACCTGCATAAGGAGGAGGGCTTGGAAAGTTTTGTGATTATAGAGGCCATCTCAGTACAAAATAAATTCAGCCTTTCTGTGGAATTGATTTCGTGGCCTGGCCTGCTTATAATGGAGGGCCGACATCAATCTTGCAAGTCTGATTGTGCCGTGTTCCCAATGAATCACACAGTTAATAAATTAGAGCAGGGGTCTCCAACCTGGCAAAGCTGGCTGAGGAACTCTGGGAGTTGAAGTCCACAAGCCTTAAAGTTACTAAGGTTGGAGACCCCTGAGTTAGCGCGTAAGAAGAATAAAAAAAAAAAAATTGCACGTGTCGGACATGAAGTATTGCTGTGTCTTCTCTCGTAGGTTGGCGTTATTGATTTTTCCATGTATTTGAAGGATGGCAGCAGCAGTAAAGGCAGCGAAGGGTAAGTCCTCGGGTTCAGAATCTGTATTTTAGACGCTTCTCTGAAGCGCTGTTACAAGAGATTTATTTATTCATTTATTTATTATTTGTATTTCTATACCGCCCTTCTCCGAAGACTCAGGGCGGTTTACAGCCAAGTTAAAAAGACATATGCAAAAATTAAAACACGCTATTTCAATTTAAAAATCTTGATTCCATAGACCAAAATATTAAAATAACAAGCAAACTATAAAACCATCAATAAAACCACCCATTAAAATTGCCCTTAGGCCAGCCCTGCTCGGTGGAACAAGAAAGTCTTGAGCTTGCGCTTAAAGGTCCGGAGGTCGGGGAGTAGGCGTAGTCCCAAAGGTAATTCATTCCATAGGGTAGGTGCCCCCACAGAGAAGGCTCTCCCCCTTGGGGCCGCCAACCGACATTGTTTGGCTGACCGCACCCTGAGGAGGCCCTCTCTGTGAGAGCGCACAGGTCGATGGGAGGCTATTGGAGGCAGAAGACGGTCCCGTAAGTAACCTGGTCACCTTTGATCTTCGTCAATTTTACACCTTTGGGTTTCCCCCCGCTATTTTTGTCACCCAAGCCTGCAATGCGGTGGGGGGCTTGCTACCAGTTCGCTCCAGATCTTGCGAACCCGTAGTAGTGGCGGTGGAAAGCTCCGCCTGCCCATCTGGATGTCATCACTGGCGCTCTGCTCGTGCGCGAAAGCGCTGCACACAAATGAAGTGAGCGCATCCGCACATTCCCGTTGCGAACCGGTAGCGAAGGTAAATGGAACCCACTCATGCTGCAGTGCCAGATTTAGCACAATGTTGTAATGACGTCTAGAGTTACAGATAGTCCTCAACCTAGAACAAGTTCACTTAGCGCAGAGGTTGGGTTTCATATAATTTTACCACGTTTAGAAAACATGGCTAAATAGGACATTATAGCGCTGGGGCGTTGGGGGTGGGCAAGTTGAAGAAATCTGGTTTGGGTTAGAATTACTTGTCTGCTTTACAGATCTGTCATTTCAGGACCCATTTTTTTAATTTGTTTTTTCCAGTGTTTAAAAAACAAAATTAAAAATATAACAATAAACTGACAAGTCGTCGCTCATTTTTATAGATTTACTTTTATCTCTGTGAAACAGCAGCTTGTGGAGCAGGGGAGACTAAGTGTGTGTAACTGTGAGTTTGTCATAAAGTCAGGACGGCAGCTAGGAATATTAATTATCACATATAAAAAGGTCATAATTGCCTTCTTGACTTTTTTTTAACCTTTCCTGCAGATAGCCTGGCTCTGGAGGCCGAATGTTGACTTGTCAGTTCAGACAGTATGTGGAGATAGAATTACAATAAGCAGTAATTTGTTTCTTTTCACATTACAGTTTCTAACTCTTTTCAGACAATCATTTATTTATTCTTTTAATTCTGGGTTATTAGTACATGTTAATTCAGACCACAGTATGCCTTAAAACCTTAATCGTTGCTTAATGTAGTATGAATTTTCAAACAACTGTCAGTTGAATTGATGACAGTTCTTATTTTGCTATCATGTCAGAAAAAAAATGGATGTCTGCTTTTCTAGGGACCAACTAATTAATCTGTATTAATTAATGGTTTTTTTTCATCAATGCTATCAAAAGATTCTTCTTCCTAAACATATTGCTTTGCTCTGCTTAATATTTCTCTCTGTGTGTGGTTAATATTCATTGTGTCCTATTTTCAGCGATGGTCAAATTACTGCGATTCTAGATCAGAAAAATTACGTAGAAGAGCTCAACAGACATTTAAGGTAAAGAGGTAAACCTTCTGTAGAAAATTTGATCAATTTACGTTGAATTCTTAAGTTCCATAGAGTTACTTCATGTCTTTTCTTTTTTTTTAATTGGACAGTGCTACAGTCAACAACTTGCAGGCAAAGGTCGATGCGTTGGAAAAATCCAACACTAAACTAACTGAGGAGGTAGGTAGAAATGAAAGAAATGTGAGGATAAAATTAACAGAAACAACATTCAGGCTTTTGGGACATTAGGATACCATTCATAAATTAGATTTAGCTTCTAAATTAGGTAATAACCCAGTCTGGTTCATGCATATCCCAAAACAGATTCCAAAGGGAAGAGATGCCACATGAATTAACATTATGGGATGGAAATCTATCTGGCCTAGAGCAGGGGTCCCCAACCTTTCGGACCTCAGGGACCACTAAATTCATCATTTAAAATCCCACGGACCACTAATATGATCTGCCTAATGACCAGCTGGGTGGGCGTGGCTAGGTGGTCATGTGACTGGGTGGGCGTGGCCACCCAATGTCACTCACATTGAGGGGCGCCTCTCACCCCTCTCCTGCCAGCTACTCCTCGCCTGCCCGCCCGGGCTCCTTAGGGCCCCAACAAGAAGCAGCTGTTGGAGCCAAACAGCCACCATGAGAAAGAGTTGGCAAAACAGCTGGCTCAGTTTAAATTGGATCTGGCCGAGAAGGCGGCTCAGCAGAAGCACCTCACTGAGGACTAGGAGCATAGGCTTTCCAAGCAGAGGGAAGACCTGCGGGAGTGCAAGGCCAGGTATCGGCGCCTGGAGACTCAGCGGGCTGAGATGGTTAGACAGTTCCAGGCCATGATGCAGTCCCACTGGAAGGAGGCCCTCCGGCTCTTCGCCACCAGTGACGCTTCCCTCCAGCCTTTGCCCAAAGCCCTCCACCAGGAAGCTGAAGCAGACCCCAGGTCAGAATTTCTTCCTCCCTCCGACCCTCACAATAAGACTCTGCAGCAACACAAACATTCATTAAACATATCCGTCCTAGGGGCCATAGTTTGAGGACCCCTGATTTAGTGCACTATAAAAAATGCAAATAATTTTTCTGCGGACCACTAAAATTTTCTCGCGGACCACCAGTTGGTGACCACTGGCCTACAGCACAGATGTCTAATAGAGAATTACTCTATTGTGGAATTCTGCAAAGAATATTCTTTATTAGTCAAATGTAGTTGGACACGCAAGGAATTTGTCTTTGTTGTATAAGATGTCAGTGTACTGCTAAATGTCTATGGAAAGTCTATGGAGCTTTATCATCTTGCAAGAAAACAAAATACTCTTGCACATCCTTCTGCTGAGGTCATGTTCCTTTTACGTGTACATTTTATAGAGGAGGGATTAGAAGAGGCAAAGAAAAATTATATTCAATAGTGACCAAAATTGTGGAAACCTTTTGGGAAAAGTGTATTTTCTAAAACTAGCTAATAACACCACTTTTTTTTTTTTTTGGAGTAGTACCATAAAATTATATATCAGTGGAAAGATAATTTAATCAAGAATGTAATGCAATAATATTTTGTGAAGGATTTGCTATTAGAATAGCAGTTCCAGTATAAAAAAGAAAAGTGAAACACTTAGAAAAAGTGAGATATACAAAAATGATCACCATGTCAGTTAATACTTAATTGGATAACCTTTTAGCATGAATTACAGCCTTACAACGTCTTCTCATGGAGTGAACCAAGTCTTTTAGTTCTGCAACTGTTATAATGTGAAACCAAGATTGAAGGATGGCTTCTATTAACTGGGTTTTATTGCTGGGTCGCTTCTGACTAACCATTTCTTAAGTCGGCTCCAGAGATTTTCAATTGGGTTAAGGTTGGGCTATTCCCAGGCCATTTCAGCAGTGGAATAGAATTATCTTGAAACTCTCCCCCAAAAAAGTGGTGTTATTAGCCATCAAACCTCAAAAATACACCTTTCCCAAAAGGTTTCCACAATTTTGGCCACTACTGTATATGGAACTGCAGATGGATTTGCAGCCCCCAACTCTAAATCATTTGAGAGTGACAATCATAGTAGATTTTGTCTTTTCATTTGTGTTCTTGTGTTTAACGCAGCTTGCCGTCGCCAACAACAGAATTATAACACTGCAAGAAGAAATGGAGCGAGTCAAAGAGGAGAGTTCGTACATTTTGGAATCCAACCGAAAGGTCAGGATTTATGTGCACGTTACATGCAGCAACTGGGGATTGTTTTTACATTCACGTATGTTTCTGTAACATGGTTCATTTGATAAGACCTCTTTATTTGCAATAGTGGCAAATATCTGTAGCTCGGATGTAGGATGAGGGTGAAGGTTGGTTCTCCGAGCTTGTGGATTGGTTTCCGAACATTTTGTCACCAGTCTCGCTAACATCTTCACCGCAGTTTAGGGGATGTCAGTGTCGGTGTTCTTTTGTTTTAAGGGCTTCAGGTGTGGGTGTGTCAAGTGAGGTTCTTGTGAGGGGGTCAGATGTGAGTCATCAGTGAATCTTGTGAGGGATCGTGTGATAAGGAGATTACCTCAGGTCACCGCATTGGGAGGCGAACTGTGGGGGGGAATTGTGTGGGTTGGTTGAGGGTCAGTGGTTGAGGGTTGGTGGCCAACTCTGGTTGGGTTTGCGGCAGGGGTGAAATCCAGCAGGTTTTGACAGGTTCTGGAGAACCGGTAGCGGAAATTTTGAGTAGTTCGGAGAACCAGTAGTGAAAATTTTGAGTAGTTCAGAGAACCGGTAGCAGAAATTTTGAGTAGTTCGGAGAACCAGTAGCAGAAATTTTGAGTAGTTCAAAGAACCAGTAGTGAAAATTTGAGTAGTTCAGAGAACCGGTAGCAGAAATTTTGAGTAGTTCTGAGAACCAGTAGCAGAAATTTTGAGTAGTTCAAAGAACCAGTAGTGAAAATTTTGAGTAGTTCAGAGAACTGGTAGCAGAAATTTTGAGTAATTCGGAGAACGGCAAATACCACCTCTGGCTGACCCAAGACTGGGGTAGGAATGGGGATTTTGCAGTATCTTTCCCCCTGCCATGCTCACCAAGCCACACCATACCCACCAAGCCACGTTCACAGTAGTAAAAAAAATTGGATTTCACCATTGCTTTGTGGTTGATTTGGATTCTGAGGATTCGTAGGCTCGTTGTAGGTCAGTATGTCTGTGCCTGGCACTCCACAAGCAATTCCATCAACAGATGGACTACCAAACTGCCATCTCTTAAGTGATGTGACGTCGCACTTTACAGCCAAATCACTCTCTGACGGAAGTTCTGGTCTCAACTTCACTGTAGTTAAGCGAGGACGACAGATAACCCAAAACATAAGCAGAAAGCGGAAGAGTGACCGAAAATAAAGAGATTGTCGTGTCCCACTCCTCCTCCGACGGCCGGGTCTGGGAAGTCTGTATCAAGCGTGGCCACGAAGCCTCTGCAGCTTTGCCAAATTCCTGTCAGAGTTCTCAGGGCAGGCAGGAATCCAAGACTTCAGTAACCAGATTAGACTTTGCCTGACTCAAGGAATGCCAAAAAGCAGAACCTTTATATAGGCCGTGGGGTGTGGCTCCATGACTCAGCACTTATCCAGGCCTGCCCCTCCCTTCCTTGTGCTGACGTCACCTCTCCATTCTCCGGAAGCGGGGATCTGTCCACGTTTTGTCAGCTGCCGGCAATTCTAGCTCATGGCTGGCTTCTTGCTCACACACTGGGGGGGGGGGGGAGGTTTATTTGCTCAGTCAGTCCTGACATGGTGCCAGGGCTGGGGGTTGGAGGCATGCCAGGCCATTCTTCTTCACTATCAGTCTCTGGCTCAGATAACAGGAGATGGGAAGGGCCCGGCTGCGGAGAGGGGGGCGGATGAGGCACAACAGAGATCCTATCAAATGAGCCATGTTACAGATCCTGTCAGTCTTTCTCTCAGCCCAACTCGTCACCTCATAGGGTAGTTGTTCTTGTGGGGAAAATAAGAGGAAGGGAGGATATTAGGTAAGTTCAGTGCCTTGAGTTATTTGTAAATATAATAAAGGTGGGATTTTAAAAAGTCCAAAGAAAAGAAATTATTAGCTTTGGGGGTTAATGTGAAGATTCTCAGAGAGTCTTCATATTGTCACACATTTTATTTATTTATTTATTTATTTATTATGTCAATCATATATAAGATAACAGATAAAAGTATAAACATAATTTGTATACGTGAAAAGAGTAAGTAAAAAAGAATATTAGGACAGGGACGGTAGGCACGCCGGTGCGCTTATGCACACCCCTTACAGACCTCTTAGGAATGGGGTGAGGTCAACAATAGACAATTTAAGCTTAAAGTTTTGGGGGTTTGGGGAAGAAACTACAGAGTGAGGAAGTGCATTCCAGGCATTGACCACTCGGTTACTGAAGTTGTATTTTCTGCAATCGAATTTGGGGAGGTTTACCTTGAGTTTGTATTTATTATTTGCTCGTGTATTGTTGTGGTTGAAGCTGAAGTAGTCATTGACAGGTAGGACATTGTGGCAGATAATTTTATGTACTATGCTTAGGTCAGACTGAAGTCTGCGTAGTTCTAAATTGTCTAAGCCTAAAATTTGGAGTCTGGTGGCATAACATATTTTATTGCAAGGAGAGGAGTGGAGGACTCTTCTTGTGAAATATCTCTGGACTCCTCGATTGTATTTATGTCTGATATGCAGTGCGGGTTCCAGACAGATGAGCTGTATTCAAGAATTGGTCTAGCAAATGTTTTATATGCTCTAGTTAGTAATACAATATTACCAGAGAAGAAGCTACGCAAAATTAGGTGAACAACTCTTAGTGCCTTTTTGGCAATGTTGTTACAGTGGGCTCCGGCACTTAGATCTTTAGAAATGAGTACTCCAAGGTCCTTGACAGAGTGAGGGTCATCTATAAGGTCATGCCATTTGGTGTTAACCACCTTTGGTGTTAACCGAGAGGATTCTGGCATTTTTACAACCTGTTCTCTTCCCCAGCCAGTACATTGCAGGTACATTGTGGGGACAGAACAATTATTAACTTCGCGCTTAGACGAGACAGCACTAATCTCCGTCATTTCATTTATTATTTATTTATTAAAATGTACATTTTACTATCAAGTGAAGTTCACTGGACTTCATCTCTGACTCATCCTCTTTCCGTTCTCTTTGCTTGACTGACATCTTAATTATAGGTAAATAAGCAGGATCGAACTGCAGATGGGCATGCCCTCACCGAAGCCAGGAAACAGCTAAAAGAGGAAACGCAGTTAAGACTGGTAAGGTGGTTAGCAAGTGAAGAGAAGCTAGGGCAGAATTCCAACTCCTTGTTAAGTTCAGCCCAGCATAGTCAAGTGTACAGGGATCCTGGAATTTGGAATTCATCGACGTCACGAAAATCAAAAGTATCCATTTTCTGGCTTTAATGTCCATTTATCAGAAAAACAGTCTCAGGTTTCATTACCTGCTGGTATGTTCCCAGAGAATAGGAAAATGAGGAAAAATGTGGCTCTGTCCCATTTATCTACCAAGCCAAAGACGAACACCATGGCTTCAAAATCTAAGGGACTGGTTAGGTCAAAACTCAGCAGCACTTTTTTCGTGTGGCTGCTGATAAAAATAGGATCGCCAACATGATAGGCAACATCCGATGATGGATATGGCACAAGAAGAAGAAAGGTATCACAATAGGTAGTCCTCAACTTAAAACTGGTCACTTAGCGACTGTTCAAAATTACAATGGACTCCCTCCCCCCAACTCCAAAACGTACTTATGACCTGTTCTGAAGTTCCAACAACCTCTGCCCCCCACTGATAAACCCACGTCTTCAGGACTTTTTGGAAAAGCAACAAGGAGATAGATAGATAGATAGATAGATAGATAGATAGATAGATAGATAGATAGATAGATAGATAGATAGATAGATAGATAGATAGCTCGCTCCCAGAAGCACGAAGCTGAAGCCTGAAGATGACGAATGAGACTTCGTCGAAACGTTGCCAAGACACTTCCAATTTTACGCGGGAGAAAACCCGAATCACCAAAGACCTAGATAGATAGATAGATAGATAGATAGATAGATAGATAGATAGATAGATAGATAGATAGATGAGACAGAAAGGCAGACAGACAGATATAGATAGATGATAGGATGGATGGATGGATGGATAGGTAGGTAGGTAGGTAGATACCGTATTTTTCGGAGTATAAGATGCACCTTTTTTCCCCATAAAAGAGGGTGAAAATCTGGGTGTGTCTTATATTCCGAATGTAGCCCTGCCCAGCTTCTCAAACGGAGGTTTCAGAGGCTGAAAAAAGCATCAGAAATGAAGCTTCAGAAAAAAAGCCCCCAAACAGAACTTCAGAAAAAAAGCCTCCAAACAGAGCTTCAGAGGCTTTTTTTCTGAAGCTGTTTTGGAGGCTTTCGGAGGCAGAAAAAAAAAGCCAAAAAAGAGCAAGGCACAGAGCTCACAACCAAGGAACCTGTTGCTAAAATTCACCTCTGGGAACAGCTGATTGGGGGTATTCCGGGAGGCCGATCCACCTGCCCATCAGCTTTTTTTCTTATTTTCCTCCCCAAAAACTAAGGTGCGTCTTATAATCCAAAAAATACGTTTAGATAGATAGATAGATAGATAGATAGATAGATAGATAGATAGATAGATAGATAGATAGATAGATAGGGAAAGAGGGAGGGGGAGAGACAGAGAGAGAAATGCCTACGGAGATTCTCAGTCATTCAGGTCCTGGTTGTCCCAAAGGTGCTTTTTTTCAAGAGGCAACTGGACTTTCTGCTTTTTCTCTTCTCTGGTTTCACCTTGTTGCTTTTCTAAATTTATATGTGTGTGTATACGTGTGCGTGTATGCATGTATGTATACGTGTATGTACACACACGCACACACACAAAGATTCAGAATGATTCTAATATCGGGAAAAGAGTTGAACATCCTTTTCTCACATCCAACGCCTTTGCAAAGACAACACATCAGAAAATGCGACCTGCTTATGAAAAGGTGTGACGTGAACTGCTTGTAAAAAAAAATATGACCCCATTTATTAAGACGTGAAGGCTTTTTACATGCCAGATTCCTCTCCCTCCCTCATTTAAATATGGGTTTGATCCCCCAGTATGTTTTTTTTTTAATTTGTATTTATGTCCCGCCCTTTTCCGAAGACTCGGGGCGGCTTACATTGTGTAAGGCAATAGTCTCATCCATTTGTATATTATATACAAAGTCAACTTGTATAGCCCCCCCCCCAACAATCTGGGTCCTCATTTTACCTACCTTATAAAGGATGGAAGGCTGAGTCAACCTTGGGCCTGGTGGGACTCATGCCATAATACCTTTTATAATTGTCAGCGTCGGAAAAAGGCCCGCTGTGACGTTCGTTGCAGCAACTAAGTTTTCCCCACCTCCTAGACCAGGGATCACCAACCTTTCGGATCTCAGGGACCACTAAATTTATAATTTTAAATCCCGTGGACCACTAATGTGATCTGCCTAATGACCGTCTGGGTGGGCGTGACAAGGTGGTCATGTGACTGGGTGGGCGTGGCCAACTCAATGTCACTCATGTCAAGGGGCACCTTGCCAGCCTCTACTCGTTACTACTCATCTGCCCGCCCGGGCTCTTTAGGGCCCCAACGGGAAGCAGTTGTTGGAGCTAAGCAGCCACGACGAGAAAGAGTTGGCGAAACAGCTCAGTTCAAATTGGATTGAGCTAGAAGGAGGTTCAGCAGAAGCAACTCATTGAGGACTAGGAGCATAGACTTTCCAAACAGAGGGAAGACCTGCAGGAGTGCAAGGCCAGGTACCAGCGCCTGGAGGTTCAGTGGGCTGAGATGGTCAGCTAGTTCCAGGCCATGATGAAGTCCCACTGAAACAAGGCCCTCCGGCTCTTTGCCACCAGCAGCCCTTCCCTCCAGCCTTCGCCCAAAGCCCCACACCAGGAGGCTGAAGCAGACCCCAAGTCGGAATTTCTGCCCTCCTCTGACCCACAAAAAAAGATCTCGAAGGGGGAGACTCTCTGCAGCAACACACACATTCATTGCACGTTTTCGTCCCAGGGGCCGTAGTTTGAGGACCCCTGATTTAGTGCAATATAAAAAAAATGCAAATAATTTTTCTGCGGACCACCAAAATTTTCTCACGGACCACCAGTGGTCCACGGACCACCGGTTGGTGACCGCTGTCCTAGACTCAGCGTGGAGAATTCATCAAAGTTCACGCTTCCCCCGTTGCTACCATTTCTTGAATTGTAGTGATTTCTTAACTGTGGGGGAAAGAGCCTTTCAGATCTTCAGGCCCTCGCCTGTAATGTGCGTATGTGCGTGCCTGCTTTTAGGATGTGGAAAAAGAGCTTGAAATGCAGATCGGAATGAGACAAGAGATGGAGCTGGCCATGAAGATGCTGGAAAAAGATGTTTGCGAGAAGCAGGATGCCCTTGTGGTGCTCAGGCAACAGCTGGATGATCTCAGGGCCCTAAAACTTGAACTTTCTTTCAAGCTGCAGGTAAATCAGCAGGAATGGGTTATGTTGTGTCTGCACCCCCCGAGCCAGGCCCCCTGCCAGAAAGTGACTTGGAAAGTGAGGGGGAAGGGCCATCAGGACTTACCTCGGGAGCACCGGCTTCCCTGGCTCAGCTCCAGGAGCCAGAGGCAGGCCAGGTGGAGGAGATAACGAGGCCACCGTCCCCTGACTCTTTCCCTCACCAGGCCACGCCTCCAGACCCAGCTGATGGCAATCAGGCCTGGCTAGACCCTAGGTTTCGTAGGCAGGAGAGGCGGGAACAACAGAAACAAGGGTGGGGCAGGCCTAGGAAGTGCTGAGTCATGGAGCCCCACCCCACAGGATAGAAAAGCAGCAAGGGCTGCTATGCCTCTTCGTAGCAGACAAATCAACTGCTTGACTAGAGCTGAAGTACTGTTTCTTGACTCATCGGCATCAAGGGAGATAACAGAGACACATAATAATAATAATAATAATAATAATAATAATAATAATAATAATAATAATAATAATAATAATAATAATAATAATAATAATAATAATAATATTTTAATTTTTATACCACCCTTCTCCCGAAGGACTCAGGGCGGTGAACAGGCAAAATAAAAACAACAATCAAATACATACAGTAGAATAAAATATTAATTAAAAAACTTATTTAAATTAGCCCAATCTAAAAAATACTTTTAAAATCCCAAAACCTAATTTAAAAATTTAAAACCCTAAAAACAACTAAAATTCTATGCCAGTCCCGCGCGGATAAATAAATAGGTCTTAAGCTCGCGGTGAAAGGTCCGAAGGTCCGGAAGTTGGCGAAGTCCAGGGGGGAAGCTCGTTCCATAGGGTAGGAGCCCCCACAGAGAAGGCCCTTCCTTGGGGGCCGCCAGCCGACATTGCTTGGCTGACGGCACCCAGAGGAGTCCCTCTCTGTGAGAGCGCACGGGTCGGTGGGAGGCCAACGGTGGCAGTAGGCGGTCCCGTAAGTAACCCGGTCCTAAGCCATGGAGCGCTTTAAAGGTGGTAACCAACACCTTGAAGTGCACCCGGAAGACCACAGGCAGCCAGTGCAGTCTGCGCAGGATTGGTGTTATATGGGATAACTCGGCAGATGCTCGCTAGTTTGCTGCCAGAGCTGATAGTGCCGGCTAATTAAGCCATCGCTCGGACGGAGGCGAGGGGGACAGAACAGGTTAATTGCAGGGCCCTGTCTCGACTTCTTCGCTTTCCTTTGGGAGAAATGGAGGGTTTGGGACACGGGAGCATAAGAGGGCTTAGTTACAAAGCTGGCCACGACATTACGATTCTTTACTCCTTTCTCTTGGTTGACGTGATTAAAGAATATAAGCCAGTCTAATCCTGGACGGGTCCTTAGATACAGGAGAATTTCTGCCGTTTCTCCACACAGGGCTGGTCTAAACATGAAGTAAACACCCCAGCGGTGAAATCCAATTTTTTTTACTACTGGTTCTGTGACCGTGGTGTGGTGTGGCGTGGCGGGCGTGGCAAGGGAAGGATATTGCAAAATCCCCATTCCCACCCCACTCCAGGGGAAGGATACTGGAAAATCCCCATTCCCACCCCGCTCGGGGGCCAGCCAGAGGTGGTATTTGCCGGTTCTCCGAATGGCTCAAAATTTCCGCTACGGGTTCTTCAGAACTTGTCCGAACCTGCTGGGTTTCACCCCTGGTTTAAAGGTTTTGGAATAGGCTACCTTTAGGGAAAGGAATGAAAACTGCAATAAGATGGTGTTTGCACAATTAAAACACGTCATTACAAGCTCCTTTTAAATATCAAAACAACTAGTCCTGTTTGGGACTCAGAACCATTGATTTAGTGGCCATTTAAAGTTATAACGGCACTGGAAAAACTGACTTACGGCCCTTTTTCACACTTACGACCGTTGCAGCATCCCCACAGTCATGTGAACAAAATTTGGATGCTTGGCCTATTTATGACAATTGCAGCGTCCAGCGGCGATATCCAATTTTTTTTTTACTACTGGTTCTGCGGGCGTGGCTTGGTGGGCGTGGTGTGGCTTGGTGGGCGTGGCCGGGGAAGGATGTTGCAAAATCCCCATTCCCACCCCACTCTGGGACCAGGCAGAGGTGGTATTTGCCGGTTCTCCGAACTACTCAAAATTTCCGCTACCAGTTCTCCAGAACCTGTCAGAACCTGCTGGATTTCACTCCTGAAATATCACCTTAATTAGAGATGGTCTTCAGCCAGTTTGAACCAGTTCATCCGAACCGGTAGCAGAAATCATGAGTGGGCATGCCCATCCACCCTGGCTCTACGCCGTCCCATTTAGGCATGTTTTTCAGGCTGGGCGCGTGCGCGGAAGGCGTGCGCACCAGCAAAGCACATCTGCGGAAGGCTGGGCGCATGCATGGACGGTTGCTCACTTTTGCGAACCGGTAGGGAAGGTGAGTGAATATCACCCCTGCCCTTAATCCTGGGTTGAGACCAAGAGAGTTTGCAAGCTGTCTCCCTTGCAAAGAAAGAAAAATTGGGATAGGCGTATTCGATTGTTTCCTTCTGTCATCTGAAACCGATATTACTAATGGCCCATTTTGCAAAATAATATTCGGTCATGTTAAAGGTTTGACTGGTTTTCATGATCTAAAGCAGGGCCCTGCGATGCGATAGGGTTTCACGCTCCTGATCTAAAGTAGTAACTGTGAAAGGGATCTTGGAGTCCTAGTGGAGAATCACTTAAATATGAGCCAGTCATGTGCAGCAGCTGCCAAAAAAGCCAACACAGTTCTGGGCTGCATAAACAGAAGGATAGAATCAAGATCACGTGAAGTGTTAATACCACTTTATAAGGCCTTGGTAAGGGCGCTAGGGACGTGGTGGCTCAGGGGCTAGGACGTTGAGCTTGTCGATCGAAAGGTTGGCAGCTCAGCGGTTAGAATCCCTAGTGCTGCCGTGTAACGGAGTGAGCTCCCGTTACTTGTCCCAGCTTCTGCCAACCTAGCAGTTTCGAAAGCACGTAAAAATGCAAGTAGAAAAAACAGGGACCACCTTTGGTGGGAAGGTAACAGCGTTCTGTGCGCCTTTGGCATTGAGTCATGCCCGCCACATGACCACAGAGACGTCTTCGGACAGCGCTGGCTCCTTGGCTTTGAAACGGAGATGAGCATCGCCCCCTAGAGTTGGTAACGACGAGCACGTATGTGCGAGGGGAACCTTTACCTTTACCTTTATCTTTAAGGCCACACTTGGAATACTGCATTCCAGTTTTGGTTGCCACGATGTAAAAAAGATGTTGAGACTCTAGAAAAAGGGCAGAGAAGAGCAACAACGATGATTAGGAGACTGGAGGCTAGAACATATAAAGAATGGTTGCAGGAACTGGGTATGTCTAATTTAATGAAAAGAAGGACTAGGGGAGACATGATAGCAGTCTTCCAATATCTCAGGGGCTGCCACAAAGAAGAGGGAGTCAAACTATTCTCCAAAGCACCTGAGGGTAGAACAAGAAGCAATGGGTGGAAACTAATCAAGGAGAGAAGGAACTTAGAACTAAGGAGAAATTTCCTGACAGTGAGAACCATTAATCGGTGGAACAACTTGCCTGCAGAAGTTGTGAATGCTCCAACACTGGAAATTTTTAAGAAGATGTTGGATAACCATTTGTCTGAAGTGGTGTTTCCTGCCTAACCAGGGGGTTGGATTAGAAGACCTTCAAGGTCCCTTCCAACTCTGTTATTCTGTTCTGTTCTATTCTAAAGCAATGTTTCTCAACCTCAGCAACTTTAAAATGTATGGTCTTTAACTCCCAGAATTCCCCAGCCAGCATCGCTGACCTGGAAATTCTGGAGTTGAAGTCCACCCACCCTAAACCTGCTAAGAGCGAAAACACTGGTTGAAAGAAATTCTTGTAATTCTCTGGACAAGAGAAGTTAGTTTTGAACAGCCACTGGAATGTTTACAACGTCTAAAGGAAAAATAATGATTCACCGTCTGTATAAATCTAATTAATTGTTGCTTAGGTAAGCCAGCAATTTGCAAGCATGTGTGTTTTATGTACAGTATAAACGAGGCTGCAATGGCTGCCCTATTCCTCTACCTTATGTGATTTTAAATAGTTTTGTTTTTTTTTGTTTACATTTATACCCCGCCCTTCTCCGAAGACTCAGGGCGGCTTACAGTGTATAAGGCAATAGTCTCATTCTATTTGTATATTTTTACAAAGTCAACTTATTGCCCCCCCAACAATCTGGGTCCTCATTTTACCTACCTTATAAAGGATGGAAGGCTGAGTCAACCTTTTTCAGAATAGCAATAGCACTTAGTCTTATATACTGCTTCATAGTGCTTTGCAGCCCTCTCTAAGCGGTTTACAGAGTCAGCTTATTGCCCCCAACAATCTGGGTCCTCTTTTTACCCACCTCGGAAGGATGGAAGGCTGAGTCAACCTTGAGCCTGGTGAGATTCGAACTGCCAAATTACAGGCAGCTGGCAGTCAGCAGAAGTAGCCAGCAGTACTGCACTCTAACCCCTGCGCCACCGTGGCTCATAAATGTCTTTTCTCCTTTTCTTTATTTCATACTTCATATTGCCACAGTGCCAATGTTTATATTAGCCTTTGCCAGCCTTCCATACCAGTTGGCATGGGAATTAGAGGGCATGTAAACCAATTAAGAGATTAACAGAATTGAAAGGGACCTTATAGATAGATCATTTAGTCCAACCCCCCCCCCTCAAGCAGGAGACAAATGGTAGTCCAATCTTTTCTTGAAAGTCTCAAGTGATGAAGCTCCCACAACTTCCAAAGGCAACTTCTGTTCCACTGGTTGATTGTTCTCACTGTCAGAAAATGTCTCCTTATTTCCAGGTTGAATTCTCTCCTTGTTCAGTTTCCATCCATTATTCCTTGTCTGGCCTACAGGTGCTTTGGAAACTAGCTTGAACCCCTTCCTCTCTATGGCAGCCCCTCAAAAATTGGAAGACTGCTGTCATGTCTCCCCTGGTTCTTCTCTTCATTAGACTAGCCATGCCCAGTTCCTGCAACTGTCTTCATCTGTTTTAGCTTCCAGTCCCCTCATCATCCTGTTTGCTCTTCTCTGTACTCTTTCTAGACTCTCAACATCTTTTTTATAGTGTGGTGACCAAAACTGGATGCAGTACTCTATGTGTGGTATTACTAAGGCTTTATAGAACGGTATTAGTACCTCCCTTGATCTTGATTGTATCCCTCTGTTAATGCAGTTTAGGATTGCTTTGGCTTTTTTTTGCTGCCTCCGCACATTGCTGGCTCATATTCAGCTGGTTGTCCACTAAGTGTTCTGTTTCCCTCCCCCAATACTCCCAACAAAGAGTCAGTCAAAGGCCTCGTCTTCTACTTTATTTACATAGATAAATGTCCTGGCCACGTCTACCCACGGGCCTGCCAAGTCTCTGGAGATAACGAGGAAATTATAGATAAGGCCAGAATTACTCACGAATATATTCTTCCCTCCATTGATACAGTTTGCCCGCGCAAATTCATTGCTTTGTCCAAGACAAAAAACCAGGAAGTCCCGCCTCCTATTTATAGTCTCTGCAGATGTCACTGCATGACCATCATTCCTTGGCTTTATCCCAACGCTGCTTCTGCTGCGCGCGCCGGTCACGTCTGCGCAGTCTTGCATCACTCCAAAACTGTTCTTGGGGCGTTGCCAAATCAGAAGAAGGCTCGAGAGAATCAGGCCTTGCCGGCCCCTCCTCCTCCCTTTGAGTGGGTGCCAGGGAGGGAGAGGGCCCAAGAGAAGCAGGGCTTGCCAGGTCTTCTCCCTCACTTTCTGAATCATCCGAGTCCAGGAGTCCGGGTCCAGGAACCTGGGTCACAACACTAAGACTCCAAGATCCCTCTCACAATTACATCTTGAGGCATTAAATGAGATGAGACGGGCCTACTACAGCACTGCAAAATAAATGCGTGCCAAATAATCTGCACATGGTGATTGTTGCTCATGTATTAAATGTGATCTCATAACCTTTAAAGGTAAATAAGCATAGTTATTGCTTTCTTTGTTTTTTGTTTTTTTTAGAGTTCAGACCTGGGAATGAAACAGAAGAGTGAACTGAATAGCCGCTTGGAGGAGAAGACCAGTCAAATGGCCGCTACCATTAAACTGCTTGAACAGAGGTAAAACATGAAACCGGCTTACCAGAGCAAGCTAAAACTGTGATTCATATTCATCTTCTCATTCATCCTTCGGTTACATGAAAATAGCACTTGGCTTTTCTAAACTTGTTTCTTGCAAGTATCTTATAATTAGTCTGCTGCTGCAGAAAACATGGGAAATATTGACCTGCGTGTTATATAATAGCACTGATACAACTTTGGGCCAGCTTTTTCCCAGAATTCCAAGTCACAAAAAAGGTTGTACCGCGTAGATAAGTAAATCACTTGGATTCTGCAACAATCCACGTCTGCTTTAGAGAGCAGCAAAGAGCTGCATGTTTTTGTAGCTCTCTACTGCCCTCTATAGGTACCCTCTTAAATCTTACGTGCACAGTAAGTTCTAGCAACAGAGAAAATTGGAAAAGTCAGGATGTAAATTGTATGTTCTCCATTTCTTTATAGACTGAGATCTAGTTGCTATAATGTGCTATGAAATGGATGCATAACAGGGTTTGTTCAATATTCCACCGATAATTGGCATCACACGCTATGGCAAGCCATAACCATCATTTACGATCCGTGATGGTTGGGTTTGTGTGACACGCTAAGATCACCTAGCATATCGCATGGTGGCTTAATGAGAGGTTTGAGTTGGACCACATAAATTAAATGCTTGCAATTTGAGAAAATGTGACAGTTCAGGTAGTCCTCTACTTACGGCCACAATTGAGCCCCAAATTTCTGTTGCTAAGTGAGAAATTTTGTTAAGTGAATTTTGCCCTGTTTTACGGCTTTTCTTGCCACATTCGGTAAGTGAGTCGCTTAAATTAGTAGCACAATTGTTAAGAGAATCTGGCTTCCCTATGGACTTTGTTTGTCAGAAGGTGGCCAAAGGAGATCACGTGACACTTGCAACTGTCATAAATATGAACCGGTTGCAAAGCATCTGATTTTTGATCATGCGACCATGGGGATGCTGCAGTGGTCATGTATGAAAAACGGCCATAAGTCTTTTTTTCCAGTGCCGTTGTAACTTCAAATGGTCACTAAAAAGAAAAGGTTGTAAGTTGAGGACTACCTGCAGAGGATTCTGAAACATATACATTGCTCTTCGACTTTGAAAATACGCAACTTTATTTGAGATGTGTGCTAATGTGCCTTCTTACGAAATGAAGATGAAGAGTTAACTACATTTAAGCTGTGCTTATTTAAAGTACATAACCACCGATAACTGTTCGATTAACTGGTATTCTTTTTTATTACGTATTTTCTCTACTCCAACCCCCATTTTCCACCTATCATTCTTATTTCCTTTCCTTCCCCTCCTTGACAGCGAAAAGGATTTGGTGAAACAGGCAAAAACCTTAAATAGCGCAGCAAACAAATTAATCCAGAAGCCTCACTAGACATTTTAATTTTGGGCAGCCGATCACGTCGCAACTCTGACATCAAAGGCTCCGTTAACGAGCGAAGAGCAAAAACGAAAATCGAGAATTTAGATGTCAGATTTACATGTTGTCACAAAAAGTTGACGTGGAATTTGATGGGATATTTTTTTGGGGGGGGGGGGGAAAGGTTTTATTCAGAAATAGAAAAATTAACTTCTGGCTTTCCTTTCCCCCGCCCGCCCCCCCCATTAACGCTTAAAAACTTTATTAAAATA
Organism: Ahaetulla prasina; assembly: GCF_028640845.1. Taxonomy (NCBI): domain Eukaryota; kingdom Metazoa; phylum Chordata; class Lepidosauria; order Squamata; family Colubridae; genus Ahaetulla; species Ahaetulla prasina. The sequence goes on along the minus strand of NC_080546.1, from coordinate 9,569,996 downwards.
GGAGCAATTCGATCAGCGTGTACTCCAGAAAGAAGATAAGATAAAATCTGATTGGTGGCTATGTACATGCAGTTGTATACCAGACCTTCTTTTCTTTTCTTTTAGCCTTTACAACACGATATAGAAAAGTATAGCAATGTTCCTCCCTCGCCCCAAATGTTCAACTTCAAAGGAAGAAATCCTTGGCTTCCCGATTGTGAAGTAGATGGATGGTGTGTGTGTGTGTGTGTGTATGTGTGAAAAAACAGGCAGAGAAGTTTGGGAGCCTGCAGGAAACCACGATTTTTGTAGGTGTGGTGTCCCCCACTTGATCCTAAGCGGGACAGACACACACCAGGATTAGATGCTTTTTTTTTCTGGAACATTTGGCCGTTATTAACCAACAACTTATCCGCACTGCGAAATTTTCTACCTGAGCCTTAGTTGGCTCGGGGTGTTTTGTAAATTGAAATTGATTTGAAAGGTCGGGGAGTGGGGGGGAGCTGCAAAGCACCTTCCCGTAAGGGGGATATTCCCATTCCCCAGGAATAAAATCCTTCCAGCTGAAGCCGGATGAAAACGATTGGAGAGAACTGGAGAGATGGAGTCAAGTCCATCTGGGCTCTTTGTTGCTTGCCCGTTTTTTTTTTTGGCTCGGCTTGCAGTTGAGAACGATTCCCTCGTCCCACTCTCTCTTTTGCGACAGTTTCCTTTTTAAGGCTACCTGCCGATCCATCCCAACGACCATAACCCTTTTTGTTCGACGCAGCTGTGGGCGGATGGGTATTTAAGGAATAATTCAGAAGACACTCTCTCCCCCCACTCCCCCCCGAGTTCAGATGATACAAATCACAGCCAATTTTCATTGCTCAAGAGTTGTAACCAGATTTTTTTTTCCCCCAGCAATCCGAGGATGAGCTAAAATAACAGGCCTAAGGCAGGCCACTTTCATAACGGGGGAAATGATTCATTCATCCCCCATTAGGTGACATGGATGCAAAATCTTAGCTGTTAGCTATTTTTTAAATTGGTAAAAGCCCTTCTTTCCCTCTGCATTGACTTCTACCTCTGCCTTTTCTCCCTAAAAATATAGTGATCCTCATTTCCTGGTTGACTTTTATAATACGTGTGTCTTGCCTTTTCTTGCTCTTTTAGAAAAGACTGAATCATTATATATATGCAGGTTTTGGTATGTTCGGGTCTTTTCCCATGTAGGATTGGAAGTGTTTAGGCGACATTTTGATGAGATCTCACTCATCATCTTCAGGCTTTGGCTTTGTTCTTATGTATTTGCTCACATAAGAACACTTCAGAAGCCAAACAACAGCAATGCAGCTCACCAACTCAAATCCCCTTGCATCTCAGACCAACCTGAGCACAACCAAGCCCACCCCCCAAACAGGACACACCCCCATCCAATCAGAGCACAGCCAACCCCACCATCCAATTAGAGCATAGCCAAACCCCCAACCAATCAGAACACACCTCCACCCAATCAGAACACAGCCAAGCTCCCAACCAATCAGTTCAAAACCCCACTAGCAGTTAAAAGGAAGAAACAGCTGCGATCACGCATTTCTCCTAGAAACACGAAGCTGTGAACACCTAGCCTGAAGATGACGAATGGGATTTTGTCGAAACGTTGCCAAGACACTTCCAATTTTACGCGGGAGAAAACCCGAATAACCAAACACCTACATATATATATATATGTCAAAGAGTGATCCGCAATAAAACACTACTGGTTCTGTTTATCCTTTATATATATATATAAAGGATAAACAGAACCGGTAGTGTTTTATTGCGGATCACTCTTTGACTAAAAGGAACTACAGTGAAAAGTAATTTCGGCTGTCATTTAAGGCTATCTCTGGCCGCTATTAACATCTGATTCGGAGTGATCTTAATCAAACAAGGGATTTGCTAGGAATTGTAGCGAAAGAGCATCTAAGCCTTAGAAAGTCTAGAAAAGCACCATGCTGTAACTCAACAGTGTATTTTTCTTTTCTTTTCCTGATGAAATCTGATTGTAAGAGAGTGTGTGGAGAATTATCAACATTTCTCAAACTATCCATACTATTTTTCTCCCCCTTCTTTAATAGTTATCCTTCAACCAAGTGCCCTTCCCATGTTTTTCCAGCTTTCCCAGGAAATCCTTTGGGGCTGTATTGATTGAGGATTTGGGGAAGTGTAAAACCTAGCACACTTCCCTATTTAATGGGTGTGTGTGCTAGTGAGAGATAAAAGATCTCTTCTTCTAAGTTCCCATTGGCTTGAAATAGTTTCATCCTATATAAATCCCCTTTGCTTGGTCCAGAAAAATGGGAACTTACAAAAAAAAAAGATGGGAACAACAACAACAAAAACAAAAATAATAGCCTGATTGTAAAATCTGATTCGCTTCATAGCTTATAAATCCGTCTGACAATACCCGTCAGATTTATTCATTCGTTCATTCATTTTTCTGAAACCTTGGGGGGGGGGGGAAATTTGATTTGGGGATGGCATGTTCAAATCCTATCCAAACGTACTAGTGTTTTCATTACAATCTCTTCAATGGGATATCGTTCAGGTTGTGAGAATGTCCTAGGATTCTAATTTGACTTTTCATAAAACCATTGGCCGTGTCTTCTGGTTAATAAATCACCAGTTAAGAAAACTTAGGGGGTAGAGAAGCGCCCTCCAAATTTTGCAAGAGAAGGGAAATCAACTGTTCCCAAATAGGGTAAGTAAAAGTTTCCTTTTAATAAAAGTCAATTCTGATTGACTTCACAATCATGACCCACTGTTTTGGCAATACCGGTAGGATGATAGCAGTTTTCATTTAACTTCTTCTGGAATGTTTATAACCTGGAAGCTTATAACCCTGATAACTTCTGGTAGTTTTCCGTCCATGTGATAAGCAGATCTCCTAAGATTTTCAAGATTAGCCAAGCCAATTACATAAGTAGACCGTTTCATATTTTTTATCGACAGACCCATTTGTCTATGGTGATTCTCAGTCATCCAGGTCCTGGTTGTCCCAAAGGTGCTTTTTCAAGAGGCAACTGGACTTTCTGGTTTTTTCTTTGAAGACGTTTCTCTTCTCCTCCCAGAAGCTTCTTCAGTTCTGACTGAATGGGCAGGGAATGGAAGGATTTATATTCCTTGCAGACAGCTGGTCATTAGCACTCTCTGTAAGAGTCATTGGGGCCACTTGGAGGACACAGTTAAACTTCCAAGTGGCCTCAATGACTCTCTAAAACGATGCAAAGGACCAGCTGTCTGGAAGGAGTATAATTCCTTCCGTTCCCCACCGTCCGGTTAGATCCGAAGAAGCTTCTTGGATGAGAAGCGAAACGTCTTCAAAGAAAAATCAGAAAGTCCAGTAACCTCTTGGGGGGGAAAAAGCACCAAAGTCCATTTCTGGACTTTGAGACACTGACCCATTTATTTAAAATATTCTTTGAAGTCATTCTTTGCTCCCAGGAGCAAATGCAACAATCCTTGAAAAATTAGGCTTCTGTTTGTCCAGCTGTCAGGCTTCACCCAACAGGCAGAACTGAAACCAACTTAAGTCAGGGGTCTGCAAACTTGGCTCTTTTAAGACTTGTGGACTTCAACTCCCAGAGAACTCTGGGAGTTGAAGTCCACAAGTCTTAAAAGAGCCAAGTTTGCAGACCCCTGACTTAACTGATAAAACATCTCCCAACAATTTCGGATAAGCGAATGCTATTGAAGAAAGCTATTCCCTGCACAATTTCAGCCATTGCTACGTTGCAAGAACAGGCCTTAGACAGACAACGTCCTCCTGTATCTCTTTTCTCCTCTCTGCTCCGTAAAAGAGGCCGCCTGCCCTCGTTTGTGTAGGCCATTTTCCTCCGTCTTTCGCAGCCGATTGGGAATTAGGTGGTGGTTCTTCAACTCACCGTGTGAGAGACGTTCCTCACACGGGCCTCAGGTCCTGATCCAATTCCAGGGTGAGCAGAGAAGGTCGTCTTCGCGGAATTTCTCGAGGGTAGAAATTGTCCCACTGGTGCGCCTCGCCCTTGTGACAAAGGTTGAGCTTTGATGGGCACCTCTTTACCTTCCTCCCCCCCCCCCAAAACCGTTCAGGGGTGGGACTGAAAAATTTTAGCAACTGGTTCTCTGGCCGGTTGCTTGGGGGCGTGGCCTACTCGGCCTCCTGCACCACGTTAGGGGTGGGGCGTTTTCACCCTCTCCAGGCTCCGTAGCCTTTCCTTGAGCCTCCGGGAGGGTGAAAACAGCCTTCTCCAGGCTCCAGAGTTCCTCTGGAGGCTGGAAATGGGCTTGTTTCCGGACTTTCGGTACTTCCAGTAGACCCATTTTTCACCCTCCTCAGGCTCTGGAGGCTTTTGTCGAGCCTCCGAGAGGGCAAAAACGGCCGCCCCGGGCTCCGGAGGCCCTCCAGAGGCCGGAAACAGGCCCATTTCTGGACTTCCGGTACTTCCAGGAGGCCCGTTTTTTGCCCTCCCAGAGCCTCCGCACGGGCCCTGCACTTACCTAGTATCCAAAACAGGCCACATGCAGGCTCCTGGGAGGGGTGGGCGAAGTCTGTCAGTCCTTGCAACTACCGGTTTGGCGAACCAGATGTAAAATTAGCATCCGGTTCACGCGAACCGGCTGAATCCCACCCCTGCAACCGATGCCTCAAGTTCCTCTGCAGCGGCCAACCGGCCATTAATAAAAGGTCAGTTTGAACGTACAGGTGGCCCACCTGGAACGGATCTCTCTGTTTTCCACCCAGATATTAGCTCCTAAGAATCCCCTTTTGAGTATTTGGAATGTCCTACTTTGCCGATGGTGCCACTTGGCCGACTGAATTCTTGAGCCTGTTTCAGAAGCGGAAAGGCAGGCGTCTTTCTTATTTTGGAAGAACGATTCGTTCGACCTGACCACCCTCCAGTGAAGCCTTCACCCTAAGTATTTGCGCCCCCCCCCCCGCCCCCCGGTTGGTGGATTTCAAGTAGCCAAAAATCAGTTTGTGTGTTGTGATAGTATCCTTTGCCCCCTTTCTTCTCGTTGAGCAGCCCCGAAATAGTCTGGGAACCCTAAACGAACAGCCCACAACTTTGCCTTCGAACTGGGACCCTCGCGTGCTTCCCCTGATGTAACAGTTGTGAATGAGGCTAGACAAATGCACTAATAACCTAGGTACCCCTTGACGCAAGTTCCAGTTGTATAATAAAGCTGCAGTGTAACGTAACGAAGAACCCACAGAGACCTTTTCACATTACCCTGTAACTTGAGATTTGCTTTGACTATGGATAAATAAAAGTGTTGTTTTATGTTTATCATCTAATGACTGTAAACTGTAGTAATAGAATAAAAAAAAATGGAAAAGAGACACGCTCCTTCTGCCTGGTTCACCTCAGCCATTTTTTAATTTTATTTTTTCAGTCCTTCGTTGGATTTCGTTTCTCGTCCCCGCCCTCCTTCTCGTTCCCACGTTCATCCCTCCATCGCTCATTCTGCCCTTTCCTTTTATTTATGGTTTCAATTTGGTCTTTCCCCCCTACCATAGCTTTTGTTTTTTATCACAAGTTCATATGGCTCATACCCAGATTGCAGCTGTCCGAGCGGGAGTGCCAGTCTCTGCAGGAGGACAATCGGCTCTTCAAGGCGGAATTTGGGGACAAGATCGACAGCCTTCAAGTCGAAGTGGAACAACTTACAAAGCAGCGGTGAAGAGAGATCCGTTTCCCTTCCTCTGGGTATCTTTTAGTTGGTGGGAGTTTTCCGTCTGGATGGTCACCAGTCGGCAACCCGCGGCTCTGGAGCCGCATGTGTGGCTCTCTCATCCCTCTGCTGCGGCTCCCTGTTGCTGGTTGGCTCCACAATTGATAGGACTTTTGGTTAGGACAGGTAGAGGAAAAAGGATGCCATGCTAGGAGGAGACTCTATGGTTGGGGAACCGGACTTCCGGTCAGCAGAGGAAAAAGGACACGGCGCTAGGAGGGAGATTATGATGGGGGAACCAGACTTCTGGTCGGCTCCAGAATTGAACGGGGGCCTCCAGTTAGAACCTTTGTGGCTCTTGAGTGTTTAAGATTGCCGACCCCTGGACTAGGTGCTCTTTGAGCTTGACTCAAATCCAGGAAATACCAAGGAGAAACCATATACCAATCAACACTGGCAGGGCAAGCTATTGTATATAAATAGGAAACAAACCCCCACTCCAAGCACTGTTGAAATTACCTAGTTTGGTGATGAAACGTCTATAAGCAAACCACCAAGCTCATAGAGGACTCAGGATCCCACTGGGTGTCACTGTTTGACATGGTTGGACAAAGATGGGGAATGTTGGAGGACTCATCAGAATAAAAAAGAAATGGAAATAAATTAAGCATACAGATCATACTTTTGGGGTGTAGTTACGTCTCATTAAAAGTGATCCTGCACAGAGCGGCATGGTGGCCTAGAGGTGGAGTTCTCACCTCACAATCAGGAGGTTGTGAGTTCGACCCTATGTAGCGGCTGATATCTCTGTCTTTGGGCTCAGTTAGTTATTGTCTGCTGCGAACTCTGCATAGGTGTCAGGAAGGGCATCCAGCCAGTAAATACTCGTGCTCCATTCGGTTGCCCCAATTCCACTCCGATGCAAGGGATTACAGGGGAAAAAAGCGATCCTGCGTACTTCAAGATAATATTTTTAAATGCTTTTATTTGTTTCAAGGCCTATATAAATTGAATATCGCAATCTGCTGCTGGGTGGTTTACCATGCAAACTGAAAACAAATATTATTAAACTGAAATAAATGAACTAATACATACAGTTGAATGAAATTTAGTACAGTGGCACTCTGCAAAATAAATCCACAGCAGAAGTTAAATATGAACTTGCAGAATTTTATAATTACAGTCCTTTATCAGTGTACCAGCATTGGGCTTCGACGAAATCAATGGGGTTAATTCTCAAGTAAGCAGATTGTATGTTGGATTTCTATCTAAGACAATTAGTATAACTGTATTTTGTGGAAGATGGGAGTGGAATAGCTCCATGCTGAATCATGCTTAATCCATAAACCCTATATCGCTTTTCCAGAACTAACTTGGGCTTTTGCATTTTGGAGGTTGGGGTCCTTAGGTTTTAAAACTGCTCCCCAAAATAGGCAGAAGCCTGATGAAAATTCTGGGAGTTGAAATCCGCAAGTCTTAAAGCTGCCCAGGTTGGAAACCCCTGCCTTAAAACATGATTCATCATGTCTATTTTAGTTTGACTGAAAGCCTACAAAAAAGCCATACGGTCATTAACAAATAGCAGAGAGATGATATAAAGTCAAATGGACAACAACATGGATTTTAAAACTTAGTGGTTGTGTACTGGCATTGTTCAATTACTCTTCTGCTGTTGCTCAAATTAAAATTGTCGTTTTTTAAAAAAGATACTGTATTTTTCGGAGTATAAGATACACCGCAGTATAAGACGCACCTTAGTTTTTGGGGAAGAAAATAAGAAAAAAGCTGATTGGCAGGTGGATCGGCCTCCTGGAATACCCCCAATCAGCTGTTTCCAGAGGTGAATTTTAGCAACAGGTTCCTTGGTTGTGAACTCTGTGCCTTGCCTTTTTTTTGCTTTTCTTTCTGCCTCTGAAACATCTGAAACTCAGTTTCAGAAAAAAACTTTTTTTAATGCCTCTGAAAGCCTCCGAAACAGCTTCAGAAAAAAAAGCCTCTGAAGCTCTGTTTGGAGGCTTTTTTTTTCTGAAGCTCTGTTTGGAGGCTTCTTTTCTGAAGCTCTGTTTGGAGGCTTTTTTTCTGAAGCTTTGTTTCTGTGCTTTTTTTCAGCCTCTGTTTGAGAAGCTGGGCGGGGTTGCATTCAGAGTATAAGATGTACCGAGATTTTTACCCTCTTTTTTGGAGAAAAAAGGTGCATCTTATACTCTGAAAAATACGGTAGTTCTAAAAGGAAAGGGTGGGAACCAATTTACTTTTGGGGGGGGTGTGTGCGTGTGTGCGTGCATGTTATATTTAACACATTTTCTCCTCCTTTTGTTGCTTCAGAGGCCAGCTTGAAGCTGAATTGAGACGAGAACGGGAACAGTGGCTACATTTGCCTCACGGCGTCCCAGATAACAAAAGCTTGTTCAGCCTTAACAAAGGCATTCAGAAGACAGGATCAAAGATAGTAATAATTCTTGTTTGTTGCTCTATATCCCACTAATAATATAATATATAATATAATATAATATTTTAATTTGTATACCGCCCTTCTCCCGAAGGACTCAGGGTGGTGAACAGGCAGATAAAATACAAGCATACACAATAATTAAAACAACCCTTAAAAAACTGATTTAAATATGCCCAAAAATTAAAATAATATACACCCCCATAAAATTACAAAAATTTAAAAACCCATCACATTCAATTAAAATTAAAGATAAAAATCAAGCTAGTCCAGCCATCCGAAATAAATAGGTTTTAAGTTCGTGGCGAAAGGTCCTAAGGTCAGGTAGTAGTCGAAGCCCGAGGGGAAGTTCGTTCCACAGGGTCGGAGCCCCCACAGAGAAGGCCCTCCCCCTGGGGGCCGCCAGTCAACACTGTTTGGCTGACGGCACCCTGAGGAGTCCCTCTCTGTGGGAACGCACCGGACGATGGGAGATAGCGGCCGGCAGTAGACGGTCCCGTAGATAGCCCTGGCTCATTGTTGCTTCCTTTTTAAACTGGGTGCTTAGCATAGTGTTTATTAATTGTGGCTAGGATTCTGGCTGCTGTCAGTCAATGTGCAAATATCCCATTACGGGAACCTGTGGGATAGAGCTTCAAAAAAGTCAAAATGACAGCCATACTGTAGGAGGTGACCGGGTTGAGCCCGAGGGAGGAATCAAATGTGTCATAAGTCACGAGTCCCTGCACACCCGCTAGAGATTCAAGTCCAGCCCACCTTGAACTTCTTTCTTATCTCCCGCTCATTTCCCTTGACTGTTAGTTGGTCAGATTCTTGTAGAGGGCTTAAGCTTGCAGTAAATCTTTACGCTCATTTGAACTGCCCGAATCTCCTGGTTTCCCCAGCGCTTGACACATAACAAATTTAATGGTGGGTATATAAATTGGATATATAAATGAATAAAATATCCATGTTGATTGAAGCCCTCCCCCTTGTTTACAAGTATCACACATGGCTCACTTAAAATAGAGGGGGCTGGCTTCTCCCAAGCAAAGTCAATGAGGAAGATTGCAAGAGGGTCCCGTATGTCAGGTGTGTCAAACTCGAGGCCCGCAGGCTGGATCTGGCCCGCAGGGTACTTAGATCTGCCTTGAAAGGCTGCCCTAGAAACAGCAAAGGACCGGCCCAGGGTGCCTCTGCCAGTGAAAATGGGGTGCACGCAACTCTCCCAGGTTTTATTTTTGGCCGCGACAGCCTCCTCCAGCCCTCTGCCAGCGAAAATGGAGCCCAGGAGGGCTATCGCGACCCAAAACGGAGCCTTTGGGCCACATGGAGCCCTTCCAAGGTCCGTTTTTGCTGGCAGAGGGCTGTGGGAGGACCCCCCCCCCCCCAGCCCTGCCCAGGTCACCAAAGATGCCTCCATGAATGACATAGAGCTGGTCATGCCCACCCCAGCCCCCCGAGATCAAACAAACACAACCCTGATGCAGCCCTCAATGAAATCGAGTTTGACACTCCTGCCGTATGTCGTTCACACATCTACAGCTTTTTGTCCTAAGACACCTGAGTACAGAGTAGCAGATCCCAGAGCCCACCCCTGCTCCCACATACCCTCCCCCATCCATCAGCAGCCACCCCGTCCCTGTCCCAGCACAACAGCAACTTGGCCTGCTTGACAGATTGCCTGGACCTTGCAACTGCCTGCTGGCTTCCCCAGTGGTTTGTTGGAAGCCAGTAGGAAGTCTCAAGGTGATCCCTCCATTAACCACCCATGATTCTTGCTTAACAACAGCAATGGGGACTGCCCAGATTGCCATCATTCAGCAACGTGCTCTTGTGATGTTACGCGTTACACTTAGCAACAGAGATTCTGGATCCAGTTACCATGGTTAAGCGAGAACTAACAACCTGTGTCAGATATACCCGTATCACGGAAGATAATGCGTAGGCAGGCAACTCCGATCCTCCAGTTCTCATTCTGATCTTTTAACTGATCTCTGACTTGGTAGTGGTAGGGGGCTCCATTATTCTCAATAGGGAAACTGCTAAAGAGCCATGGTGGCGCAGTGGTTAGAATGCGGTACTGCAGGTTAATTCTGCCCACTGCCAGGAGTTCGATCCTGACCAGCTCAAGGTTGACTCAGCGTTCCATTCTTCTGAGGTCTGTAAAATGAGGACCCAGATGTCACCATTGTAAACCGAGAGTGCTTTATTATGAAGCGGTATATAAGTCTTATGTTGGATGTGGTGGCTCAGTGGCTAAGATGCTGAGCTTGTCTATCGAAAGGTTGGCAGTTCAGCAGTTCGAATCCCTAGTGCCGCGGAATGGGGTGAGCTCCCGTTACTTGTCCCAGCTTTTGCCAACCTAGCAGTTCGAAAGCAGGTAAAAAATGCAAGTAGAAAAATAGGGACCACCTTTGGTGGGAAGGTAACAGCGTTCCGTGCGCCTTTGGCGTTGAGTCATGCCGGCCACATGACCATGGAGACATCTTCGGACAGCGCTGGCTCTTCGGTTTTGAAATGGAGATGAGCACCGCCCCCTAGAGTTGGGAATGGCTAGCACATATGCGCGAGGGGAACCTTTACAAGTCTTAAGTGCTAAATGCTACTGCTATTATGGAAAAGTAATTCCATAATGAAAGGTCTCCCCCCCCCCTTGTTTTAGATAGCATATTCAAAATAAAGAATGCTTTAGGTTATTCTGCTTTCGTGCTTCAATATATCCCTTGCTTTGATAGGATTCAAGCGACAGGCACCTAGAAGGAGATTCCCAATCGAGAACATCAGCGAAAGATAATACAATGCTTTCAAGCAGGTATGGATTAAATCCAAAATCACAGTCTTTGGCTTTTCTTAAACAAGCAAACAAATATAATGATGGTGCTTATAAGTCATAAGTCATTTTGGAAGCCTTTTTGTGATTTCTGGGGATACGTATTCTAGATATTAATTAATGACTGTAATTGAGCCCAGAATTGTGATCATAAATTATGCTGGTTGTCTTAACCATGGCCAATTTTTAAGACCTTCTTTGTGGAGGTCAGTAAGCCAACACTGCGGTCATTAACTGAATCCATAAGTCTGCAATAGCTGTTTCTTGCCAGAAACTGGAAGTAAATATTGCTTTCCGGCAAAAAACGTAAAATGTGGTCAGTCGCAGGACTGGAATATTGCAAATGGTCATAAATGAGGGTGAGCGCCCCCCCCCCTCCCAAAAATGCAGTCCTATGACGGGGGAAGAGCTGTCAAATCATTGAATCAGAAGGGCCTCTGGTGGCTCAGCAGACTAAGTCTGTCTGTTATAAACACAGCTGCTTGCAATTACTGCAAGTTCAAGTCCCACCAGGCCCAAGGTTGACTCAGCCTTCCATCCTTTATAAGGTAGGTAAAATGAGGACCCAGATTGTTGGGGGCAATAAAAGTTGACTTTGTATGTAATATAATATACAAATGGATGAAGACTATTGCTTAACACAGTGTAAGCCGCCCTGAGTCTTCGGAGAAGGGCGGGATATAAATTCAAATTAAAAAAAAAATCTGGATCATAAGAAACCATGGGTGGTCTGTCATAACTTCAAACAGTTGCAAAGCAGCGGGTCGTAAGTCAAGGACCACCCGTATAATGATTCAAGAAATCAGCACATACTTAATACCTGATGTTTTTTTGCAAGACGGAGATGAAGTAAATCAATATCTTATATTGCAGCGTGTTTCCTGACCAGCAAGACGAGCAGGTAAGTAACTGGTTTTATGAATTCTGGGAAACTAGCTGGTATTACACACACACACACACACACACACACACACACACGTTAGACTGGTTTGAACTTTGAAACGTCAGCTGCTGTAAACGTGGTGGTGATGTCAGAAAGGTGTTTTTCTTCCTCTTCAAAAGGCAACTGGACTGTGGCTCTTTTTTTTCCCCTTGAGGAAGAAGAAGATGTTTCGCTTCTCATCCAAGAAGCTTCATCAGTTCTGATGGAGAGGGGAGGGGGGGGTGTAAGGATAATTATTGACAGTACCTGTAGCTGAGACTGGGTGGTGGGAGGGAATGGATTGTATTTCTTTGCAGTCATCTGGTTGTTAACACTCCCCCTGAGAGCCCTTGAGGCCACGTGTGGGTTCATCTGTGCCCTCGTTGCACTCTTGATTCCGCTGAACCTGATTAATCCCCAAGTGACCTCAAGAGCTCTCAGGGAGAGCGCTAACGACCAGATGACTGCAAAGAAATGCAATCCTTCCATCTACCCTCCACTATCCTATCGGAATCTATCCCTCCATCCCCTCCAATCATCCAATCTCAACTGTCAATATCTGTCCTTCCATTCTCCCTCAACCATCAAAACCGATGAAGCTTCTTGGACGAGAAGCGAAATGTTTTCTTCTTCTTCCTCAAGGGAAAAAAAAAACACCACACCAGTCCAGTTGCCTTTTGAACGAAAAAATAAAAGCACCTTTGAGATAACTATGACCCGCATCAAGGGTCTCCAACCCTGGCAACTTTAAGACTTGTGGAATTCTGGGAGTTGAAGTTCACAAGTCTTAAAATTGCCAAGGTTGGAGACCCCTGACCTGGATGACTGAGTATCTCCACTTGACAGGGGTGATGGGGTGTTTTTTCCGAGAGTTCACTGTGTATGGTCCCATTATTCAAGAATAAGTTTATAGTCTGTTTGTACACCTGAAATGCGTTATCTAAACTGTGTCTTAGGGTGTAGAGGGCCTCTGTGGCTCAGACTGGTAAGACAGTCTGTTATTAACAGCAGCTGCCTGCAATTACTGCAAGTCCCACCAGGCCCAAGGTTGACTCAGCCTTCCATCCTTTATAAGGTAGATAAAATGAGGACCCAGATTGTTGGGGGCAATAAGTTGACTTTGTATATAATATACAAATGGATGAAGACTATTGCTTGACATAGTGTAAGCTGCCCTGAGTCTTCGGAGAAGGGCGGGATATAAATGCAAATAAAAAAAAAAGAGTTCTGATTTGGGGGCTCATAAGAATTCATCAGGAAAATCTACTGGATGTTTTTCGTGTGCTCGTTTCCCCAAGTCCTTATTCTGTTTGTATTAAACATTTCCAGTTACTTTTCACATGGCATTGCACATGAATTCAGAAGGTGAAGATTGGTGCTTTTTAGTAACTCTGAATCTCTGATACTAGAGAGAGAGAAAATATGAGTAGCAGAAAGCTCTCAGAGAGAGTACTAACGACCAGAGGACTGCAAAGAAAGGGATAATTCCTTCTGTGTCCACTCACACTTGGCCAATAAAGAATTCTGTTCTGTTCTGTTCTGTTCTACTCTACCCTACCCTAGCCTACCCTACTCTACTCTACCTTACTCTATCCTACTCTACTCTACCCTACCCTATTCTACTCTACCTTACTCTATTCTATTCTATTCTACCCTACCCTACCCTACCCTACTCTACCCTACCCTACCCTACTCTACCCTACCCTACTCTACCCTACCCTATCCTACTCTACCCTACCCTATCCTACTCTACCGTACCCTACCCTGCTCTATCCTACCCTACCTTACTCTACTCAAATTCTATTCCATTCCATTCGAAAGGTGGATAGTGTTTGCACTCTGGGATGAGCGATGTTGACAGAATGCAGGTAGTCCTCAACTTACAACCACAGTTGAGCCCAAAATTTCCATTGCTAAGCAAGACGGTTGTTCAGTGAGTTTTGCCCCATTTTATGACCTTTCTCGCTATTGTTAAGCGAACCACTGCAGTTGTTCAGTTAGTGACACAGTTGTTAAGTGAATCTGGCTTCCCCATTGACTTTGCTTGTCGGGAGGTCACAAAAGGTGATCCCATGCCCATAGGACACGTCATAAATATGAACCAGTTGCCAAGCGTCTAAATTTTGATCCCGTGACCATGGGGATGTGGCAACGGTCGTAAGTGTGAAAAACGGTCATAAGTCGCTTTTTTTCAGGGCCGTGGTAACTTCATATGGTCATCAAACAAGTAGTTGTATATCGAGGACTATCTGTATTTTTGGCAGATAGTGAAGATCTTTGGTCTGTGGTGAAGATCTTTGACTGCATTGTGTCCTTCAGTTATTACGAGTCTTTTTGGGATGTGCCCAGTGCAGAACTGAAAGGGGGAAAGTTGCCCCTTTGAATGGAAAGGCTTTTTAGCTAAGGCCAAGTGGCTCATTCGTGGGAATAATGGAAGCGCTGATCCCAAAGAGACATAAACGAGATGTATTTTCAATGTTTTTAGGAGCAAGCTCCTCCTGACAAGTCCAAACCCTGCCAACTCTGTCAAAAAGAAAGTACTCGGAGCAAAAGAAAGGTAATTCAATCTCTGCACCTCTATAACTGCCTGCTTTGGCTCTGCAACCACACAAACTTCAACGCATAATTAGAACCGCAGAAAAAACAGTGGCTACCAACCTGCCTTCCATTGAGGACCTGTATACTGCACGAGTCAAAAAGAGGGCTGTGAAAATATCTACAGACCCCACACATCCTGGACGTAAACTGTTTCAACTCCTACCCTCAAAACGACGCTATAGAGCACTGCACACCAGAACAATTAGACACAAGGACAGTTTTTTCCCAAACGCCATCACTCTGCTAAGCAACTAATTCCCTCAACACTGAATAGAACAGAATAGAATTTTTATTGGCCAAGTGTGATTGGACACACAAGGAATTTGTCTTGGTGCATATGCTCTCAGTGTACATAAAAGAAAAGATACCTTCATCAAGGTACAATGCTTACAACACTTAATGATAGTCATAGGCTACAAATTCAACACTTAATGATACAACACCTAATGATAGTCAGAGGCTACAAATAAGCAATCAGGAAACAATATCAGTATAAATCGTAAGGATACAAGCAACAAAGTTACCGTCATAAGTGGGAGGAGATGGGTGATGGGAACAATGAGAAGATTAATAGTAGTGCAGATTTAGTAAATAGTTTGACAGTGTTGAGGGAATTATTTGTTTATTTATTTGTCAAACTATTTACTAAGACTATTACTATTATTCTTCTCATCCTTTCTACTACCTATCTCCTCCCACTTATGACTATAACCTTGTTGCTTGTATCTTTATATTATTTTATTTAGATTCCTAGTATGATTTGATTGCTTATATAGTATTCTATGACGATCACTAAGTGCTGTATCTCATGATTCTTGATGAATGTTTTTTTTTTTTTATGTACACTGAAAGCTTATGTACCAAAGACAAATTCCTTGTCTGTCCAATCACACTTGGCCAATAAAAACTTCTCTTCACCTGGGTAATTATTTTAAAGCCCTACCTGGCTTTAAACTATCTACAGGACCGCCTACTGCCGACTTCTATCTCCCATCGTCCGGTACGCTCCCACAGAGAGGGACTCCTCAGGGTGCCGTCAGCCAAACAGTGTCGACTGGCGGCCCCCAGGGGGAGGGCCTTCTCTGTGGGAGCTCCGACCCTGTGGAACGAACTTCCCCTCGGACTTCGACAATTACCTGACCTTAGGACCTTTCGCCGCGAACTTAAAACTTACTTATTTCGTATGGCTGGACTAGCCTGATTTCTATTTTTATTGGTTGGGTTTTTAAAATTTTGTTATTTTACGGGGGAGTACGTTTTTTAACATTTTTGGGCATTTGAATTAGTTTTTTAAGGGATGTTTTTAATTACTGTGTGTATTTATATTTTATCTGCCTGTTCACCGCCCTGAGTCCTTCGGGAGAAGGGCGGTATACAAATTAAAATATTATTATTATTATTATTATTATTATTATTATTATTATTATTATTATTATTATTATTATTATTATTATTATTATTATTATTATTATTATTATTATTATTATTATAAACCCTAGCTGGCTGAGGAACTCTGGGAGTTGAAATCCACAAGTCTTAAAGGGACCAAGGTTGGAGACCCTTGCCCTATAGAACTGGGCTCCATCCATTAAAGAATTCCAACTGGTTGGATCCAGGAGCAGAATCTTCTCTCTACCCTTGCCTCCGCCCTTAAAGCCAGTCCTCAACTTAATAACCACAATGGAGCTTAATATTTCTGTGGATTAGCAAGGCAGTTATGAAGGGAGTTTTGCCCCGTTTTACAAACGTTTCTGCCGCAGCTGTTAAGCGAATCACTGCAGTGGTTAAGTGAATTGTGTGGTTGTTAAACAAATCCGGCTTCCCCTATTGACTTTGTTTGTTGTAAGCCGGCTAGGACAGTCACGAATAGCAATCCCATGTTCCCGGGACACTGCAACGAAATTTCATTTCAATGTGTGCCGATTAGTCTACAGTAGTGGCCGAAATTGTGGAAACCTTTTGGGAAAAGCGTATTTTTGAGGTTTGATGGTTAATAACATCACCTTTTTTTTTTTTTTTTGGAGTTTCAAGATAATCCTATTCCACTGCTGGAATGGCCTGGGACTAGCCCAGACCTTCACCCAATTGAAAATCTATGGAGCTGACTAAAGAAACTGGTTAGTCAGAAACGACCCAGCAATAAAACCCAGTTAAGAAATCCAGAAGCAATCCTTCAATCTTGGTTTCACATGATAACAGCTGCAGAACTCAAAGACTTGGTTCACTCCATGGGAAGATATTGTAAGGCCGTAATTCATGCTAAAGGTTACCCAACTAAGTATCAACTGACATGGGGATCATTTTTGTATATCTCACTTTTTCTACAGTGATAATTTGTGTACATTTCGTTTTTTCTACGTGTTTCACTTTTCTTCTTTATACTGTAACTGCTATTCTAATAGCAAATCCTTCGTAAAAGTTATGGCATTACGTTCTTGATCAAATTATCTGTCCATGTATACATACATTTATGGTACTACTCCCCCAAAAAAGTGGTGTTCTTAGCTATTTTTAGAAAATACACTTTTCCCAAAAGGTTTTCACAATTTTGGCCACTACCGTACACATTCCAAGTGACAGTGAAGTTATTCTAAGTCTTAAGTCTTAACCATAGTAAAATATATGCTGGTTGCCAAGCAACTGAATTTTAATCATGGGGAGGGGGAAGGGGAATGCTGCGATGGACGTGTTTGGGAAGCCCCATTTTCCAATTGTTGAATGGTCGTTGAAATGAATGGCTTGTAAGTCGAGGACTAGCTGCCGTTGAGCGGACCGGGATTCTCACGTCTTTCATTGCTATTTCTCCCCTCTTTCAGAACGTCTGCAAGAACTGCAGAGGCGACTTCTGTGAAGACTGCTCAGCCAGTGAACTACCTCTCCCCTCTAGCATCAAGCTGGAACGGGTGTGCAATCTTTGCCACAAGCACTTAATACAGCAATATTCTGCCAGCCCTTCCTAAGACTCCAAAAAGAGCGACTGTGCTTTCTATTAGCCCGACCCCTTTCCCTTGAAACGAGCTTGCTTCCGGCAGATCTCGGGAAACGTTATTATTTCCGGAAGAACGGTGGTTTGTTTTTTTCCCCTGCTTTTGCAGAGACAAAAAAAAAAAAAATGTGGGGTCAAACGGTCGTCCGTCGTCGACAATCCGTCACGAGGTTTCGAAGCTTTTGCGTTGACTGCACCTTGAAGAGTGCCCCCCCTCCCTTCCCCCTCTCCCGCCCGCCGATGCAGATCGGGGAATTTCTCCTTCGTGGGTCTCCGTTAGGGAAAAAAAAAATAGTACTGGACTCTCGAGTTTGAGATAGGACAGCCTTTTTTTGTCGACCAAAAAAAAAAAAAGAAAAAGATACAGGCCATTGATCGACTGGAAGCGCGATAGAAAATAGGAACGTGAGCACTTTTCTTTGGGGCGTCAACTCTGCAGAAGTCACAATTGGAGTTATGGAATCCAGGGATACAGGCATTGCTTTCTGTAGAACGGGGGGTTCGTCCAGCGTTGGCAACTTTTAAGACCTGCGGACTTCAACTCCCAGAATTCCCCAGCCAGCCAGCCATGCTGGCTGGCTGGGGAATTCTGGGAATTGAAGTCCGCAGGTCTTAAAAGTTGCCAAGTTTGGATAGATCGGGGGTGTCAAACTGGATTTCTTCAAGGGCTGGATCAGCATTGTAGTTCTCCTCCATGGGCCAGGAGGGGGAGGGAGACGGGATGGACATCTGCATCCTGCTTGCCAAAATGGGGTGCAAGGGAGCCCCGCGTACCCCGTTTTCCACGTGCTGCTCCCACACACCCTGTTTTGGCCGGCAGAATGCAACAGGAGGCCATCCATGCTGCCAGAGGCCCATAGGCCAGTCCCTGTGCTATTTTCAGGCCGGCCCCGTGGGCTAGATTTAAGCACCCCGCAGGCCAGATCCGGCCCACAGGCCTTAAAATCAACACCCCTGCTGTAGATGAACCGAGTTATGCGGAGCCTCCGTTTCATAAATGAGCCTGTGTGAGCCGTAAGTCAAACACTAAAGTGGAAGATTCAGTGATATTTACACACTCAACTCTAGTCCCATGGCCTAAAATGGAGGCATACAATGGAGGCAGGGGCTGCACCAGGTGGTCTGTCACCCGTCGAAGGCCATTTGTCAACATTGACGGTTGTTGGTTTTTGTTTTGTTTTTTAAAAGGACTTCTGGAATTCTAAGCTAAGGGCTAAAACGGAATTGGTAAAATAGAATTGCTCCTTAAAATCTGCCCCAAATGGGAAGAAAGAGGGATTAAAATATGGATTGTGCCCCAATCTGACGGGTGAATGCTAGAAGGGATTGTGGCAATCCTTTTTTTGTAACACACACACATAAACACACACACAAACACACAAACACCATACAGGATGTCTGTAGGTCAAGTCTGAAGAATTGTTTTTGCAATATATATACATATATATGAAGCACGTGATTAAACCTTTCAGGAATGTATTTGCAAAACAATAAAATTAAAATCTAAATGCAAAATAAAAAAAATAAAATAAAGCAACTGGTTAAGGATAAAAATGCCGCAAACATGCTCCCCCCCCACCCCCGATTTTTTCAAGTGTAAGTTTTTGAACGTAGAATTTTTCATTGCTGCTTAAAGAAAGACTTGCCTTATACAAAGCCTTTAAAAAGATGGAAGGTGGTTAGGCAGCTATTCTGCATTCAGTTTTTGCTGAGGTTCGGCATACAAATAATTCAGCAAAAGGAGTCCTTTTCAACTTTCCAGGGAATTTTTTCAGCGGCTTATTTTTTTGGCAGGTTACCACGGTCAGCGACTAAAAACCGTCGTAGATTTGGGTGACTTATAAAAACCACCCAACCATTCTTAAATCTTGAAATGGGAATCTCTTGAAATAGAAGGGTGGTGTGGTATGGTGGCCTAATGGTGAAGATTCTCGCCTCACTCTCGGAAGGTTGAGAGTTCGATCCTAGGTAGCAACAGATGTTTTCTTTCTCAGGGCGCAAGGGGAAAAAAATCTCCTGCGAACTCCACATAGGCATTGGGAAGGGCATCTGGCCAGTAAATTCTCACTCCATCCTGTCGCTGGGACCTCACCCTGAATTAAGGGACTACAGGGCCATAAAAAAATAATTGAACCCTTAATATAAACATGAATGAGATAGTAAGACTGTGTAGGCAGTACAATTCATTTAAATTCAATTCAGTTTAATTTAGATGCATATGGTTTTCTAAATCCATTATTTAACCGTTTTCTGAAAGCAGGGCAGCAAGTTATTGGAATGTATTGTGACATATGCTTAACAAAGGGGGCTGTTACAACAGTGGTGACTATTGTGCAGTTCCAAATTGTTTCATTCTTTGTACAGATGTTTTACCTGAACTGGACATTAAAATGAGGCCACAGAATGCATTTGAATCTGTTGTTTATTTGCCTGAAGAATGCAGTCCTTACTGACCATTTGTTAAGCCTTGCCAAAAAAAGTAAAGGCAGGTATTTTCACTTCAAAATCGGCAGGCACATTGAAGATCTCTCAGTGCAATAATTTTCACCCATTTAATTTAATGATTAAGACACCAAGGTAGAAGCCAGGTGAATGTAAGTTCTAGTCCCGCCTTAAGGCATGAAAGCCGGCTGGATGACTTTGAGCCAATCATCAGTTGACTGAATTCTAATCCCGCCTTAGGCATGAAAGCCGGTTGACTTTGGGCCGATCACTAGTTGCCTGTGAGTTCTAGTCCCGGCCTTAGGCATGAAAGCTGGTTGACTTTGGGCCGATCACTAGTTGCCTGTGAGTTCTAGTCCCGGCCTTAGGCATGAAAGCCGGTTGACTTTGGGCCGATCACTAGTTGCCTGTGAGTTCTAGTCCCGGCCTTAGGCATAAAAGCGGGCTAGATGACTTTGGGCCAATCACCCAGTGGGCTGCGAATTCTAGCCCCTCCTTAGGCGTGAATGCCAGCTGATTTTGGGCCAATCACCAGTCGAATGAGTTCTAGTCCTGCCTTAGGCATGAAAGTTGGTTGGGCGACTTTGGACCAGTCAAACTCTCAGTTTAATTCACCACCCAGGGTGGTTGTTGGGGGTGGGAAATAGGAAGAAGTGCGTGTTCACCACCTTGAGTTATTTATATAAAAAGGCCATTATATAAATAAATCACTGCTCAGGCTGCTTCTAGAGGAAAAATGCGTGAAACTGGTAGTTCCTACAAGAAGAAAACTTAACTGTCAGAGGTTAACCTCACACACATCCTCCTTTGGAGATGAAGCCATTCTGCAATCTGATTTTTTAAAACACTTCTTAACATTCATGAAGGAGAATTCTGTAAAGCTACAGCCCTGTAAAAGGCCTGTCTTTTAGGGAGTGTGTGTGTGTTAATGACTCACTTTTTATATTATGAAGTGCTGGCTTTATACCTTTTTTTCAAAGAGGGCTGTGTAAAGAAATAAAATCGACCCCCTGGTCTAGTTTTGACCTTTATTTTTTCTTGGGAAATCGCTAAAAAAAAAAAGTATGCCATTTGGTTGTGGAGACGGTGAGAAACAGCATGGGACCTATGGGTTGCCCATCCTTAGATCAAACTTATGTTTTTTGATTTAGGGTTTCTACATTTTTGCGCTTGGGGTCCGATTACAAGCATCCTCGGAGGTCTGACGGTTGGAATTGGCTTTCATTTGCTTGAGAAAGTGGTTTTGAAAAAAACATAAAAACTGTGAAGCATCACGACTCCTTTAAGGAAAAAAGAGTCTATATTTGGTGTCCAGATAGTCCATGACTTACAACTGGCCATTTAACAACTCCTTGAATTTACAGGGTAGTAAAGAACTCAGGGTCACAGATTGACTCATTGGACTGCCACCAAAAAAAAGTAAAATGTGGCAGGGGTGTTGTGTATGCGCCCCCCGAGCCGGGGCCCCTGCCAGAAAGTGACTTGGAAAGTGAGGGGGAAGGGCCGTCAGGACTTACCTCTGGAGCACCGGCTTCCCTGGCTCAGCTCCAGGAGCCAGAAGCAGGCCAGGTGGAAGAAATAACGAGGCCTCCGTCCCCTGACTCTTCCCCCCCAGGCCACGCCTCCAGACCCAGCTGATGGCAATCAGGCCTGGATGGACCCTAGGTTTCGTAGGCAGGAGAAGCGGGAACAACAGAAGCAGGGGTGGGACAGGCCTAGGAAGTACCGAGTCATGCAGCCACACCCCACAGGATATAAAACAGAAAGAGCTGCTATGCCTCTTTGTAGCAGGCAAATCAACTGCTTAACTAAGAGCTGAAGTACTGCTTGTTGACTCATCGGCATCAAGGGAGATAACAGAGACACTTGGCAGATGCTCGCTAGTTTGCTGCCAGAGCTGATAGTGCCGGCTAATTAAGTCATCACTCGGGCGGAGGCGAGGGGGGACAGAACAAGGGGTCATAGGGATGCTCAGGTTTCCACCATATCTTATGAGGGGAAATCCAGTTCTATTTGCAGTCGTAAGACAAGGACTGCTTGTACTACATCCACTTGATCCGAGTTAATCATCATGGCGAAAAAAGTTAAGACTCATTAGGGTTCATTATGAGAGAATCCATTAAAAAAACAATTCTGTCCCAGACTCTTATGCAAGAGTCTGAAGGAAATACATCAAAGAGCACCCAAGCCCATTTCACAAAAATCTGGCCAGTTGGTTAAAACGTAAAATCTGAAATGGAGGCTAGGGATTTTAATTTTTCTGTCGAGTTCTTTGCAACACTTATCTGGGAATTAGTAAGACGTACAGGGCTTTTATATCAAACCTAAGGTTGCTGGGGTACTTTTTGTTAATAAACTCACAGAAAGGAAAACTGGCTGGTTGGGTGAGATTTCCCCATATTGATGTTCAGCTTCAATTTTCTAGCTGTTGCCACGGGAACCTAAGCAGTGGTGGGTTTCAAAATTTTTTACTACGGGTTCTGTGGGTGTGGCTTGGTGGGCGTGGTGTGGCTTGGTGGGCGTGATGAGAAGATTACTCCAAAATCCCCATTTCCTCCCAATTAGCTGGGACTTGGGAGGCAGAGAATAGATGGGGGCGGTGTCAGTCATAATTTTTACTACTGGTTCTCCGAACTATTCAAAATTCCCGCTACCGGTTCTCCGGAACTGGTCAGAACCTGCTGAAACCCACCTCGGAACCTAAGCAATCAAGTTTTTGTCCAGTCCCTTCTGCTATTATGTCACTCCTTGGTATCCCACAACGACAATCTTATCAAAACCTAGGAAGGAAACTGTTCCTTAGTGGTCACCTTGGCCTCATCCCCCATCTCTTTGTATGTTACCTGCTAACGTGGAAGCTCCCTGGCCTCAACCTAAACAATTTGGAGAGTGATAGCTAAATGTGGAAGCTCAAGGGTGGGAAAGGAAGTATTTCTTTTGCCCAGGAATATTCAAGGCTTTTCAAGATGAGCGGTGTTTTATTGCAGACCCTAGAGGATTCTAGGATGCCAAACTTGCCTACAAAAGCATAGCATATAAATCAAGTTTCTTAATCCTATTACAATATAGAACGGGTGTCTTAACTTTGGTAACTTTCAAACTTGGGACTTCAACTCCCAGAATTCCCCAGATGTCACGACTGGCTAGGGAATTCTGGGAGTTGAAGTCCACAGGCCTTAAAAGTTTAAAGACTGGCTAACTGGGGGAATTCTGGGAGTTGAAGTCCACAGGTCTTAAAGGCTGGACATCCCCCGATATAAGATATTTTCATAATCACATTCTTTCGCGCGTAGAGTTCAGGGGTGTCAAACTGGCGGCCCGCGGGCCAGATGTGTCACGAGCAGGCCACACCCACCCTAGCTCCGCGAATGGGGAAAAACATTGCAAAATGTCACGTGACGGCAACATGATGTGGCGAGTTTGACACCAGTGTTTTAGCTGCATCCATGTTAGCATTTCCTGCAAGTTACTATCTCAAAGCCCTCATACTACGTTTCACACAAACATTATTCATATCCTCAAATGCTCCATGGCTGAGCAGCTACATGGCCACCATATCCCGCAGTTGTTTTTTTAAATTTGAATTTATATCCCGCCCTTCTCCGAAGACTCAGGGCGGCTTACATTGTGTAAGGCAATAGTCTGATCCATTTGTATATTAGTTCCCCCACCCTCTTTCTCTCTCTCTCTCTCTCTCTCTCTCTCTCTGCTGGAGGGTGACTGGACCCTTTAATGATCGAGCTGGCTTCGTTAGCCAGATGTTCTGAAATGAAAGGCGATTTCCATCTGCACCAGTGACAGTCAGAATGGACAACTGAAGCCGGTTTGGACCCTTCTCAGCATGGTTCCCAGCCAACCAGGAAATGTACGGTAGCAAAATTTAAGTAGAGTTCAACTTTAATGTTGGTTTAGGTAAAACAGAGCCCGCACAACCGTTTTGTAAGGATTTCAGACACAGCCACTGGAGTTTCTTTGAAAGGCAATTCGGGGGCGACAGGAATAATAGTCCGGCTCTGGGAACGTGCAGATGAAAAGCATCTTAGCTTATCTGTTGAGAAAGAGAACAGAAGCAAATAAACAGAGAGGCAAACTGGCCTATTTCCAGAGGTGGGTTTCATATAATTTAACAACCGGCTCACCCAGAATCAAAAATGTGAGCGTGCGTGCCTTGTGCACATGCACGCTGTGTCAAAAACATGGCAATTTGTTTGCACGTACCATCCGCGCATGCGTGCAGGGTCAAAAACACGGCAATTCGCTCACATGTGCTGTCCATACATTGCATGTGGTGTCAAAAAACAAAGTGATATAGGACAGGGTTGTGCTCGGGTGGGTGGGTGGGTGTGGGCCCACCCGCAGGTCGCAACTACCGGTTAGCCCAAACCGGTCCAAACCGGCTGAATCCCACCCCTGCCTATTTCTCTACCTTAAGATAAGAAGTCAAGGACGCCAGTCAAATGACATTCATAAAAGAGTATCAAGCAAACTTTGAGGATTCTGAAGTACAGATGTTGCTTTGGTATAACTTTCCTGTTCTTTGCACGAATTGATAAAATCAGTATAGGCAGGCCTCAACTTTCTGTTGTTGAGTGAGACATTTGTCAAGTTTTGCCTCATTTTACAACTTTTCTTGCTAGAGTTGTTAAGTGAATCACTGCAAGTGTTAAGTTAGTCACATGTTTGTTAAGTAAATGTGGCTTCTCCATCAACTTTGTTTGTCAGAAGGTCCCAAAAGGGGATCGCATGACCCAGGGACATTACAAATGTCATAAGTATGAGTCAGTTGCCAAGTGTCTGAATTTTGATCATGTGACCAGAGAGATGCTGCAATGGTTGTAAGTGTGAAAACTGGTCCTAAGTCACTTTTTTTCAGTGCCATTGTAACTTCGACCGTCACTAAATGAACGTAAATCAAGGACTACCTTTACAGTTAAATAATTGTGACTTACTGCAATGTGTAACTTTAGTCAATGGATTCAAATCACTTAGTTCCCAGTAAAATAAATGAAGTAATTTGGTTCTGACTTCACAATTAGTTACTTAAACAGAACAAAGCTTAGATAACAGCCCGGATTTGAGATTAAGTTCCAAAGAATTAAAATTAATTGATACGAGAATGAAGCTATATGAAATAAATGGGGGGGATCCTGATTCTCTCCCAGGTTTAATGACTGCAAAAACCTGAATAAATAGCAGGTTGAAGGTGATTGCCCGAACATAAATGTGAATAGATAGGCTTGCGCACAGCCACCAATTAAAGCAGGGGTCTCCAACTTTGGCAACTTTAAGACTTATGGACTTCAAACTCCCAGAATTCACTGGCTGAGGAATTCTGGGAGTTGAAGTCCACAAGTCTTAAAGTTGTCAAGGTTGCAGACCTCTGGATTAGAGAACAATATTAATATAAAATATTGATCCCAGTTAACAGGCTCATCTCATAGAAAACTGTCTGCCATGCTGCCTAATATTTAGCCGATTTCTTATGTCCATTTCAAAAATTAAAACAATTTTAAAAAGTAAGCCCTAAAACAAAAATCCCCAGTATTTTCCTCTTGGTCCAAACAATTTTTAGTGTGAAACTGGTCACCGAGAAGTCACATTTATGGAGAATCCAGTTACCCAACCGCAACTGGCAATTACGATGGCACACTTTCTCCCAGAAAAAGCATGCCTGTAAGGTCTTGCCTCTCCAATCTTCCCAAGAAAGCAGGACTCTTGAAACTGCAGGGGTTCCAAAAGGAGCTTTTATTGGAAGGTTTGTGATAACAAGAGGTCTAGGCAAGAACTGAAGCTTCTCACTTCAAACCAGCTATTTAAAGCAATGCTAACCAAACCCCTCCCCCACTGCATTATTGCAGGGAAACGGAAACTTCATATAGAAATTACTCCATTCCTCCTCCCCCACCAAAATGCCAGCATCCTTGTAGAAATATCTGGGACCTGACAATGCTTCTGCATATCAAGAATTAATAGCAGGAAAACGTTATCACCTTCAAAGCTACCTTAGGCTCTTCCCCGTTAACATTTTTACTGAGTTATAAGATAAAAGAAGCAACTTAGAATGGATAAATTTCCTGACAGTTAGAACAATTAGTTGTTAACTTGCCTCCAGAAGTTGTGAATGTTCAAACAATGGATGTTTTTAAGAAGATGTTGGATAACCATTTGTCTGAACTGGTTTAGGGTTTCCTGCCTAAGCAGGAGGTTGGACTAGACGACCTCCAAGGTCCCTTCCAACTCTGTTATTCTTTTCTATTTTTTCCTATCCTATCCTATCCCACCCCACCCCATCCCAAAATAAGACACAAAATAAGAAAGAAAATAGGAGGACAGTGGGAAGGAAGGTGGGAAGGAAGAAAAGTAAGGAAAGATTAGGAAAAAGAAGCATTGATTTCTAACTCTTTCTGTTGCAGTAAAATAGAGCATTGACATAACAATATTATGACATCATAATAATATAAATTAGCCATTTCTATAAATATCTATCAGTCTAATCGGTAAAACCCAAAATCAAAGTTCCATTCTTTAAGCGCAAAGTTCAGAAGGGGTCTCCACACGGAAACAAAAGCATTTGTACTATTTTCTTTAATCAAAATAAGTCAATTTTGCCATTTCAGCCAACTCCATCAGCTTATGCAACCATTCACCCATGGCTCTTTCCAAAGGTATCTGAATGGGCTGGTTTGAGAATAAACCCCAAAATTCAGACATTCTTCAACAAGCCACAAATTTGCCAACGAACTCACCTAAACTTTGGGAATTATACCACTATCGTAGGCTGCTCTATTTTCTGCTTGGTGATGAATTCAGAAATAATTCAATATAACTATGCTCTGCAAAATAAAAGAAGATTACATGTCAGGCACAAAGAATCGGGGACCATTCGTAAGGCTACTTCAAAAGGGAGGATTCGTTCAACCCAATCTACAAGAATCTGGCCAATTAAAGTTCAACACTGAACTGGTGCCAATTTAGTGCTAAACTTTAGCAAATTGGTGTCAATTTACAAGCAGGATTCAGTCCAAAGTTTCCGTTGCTAAGCAAGACTGTGGTTAAGTGAGTCTTGCCCCATTTTACAACCCTTCTTGCAAGAGTCGCTAAGTAAATCACTGCAATTGTTAGTAACACGACTGTGAAGTGAATCTGCCTTCCCTACTGCCTTTGCTTGCCAGGTCAGAAAAGGTGATCACTTGCTACAGGACACTGCAACTGCCATAAACACAGGTCATCGCCAAGCGCCCAAATTTTGATCATGTGACCAGGGGGATGCTGCAAGGGTCATGTGAAAAATGGTCATAAGTGGCATTGTAACTTTGAACGATCGCTAAATGGATGGCTAGAAGTCAAGGACTACCTGTATGGGTCAACGGCGTTCAGGAGGAGTTGGGACTTGGAGCACTTGTGGGAATGCAATGACTCTAAACTGATGATGTGCTTAACTCCGCCCTCCCAGCTCTCCTCCTACAATAAATGGAAAATTAATCTCAAGCAATCTCTTATGTGCTATGACTTAACACCCCCTTAAGGAAACCCCATCTTCTTGAACAGAGGTCTCCAACTTTGGCAATTGATTCTGGGAGTTGAAGTCCGCCAGGCTTAAAGTTGCCAAGGTTGGAGACCTCTGTGTTCCTGAACACTGGTTTATTCAAAAATCTGCACCGCTGCCCACCGCTGCCTTTCGAACCCCACAAACCTGTGAAAAATTCACCAGAGGCACTTACGGACTTGAAAGTTGTTCTTGGCCATGGCGGCAACTGCGTCTGTGTGCGTTTCAAAATGTACATCTGCTTCTCCGGTCGCATGGCCACATGAATTATATTCCATTGTGATCCTCACAGGCTTTAAGGGAGCAAAAAACTTTTTAAAAAACAAGAGAGAACAAAAAACAGGAGGGCGACAAGTCAGATTTTGGTTAATCTGATTATGACATGATGTCAGAACTGTAGAAGCTGAGATTAAATACAAACTGCTGCAATATACTACTATTATTTATAATTGATCCTGGTAGTCCTCGACTTACGAGGATCACAGCTGAGCTCAAAATTTCCATTGCCAAGCGAGACAGTTGTTAAATGAGTTTTGCCCCACCTTACGACCTTCCTTCCTACAGTTATTAAGTGAATCACTGCAGCTGATAAGTTAGTATCTGGCTTCCTCATAGACTTTGCTTGTCAGAAGGTCACAAAAGTTTATCACATGATTCCAGACCATCGAAACTGTCATAAATACATGCCAGTTGCCAAGTATCTGAATTTGGACCATGTGACTGTAGAGATGCTGCAACGGTCGTAAGTGTGAAAAACGGTCATAGATTTAATTTTTTTAGTGCCGCTTTACCTTCGAATGGCCACTAAACAAAGTTGAGAACTACCGGTAATGTAAATGCTAAAACATTATTGCTCAATTTCTCAGGCAAACCACTGCAATTAATTAATGCTGTCACATTACTTATCTTTTTTTCTTGTGGTAAAACGCTATTTTAAAGAATTTCAAAGAAATGCATTTCAGCCAGTGATGTTCTGTCCCCCTCGCCTCAGTCCGAGCGATGACTTAATTAGCCGGCACTATCAGCTCTGGCAGCAAACTAGCAAGCGTCTGCCAAGTGTCTCTGTTATCTCCCTTGATGCCGATGAGTCAACAAACAGTACTTCAGCTCTAGTCAAGCAGTTGATTTGCCTGCTATGAAGAGGCATAGCACCCCTTGCTGCTTTTATATCCTGTGGGGTGTGGCTCCATGACTCAGCACTTCCTAGGCCTGCCCCACCCCCGATTCTGTTGTTCCCGCCTCTCCTGCCTACGAAACCTAGGGTCCAGCCAGGCCTGATTGCCATCAGCTGGGTCTGGAAACATGGCTGGGGGGGGGGAAGAGTCAGGGGACGGAGGCCTCGTTATCTCCTCACCTGGCCTCCCTCTGGCTCCTGGAGCTGAGACAGGGAAGCCGGTACTTCCGAGGTAAATCCTGATGGCCCTTCCCCCTCACTTTCCAAGTCACTTTCTGGCAGGGGGCCCAGCTCGGGGGGCGCAGACACAACAAGTGATTTGTATAACTAGTTTTGTGTTAACCTGATCTGTTTGCAAGCTTCAGTGAACCGAGTAAGATGTTCAAAATCCAGGCTGGAGACAGGACTTTTTCTACCCGTAGGAGCTCAAGGATGTTTGAACCAGCCTTACCTCACCCCCAACATACCTGGATGATATCTTGCGCTGTTGCTTGAAAAGGCATTCCTCTCAGGTGAACAAAGTAAGGGGCGGAGAAGCCTGCAGATTCAGCCACCTCCGGAGTCTTTTCAAATACTTGCTTGTAAGCCTCTGTGGAATCAAGGAAAGCAGAACAAATATTTGCAAATTAGAGTTATGTGCCATTCATTTTTTTTTATACTTCCGGAGACCGTATTTTGTTAAAAAAAAAGATAATGATATGATTGAGCATGTCCAGAGATGGGCGACAAAAATGGTGGAAGGTCTGAAGGGATATCAGGAAAGATTGGAGGTGTACACCTTGGAGTAGGGGTCTCCAACCTTGAGAGTTCCTCAGCCAGCAAAGTCCACAAGTCTTAAAGTTGCCAAGGTTGGAGACCCCTGCCCTAAAGGACAGAAGGGGAAGCGGGAGGAGCGTGCTTGAAACTTTTAAATGTATTAAGGGTGTGAGAAAGGTTCTAGAAGGCAGTATTCTCCATATTAAGCCAAAATCAGAAAGGCAGGGACATCAACTCAAACTGACAGGAGAGAAGTTCAAAAGCAATGTTAGAAAAGTATAAGTTCACAGAAAAGAAGCTTGGAACCAACTTCCAGGCAACGTAGTGAGACAATCGTCAGTAACTGAGTTTAAACAAGTTTGAGATAAGCACATGACTACCATCTGACAAAAATTAAAATAGAGAACATCACAGGAAATGAAGGAGCTCAAGTGCCCTGAGACTTTGGAATTCAAGCAGACAGGCCCTTGCCACATAACATGCCAGACTTAACAATTATCAGTAAGACAGACAAAAAAGTCTGGATCGAAGATAGAATGGAAGAGAAGAGAAAGAATCGGAAATGATAACAAAATGTAAAGGCCTGCAAACAGAAATAGAACTACTGTGACAAAAGAAATAGTAACAGGTGCCTTGGGCGCAATGCTCAAGGGGTGAAATGCTCCCCGTTTGGACTGGATCACTCGATCCGGTAGCAATGGCAGCGGGTGGTTCGGAGAAGCGGTAGCAAAAATCCCTGCACCCCCACCCATGCCCAGCTGAGCTGCTCAATCATCAGAGGTGTTGTTTTTATTTTTAAAAGCATTTTTTCTTCGGCCGAAAAAATGCTTTTAAAAGTAAAAAAAAAGCCTCTGATGATTGCACAACTCAGCTGGATGCTAGCCGAAAAAAGAGGGGGAGTCTGTTTTTCCCTGAAGCCTGCCGAGGGGAAAAACGGACCCCCCCCACCCCCCGTTTTTTGGTTTGGCTAGCAGAGCCTGCTGGGAGGAAAAACAGGGTGTGGGGGGGGGTTTGTTTTTGAGAGAAAGAAGGAAGGAAGGAAGGAAGGAAGGAAGGAAGGAAGGAAGGAAGGAAGGAAGGAAGGAAGGAAGGAAGGAAGGAAGGAGGAGAAGAAGGAAGGAGTACAAACCTGGCACTAGAGGCAGCTTCAGAGGATAATCCAGGGCTGGAAGGGACCTGGAGGTCACCTAGTCCAACCCTGCTCCAGCAGGACATTGCTAGTGAGTTTCTGTCTTTTGATCCCCCAGTCACATAGCTACGCCCACCCACTCAAATGACACCCCCCCCCACAGAACCGGTAGCAAAAAAAAATTAAGACTTCACCCCTGATGCAATCCCAAAAGATCCAGCACATCACTTGAACACCATTGGCATTGACCGATTCACCATCAGTCAATTGCAAAAGGCAGCTTTACTAAGAACAGCTTACAACTTGCGGCGATACCTCTAACACCATCAGGGAAGTGCTCGATAGGTGAACAAGAATGGCCAAATCCAATCGGAACATGAACTGACTGCGCAATGAACCATAAATAAGTAAATAAATAAGTAAAACAAAAACAAATCTGCCCCCCAGCCCCACCCCAAAAAAGGGCAGGCTTGATGGACCACTGGATCTTTTTCCTGCCGTCCGTTTTTTTAAAAAATGTTTCTGGGAAGCTGATTTCAAACAAATATGACGTACGCTCACTGCTTCTGGTTTCATTTTCATACACCGGACTGGGCTTCGAGACCTCGCTCAACTTGCTTTCTTCAAAAATGTTTTCAGAACACGGTTTTGGCACCGTAGACGCCATCATCTTCTTATACCGGAAAAAGTCGTTGTGTGTTCGAATTGCACTTTTCTGGCTCGGGAATATTTCTATATAGCTAGAAAGTTGTGGAAGAGAAAGAGTTAGCCCATGATTATTATCAAAGCAGCTTTTTTTAATATAAATGCTCAGTTCAAACATCAAAATTTTCAGTATGCAGCACACACACACACACACACACAAAAACCCCAAAACACCCTGCCCACCCTAAAGCCAACTCCAACTCCTGGAGCTGCTAATTCAGTTCTACAGAGGAATTACTGAGTCTATCATCTGCACCTCTATAACTGTCTGGTTTGGTTCTGCAACCCGACAAGACACAGACTTCAGAGGATAATTAGAACTGCAGAAAAAATAATTGCTACCAACCTGCCTTCCATGGAGGACCTGTATACTGCACGAATCAAGAAGAGGGCCATGAAAATATTTACAGACTCCTCACATCCAGGACATAAACTGTTTAAACTCCTACCCTCAAAACGATGCTACAGGGCACTGCACACAACAACTAGACACAAGAACAGTTTTTCCCTGAACGCCATCACTCTGCTAAACAAATAATTCCCTCAACACTGTCAAACTATTCATTAAATCTACACTACTATTAACCTTCCCATCATCCATCTCCTTCCACTTATGACTGTATAACTTTGTTACTTGTATCCTTACGATTCATACTGATATTGTTTTCAGATTGCTTATTTGTAGCCTATGGCTTTCATTAAGTGTTGTATCATTAAGTATTAAATTTGTACCGTATGACTATCATTAACTGTTGTAAGTGTTGTCCCTTGATGAAGGTATCTTCTTTTATATACACTGAGAGCATATGCACCCAAGACAAATTCCTTGTGTGTCCAATCAACTTGGCCAATAAAAAAATCTATTCTATTCTATTCTATTCTATTCTATTCTATTCTATTCTATTCTATTCTATTCTATTCTATTCTACTCTACTCTACTCTACTCTACTCTACTCTATTCAAAATAAAACCAGAAACCATTTGCCTGGTCTGCAAGCACTCATTCCCTCTTAAAAGCCGTCCCCCCACCTTTCCATGGTTTTCCTACCGGTTCCCAATTTCTTCCTTATGTTTCAACAAAGCTTTATTAGCCATTTCCGGTGTGGCAAACTGTACAAATGCCTCTCCCGTTTTCCTTCTTCCGTCGTGGTCGAAGACGAATACTATGTCCTGTATAGTCAAACCTGAAAGAGAAGACATTTTGCAGCATGTCAATATAATCGCCCTGGTGTTCCGAAAACGTGCCTTGCAATTTCTAGGTAAGAGAAATAAAATGTGCAGATCCCCTGCCACGCGGCGCAACATTCAAATCTGTCTTAAATACAACACTTCGTGAGTCGATGTATTTTTATTTCGTCCCCGGGTGATCAAACCTTCCTTCAAATGTGGAGCTTGGCAGAGGCATTAGGGTGCAAGCCTATTCTAAATTAATCTGTCTTAGAAAAACAAAAGCAATTCATTGCTTCTGAGGAACCATCTCATCTCAATAGGATAGGCCCTTTCCACCTGCACCATCAGATGGGTTAGAATAGAATAGAATAGAATAGAATAGAATAGAATAGAATAGAATAGAATAGAATAGAATAGAATAGAATAGAATAGAATAGAATAGAATAGAATAGAATAGAACAGAATATTTGGAGTGAAGTGGAGTGGAATAAAATAGAACAGAATAGAACAAATGGAATGGAATAGAATAGAATATAGAATATAGAATATAGGAAATAGGAAATAGGACAGGACAGAACAGGACAAGACAGAATAGATTTCTTTATTAGCCAAGTGTGATTGAACACACAAGGAATGTGTCTTTGGTGCATATGCTCTCAGTATACATAAAAGATACCTTCATCAAAGTACAACACTTACAACACTTAATGATAGTCTTAGGGAACAAATAAGCAATCAGGAAACAATATCAATATAAATCGTAAGGATACCAGCAACAAAATTACAGTCATAAGTGGAAGTAGGTGGGTGATGGGAACGATGAGATGATTAATAGTAGTGCAGATTTAGTAAATAGTCTGACAGTGTTGAGGGAATTATTTGTTTAGCAGAGTGATGGCATTTGGGGAAAAACTGTCCTTGTGTCTGCTTGTTCTGGTGTGCAGTGGTGTGCAGAGTACAATTCTGTTGGTTAAGGAATTTTGGCCAGCAGGGTCCATTAGAGCCTTTTCTGCAATGGTTGCTGCCCTTTGGAACATCCTGCCCCTCCCTTAGATGAGGTCTGCAGCCACCCTTTTGACCTGCTCTATGGGCCTGAAGACCTAACTCTGCCAATTGGCCTGGAGGCCCCAAAAGGCTGTTCCAATCCAGCTCCCCAAACACGGCAAAACCCTCTGAAGTTAAATCAATGATTCCTTTATTAGGAGCGTCAGCTGCCCCAGCAAAAAGTTTCTCTCTCACCGCAGGCTAACAAATCCATCCTGCAGGGAGATGAGTAGTTGTCTGCCACACTTATTCATCTCCGCCCCCCTGCCTTTTATTCCCAGAACTAGGGTGGGGCTTTGCTAGCAGCGGTGGCTCTTCCTTCCCAAGGACCGGCCCATAGATTTCCACTGTTCTCCTCTCCTTTGTCTTCTGCACATCCGCCCATCAGGCACTGGACCCAGCTATTCCTCCTCTTCCTCATCAGCCACCTCCAGACGTAGGCGTTGTTGACTCTCCATCTGAGGGCTGACGGATGGCCCAGGCTCCCCCTGTCTCTCTGCCATCTCCACTCCCTCTTCCTCCTCAGAGCTATCAGGTTGCTTTGATGCTGACCCTGACTCCCATGCCTCCTCCTCCGATTCGGCTGCTGGAGGGGCCAATGGCCAAGAGGCCACGACACAGGGGTGCCATCACTCAGGAGGTGGTTAGCAGAGGCTCTACCTCCCCCCCCCCATGTTCCTCTTTCTCCCTTCCTCCCCATTTCATTGTAAATGATTATTATTTATTGTTTTAAATATTTTAAACAGCGTGGTAGCCTAGTAGTGAAGACTGTCGCCTCCCACTCGGAAGGTAGAGAGTTCAATTCTAGGTAGCAGCAGATGTCTCTCTCCTAGGGCGCAAAGAAAAAAATATCTGCTGCAAATCCCGCGTGGCATCAGGAAGGGCATCCGGCCAGTAAACGCTCAGCTGCATCCGGTCACCTGGACTCTATATCATCCTGTTCCCCCACACTCCAGGATTCTACCCCGAATTAAGGGACTACAGTGTCATAAAAAAAGAGTTTCATTGTTTTAATTCATTTTGTTGGCTTTTATTGTTTTAATGTTCTACTGGCTTTTGATGTTTGTAAGGTGCCCAGAGTACCCACTAAGAGAAACAGATGGTGTACAAGCCTAATAAATAAATTAACCAACCTTCATTAACATGATCCTATTTCTTTACTCTTCGAAGTCTTTTCTTTTCCTGAACTTAAAACAAGGCAGGCTTGCAACCATGTTAAATAAGCCACAACACCATCTCCTTTAGGCAAACCTTTCCTGCCCATTCAAGTAATCCAGTCGTCCCTTTAACACACAATCAATGAGATGCTTCCCAAGTCTTAAATCATCCAAAGACAACTCCATAATCCAGGGGTCTCCAACCTTGGCAACTTTAAGACTTGTGGACTTCAACTCTCAGAATACCTCAGCCAGCAAAGCTTTGCTGGCTGAGGTATTCTGCGAGTTGAAGTCCACAAGTCTTAAAGTTGCCAAGGTTGGAGACCCCGGCCATGATCCAATGCACAGACGGACAAGAGAATCGAGGCTTGAGTCTGCATCACCTGAAAAGAACTCCGTTACATCTACTTCCGTGCAACGGTAGGGCAGGCCTCGCAGTCGTACCACCCCGTCATTGTTTCCAGGCGCTGAACGGAACTTCAGGCTCCTCATTAGGGTATCAACGTCCTTATTACGTATTTCAAAAACTGTAGGAAAGAGAAGTCCAAGAAAACAAAAGGGAAAAAAAAACTGGTGAATTCATTTAGAAATGGATACCATTCAGGCAAAGGGTTTTGGGATTGTTTTCCAAGAAGTACCTTCCACATAGCGCTGGCCCAGGTATTTCCGGTGTTTGTTCAAGGCGTTCATCACATCGTGTTCCGATTCAAGTTCAACTATCGCATCTCCTCTGCGCTTGCCATCTCTGTACAGGAGGAAATGGATGCCTTCCACACCGTTTCGGATCTTGCTCCCTAGAAAGTTAACAAGTTTATCAATGACGAGACACGAGACAACTTTCTTCCCCTCACACAAATACACACACACACACACACACACACACACACACACCACCAGACTAAGATGAATAAACTGAAATGTATTTGGATGTTTTGCACTTGGTATTCCCCAGCCCCAGCTTCAAAACTTCTGTAATCTTGTCAATATCTCAAGAGCCAGCTTGGTCTAGTGTAGAGGTCGGCAACCTTAAACACTCAAAGAGTCACAAAAGGCCCTAACCGGAAGCCCCACCATTCAATTCTGGAGCTAACCGGAAGTTCGGCTCCCCAACCATAGTCTCCTCCTAGCGCAGCATCCTTTTTCCTCTACCTATCCTAACCAAAAGCCCCATCAATTGTGGAGCTGACTGGTGACAGGGAGCCACAGCAGAGGGATGAAAGAGCCACATGCGGCTCCAGAGCCACAGGTTGCTGACCCCTGGTCTAGAGGTTAAGGCACCAGGGCTAGATACCCAAAAAGTGTTGAGTTCCAATCCCACTCATGAATGCCAGCTGGATGACTTTGGGCCAATTACCAGGAGACAATGAATTCTAATCTTTTCTTAAAATGAAAGTTAGCTAGGTGACTTTGGATCAATCATCCGATGATGATGAATTCTAGTCCTGCCTTATCCATGAAAGTTGGTTGGGTGACCTTGGGTCAATCACCAGGAGATTGTGAGTTCTAGTCCCACCTTAGCCATGAAATCGGCTATGTGACCTTGGGCCAGTGACTGTCTCTTCGGGCCACCCCATCTCACAGGGTTATGAGGAAAACAGGAGGAAGAAAGTGTGTTGGAATATTAACTACCTTGAGTTATTTATAAAAATAATAAAGATGGAATATAAATAAATACTGTAGGATAATTTTAGCCAAAACATGCTATTTTTTCTTTAAAATAAATGTCCTAAAATAACATTTAGGTAATTATTTTCAGTCTCTTAACCTGTGGAACAGCCTCAAATTCAACCACCGCTAAAACTGCAAAATATGTTGACGAATACTTTTTATATATTGTTCCTCTCTGCTTGCAACTGTAGTTCTTTAAATATCAATCTAAAGGACTAAAGGGTAATAACATACCCTTTAGGGCTAAAGCAGTGGTTCTCAACCTTTATAGTGCTGTGACCTCTTTAATACAATTCCCCACGATGTGGCGACCCCAACCGTAAAATTATTTTCGCAGTGATCTCAGCGCGACTCAGCAGTGAAGGGGAAAAAAAGCGGCAAACTGTTTTTTTGAATTTATCGCGCCTGAAGCCGTATTGGCTAGCGATCTGAACTGCTTGCGATTGCCTTGAGGACGGAGGCATTAAAGCGGAGACTCCTCCCCTATTAAGTTTATCGCGCCTGAAGCCAGATTAGGCTAGCGATTGGGAGTGATTGCTTGTGGAGTCAACCATTGGAGCCCGATTCTTTGACTCGCAAGTATACTTCCCATATTTCCGATGGTCTTAGGCGACCCCTGGCAAATCATCATTCGACCTCCAACGGGTTCGCAACCCACAGGTTGAGAACGCTGGGCTAAAGGGTAATAACATACCCTTTAATCTTGGCTGTGGCCTTGTTTTTTTCCAAGGTGCTGCCTTCTTCAACTATAGTTACTCTATAATTGTCCGGAAACTCCCAATCAGACAGTGAGGAGGAGTTAAGTGGGGAAATAGCCTTGAGTCCTTGCATAGCTGCAAGAGGCATAAACCTGACCCCTCTTAAGTTCCATTAAACCTCATTTGATTGTTCCCAACTGAAGGCAAGCAGTCTGGGGAGAAACTTGTAAGATAGGCAGAACACAATAAAGTACCCGACTTGGACCTTGGACATGAGTGGATCGGGTTGCTTGCACCTGACAATAACCCAAGGATTCCCTGGTGGTCTCCTTCTAAATACTAATCAGATCCAATCCTGTTTAACTTGCCATGGCCAGCCCAAAACAGTCATCAGATGAGCTGCGGTGGTGCAGTGGTTAGAGTGCAGTACTGCAGGCTACTTCTGCTGACTGCCGGCTGCCTGCAATTTGGCATTTCAAATCTCGTAGGCTCAAGGTTGACTCAGCCTTCCATCCTTCTGAGGTGGGTAAAATAAGGACCGAAAATTGTTGGGGGCAATATGCTGACTCAGTAAACCACTTAGAAAGGGCTGTAAACTGCAGAACTGTGGGGGAAAACCAATTGCTCCCAACCGGCCTTCCACTGAAGACCTGTATACTTCACGAGTCAAAAAAAGGACTGTGAAAATATCTACAGACCCCTCGCATCCTGGACATAAACTGTTTCAAACTCCTACTCTCAAAATGAGGCTAGAGCACTGCACACCAGAACAACTAGACCCAAGAAAAGAGTTTTTCCCCTGAACACCATCACTCTGCTAAACAAGTAATTACCTCAACACTGTCAAACTATTAGGCTTCATTACTATTGCTATTGGTCCTCTCATCGTTCCTGTTGCTCCCACTTGTGACTGCATGATTGTAACTTGTTGCTTATATCCTTGCGATTTATATTGATATTGTTTCCTAGTATGATTTGATTGCTTATTGTACAGTATGACCATTAGTGGGATTCAGCCAGTTTGCACCACTTCGGGAGAACTGGTTGTTAACTTTCTGAGCAATTTGGCAAACTGGTTGTTGGAAGAAATCATTAGGGCAGAGAACTGGATGTTAAAGTACTTGAATCCCACCACTGAGTATGACATCACTGGGTGTTGTGCTTTGTGATTTCTTGACGAGTGTATCTTGTATTTTTTACACTAAGAGCTTATGCACCAAAGACAAATTCCTTGTGTGTCCAATCACACTTTGCCAATAAAGAATTCTCTTTTCTCTTCTCTTCTCTTCTCTTGCAGTATATAAGTGCTAGTGCTATTGTTATCAGCTGCAACTGATATACTCTGAAGGGCCGTGATAGCTCAGGCTGTAAGAAGCCTGTTATTAGAACACAGCAGCCTGCAATTACTGCAGGTTCAAGCCCGGCCCAAGGTTGACTCAGCCTTCCATCCTTTATAAGGTAGGTAAAATGAGGACCCAGATTGTTGGGGGGGCAATAATTTGACTTTGTAAATATACAAATAGAATGAGACTATTGCCTTATACACTGTAAGCCGCCCTGAGTCTTCGGAGAAGGGCGGGATATAAATGTAAATAAAAAAAAAAAACATCACAAAATATACCTGAAGCATAACACCGGATGTTTTATGCCCATGAGGTGGTGGCCTTCAGTGGCTGGATATTGGGCTAATTAGGAGAATGAAGTTACCTGAAAAAAAGTTGAGAACATCTTCCTCAGTGCAGTCATATGGCAAACCTTGGGCCCGAATCAGATGCACTTCCCTCTGCCCTTCTGCTTCTTCCGCAGAGATTTCGTATTCTGGGGGAAAGTGATATCCCTCTTGATAAGAAGACTCGGGATCCTGCAAAGAGAGACATAATTTTTTTTTAAAAAAATCTTGTAACTGCGTTTTGGGGACTGGCAAGATGATAACAGTTCCTCTGGAAGCTGCAGAAGCTGAAAAGTAATGAAGTGTTAATATTAAAATTTTTAGAAAGGCTCAAGGCCTTTCCCTGTTAAGGGATTTCACAGGAGTTCAAAGTTCTCACATGGACATCTTGAAAAATCTGACAGATATGAAAGGACAGGCTCTACCGCCTTTCTTGTAATATTATTATTAGCAGTCAATTAATCACAAAGACACACAATGAATTCTATTCAGCATTATAAGATTGGCCACTAGTGCTGCACATGAATCCCTAAGTGTGTTACAACATATACGAAACAGGACTCTTGAGACACAGGAAGAAGCCTAAGGGTGGATGCTAAAAAGCAGAAAAAGTTTACTCTGGAGAAATAAAACCAGTTCCATAATATTTTACAGCAACCTCAGTTTAAACAAGCTATGAGTTTAGTGGACTGTCCAGGATCCATTGGTTTAAACAGTGTACCTGGCTGTTTTCATATGGCCTTGAGAAACAGGTCTTCAGCACTATATAGGTAACCTGCAACTTACAGGAAAATATACTCAGGATCAAGATAAAGAGAGTTAGGAGGAACTTTGCCAACCTAGTATACTATAGAGCAGAGGTCTCCAACCTTGGCAACTTAAACCTGGTGGATTTCAACTCCCAGAATTCCCCAGCCACCAAAAGCTGGCTGGGGAATTCTGGGAGTTGAAGTCCGCCAGGCTTAAAGTTGCCAAGGTTGGAGACCCCTGCTATAGAGCAGGGATGTCAAACTCAAGGCTTAGATTTGGCTCATAGGCCCACCCTGGAAACAGCAAAGGACCAGCCCACGGTGCCTCTCCAGCGAAAATGGAACTCGGGGAGGCTATGCCTGGCTCACCCAGGCTCCATTTTCGGCCACGATGGCCTCCTGCAGCCCTCTGCCAGCGAAAATGGAGTGCGGCCTCTCCAAGCACCTTTTTCACTGGCAGAGGGCTGCAGGAGGCTGTCGTGGCTGAAAACGGAGCCTCGATGACGCCAAGCTGGCCATGCCCCCTCCCCGCGAGGTCAAATACAATCCTGATGCAGCCCTCAATGAAATCAAGCTTGACACTCCTGCTACAGATGATTTATGCTTCCAGGGCTGCCGGTTAGGAATTCTAAGAGTTATACCATAACTCACTTGAATGTTACCATGAAGCTGGGAAAATACTAATTTGAAGGGTGCAAGCTGCTCATGAATGAAGGCCAGTTTCTATTTTAGCCACTGACATAATTTGCAATGCACATAAATGGACATTATGTCTGCGAATACTATATTACAGATTCGACTGGAAGAGGTATTTCAGAATTCACAGGAGGGCAAAGGCAGTACCCATATGTGACTCATTGAAACAGCTACATCTATTTCCAGAACTCCCAGCTTGGAAACGGATACAACAGACACTTAATGAGATACCGACATGTGCCGAAGCATTTCTTTACAATCGAATCTGCAACACCGCACAACTCCAATGACCCCAATTTTGTGGCATTCATCTTAAACGTGAGCAATCCGCTCCGCTCTCAAACAAAGTCAGGCTTCTTTTTATTTGCCTTTCCTGCTATATACAGAATTCAAGCTGTCAGCCTTATCCCAGGATCTCATGGTAAAAAAAAATGCTCCTAAACATTACCCAGATAAATCACATGTTGCATGTCTCCCCAAAGCAGTTTTATTTTGTAGATCAATGTAGAATTGCATTATGAACCTTAATGTGTGAATGTATGTACATGTAAACACACACATACACCCCAGTATTGAGAATTGTAGATTGTCACCCTGCCAGTGCTTCTCAGGATGACCCAGAGAGAAAAACAAATGGCAAGTCCTAAAATTCCAAGCTCCTTTGTATGTCAATAATGTAGAATTGTATTAGAATAGAATAGAATAGAATAGAATAGAATAGAATAGAATGGAATGGAATGGAATGGAATGGAATGGAATGGAACAGAATTCTTTATTGGCCAAGTGTGATTGGACACACAAGGAATTTGTCTTTGGCACCTTAGTGCACCTATATATGTGTATAAGGGTGTGTATAAAAAGGTAAAGGTTCCCCTCGCACATACGTGCTAGTCGTTGCCGACTCTAGGGGGCGGTGCTCATCTCCGTTTCAAAGCCGAAGAGCCAGCGCTGTCCGAAGACGTCTTCGTGGTCATGTGGCTGGCATGACTCAACGCCAAAGGCGCACGGAACGCTGTTACCTTCCCACCAAAGGTGGTCCCTATTTTTTCTACTTGCATTTTTTATGTGCTTTCGAAACTGCTAGGTTGGCTTATTATTTTATCTATCTATCTATCTATCTATCTATCTATCTATCTATCTATCTATCTATCTATCTATCTATCTATCACACTTCTATACCGCCCTTCTCCGAAGACTCAGGGCGGTTTACAGCCAGATAAAATCGCACAGAAACAAACGTTAAGACATTAAAAATCTAATTCCAAACTGGCCCAATAATTTAAAACTGATAAAATATAAAATAACCCTAATAAAACTACCCATGTTAAAAATTGCGATTAGGCCAACCCTGCACGATGAAATAAGAGAGTCTTAAGCTCGCACTTAAAGGTCCAGAGGTCGGGGAGTTGTGGTAGCCCCAGAGGTAAAATATCAACAGTATTCAGGAATAATGCTTCTCAAGATAACCAAGAGAAAGAAACAAAAGGCAGGCCCTAAAATTCA
The DNA here is from genome assembly GCF_028640845.1 of Ahaetulla prasina. Taxonomy (NCBI): domain Eukaryota; kingdom Metazoa; phylum Chordata; class Lepidosauria; order Squamata; family Colubridae; genus Ahaetulla; species Ahaetulla prasina. The sequence continues at coordinate 9,528,465 of NC_080546.1, read as the reverse complement.
AAATCCTTTTGTGTATCAATAATGCAGAATTGTATTACGCACCTTAATACTCCTATATATGTGTGTGTATATGTGTGTATGGGTATACACACACACACAGACACAAATCAACAGTATTCAGGAATACTAGATTGTCACCCTGCCAAAATGACCCAGAGAGAGAAACCAGAAGCAGGTCACAGAACTCCATAGTTGTTTTAAGCTACAGCTACAGGTTTCCTGAAGGCCTCAAGGACATTTGAATTACCCATTCTGCCACAAGTTGCCAAAGTCAGCTAGGCCAAAAAAAAAAAAAGTGCTACAAAATACGAACTTCAGCATCTGGTCAGCGAATTCTGGAAAAAACCCTCAAAGCAAGGGGGGGGGGGGAGAAGAAGAGTTGCCAGGATCTTTAGAAGCATTACAAGAAGAGGTGCTGGGAATGCTTTTTTATTTATTTATTTATTTTTGCACTCTCAAATTATTCTGCAGAGAGATTGCTGGGGATGGTCCTAATTCCATGAGCCCCCACCTCTCCCCTTGCAGGATCAACCCAAGGAGGAAAGGGATCACTCAGCCATGTGGGGGCCAAGGATACAATGTTGAAATAAGAGGAATCATCAGCTCTGGTTTTAGATTTTGGCAGGGTTTGCCCTGCAACCTTATTTCAATGTAGTTTCTGAACATTTCATTACCAGCCTAGGTAACATCATCAAAAGAATTTTCTTGTCCCTCTTTAGCTTATAAATAGGCATTTATACAGTAAGGAGAATAGGATAAGAAAACAGAATAGACATTTATAACGTAAGGAGAACAGGACAAGAAAATAGTCATTTATAAGGTGGTAAGAATAGGACAACAGTCATTTATAAGGTAAGGAGAATAGGACAAGAAAATGGACATTTACAAGGTAAGGAGAATAGGGCAAGAAAATGGATATTTATACGGTAAGGAGAATAGGACAAAAACAGGTATTTATAAAGTAAGGAGAACAGGACAAGAAGGTAGATATTTATAAGGTAAAGAGAATCGGACAAGAAAATGGACATTTACAAGGTAAGGAGAATAGGACAAAAACAGGTATTTATAAAGTAGGGAGAACAGGACAAGAAGGTAGATATTTATAAGGTAAGGAGAATAGGACAAGAAAATGGACATTTATAAGGTAAGAAGAATAGGACAAAAACAGGTATTTATAAAGTAGGGAGAACAGGACAAGAAGGTAGATATTTATAAGGTAAGGAGAATAGAAAAAGAAAATGGACATTTATAAGGTAAGGAGAATAGGATAAAAATAGGTATTTATAAAGTAGGGAGAACAGGACAAGAAGGTAGATATTTATAAGGTAAAGAGAATCGGACAAGAAAATGGACATTTACAAGGTAAGGAGAATAGGACAAGAAGGTAGACATTTGTAAGGTAAGGAGAATAGAAATAGAAAATGGACATTTATAAGGTAAGGAGAATAGCACAAGAAAATGGACATTATAAGGTAAGAAGAAATAAGACAAGAAAACGGATATTTATAAAGTGAGAACAGGACAAGAAAATAGACCTTTATAAGGAGAGGAGAGACAGGACAAGAAAACCCAGCTGATGATGTTACCTCGCCTGGTAACGAAACGCTCAGAGGAAACTAAATGGGAACAAGGTGGGAGAGCAAAACCGCCCCTCCCCCCAAAAAAAGGACACAACGTTGCCAGCCTTTTTTTCCTTTCAAAAGCGGGGAAAGGAAGGAAGGAAGGAGGCCGAATGGATGGTGGGGATGGCCTACGTCCCTCATGACCTTCAACCCGGAGCGGCGGTCTCCAGGAGGCCCGAGGCTGGGGGATGAGGGGCTTTGTAGTCCAAGGCACCTCCTGAGGGGAAGAGAGAGACAGAGAGAGAGATTGGTTCTGCCCCTCCCCCCTCCCCTCACCGGAGGCCTACCTGGCTGTAGCATCGGCCCGCGAGAGGCGGGGTTAGCAAGGACCCCCGCCAAGAGCCGAAGCCGGGCACCGGCCCGGCCGAGCTGGCGACCCCGCGGCTCTGCGTGGCTGCCCCGAGCAAGAGCAGGAGGCGTCGGCGGCCCCAAAGGCCCAAAGCGCCGGCCGGGGGCGACGCCGGTGACGGAGTGGAGGAAGTAGGCCTCAGCGGCGGCAGGCAAGCCGCGCCGGTGTGGCGGCAAGTGCTGTAATGACAGCCGCAGCCGCGGAGCAGCGCGCCCAGCACCCAGCGAGTCCCGGCCATGGGAGAGCGAGGCTTCGTCGACGTCGTGGCAACCACCCCGGCCGAGCTAGGCCTTCCGGCGCACGCGCGCGCGCCAGGGCCTTCCGCCGGGGAGGGGAGGGGGAGAGAGAGAGAGGGAGGGAGAAGAGACGACGGGCTGCGCAGGCGCGGTGGGAAGCGGAGGCCCCGCCCTCCACCTGGCACGTGGGCTCGGGTGGCTGTTCCGTGCGCCTGCGCGGGAAGCTGCAATATTTCCCCGCTTCCACCCCTTGTCTAAAAAGCGGTCGTATTTGGGACGGTTGCAGTGCAGGGAGTTACTTTTGCAACCTTCTGGCAAGCAAAAGTCAACGGGGGCGGGGAGCCGGTTTCGCTTAATCATGGCAGGGATCCGCTTAAGAGTTGTGGCAGGGAAGGTCATGAGAGGAGGCACAACTCGTTTTAACGACCGTCTCGTTTAGCAACGGAGATTTTGGGTCCTCCCTGGTGGTCGTAAATCGAGGACTACTTGCATATTCGTTCGGTTCACGGATACAGAGCACTTTTATGGCAAATTGGGTTTGGGGGGCGGGGTGGCTCTTAAAATCCCGGCCTAGCCTTGCCAGCCTTTCTCCAGAAAGATCCAGAGTCAAATTTTGTTTTCCAAACTTTGGCAACTTTTTAAGAGGCGCAGTTTTCGACTCCTAGAATTCCCTGGCCGTCATTTGAGTCGAAGTCTTTACGTCTTTAGTTGCAGAGATGGAGATGGAGTTTAGCTTATGTGGCTTATGGTTTAGTGAATCAGGCTTGTAACATAACAAGTGATGACCGCAACTGAGCCCAAAATTAACTTGAGTTTTGCCTTATTTTGCAACCTTTCTTGCCACAGTTGTTAAATGAATCAATGCAGTTGTTGATAGCAACATGACTATTAAATGAATCTGGCTTCCCCGCTGATTTTTGCTTGTTGGGGGCGGGGTTTTTTGCAAAAGGTGATCACATGACCCCAGGATACTGCAACCATCATAAATGCCGGTACATGCCAGTTGCCAAGCATTCAAATTTGGATCATGGGACCACAAAGCTGCAAAGTCATATGGCTAAAAAAAAAATGCTCATAAGTCACTTTCATTGCCGTTGTAATTTCAAACGGTCACTAAATGAAGAGTTGCAAGTCAAGGAATACCTGTATGTGGGTATTGTATGATTTTTGGATCTCACTACCATCTTTAATACTTCAGAATGTTTCCTTCTACCCTTGGTGTTATTATTTATTACCAGGGATGGTATTCACTTACTTAACTTGATGAACGTATCTTTTCTTTTATATACACTGAGAGCATATGCACCAAGACAAATTCCTTGCGTGTCCAATCACACTTGGCCAATAAAAAAATTCTATTCTGTTCTATTCTGTTCTGTTCTATTCTATTCTATTCTCGTTCCCATTCCTTTTCTCTATTCTATTCTATTCTATTCTATTCTATTCTATTCTATTCCCATTCCCTCTATTCTATTCTATTCTATTCTATTCTATTCTACTCTACTCTACTCTACTCTACTCTACTCTACTCTACTCTACTCTACTCTATTCCCATTCCCTTTCTTCTATTCTATTCTATTCTATTCTATTCTATTCTATTCTTTCCCTTACTGTTTGCAAATGTAAACGTGTGCATGCAGGTGCTCACTTTGCTCGCATGCATCCCATCCATGCATTCGCCTGGCCTCAAAAACGTGCCTAAATAGGATGGTATTGAGCCGGGACGCAATTTCTGCTACCGGTTCGGACAAACCAGTCCAAACCAGCTGAATACCACCTCTGCTTATTACCCTCTTTGTACAAAAAGTATAAAGAGAGAACAGGATAATTGTCTTGGATTTCTAACCTTCTCTACATGGAGAGATTTTTAAAGAGATCAGTGATGATATGGAGCAGGGGTCTCCAACCTTGGTCCCTTTAAGACTTGTGGACTTCAACTCCCAAAGCTGACTGAGGAACTCTGGGAGTTGAAGTCCACAAGTCTTAAAGGGACCAAGGTTGGAGACCCCTGATATGGAGGATGTCCCAATGCATCTTCTTGTTGTGACCCAGGTTCCTGGACCCGGACTCCTGGACTCGGATGATTCAGAAAGTGAGGGAGAAGACCTGGCCAGCCCTGCTTCTCTTGAGCCCTTTCCCTCCCTGGCACCCCCTCACAGGCAGGAGGAGGCCGCACAGCCTGATTCCATGGAGCCTCCTTCTGATTTGGCAACGCCCAAGAACAGTTTTGGAGCAATGCAAGGTTACGAGACAGATCGGCGCAGCAGCAGCGGAAGAGTTGGGACAAAGCCAAGTCATAATTGTCATGCAGTGACATCTGCAGAGACTATAAATAGGAGGCGGACTTCCTGGTTTTTGTCTTGGACAAAGTAATGAGTTGGCGCGAGCTAATGAATTGGCGCGAGCTAACTGTTTCAATGGAGGAAGAATATATTCGTGAGTAATTCTGGCCTTATCTATAATTTCCTCGTTATCTCCAGAAACTTGGCAGGCCCGTGGGTAGACGTGGCCAGGACATGTATCTATGTAAATAAAAGGAAAAAGGAAGGCCTCTGACGGACTCTTTGCTGGGAGTATTGGGGAAGGAAACAGAACATTTTGTCCAAGACCTGACTAAAACATCTTCCACCAAAGATGGATCAGCAGCACGTACAGCAGCAGTTAGAGCAGCTACAAGTGGCTAATCAACAGCTCCAGCAGCAAGTGGCTCACTTGGCAGGCCAACTTGCTGCCAGGAATGTGCCTGCAGCCCCCCATCCTCCCACCTCCTCCTCGCCGCAAGTGCCCGATAACCGTGCGGATAAGTTTTCTGGGCAGCCTGAGATGTTCCCGACCTTCTTGGGACAGTGCCAGCTCTACATGGCTATGAGGCCAGAGGATTTCCCAGACGACCGGGCTAAGGTGGCCTTCGTGATTAACCTTCTTTCCGGCTCGGCTGCTCGATGGGCCACGCCCTCTTGCTCCAGGACAGCCCCTGCTGGCGGACCAACAGCGTTTTGGCAGCACCTGCGCACCATGTATGAGGACCCGTTCAATGCTGACGGCAACCAGGCGCCTTAAGGAACTCCGTCAAGGGAAACGCCCCTGCAGGAGTACATCGCGAATTTCGTCTTTGTGCCAGGACTCTGACTGGAATGATGCAGCGCTGGTGGACGTTGCCCAGGAGGGACTCTCAGAGGAATTGCAAGACGAGCTGGCCCGCGTGGAGGCGCCATGGACCTCGACAACTTGGTGCCCTTTGTCTCCGCCTCGATGCCCGTCTGCAACGGCGACCATCCCGTCGCACCCCGGGACCCCGTCGACATCTGCACCCCACTTCCTGCACCACCAGCACCCAGGGTCGCCCCACGTTTTGTAACCGCTGCGGAAGAGCCCATGGAGTTGGGAGCGGCCAGACCTCGCCTGACAGCCCAGGAGCGGAACCGAGGCGCCAAGGGGATTGTGCCTGTACTGTGGAGCCCGCCACTTCGCGCTTCTTGCCCCAGAAAGCGAAGTGGCACGCACGTCCCCGAATCACAGCGTGACCAATCGAAGCGGAGCAGGCCCGACTGGGAAACCCTAGGTCGGGCACGCATTAAGCCCCACTGGACGTTGTGGAAGTAGACTCTGGGCCCCCTCGGCATCTGATTCTGGACACACGGATATGGTTGGGGAACCAGTCGGACGGGCTCCAGGCGCATGCGCTGGTGGACTCAGGGGCCACAACAAACTTTATGGACCAGGCCTTTGTGACCCAGGTTGCGGTCCCCGGGGTTCCGTGGACCCTCCGATGCGGTAGAGACTATTGATGGACGAGAACTGGTGTCCGGCCCCATTAAATTCGCCACCCAGCCTTTGCGCCTGGCTATTGGGGACCATGAGGAGGCGATCCAGTTTTATGTCACGGCGGACCTTCATTTTCCCTTGGTCCTTGGGATGGCCTGGCTTCGGACCCACGATCCTCAGGTGGCCTGGTCGCGGAACGCCATCTCTTTCCCGAGTCTGCAGTGCGTCGACCACATCCACCACACCTGTGCCGCCAGAACGCCCCACCGCTGCCATCACCTTGCCTCCTGAGCTGACGGACTTCGCCGACGTGTTCAGCGAGAAGGAGGCGGACCGACTACCCGCATCGGCCCCACGATTGCCCGTGGACCTTCTGCCCAACGCACCACTGCCTGTGGGACGCCTGTATTCCATGTCGGAGCCCGAGTTGGCCGCCTCAGGGACTTCCTGGACAAAAACCTGGCCCGAGGGTTCATCCGCCTTCAAAGTCCCTCTCTCGGCCCCGGTCCTCTTTGTGAAGAAGAAGACAGGGACTTGCGCCTGTGCTGTGATTACCGCCGGCTAAATGCCATTACGGTGCGGAATCGCTACCCCTGCCGCTCATCCCGGAGCTACTGGAAAGGTTGCGGAGGCCACGATCTTCACCAAGCTCGATCTCCGGGGCCTACAACCTGGTGCGGATGCGAAGGAGACGAATGGAAGACGGCATTCGCACCCGATACGGACACTACGAATACACTGTCATGCCATTTGGGTTGACCAATGCTCCCGCCGTTTTCAGCACTTCATGAACGACGTGTTCCGAGACATGTTGGATCGGTTCGTGGTTATCTACCTGACGACATCCTGATTTACTCCCGGTCCAGGAAAGCCACCTTCGACACGCCGGTCTGGTTCTGCAACGCTATGGAGCAACAACTCAATGCGAAGCTGGAGAAATGCGTCTTCTTCCGGACTTCCATAGAATTCCTCGGGCATATCATCTCGCCCGAGGGCATAGCCATGGACCCATGTAAAGTAGAAGCTTTGTGTAGCTGGGAAGCCCCTCGTCGGGTGAAGGATGTTCAGCGCCTGCTGGGCTTCGCCAACTACTACTGGACCTTCATCCCAGGCTTCGCCACACTGACGGCTCCACTTACCCAGCTCCTCAGGAAGAAGGTTGCATTCCGGTGGGGTCCCCCGCAGCAAGAAGCATTCACAGCCCTCAAGAAAGCCTTCGTCACGGAACCCGTCCTGAGGCATCCCGACCCGCTCCGGCCTTTTGTGGTGGAAACAGACGCGTCCAATGTGGCTCTGGGAGCGGTGCTGCTACAGGCTCCGACGAATGGTGGCACACTTTTTCCTGCGCTTACTACTCCGGAAACTCAATCCTTCCGAGCGCAACTACACTATCTGGGAAAAGAGTTGCTGGCTATCAAGGCTGCATTCGAGGCTTGGCGACACCATCTGGAGGGCCCGACATCAGGTGGAGGTCGAGCGGACCATCGGAATCTCGAGCACCTCACCACAGCTCGGAAGTTAAACCAGCGGCAGATCCGGTGGTCGTTGTTTTTTGCCCGGTTCAACTTCCGCGTGACCTACATTCCCAGCGGTCACAACCGGAGGGCGGATGCCCTGTCCCGCAAGCCAGAGTACCTCTGCGCCAAGGACCCCTTCCTCCACGGACAGTGCTGCGGCAGAAGCCTGGGCCGCCGCACGGGAGCCAGTGGACTTGCGGGCCCAGGTGCGAGAGGCGCAGCGCCAGGACGCCTGGTCGCAGCAAAGGAGAGCGGAGGTGGGCCCCACGCCTCCTTGGACCTTGGAGGAGGACTTACTCAAGTTTGGGCGATTATATGTGCCCACAGGACCACTCCGAGCCCTCGCCATGACCCAGTGCCACGACAACCCTGCAGCAGGACATTTTGGGTTCTTCAAGACCTCCACCTGGTGACACGGACCTTTGGTGGCCCAGTGCGGCATGATATACATGCCTACGTGACATCCTGCGCACCCGTGCCGGCAAGCCAAGACCGCCACGGGGCCCCTCCGGGCTCCTCCAGCCCTTGCCGACACCCGACAGACCCTGGGGGGCGATCTCTATGGACTTCCTGACAGACCTGCCGCCGTCCTCTGGGTTCACCACGGTGCTGGTGGTGGTGGACATGCTCACCAACATGGCACACTTCATCCCATGCCGCGGCCTGCCCACAGCCGCAAAACGCCCGCCTCTTTCTGCAGCACATCTTCCGCCTCCATGGTCTACCGGACAGGGTGGTTTCGGACCGGAGTTCAGTTCACAGCCCGCTTCTGGAAGAGCCTGATGGCCGCGTTGGAGGTGCAGGTATGTCTGTCGTCATCGCACCATCCGGAGACCGACGGGGGTACAGAGAAGGTCATCGGTATACTGGAACAGTATCTCCGTTGCTTCATCAACCAGCAACAGGACAACTGGGCCGACTACCTGTCCCTGGCGGAGTTTGCTTTTAACAACTCTCAGCACACCTCTACTCAGATGACCCCATTCTTTGCCAATGTGGGGTACCATCCGCGCCCCTTCCCTCTGCCACCACCGGACTCTCCTGTTCCCGAAACGCAGACCTTCCTGACGGAATTGCATGCGGTCCAACAGTTGGTACGTCAGCAGCTGAATCGGGCAAAGGAGGACTACAAACGGTCCGCCGACCGCTCCCGACGGGCAACGCCTCGCTGGCAGTTGGAGACCGGGTGTGGCTCTCCACCAAACACCTCCTGTCCGACCGCCCGGTAAAGAAGTTGGACCACCGATTCATCGGCCCGTTCCCTGTCGAGGCAGTCATCAACCCGGTAGCCTACCGACTGACCCTGCCACGATCCATGCGGATCCACCCCGTTTTTCACCGGTCCCTTCTGGTTCCTGAGGCCACACCGAGTCCCCTTCGGTGCCCAACAGCACCCGTCACTGTCGCCGAGGACGGATCGGAGGAATCTGAAGTCCACAGCGCACGAGACTCCGCTGGCTGAAGGGTCGTTTCCAATATTTGATCGCGTGGAAGGGATACGGGACTGATTTCTCCTGGGTAGATGCCTCCGACGTTCATGCCCCTGACCTGGTGCAGGCCTTCCATGAGCAGAACCCAGCCCGACCGCATCCCGATCGTCAGCCCCGGGGGAAGGGCCCTGCGGTGAGGGATAGTGTTGTGACCCAGGTTCCTGGACCCAGACTCCTGGACTCGGATGATTCAGAAAGTGAGGGAGAAGACCTGGCCAGCCCTGCTTCTCTTGAGCCCTTTCCCTCCCTGGCACCCACTCAAAGGGAGGAGGAGGGGCCGGCACAGCCTGATTCCATGGAGCCTCCTTCTGATTTGGCAACGCCCCAAGAACAGTTTTGGAGCAATGCAAGGTTACGTAGACAGGATCGCCGTGCGCAGGAGCGGAAGAGTTGGGACAAAGCCAAGTCATAATTGTCATGCAGTCACATCTGCAGAGACTATAAATAGGAGGCGGACTTCCTGGTTTTTGTCTTGGACAAAGTAATGAGTTGGCGCGAGCTAATGAATTGGCGAGCTAACTGTTTCAATGGAGGGAAGAATATATTCGTGAGTAATTCTGGCCTTATCTATAATTTCCTCGTTATCTCCAGAAACTTGGCAGGCCCGTGGGTAGACGTGGCCAGGACATGTATCTATGTAAATAAAAGGAAAAATGAAGGCCTCTGACGGACTCTTTGCTGGGAGTATTGGGGGAAGGGAAACAGAACACTTCTCTCTCTCTCTCTCTCTCTCTCTCTCTCTCTCTCTCTCTCTCTCTCTCTCTCTCTCTCTCTCTCTCTCTCTCTCTCTCTCTCTCTCTCTCTCTCTCTCTCTCTCTCTCTCTCTCTCTCTCTCTCTCTCTCTCTCCTCCTCCTCCTTCCTTCTTCCTTCCTTCTTCCTTCCTCCTTCCTTCCTTCTTCCTTCCTTCTTCCTTCCTTCTTCCTTCCTCCTTCCTTCTTCCTTCCTTCCTCCTTCCTTCTTTCCTTCCTTCCTTCTTCCTTCCTTCCTCCTCCTTCCTTCCTCCTTCCTTCCTTCTTCCTTCCTCCTTCCTTCCTTCTTCCTTCCTTCCTTCCTCCTCCTCCTCCTCCTCCTCCTCCTCCTCCTCCCATCTTCCTTCCTTCCTCCCTCCTTCCTTCCTTCTTCCTTCCTTCTTCCTTCCTTCCTCCTCCTTCCTTCCTCCTTCCTTCCTTCTTCCTTCCTTCTTCCTTCCTTCCTTCCTTCCTCCTCCTTCCTTCCTTCCTCCTCCTCCTCCTCCTCCTCCTCCTCCTCCTCCTCCTCCTTCCTTCCTCCTCCTTCCTTCCTCCTCCTTCCTTCTTCCTTCCTTCTTCCTTCCTCCTTCCTTCCTCCTCCTTCCTTCTTCCTTCCTTCCTCCTTCCTTCCTCCTCCTCCTCCTCCTCCTCCCATCTTCCTTCCTTCTTCCTTCCTTCCTCCTCCTTCCTTCCTCCTCCTTCCTTCCTCCTTCCTTCTTCCTTCCTTCTTCCTTCCTTCCTCCTTCCTTCCTCCTTCCTTCCTCCTCCTTCCTTCCTTCCTCCTCCTTCCTTCCTCCTCCTTCCTTCTTCCTTCCTTCCTCCTCCTTCCTTCCTTCCTCCTCCTTCCTTCCTCCTTCCTTCCTCCTCCTTCCTTCCTCCTCCTTCCTTCCTCCTTCCTTCTTCCTTCCTTCCTTCCTCCTCCTCCTTCCTTCCTCCTCCTCCTCCTTCCTTCTTCCTTCCTTCCTTCCTCCTTCCTTCCTCCTCCTCCTCCTCCTCCTCCTCCTCCCATCTTCCTTCCTTCTTTCCTTCCTTCTTTCCTTCCTTCCTCCTTCCTTCTTCCTTCCTTCCTCCTCCTTCCTTCCTCCTCCTTCCTTCCTCCTCCTTCCTTCCTTCCTTCCTTCCTTCCTCCTCCTTCCTTCCTTCCTCCTCCTTCCTTCCTTCCTCCTCCTTCCTTCTTCCTTCCTTCCTCCTTCCTTCCTTCCTTCCTCCTCCTCCTCCCATCTTCCTTCCTTCCTTCTTCCTTCCTCCTCCTTCCTTCCTCCTCCTTCCTTCCTTCTTCCTTCCTTCCTCCTCCTTCCTTCCTCCTCCTTCCTTCCTCCTCCTTCCTTCCTTCCTCCTCCTTCCTTCCTCCTTCCTTCCTTCCTCCTTCCTTCCTCCTCCTCCTCCTTCCTTCTTCCTTCCTTCTTCCTTCCTTCCTCCTCCTTCCTTCTTCCTTCCTTCCTTCCTCCTCCTTCCTTCCTCCTCCTCCTCCTCCTCCTCCTTCCTTCCTCCTCCTTCCTTCCTCCTCCTTCCTTCCTCCTCCTTCCTTCTTTCCATATACATGCCTACGTGACATCCTGCGACTGCCGGCAAGCCAAGACCGCCACGGGGCCCTCCCGGCTCCTCCAGCCCTTGCCGACACCGACAGACCCTGGGGCGATCTCTATGGACTTCCTGACAGACCTGCCGCCTCTCTGGGTTCACCACGGTGCTGGTGGTGGTGGACATGCTCACCAAGATGGCACACTTCATCCCATGCCGCGGACTGCCCACAGCCGCAAAACGCCCGCTCTTTCTGCAGCACATCTTCCGCCCATGGTCTACCGGACAGGGTGGTTTCGACCGGAGTTCAGTTCACAGCCCGCTTCTGGAAGAGCCTGATGGCGCGTTGGAGGTGCAGGTGTCTGTCGTCATCGCACCATCCGGAGACCGACGGGGTACAGAGAAGGTCATCGGTATACTGGAACAGTATCTCCGTTGCTTCATCAACCAGCAACAGGACAACTGGGCCGACTACCTGTCCCTGGCGGAGTTTGCTTAACAACTCTCAGCACACCTCTACTCAGATGACCCCATTCTTTGCCAATGTGGGGTACCATCCGCTCTTCCTCTGGCACCACCGGACTCTCCTGTTCCCAAACGCAGACCTTCCTGACGGAATTGCATGCGGTCCAACAGTTGGTACGTCCAGCAGCTGAATCGGGCAAAGGAGGACTACAAACGGTCCGCTGACCGCCCCCGACGGGCAACGCGCTGGCAGTTGGAGACCGGTGTGGCTCTCCACCAAACACCTCCCGTCCCGCCCGGTAAAGAAGTTGGACCACCGATTCATCGCCCGTTCCCGTCGAGGCAGTCATCAACCCGTAGCCTACCGACTGACCCTGCCACGATCCATGCGGATCCACCTGCTTTTCACCGGTCCTTCTGGTTCCTGAGGCCACACCGAGTCCCTTCGTGCCCAACAGCACCACTGTCGCCGAGGACGGGTCGGAGGAATACGAAGTCCACAGCGTACGAGACTCCCACTGGCTGAAGGGTCGTTTCCAATATTTGATCGCGTGGAAGGGATACGGGACTGATTTCTCCTGGGTAGATGCCTCCGACATTCATGCCCCTGACCTGGTGCAGGCCTTCCCGATCGTCAGCCCCGGGGGAAGGGCCCTGCGGTGAGGGATAGTGTTGTGACCCAGGTTCCTGGACCCGGACTCCTGGACTCGGATGATTCAGAAAGTGAGGGAGAAGACCTGGCAAGGCCTGCTTCTCTTGGGCCCTCTCCCTCCTTCCTTCCTCCTCCTTCCTTCCTTCCTCCTTCCTTCTTCCTTCCTTCTTCCTTCCTTCTTCCTTCCTTCCTCCTCCTTCCTTCTTTCCTTCCTTCTTCCTTCCTTCCTCCTCCTTCCTTCCTCCTCCTTCCTTCCTTCCTTCCTCCTTCCTTCTTCCTTCCTTCCTTCCTTCTTCCTTCCTTCTTCCTTCCTTCCTTCCTTCCTTCTTTCCTTCCTTCTTTCCTTCCTTCTTCCTTCCTTCTTCCTTCCTCCTCCTTCCTTCTTTCCTTCCTTCCTTCCTTCTTCCTTCCTCCTTCCTTCTTTCCTTCCTTCTTTCCTTCCTTCCTCCTTCCTTCCTTCCTCCTCCTTCCTTCCTTCCTTCCTCCTCCTTCCTTCCTTCCTTCTTTCCTTCCTTCTTCCTTCCTTCTTTCCTTCCTTCTTCCTTCCTTCCTCCTCCTTCCTTCCTTCCTTCCTTCTTTCCTTCCTTCTTTCCTTCCTTCCTCCTCCTTCCTTCCTTCCTTCCTTCTTTCCTTCCTTCCTTCTTCCTTCCTTCTTCCTTCCTTCCTCCTTCCTTCCTTCTTCCTTCCTCCTTCCTTCCTTCCTTCCTCCTCCTTCCTTCCTTCCTTCCTCCTCCTCCTTCCTTCCTTCCTTCCTCCTCCTTCCTTCCTCCTCCTTCCTTCCTCCTTCCTTCCTCCTCCTCCTTCCTTCCTCCTTCCTTCCTTCCTTCCTTCCTTCCTTCCTCCTCCTTCCTTCCTTCCTTCCTTCCTTCCTTCTTCCTTCCTTCCTTCCTTCCTCCTCCTTCCTTCTTTCCGCGTGGAAGGATACGGGACTGATTTCTCCTGGGTAGATGCCTCCGACGTTCATGCCCTGACCTGGTGCAGGCCTTCCATGAGCAGAACCCAGCGACCGCATCCCGATCGTCAGCCCTGGGGAAGGGCCCATGCGGTGAGGGATAGTGTTGTGACCCAGGTTCCTGGACCCGACTCCTGACTGGATGATTCAGAAAGTGAGGAGAAGACCTGGCCAGCCCTGCTTCTCTTGAGCCCTTCCTCCTGGCACCCACTCAAAGGGTAAATGCCAAGGGATACTGGGGGTGGGGGGCCTTCAACGCTAAACAATTCATATAGCATTTTATTGAAGAAGACTGATTTAGTGAAAACTGATGATAAGGTGACCATGGAGATAGTGTTGAACTCTGATTATCTGTTGCTGCCCTGGCTAGTTGTGAGAACTGAAATACTGCAGACTAACCACATTTGATTGCTGCAAGCTGAAAAAATATAAGTTGTGCAACCGGAAGTGCCACCATTTGTTTTGTGACCATTTGAAGTTACAACTGTATTAAAAAGGGCCTCTGTGGCTCAGACTGCTAAGACAGTCGGTTATTAACACAGCTGCCTGCAATTACTGCAGTCTCACCAGGCCCAAGGTTGACTCAGCCTTCCATCCTTTATAAGGTAGGTAAAATGAGGACCCAGATTGTTGGGGCAATAAGTTGACTTTGTATACAAATGGATGAAGACTATTGCCTGACATAGTGTAAGCCGCCCTGAGTCTTTGGAGAAGGCGGGATATAAATGCAAAATAAATTTTTAAAAAGTGACATGGGGTTTTTGGTTTTTGTTTTGTTTGCATTTATACCGACCTTCTCCGAAGACTCAGGGCAGAAACGCTGGAGATGGCCAGCTACACTCCGCCCGCACCGCTTGACCCAGCCAGGAGAAATGGGGAACGACATGACCCGCTTCAAAGCTTCCTAGAAGCAAACGAACTGCAAGGAGTTCCAGACAACCGCAAAGGGCATATTTCCTGAGCCACTGCGTCCCGAGGTCATCGACATCGGGAAGCCTGGCAGAGCCAACGCCGTACAATCGGTATCGTGGCAAACTCTGCAAAATCTATTGAAGAACCATTTCGCGCCAACACGCCCAAATACGTGCGGGCGCTTTTGAATTTGGAGAGCGAGACAGCAAGAGGGCGAATCCATCAGCGATTACATGGCCGCTGAAAAGCCTCCAAGGACTGTGGGTACGAGACTTGGATGAGGAGCTGTTGAGCAACTCATCCGTGGGGTCAGAGACATGCGCTATGGAGGCGGCTGCTATCAAAAAGCAATTAATCGCTGGCAAACGCTCTGGACGCCAGAGCTCATGAGATGTCCACCCAAGCGCGGAAACCCTGCAAAGCACACGCCCAACGGGCGACAAACAAATCAACCCGGTCCATAGTGAAGAAATCCAGACCAATCAGACGCGAGGATGAGGAAGGAGTTTGTCACCGAGAGAAGGGCAAAGAAGACCGATGAATGCGGAAGTTGCGGAGGGCAACACCAGCGCCAACGATGCAAGTTCAAGGACGCACATATGTCGGCGTGAAGAAGGGCACCTGGCTCAAGTCTGTCAAGCACCCCAACCTTCCCGCCGAAAATTCAAACCAACCAATCAGAGCGCTGGATCGGCAAGGCGACCCGCGATTGGTCAAAACAAAAGGCGCGAATCAAATCGAGCGACCGTGATCATAGGCCGCAGCAACCCGCAGAGAAGAAAATTTTCACTAAACCAAAATCAAGGAGTGCCGTGCCGACTAGAAGTGGACACGGGTCAGCGATCACAATCATGTCCTGGGACACTTTTGCAAAAGCTTTGCCGAAAATCGCCAAACGCAAACTGCAAACACAAGGCTACGAGTTCACGACTACCAAGGGAATCGCATCCCTGTTCGAGGGACCACCTCCGTCCGGCCGAGTACGGACCACACAAGAAGACCCTGCCCATCACGATAGTTGAAGGGACACTGCCAAGTCTGTTGGGACTAGACTGGTTCCGTGCATTGGGCATGGGAGTGACTGGCATCTACAGAAGTGACTTTAACCTAAAAGACACACTCATGAACGAGTTCGAAGATGTCTTCAAGGACTGCCTGGGCAAGTACAAGGGAACCCCTATTTCCTTCAACTTAGACCCCCAAGTAGCCCCCATTAGGTTAAAGGCAAGGAGAGTCCCTTTTGCCCTTAAACCTAAGATTGACAAGGAGATAGACAAGCTCATCAGTCAGGGGATTCTGGTGCCAGTCGATCACGCAAAGTGGGAGACGCCAATCGTCACCCCAATGAAACCAGATGGGTCAGTTAGAATCTGCGCTGACTACAAGGCAACGTTAAACAAAGCCTTGCAAAAAAGCGCTTACCCGGTCCCCGTGGTGCAACATTTGCTGCACTCGCTGGGGCAAGGGCACGTTTTTGCCAAATTAGATTTGGCTCAAGCCTATCAACAACTGCCAGACGCCAACACAGCCAAGCCCAGACATTGTGACTCACAGAGGTGCTTTCATGCACCCGTTACAGTTTGGGGTGAGTGTGGCACCTGGTCTATTCAAAATTTAATGGAGCGACTTCTGCAAGGGCTCCCGGGTAGTCCCTATTCAATGATGTATTGGTATCAGCCGAAAATTTAGAAGAATTGGGGAGCGTTGAGAAAAGTTCTGGGCATTTTCCGTCAGCCGTCTAAAGGTTAAAGTGAACAAATGCCAGATAGGGGTAGAATCTGAGATTTCTTGGGCTACAGAATAGACAAGGAGGAATTCACCCCACTGAAAGCAAGGTCAGGCACGAAAGGCTCCAGCGCCCAAAACAAAACAGAGCTACAGGCATTCCTGGGTCTAGTGAATTTTACTCTTTTTAAAAATAAGGCAACCGTTGCGAGCCGCCACATAAGTTACTGGGAAAGAATACTGTTTGGTCTTGGGGAAAGTCGGAATCTAGGGCTAAGCAGTAAAAACCTACTCGAGCGATAGCTTACTGGTTCAGTATCATAGCTCATTGCCATTATGCTTCGGGGTGGGGCTGTGCTCAGCCACAGGTTTCAAATGGCACAGAAGCCCCAATAGCCTTCTACTCCAGAACGATGTCCTCGACAGAGAGGAACTATAGCCAGCTGGATAAGGAAGCGCTAGCTATTGTGTCAGGGTAAAAGTTTCACGAATACGTTTTGGTAGAGACTTTGAAATTGTGACAGATCATAGACCACTGTTAGGGATACTGGCTGGCGATCACGCCTGTGGCACTGTCGCCACGACTGAGACTATCTTCTTGCCTATTCTACAAACTACTGCAGCATCGGCCGGAAAAGAGGTGGGGCATGCGGACGATTAAGATGCCCACTACCAGGAGCGATCGAAGACCCCACCGGGACGCCCATACTGTTAATTGACTCTGGACTCTGGCCCAGTCACATCTAAGGAGGTGGCTCGCATCATACCGACATTACTTTGAGAACTGTACTCGGTTGGGTACAAGAGGGTGGCGCGAGCTTTAAGAATTTGTAAAAACGTGGGGAACTGTCGGCTCAAGGGGTGCCTGCTATGGGGGATGAGTGGTGATCCCAGAAAAATTGAGGAAAAGGGTGTTGGACCTCCACGAGGGTCACCCAGGGATCGTTAGGATGAAGGGTTTAGCGAGAAGCTATGTGTGGTGGCCCTTAATGGACTCAGAAATTGCTGAAAGGGTAGGGAAATGCCAGGCCTGCCAGGAGTCCAGACCGCTACCCCAACGGCCCCGGTTCGAATGGGAGAAACCCCAGGGCCCTGGTCTAGAATACACATTGATTTTGCCGGCCCTTCCACGGCCAAACCTTCCTGGTAGTAGTAGACGCCTATTCCAAATGGCTGGAAATCATTCTCATGAGATCCATGACAGCCGAGGCCGTGATCTCAGTCCTGGCACCTATTTGTAACCCATGGGTTGCCCGACACGCTAGTGTCCGATAACGTCCACAATTCACGGCAACCCAATTTGAAGAATACTTGGCAGAGGAGGGCATCCGACATGCTCTCGGCGCCTTTCCACCCTGACGAATGGTTTTGCAGAGCGTTCCGTCCGAGCGCTAAAGAGGCATTGTCCAGACTTAAGCCAGGCGACTGGCAAACAAAAATAGATATTTTCCTGGCAGTCCAACACAGAACCCCCTGTGTCACAACCGGCAGAAGCCCAGCCGAATTGTTAATGGGCCGAAAGCTCAGGTGCCCCCTAGACCGTCTACATCCAAATTATACGCCAGAGGGTTACAAGGGGGAAATAGGAAAAACAAGAGAAATGGACATAGGCGACCGAGTGTGGGCACACAACTATGGTGAAGGCCCAACCTGGATAGCAGGACAAATCCTAAACAGAACAGGTCCCAAATCATACTTAGTAGAATTAAGGGACGGCCGGTATGGAGCGCCACATAGACCAAATACTGAAACGATAGCTGAACAATCTGAATCAATAGAAACGGGCCCTGACTACACAATGTTTGATTCCACAGCTGACTCAAACCCGGAGAACTCATGAGGACTTAGCTGAAATTCCGGAGGTCCAGCGACGCCCACAGGTTCCAGTAGAAAACAGCAGGGACGACTAATAATCCAGGGCCGGATGGCCTAGAGAAAGAGCTGAGAGGAGCAAACAGCCTCCGATCAGCTCGACCCACTCCCAGGAATGTACTCGCGAGGTCCAAAAGAGTCAGGAGACGCCCAGTCTATTTGCGTGATTATGTTGAAAATAATATGTAAATATAATGTAAATATGGGTAAAGTGTTTTCTGGGGAAGGAGGTAATGTATCTTTAAATGGTTTTGGCGGGAAACAAGCACGTTGCTGATTGGTTAAAGCCGCCGGTAGAACTGTATATAAGGAGAGGTTTTTCCCCAGCCTGGTTGCTGGGTTCACCATATATTAAAGAGCTGTTGTCACTACCCTGGTCTCCAGCCTCGTTACTTCCCGAACTTAACAGGGTGGGAATGGAGATTTTGCAGTATCCTTCCCCTGCCACGCCCACCAAGCCACACCCACAGAACTGGTAGTATAAAAAAATTGAATTTCATCACTGGTCTCCACCTCTAATATACACTACATAAATATGACAAAATAAATACAAAATTATGCATATACCCACATATATGACACAGAGAAACAGTCTGGTTCCGATGTATATATGTACATGGCAAAAAAAAACACGAATCTTGCAAGTTTACCAGATGGATGGCATAGAGAACAAAGCTATTAAGAGAATCTGGTAGTCCTGCTATTCGGTAGATACTTCGAAACCTCCTCCCAGTGGGGAGCAACAGAAACAGACTGTGAAGTGGGTGTGTAGAGTCTCTAACAATGCTTCGAGCTCTAAGCACTATAGTGGTTATAAGCAGTATCCTGAATAATAGGAAGCGATCTTATAATCTCTGCTGTCCTCACCATTCTCTGTAGGGGCCTTCTATCTGAGGTGCTGCTGTCACCTGATCTGCATAAGGTGAACATCCTGTTGATCATGAGTATTTTCTTTCGAAAGGGTCTTGTACATCCTTAGAAGTAGCAGATGAGTCTGGGGAAGGGCAGTGAACCATTGCAGGGGTGAAATGCTCCCAGTTCGGACTCCTAGCAGCGATGACTGCTGGTTCGGAGGACATAGCAAAATCCCTGCCCCCGCCTCTGCTGAGCCACACCATCAGCAGAGGTTTTTTGTTTTTTTTACTTTTAAAAGCCGGTTTTTCTTCAGCCGAAACATGTCTTTAAAAGTAAAAAAAAGCCTTTGAGGATCCCGCCCCTCAGCTGAGATCAGCAGAGCCGTTAAACTTTAAAAAAATTAAAGTCTTCTCTGGCAATCTCACCTGAGTTCCTCATTAGCAGAACCTTACTTGTACTCTTACTTGTAGAAAACATGTTTTCTACAAGTAAGAGTAGAGATTCTAAGGCACTTACCTGATTACTGATGAACGCATGGCTTTTTTCCCAGCCCGAAAGCAGTTTTACTTTCAGGCCAGACAGAATCAATTCCTTAGGTAATCTATTTCCTCAGTGATCAACTAATGCTGGCTGGCTTTGCTCGCTGAGGAACTCTGGGAATTGAAGTCCACAATAAAATAAAATAAAATAAAATAAAATAAAATAAAATAATAAAATAAAATATTTGTGCAGCTTTCTGAGATTTGGTGTGTTTCTATAGTGTTTCACTCTAACTACACAAACACAAAATCTCAGAAAGCTGTATGTGGCATTTTGTGTGTGTGTGTGTGTGTGTGTCTGTGTGTGTCAGTTGTGTGTGTGTAAAGTGTGAAAGTTGGTTTTGGAGCTTTTTGTGGCTGTGTGAAGTGCAGCTGCTTTTACGTTGTGTGTGAGTCAGTTGTGTTGTGTTGTGTGTGTGTAAAGTGTGAAAGTTGGTTTTTGGTACCTCATTGTTTTTTATACTTTATTATTTTTATTATTTATTGTTATTGGCCACACCCACCCAGTCATCTGACCACCAAGCCACGCCCACCAATTAAGCCACGCCCAGAGAACCGGTAGGGAAAATTTATAGATTTTACCCCTGGATCATTGGTTCTGGATTCTTAGCACTGGCAAGAGGGCATCACCTGTGGTTGTCCACAACGAAACACAGACACATGTGCTTTACTTGGGCTATGAAGAACATCTGAAGCAAGCCAACCATGGGTTGGAATGCATCCCACAAACCATCTAACCATGGGGGTTATTATTTATTTACTTGTATCCCACCTTTATTATTTTTACAAACAATTCGAGGCAGCAAACATATCCAATGTTCCTTCCTCCTCCGATTTCCCCCACAACACTGTGAGATGAGTTGGACCCATAGAGTAAGAGGTAAATGATGAAATATGGCATCATCACACAAATGCTTTAGTTTACCTACTTGCGTCACCCACGTGTACTCAAGTACATAGTGAAATTGCACCACATGCATGTCACTGGGGATTGCTGTGGGCACGACTACGTAAAACAATGACGTCTCAAAAGGTCCTAACATTTATTATTTATTGCTTAAGAAAATGTATATGGCTGCTTGACTCCTGACTCCAGGCAGCTTATAGAAGTAAAACCCAAATACGAAGTCCAATGAACATCTGCCACCCTGGCAACAACAATCAAGTAAACCCCCTGAGCAGTTCTTCTAGGTGTTGCCAAGTGTGATTGGACACACAAGGAATTTGTCTTGGTGCATATGCTCTCAGTGTACATAAAAGAAAAGATACCTTCATCAAGGTACAACATTTACAACACAAATGATGGTCAATAGAATAGAATAGAATAGAATTTTTTATTGGCCAAGTGTGATTGGACACACAAGGAATTTGTCTTGGTGCATATGCTCTCAGTGTACATAAAAGAAAAGATACGTTCATCAAGGTACAACATTTACAACACAATTGATGATCAATATATCAATATAAATCATAAGGATTGCCAGCAACAAGTTAGTCATACAGTCATAAGTGGAAAGAGATTGGTGATGGGAACTATGAGAAGATTAATAGTAGTGCAGATTCAGTAAATAGTCTGACAGTGTTGAGGGAATTATTTGTTTAGCAGAGTGATGGCCTTCGGGAAAAAACTGTTCTTGTGTCTAGTTGTTTTAGTGTGCAGTCCTCTATAGCGTCGTTTTGAGGGTAGGAGTTGAAACAGTTTATGTCCAGGATGCGAGGGATCTGTAAATATTTTCACGGCCCTCTTTTTGATTCGTGCAGTATACAGGTCCTCAATGGAAGGCAGGTTGGTAGCAATTATTTTTTCTGCAGTTCTAATTATCCTCTGAAGTCTGTGTCTGTCTTGTTGGGTTGCAGAACCGAACCAGACAGTTATAGAGGTGCAAATGACAGACTCAATAATTCCTCTGTAGAACTGAATCAGCAGCTCCTTGGGCAGTTTGAGCTTTCTGAGTTGGCGCAGAAAGAACATTCTTTGTTGTCCTTTTTTGATGATGTTTTTGATGTTAGCTGTCCATTTTAGATCTTTAAGATCGTTCAGGCACCATGAAAGCCAGCTGGGTGACTCTGGGCCAATCACCGGGAAACAGTCAGTTCTGGTCCCACCTTAGGCATGGCCTGAAAGCCAGCTGGGTGACTTTTGGCCCCAATCCCTCCCTCTCTCTCTCTCAGCGCAGCCCACCTCACAGGGTGGTTGTTGTGAGGGAAAAACAGGAAGGACTACAATGTACGTTCACCATATTTATTTATTTATAAAAAGAAATTTACATTTATTTCATTTATAAAAAATAAAGGCAGGAGATGACAGATAGACAAGACAGGCATATAGATAAGATAGACAGACAGTTGATAGGTAGGTAGATGGTAGATGATGATAGAGAAAGATGACAGATAATAGATGAATGATAAAAGTTGATAGGTAGATGATAGATAGATAGATAGATAGATAGATAGATAGATAGATAGATAGATAGATAGATAGATAGATAGATAGATAGATAGATAGATAGATGATAGGTAGATGATAAATAAGATGATAGGTAGGTAGGTAGGTAGGTAGATGGAGAGATAGACAGACAGACAGATAGACATGGATATTGAGAGATGGTAAATGATGGATGGATGAATAGATAAAAAGTTTTGATGGATGATAGATGATAAATAAGAATAGATAGATAGATAGATAGATAGATAGATAGATAGATAGATAGATAGATAGATAGATAGATAGACAGGCAGGCAGGCAGGCAGGCAGGCAGGCTGGCTGGCTGGCAGGCAGACATGGCTATTGAGAGATGATAAATAATGATGGATGACTAGATAAAAAGATTTGATAGATGGATGATAGGTAGATGATAAATAAGAGGTAGGTAGGTAGATAGACAGACATGGATATTGAGAGATGGTAAATAATGATGGCTGGATGAATATATAAAAAGAGATGATGGATGATAGAGGTTGATAGGTAGATAATGATAAATAAGATAGATAGATAGAATAGAATAGAATAGAATAGAATAGAATAGAATAGAATAGAATAGAATAGAATAGAATAGAATAGAATAGAATAGAATTTTTATTGGCCAAGTGTGATTGGACACACAAGGAATTTGTCTTGGTGCATATGCTCTCAGTGTACATAAAAGAAAAGATACGTTCATCAAGGTACAACATTTACAACACAATTGATGATCAATATATCAATATAAATCATAAGGATTGCCAGCAACAAGTTATAGTCATACAGTCATAAGTGGAAAGAGATTGGTGATGGGAACTATGAGAAGATTAATAGTAGTGCAGATTCAGTAAATAGTCTGACAGTGTTGAGGGAATTATTTGTTTAGCAGAGTGATGGCCTTCAGGAAAAAAACTGTTCTTGTGTCTAGTTGTTTTAGTGTGCAGTCCTCTATAGCGTCGTTTTGAGGGTAGTTGAAACAGTTTATGTCCAGGATGCGAGGGATCTGTAAATATTTTCACAGCCCTCTTTTTGATTTGTGCAGTATACAGTCCTCAATGGAAGGCAGGTTGGTAGCAATTATTTTTTCTGTAGTTCTAATTATCCTGTCTGTCTTGTTGGGTTGCAGAACCGAACCAGACAGTTATAGAGGTGCAAATGACAGACTCAATAATTCGTCTGTAGAACTGAATCAGCAGCTCCTTGGGCAGTTTGAGCTTTCTGAGTTGGCGCAGAAAGAACATTCTTTGTTGTCCCTTTTTGATGATGTTTTTGATGTTAGCTGTCCATTTTAGATCTTTAAGATCGTTCAGGCACCATGAAAGCCAGCTGGGTGACTCTGGGCCAATCACCGGGAAACAGTCAGTTCTGGTCCCACCTTAGGCATGGCCTGAAAGCCAGCTGGGTGACTTTTGGCCCCAATCCCTCCCTCTCTCTCTCTCAGCGCAGCCCACCTCACAGGGTGGTTGTTGTGAGGGGAAAACAGGAAGGACTACAATATACGTTCACCATATTTATTTATTTATAAAAAGAAATTTACATTTATTTCATTTATAAAAAATAAAGGCAGGAGATGACAGATAGACAAGACAGGCATATAGATAAGATAGACAGACAGTTGATAGGTAGGTAGATGGTAGATGATGATAGAGAAAGATGACAGATAATAGATGAATGATAAAAGTTGATAGGTAGATGATAGATAGACACACACACAGAGACATATTAATAGATGGTAGATAATGATGAATGAATGAATAGATAAAAAGATGATAGATGGATGATAGGTAGATGATAAATAAGATGATAGGTAGGTAGGTAGGTAGGTAGATGGAGAGATAGACAGACAGACAGACGGACATGGATATTGAGAGATGGTAAATGATGGATGGATGAATAGATAAAAAGTTTTGATAGATGGATGATAGATGATAAATAAGAATAGATAGATAGATAGATAGATAGATAGATAGATAGATAGGCAGGCAGGCAGGCAGGCAGGCAGGCAGGCGGACGGCTATTGAGAGATGGTAAATAATGATGGATGACTAGATAAAAAGATTTGATAGATGGATGATAGATAGATGATAAATAAGATAGGTAGGTAGGTAGATAGACATGGATATTGAGAGATGGTAAATAATGATGGCTGGATGAATATATAAAAAGAGATGATGGATGATAGAGGTTGATAGGTAGATAATGATAAATAAGATAGATAGAATAGAATAGAATAGAATAGAATAGAATAGAATAGAATAGAATAGAATAGAATAGAATAGAATAGAATAGAATAGAATAGAATTTTTATTGGCCAAGTGTGATTGGACACACAAGGAATTTGTCTTGGTGCATATGCTCTCAGTATACATAAAAGAAAAGATACGTTCATCAAGGTACAACATTTACAGCACAATTGATGGTCAGTATATCAATATAAATCATAAGGATTGCCAGCAACAAGTTATAGTCATACAGTCATAAATGGAAAGAGATTGGTGATGGGAACTATGAGAAGATTAATAGTAGTGCAGATTCAGTAAATAGTTTGACAATGTTGAGGTAATTATTGGTTTAGCAGAGTGATGGCCTTCGGGAAAAAACTGTTCTTGTGTCTAGTTGTTCAGGTGTGCAGTGCTCTATAGCGTCGTTTTGAGGGTAGGAGTTGAAACAGTTTATGTCCAGGATGCGAGTGATCTGTAAATATTTTCACGGCCCTCTTCTTGATTCGTGCAGTATACAGGTCCTCAATGGAAGGCAGGTTAGATAGATAGATAGATAGATAGATAGATAGATAGATAGATAGATAGATAGATAGATAGATAGATAGATAGATAGATGATAGGTAGGTAGGTAGGTAGGCAGATAGATAGATAGATAGATAGATAGATAGATAGATAGATAGATAGATAGATAGATAGATAGATAGACAGACATATAGTTGATAGGTAGGTAGGTAGGTAGGTAGGTAGGTAGGTAGGTAGGTAGATAGATAGATAGATAGATAGATGGTTGATAATGAGAGAGAGAGGGAGATATAGATGGACGACAGATGGAAATAGATAAGCAGAGAGAGAAGAGAGCTGGCAGGCAGGCACCTGTTGAATAGCACCTGCAGCCAGGAAGGCCCGAGAGGCGCAGAGGAACTAAAAAAAAAAGGGGGGCGGAAGAAGACCCTCCATCGGCCGCAAGGCAGGCAAACCACCTCCCTGCCCGTCGGACAGGCTCCAGGCGCGTCGGACTACAATTCCCTTGCCTGCCTGCCTGCCTGCCAGGGGGAGGCGCGGCCAGCAGAGGCGGCTCCGGACGGCGGAGGCCCGCCCGCCTTCCCTCCGCCTCCTCCTCCTCCTCCTCTTTCGCCCGCCGCGGCCGCCTGCCATTGGGAGCCGCGCCGAGGCAGCCGCTCTTGCTCCGCCGCCGCCGCCGCCGCCATCATGAGCTTCTTGTTGTAAGTGCCCGAGACGCGTCCGGCGGCGGAATCGCCTCAAGGCTCCGTCGGCCTCGCCGGGCGGGGAACAACCGCCTGCCTGACCGGGCCTCCTCGGCCTCGGGTGGAAGGCAGCCCGACCGGCCTCCGCCCGCCCGCCCGTGGACGAGGGAAGCGGGAGGGTTTCTGGGCAGAACCGGCCGGAGAGCTCGGTGGGGCCGCCGGCGAGGTTCTCCTCGGCCCGTTTGTGGCTCTTTTTAGGCCACCCTCCCCCCACACACGGCTGGCTTCCCTGGCTGGCCTCGGCCCGGTCCTCCCTCCCCTTCCTTCCTTCCTTCCTTCCTTCCTCCTCCCATCTTCCTTCCTTCCTCTTCTTCCTTCTTCCCTTCTTTCCTTCCTTCTTTTCTTCCTCCCTCCCTCCCTTCTCTTTCCTTCCTTCCCTTCCTCCTTCCTTCCTTCTTCCCTTCTTCCCTTCCTTCTTTTCTTCCTCCCTCCCTCCCTTCTCTTTCCTTCCTTCATTCTTCTCCTTCCTTTCCTCCTTCCTTCCTTTTTTCTTCCCTTCTTTCCTTCCTTCTTTTCTTCCTCCCTCCCTTCTCTTTCCTTCCTTCCTTCTTCTCCTTCCTTTCCTCCCTCCTTCCTTCCTTTTTTCTTTATTTCCTTCCTCCCTTCCTCCCTCTCTCTCTCTCTCTCCCTTCCTCCCTCCCATCTTCCTTCCTTCCTCCTCCTCCTCCCTTCTCTTCCTTCCTTCTTCTCCTTCCTTCCCTCCCTCCTTCCTTCCTTCCTTCTTCCCTTCCTTCCTCCCTCCCTCCCTCTTCCTCCCATCTTCCTTCCCTCCCCTTCTCCTTCCTTCCTTCCCTCCCTTCCTTCTTTGCTTCCTCTCTCTCTCCTCCTCCCATCTTCCTTCCTTCCTTTCTCCCTCCCTCCTCCTTCCTTCCTTCCCTCCCTCCCTCCCTCTTCTTTCCTTCCTCCCTCCTTTCAAGGCCAGCCACTTCTTCCTATCCAGCTCCTCAAGGGGAAAAAGTGCTTTTTATAAAACATATATTGTTTATTTGGGGCTGGGTGGGGAGCAGAAGGAAGTAGGGTCCCTTTGACTGGCCTTTCTCTTCTCCTCCCTTTCCCCCCCCCCCAGTGAATGGACCATCATTGAGAGGGCTAGGATATTGGGGAGGGGGCTCGCCTGAGTGGGAGGGGATTCAGAGATCCCTACGTGGGGAAAGGATGAGTTTCCCCTCCCCCCCCTGCTTTGAAAAAAGTTTAAAGTGTTTCTTTTTCCTTTCCTAGAAAGCCACTCCAGTAAAATTTGGGTGGGTGGGTGGGAGAAGATCATCCATGTTTGGGGGTGTCCTGAGGGTGATGATCTGTGATCCATAGGGTAAGGGGTGTGGATGTGGGGTGCATGTGTTAAGGTGTCCTGTGTCAACTGGAGTTGAGTAGCCGATAAATCCAAATAAATGAACTCCTCGCGGTTAAATTGGGGCAGGATAATGGGGGCTGTCAGTACCACCCCCCCTTATGTCTCTGCTTCCCTCTGTTTGCCCCCTCCCTATCACAGCTCGACAGCAGCTGGGTGGCTCCCCAGGGGTCTCCTTTTGCAGCCATAAAATGGGATGACATCCCCCTCCCACCCCTCGTCAAGGGAATGCAGGGGTCCTGTAATCAATCATCCTCTCTTTGCAAGAGTCTTTTCAGCCACCCTGGTGGGTTTTGTTTTGTTTTTTTTCCTTTTCAGATGGAGGAGATGCCCAATTTAGAAACATTTTGTGTACAGTGTGTATTGTTTGGATTTTTTTGCCTTTTGAGATCCAGATTGACAGCTTAACCCAGTTGGGGCTGTGATATGGAGATGGCCTTCCACTTCCTTTTACAGACTTGGCCCTGTGTGGTTGTGCAGCTGTGTGGTTGTGCTGTTCTGGGTTTTTCTTAATGATCTTTGACCCCAAAAAAATTCTAGCTGGTAGCGAGAAGCAGGTTTACCCTCTAAAAAAGAAAATCTTTTTTCTAAAAAATACGCATCTAAATATAGAAAGGCGGTGGTGTGGTTCTTAACAGCTCGCTAAATCTTTCTAGAATATCCAGAGGAAATGCATTGTGCGGCTTTTCTTTACGGTAATACGATGCACGTTCTCAGAATTTTTGCATTTTGCTTCAGATTGCAGTGGAATGCAGATTGTATTTTAGGGTGATTTTTTGTTTTATGTCTTTGGACAGAAATTTTACAACTGTGCTAATAAAAACGATGTCCCTCCTACTTCCATTATTGACCTCTGAGAAATGCTGGGAGTACATCCATTAAAGACTGTTGCATCCCTTATAGAGTTGCGAGGAGTTATATATGTGGCCTTGAACTTGTGAATAAATCTTTAACAAAAAATAACAGTCCTTGCTAAATTCTCTTGATGTTAACATTTGAGGAAGCAGCATCTATAAGTATGGGTTTACTCCCCAAATGGCACACAAGTAATAATAAATTATGAATGTTATTAAACCTATGGAATAATAAACATATTATTTATTAAGTCAGTTTTTCTAACTACTGTCCAGCATTGGTATTGGTTCCAAAATTTGAAAAGTTGGATGTATTAATTTGGAGAAGGTTTTATGCCAAAATAGTCATGACTAGGACATACATATGTACAGCCGAAGGGTTTTTTTTCCATTTGGTTTTCTGGTTCAAAAACAGAAACTAAATCTATCCAGGAGTAGAGACATTGTAATTGTGATAAAAGGCATTAGTTAAATGAATTACCACTCAAAGGGTAAATGCCAAGGGATACTGGGGGTGGGGGGGCCTTCAACGCTAAACAATTCATATAGCATTTTATTGAAGAAGACTGATTTAGTGAAAACTGATGATAAGGTGACCATGGAGATAGTGTTGAACTCTGATTATCTGTTGCTGCCCTGGCTAGTTGTGAGAACTGAAATACTGCAGACTAACCACATTTGATTGCTGCAAGCTGAAAAAATATAAGTTGTGCAACCGGAAGTGCCACCATTTGTTTTGTGACCATTTGAAGTTACAACTGTATTAAAAAGGGCCTCTGTGGCTCAGACTGCTAAGACAGTCGGTTATTAACACAGCTGCTTGCAATTACTGCAGGTTCTAGTCTCACCAGGCCCAAGGTTGACTCAGCCTTCCATCCTTTATAAGGTAGGTAAAATGAGGACCCAGATTGTTGGGGGCAATAAGTTGACTTTGTATATAGTATACAAATGGATGAAGACTATTGCCTGACATAGTGTAAGCCGCCCTGAGTCTTTGGAGAAGGGCGGGATATAAATGCAAAATAAATTTTTAAAAAAGTGACATGTGGGGGGGGGGTTTTTGGTTTTTTGTTTTGTTTGCATTTATACCCCGACCTTCTCCGAAGACTCAGGGCAGCTTACACTATGTGAAGCAATAGTCTTCATCCATTTGTATATTATATACAAAGTCAACTTATTGCCCCCAACAATCTGGGTCCTCATTTTACTTATCTTATAAAGGATGGAAGGCTGATTCAACCTTGGGCCTGGTGGGACTTGAACCTGCTGTAATTGCAGGCAGCTGTGTTAATAACAGACTGTCTTAGCAGTCTGAGCCACCAGAGGCCCATGGTTCTTGCACTTATGACTATGGCAATGTCCCCACAGTCATGTGATTAAAATTTAGGACAGATGCAGCATTTTGGGGTCAGGTTTTTTACCTTCCAATAATAAGCAAAGTCAATAGGAAAAGCCACTGAATAACTGCCGTGATATTTTAACAACCAATGGCAAAAATGGCTGTAAAATTGAGTGCAAGCCACTTAAGAATCACCTTGATTACAACGGGAGTTATCCCAATCGTAGTCATAGGTCGAGGACTACAGGTAGTCCTCAACTTACAAACCACAATTGAGCCCGGAATTTCTGTTGTCAAGTGGAGACAGTTATTAAATGGGTTTTGCCCCATTTTACGAACTTTCTTGCCACAGTTGGTGAGCGAATCACTGCAGCGGTTAAGTTAGTAACACGGTTGTTAAGTGAATCTGGCTTTTCCCCCCCTTGATTTTGCTTGTCAGAAGGTCGCAAATGCAGTGACCCTGGGACACTGCGAACGTCACAAATATGAGTCGGTGGCCAAGCATCCGAATTTTGATCACGTAACCTCAGGGATGCTGCAGCGGTAATAACTATGAAAAACAGTCATAAGCCAGTTTTTTTCAGTGCCGTTGTAACTTGGAACGGTCACTAAATGACCTGTTGTAAGTCGAGGACTACCTGTAGTGTACATTGATCCCCGTTTTTAATATTGTGCCATAAAACACAACCAGATTGTACTCCTGGCATGTGCAGATCGATTGCTTTTAAAACTCTTGTCCTCATGCCAAACCCTTCACTCTGTGCTGTGGACTAGTATTATTTCCCTATTGTTTTATTTTCTTCTTGTGCCATATCCGTCATCGGACGTTGGCGAGCCTATTTTTATCAACAGCCGCACGAAAAAATGCTGCTGAGTTTTGTCCAAACCGGTCCCTTAGATTTTGAAGCCACGATCGTCTTCTTCTGCCTGGACTTCTTCGTTGGCCTTCAATTTTTCCCTGGAGGATTAAGTGAAGGATGCCGTATTTTTCCGGGTGTCACATCGCATGTCCGAAATAGTCTTGACTTTTCGCTTTTTTATGGTTTTGATGATTTCCCTCGGCTTTCCCAGGCGGCTTATCACCTCCTCATTTCTGATTTTGTCAACCCAACTTATAGGTAAATCCACATTTCAAATGCTTCCGGTCTCTTCAAGTGGCTTTTCTGTCAAGAGGCCAACTCTCCGCTCCGTAGAACAGGACAGAATAGATGTCACATCTGATAAACATTGGTTTATTTTGGCTTGCTCAAACCCAGCAAGGGTCCACACCAAAGAAACAAGCCAAGGTCAGGTGGATGAAAGCAACCGCATGGCCTGGAGAACTAAGCCCCGCCCCTTATCCACCTGGCGTGAAGTGGCAGCCATGTTGAAAATGGGTGGAGCTTGTAGCCTATGCTGCTTTTTACCCTCCGGATTAAAAAAAAACCAACCCAGCAAAATGGCTATATAGCAGTGGTGGGTTTCAAAAAATTTTACTACTGGTTATGTGGGCGTGGCATGGCTTGGTGGGCGTGGCAGGGGAAGGATACTGTAAAGTCTCCATTCCCACCCCACTCCGGGGGAAGGATATTGCAAAATTTCCATTCTCTCCCCAATCCAGGGGAAGGTTATTGCAAAATCCCCATTTCCTCCCAATCAGCTGGGACTCGGGAGGCAGAGAATAGATGGGGGGCGGGGCCAGTCCGATTTTTTACTACCGGTTCTCCGAACTACTCATAATTTCCGCTACCGTTTCTCCAGAACTGGTCAGAACCTGCTGAAACCCACCTGTGCTATATAGACACTTCCTTTTGGCCCCTTAAATCTCAACACCTTGAAATTGTGAGAAACTTTTTGACGTCTTGGGACTGACAGTGAAAATGTAATCGGCAGATAAATCTGGAATTAAGGATGAGAGAATGCAGCTTATTTTGTTTTGGGCTCTTGACAAACAGGAGATGCAAAAACACAATTCTTCCTTGTTTTTGTTTTAAATTCAGGTGTTTTAAGTTAATTTCCGCTTCAGCAATTAGAGTCGGTGCTGGAAATTAAACCTCCTGAAATAACAGAGAAAAAGATGAGTTTCTAATCCCGTTTTCCAGCGTTTCTGTGGTTATAGGAAGGTGGGGGGGGAGGAAAGAACAGGAATCCCAAATGTTTTAGAGAAATCACAGCATATGGCATATATACATGTCCAATTTATTTCTTCTCTGGATGATCTCTGGAGTTGGTCTGGCTGTGGTTGTACACCACTATTGGGGTTGTGTGCTGATAAGATTCTGGATTGTTAGACGGTCCTGAATATTTCATTGGAAATTTGAGACCGAATCTTCAAGTTGGTAGTATTTTTTGTTGTTTTTTTAAAGAACAAATTGCTGCATAGTGACAAAAACCTACCCTGCAATTCCCAGGAAGATGTTAAAGATAGTTCTTGTGGGCGTAGCATATGGCAACACACCACTGCTTTTATTTGAATTATTTAAATTGCCTAAGAAAGAATGCCTGGGGAGGGGGAACATGCTCTTGAAATTTTATTTTTTCGGTTTCCTATTGATTTAGCTTAATTAGACTTTCAATTACACAAGTGGCCCCGTAAAAAATTGCCAGCAGAATTGTTTATTTGCAAAAAAAAATGTTTAAAAAATAAAATATGCTTGTTATCCAACATTTTATGCTTTCACAGCATGAGTGTTGTTTGATATCTTAAGCGATTGCAATTGTTCTATTTTAAGGAAAAGAAGAAAGCCCTCAGCATTTTCAAACAATCCGTTCGAGGTCTTATCCCTAATTCTTTTTCTAGATTTCATCGACCGAAATAGTTTGCATAATAAAATTTAGAAATTGTGTCCTATGTAGCAGAAGGATAAGTAGGTGTGTGTATGTGTATATATATGTGTGTGTATTTGTTTTCTGAGGTTTTCGTGGGTGTTTGTATGTAGGTCTTTAGTTATTCGGGTTTTCTCCCGCGTAAAATTGGAAGTGTCTTGGCGACGTTTCGACGAAGTCTCATTCGTCATCTTCAGGCTTCAGCTTCGTGCTTCTGGGAGCAATGTGTGATTGCAACTGTTTCTTCCTTTTTAACTGCTAGTGGGGGTTTGAACTGATTGGGTGGAAGCTTGGCTGTGCTCTGATTGGATGGGGGTTTTTTTGTGCTCTGATTGGATGGAGGTGTGTCCTGTTTGGGTGGGGGCTTGGTTGTGCTCAGATTAGTCTGAGTTGCAGGGGGATTTGAGCTGGTGAGCTGCATTGCTGTTGTTTGGCTTCGTGGTCGTGCTACATCTTCATAGTGGGTGTCAGTCTGCTGCATGTATGTGTATATATACACACACACACACACACAAACATATTTTTAGGCAGTAACTGCAAAACTCAACATATGAGAATCTTAGAATTAGTCCAGATTCTTCACCTGGTAAGACTTGCATGTTATCCTAAATTCATAAAAATCCATGAATGCTTCTTTCCCTCTAGCTAAGAATAAACCTATTCAGTGGATTTTCTCTATATATACAAAACATGTTTTCTTTAAAAAACTCCTTTCATATGCCTTGATATAGCAGCAGCTCCTTGCATGGCTTCTGCAAAAAACAACAACACATCAATAAACAAAGAACAAGACAATTATATGATAGCACTCTTATCAGTTGTAACTTTATGATCTGGACAAAGCACAGGGAAAGGTTGGCTTCTACCGATCAAAGAAATGAATATTGCATAAGATGCATTGGTTAATCACATTTAGCAGTACTTTTGAAGATCTTATTCTTGTAAGTCTTCCTTACCACTGAGAACATCAGAACGAAGGATTTTAATGACAAATTCATTGGCTGCTTACTTTCTAAGTTAAAAACCCTCCTATGGCAAATACAGAGAAATATGTACTTGGCAAATAACCTAAGAGACAATCTGATTTATCAAGAATATTTGGGTGCAGGTGGGGGGAACAAAACCAAATTTCATGTTTGTGATACTCATATTTATTATTAGAGAGCCAGTTAGCTGGTAGTTGTTAAGGAAACTGGGAGTTCTAGTTTCTGTTTTAGGCATGAAAGCTATCTCAATGACTTTGGGTCAATCACCAGGAGATTGTGAGTTCTAGTCCCGCCTTAGCCATGAAAGCCAGCTTGGTGACTTAAGTCTGGTCCCTCTCTCTCAGCCCAACCCACATTACAGGGTTGTTGCTGTGGAAAACAGGAGGAGGAAGGAGTAATAGGTATGTTTATTGCTTTGAATTATTCATAAAACTGTATTTATTAAATTACAGTTTGCTTTGAAGCAACTATGGGCAGCTTATATCATAAAGGCAGGATTTTAAAAAAAAAATATCTGCAATCTGAAAACTATGATTCGTTCAACCCACTTTTCTGAGTTTGTTCGATACTGTAAAAGAGGAATTAGTTAAACTTGATTTAATTAAAAGGTAAATGGGGTTATTCACACCGTTTTATACTAGAGCTTGGCAATAAAGCACAACTTTCCAGGGTTTTATTTAGCATTTTTGGCTTTATAGAACTTGACAAAGATTAGTTGACCGATCTGGCTAGATTATTAGCATCTTTATCACAGATAAAAAATTGAAACTTTAAGCTGAACAAGCTTCTCTGGATAGTCAAGAAATCAGAAGGGTTTTTTTTATAAATATGACATTCCAGTGTTTAAACTCTTTTCTTTTGAAGGCTGGAGCAGTCCTGCTGAGCTTCTGTGTATGCTAACATTTCAGAATAAAGAACCACATCGTGCATTTTTTTGATAGCTGTCTAAGCTGTGTAGCCAAAATAACTTCTCACTGCTTGGAGCTATGTTTCATTTTTTAGAACAACTGTCCTATCTAACACATCTCTGAGAAAGGGAAGGGCTTATTTGGGTGTTCATGTTATGACTACAAAGTACACACAGCTAATAGGATACCTGCCAGGCATTACTTACAATAAACAAGGTCAGGTTTGGAAGTTTGGAGATCTGCTTACTCTTGTTTATCTTGAGAAAAAAATATTTCCTACCAAGGTCAAAACCTTTTTTTCTTTTTTCTTTTTTTTTTGAGTTATAAGACATTCACCATCTTCCTTAAACTCTTTGATCTGGAACAGAAAGAAAGTTTCCTGCAAAATGGGGTCCTTGAGTGGCGCAGACTGCTAAAACAGTCTGTTATTAACAACAGCTGCCTGCAATTATTGCAGGTTCAAGTCCCACCAGGCCCAAGGTTGACTCAGCCTTCCATCCTTTATAAGGTAGGTAAAATGAGGACCCAGATTGTTGGGGGCAATAAATTGACTTTGTATATAATATACAAATAGGATGAAGACTATTGCTTAACATACTGTAAGCCGCCCTGAGTCTTCGGAGAAGGGCGGGGTATAAATGTAAATAAATAAAATAAAATAAAATAAAATAAATAAATAAAAATAATAAAATCAAGACTTAGTAAATCGTAACATTCAGTTTGGTGGTTACCTCTTTTCTACAGTTTTAAAATCCAAAAAACAACGGTAAAATTTTTTCTCCCATTGATGTGATGAGAGCTAATGAAGTGGTATGGTTAAGATGTTGGAATTGGAGCAGAGGTGGGATTCAGCCGGTTCGGACCGGTTCGGGCAAACCGGTAGTTCCGATGATCAGCTGGCCCTGCTCACCCGCCCCCACCCTATCCTGTCCTATATTTCTGGCTCAGCTGATTTCCACACCTCCGCTGTTCTACTTACTGGGGCTGTTTTAGAAGATAAGCGGCTGAGCTTCAAATTGCTGTATTTCGAACGCTGCGCGCAAGCACGTTAGGCAAGCGCGTGCTCACTGAACTGGTTGTTAAACCGATTGCAGCCCACCACTGAATTGGACCAGGAAGCCTAAATTCAAGCCATGGAAAGTTGCTGCGTGATTTTGGCTTAGAGTTTCAGCACAACCAACTTCAGCTAGTTGGTATTCTTGGGCTAATACAAAGAGTGATCTTCATGAAAGTCATTTCAAGCTCCTGGAAAAAATCCATCCATCCATTCATGACACTTGAATGTCTTCCGGAATTTTTTATGTGAGTGTATATATGAACCTCAAGGAACTTATTTTGGTAACTTTCCAGTTTGTATCAACACCAGCAGTCTTGGAGGATACAGATAGTCCCCGACTTAACAACCTTTCGTTTAGTGACCGTTTGACGTTACAACTGTCAACCTTGAAGCGAACCTGGCTGAGACCATCTTTATGGCTTCAGGGTTGCCACTGGATGGCGGGGGGGAGGAAAATAGATAGCTGGGGGTTTGTAGCCCAAACAGAAAGTTTTCCAGTGGAAGCCAAAGACGTTTCAACAGGTGGCTGGAAGGAGGAGGAGGAGTAGAGTAACCAAGCAACCAGCCAGCATTTCTATTGGACAATATGACAGGTGATTTGTGGGAAAAGGGGAACTTTCACTTTTAACCAGGTGAAAACCACCGAATCTTTCAGAGTTGGTTTTCACCACTTGTACCAATATAATGTATCCAATAAATGTGTTCTTTGAGGAATCTACCTGCTTCGGAGTTCTGCTTTCTCTGGATGCACTACTTTGAACGCTGACAACAGCGGCACTGAAAACGGCACTTATGACTGTTTTTCACACTTAAACAACCATTGCAGCATCCCCGTGATCAAAATCCAGACCCTTGGCAGCTGGTTCACATTTATGACGGTTGCGTTGTCCTGGAATCCTGTGATCCCCTTATGCGACCTTCTGACAAGCCAAGTCAATGGGGAAGCCAGATTCACTTAACTATGTTACTTAACAACTGTGGTGCTTCACTTAACTACTGTCTCAATAAAATGGGGCTGTTCTGTCCCCCTCGCCTCAGTCCGAGCGATGACTTAATTAGCCGGCACTATCAGCTCTGGCAGCAAACTAGCGAGCGTCTGCCAAGTGTCTCTGTTATCTCCCTTGATGCCGATGAGTCAACAAACAGTACTTCAGCTCTAGTCAAGCAGTTGATTTGCCTGCTACGAAGAGGCATAGCAGCCCTTGCTGTTTTTATATCCTGTGGGGTGTGGCTCCATGACTCAGCACTTCCTAGGCCTGCCCCACCCCTGCTTCTGTTGTTCCCGCCTCTCCTGCCTACAAAACCTAGGGTCCATCCAGGCCTGATTGCCATCAGCTGGGTCTGGAGGCGTGGCCTGGGGGGGAAGAGTCAGGGGACGGAGGCCTTGCTATCTCCTCCACCCGACCTGCCTCTGGTTTCTGGAGCTAAGCCAGGGAAGCCGGTGCTCCCGAGGTAAGTCCTGATGGCCCTTCCCCCTCACTTTCCAAGTCACTTTCTGGCAGGGGGCCCGGCTCGGGGGGGGGGGCAGACACAACAGGGCTTAACTCACTCAAGTGTCTCGCTTAGCAACAGAGATTTTGTGGTGCTCCTAAGTCGAGAACTTCCTGTATTTA
The DNA here is from genome assembly GCF_028640845.1 of Ahaetulla prasina. Classification (NCBI taxonomy): domain Eukaryota; kingdom Metazoa; phylum Chordata; class Lepidosauria; order Squamata; family Colubridae; genus Ahaetulla; species Ahaetulla prasina. Next base: position 9,492,406 of record NC_080546.1, on the reverse strand, counting down.
TGCTCCTATATTGTCAGACCATCCAGCAAAACAACTCCAGAGGAAAATGAAACTTCCTTTTATTGAAATGGGTGATACTAATACAATTTTGCAAGTCTGCGGGATCTCCTCCCTCTTGTACGCCAGTGAATCAGGGCTGAGCCCGGCCACTTCCGAATGTTACCTCATCGCTCTAGACTTAAACATTTTTTTCAGTCCCTTTTTGCTTTAACGAACAGTTCCTGCACAGTTTTTTTGCCAAGTCATCATCCTTATTCTCTTACAGCATATATTGGATGGGAAAAATGTTAGGCTTTTAACATAATCATGAAACAACAGCGAAATATCAGCAGTGAAGTGACAGCTGATAAGATTATTTTCTGTGTGGGGAAAAGAGCCAAGTCAGAGCTGGGCATCCTCTTTATGATAAAAACTCAGACTTTGTGGAATCCAAGTTTTCTTGAATGCACTGACATGACACACTCACACCCCGCTCCCCCCTTTCTAAATTTCTGGAATAGCCATCTCCATTCTCCAAATAAAAAGAAATTCTGCCTGATCTTTCACAAGACTGATGGAATTGCAGCAACTGGAATAAGACGGATACAGGGTACAGCTGTCAAATTCTTGGCTGACGTTTCCCATAACTGACATTTTTGCATTAGCTTTAGAAACTTAAATATTTGGCCTGGAGTTGGAAGATTCAAGCAATTCAGAAACTGAAAATGAAGCATTAACACGTTTCTACTCACTGATTCACTCAGCTCATGCGGATGTTACCACTCTAATGGCAGAAAGTGAAGAGGAACTAAAGAGCCTCTTGATGCGGGTGAAGAAGGAGTGTGCAAAAGTTGGCTTGAAACTCAACGTTAAGAAAACTAAGATCATGGCATCTGGCCCTCTCAATTCCTGGCAAATAGATGGGGAAGAAATGGAGGTAGTGACCGATTTTATTTTCCTGCACTCCAAGATCACTGCAGATGGGGACTGCAGCCAAGACATTAAAAGATGCTTGCTCCTGGGGAGGAAAGTTATGGCAAATCTAGACAGCGTACTAAAAAGCAGAGACATCACCCTGCCAACAAAAGTGCGTATAGTCAAGGCTACGGTTTGCCCAGTTGCAATATATGGCTGTGAAAGTTGGACATAAGGAAGGCTGAGTGCCAAAGAATTGAGGCCTTTGAACTCTGGTGTTGGAGAAGACTCCTGCCAGTCCCTTGGACTACAAGGCGATCCAACCTGTCAGTCCTAGAGGAGATCAACCCTGACTGCTCTTTAGAAGGCCAGATCCTGAAGAGGAAACTGAAATACTTTGGCCACCTAATGAGAAGGAAGGACTCACTGGAGAAGAGCCTAATGCTGGGAAAGATTGAGGGCAAAAGAAGAAGGAGACGGCAGAGAACGAGATGGCTGGATGGAGTCACCGAAGCAGTCGGCATGAGCTTAAATGGACTCCAGAGGATGGTAGACGACAGGAAGGCCTGGAGGAATGTTGTCCATGGGATTGTGATTGGTTGGACATGATTTTGCAACAAACAACAACAACACTGATCAGATTTCTTACATTTGTAGACATAGTGTTGTAATCTGGGTATGCTTTTCATAGCTCTTCAGATGAGTTCTGTGCTTCTGTTTTTAAGAAAAGAGTGGACAGGCATTTGTCTGAAACATTATAAGGTTTCCTGCTTGAGCAGTGGGTTGGACTAGAAGACCTCCGAGGTCCCTTCCAATTGTTTTATTCTGTTCTGTTCTTCTGTTTTTGAATCACGCGAGGCTCGCGGGCAGAACACTGCCTTTCTGTCAACTGTAATTAAGTCTCCTTATTCATTTATTTAATAAATTTATATACCCTGTTTCCCCGAAAATAAGACATCCCCTGATAATCCCAATCGGGCTTTTGAGCACATGAGCTAAAATAAACCTCCCCCCCCCCGAAAATAAGCCCTCCCCGAAAATATTTAAACACAGAGCTGGAAATCGGGTAAGACGGCAAGAGCCCCATCTTGCTCCATGCGCCCCAAAATAATAAGACCTCCCCGAAAATAAGGCCAAGCGCTTATTTCAGGGTTCAAAAAAAATATAAGACGGTCTTTTTTTCAGGGAAACATGGTAACTGCCTACTTTCCAGAAGGACTTCTGAGTAATGAGCAGATAAAATCATACTACACTAAAAAAAAGGACTGTTTTAAACAATAAACATGGTTACAGCCCTGATAAAAATTCACATTCATCCATCAATCATTCCATGGCAGCTCCTTCAATATCCTGTGGCTCCAGTACCAGAGGGAAAAGCCATTTATTCTTGCTAATCTCTTACTCCGTGCTTGCTGAGAATAGGTTACCCCATCTTCAGTTTGTTAAAGGGGATGGGTATTTAACTCTGTATGTGTGTGTGTGTTGACTCAGCGGTTAAAGACCCTGAGTTTGTCAGCTGGAAAGCTGACAACCAGGGTTTGAGACCCAAGCGCCACGCAACGGGATGAGCTCCGGTGTTCGCCCCAGCTCCTGCCCACCTAGCAGTTTGAAAGCATGCAAATGTAAGTAGATAAATAGGTACCACTTTGGTAGGAAGGTGTAACAGTATTTTGTGTGCCTTGTGCTGGCATATCACCATGGAAGCATCTCTGATGCTGGCTCCCTCGACTAAGAAAAGAGCAATGCCTCCTAGAGTCAGATATGTCTAGACAGGAGTAACCTTTACTTTTACCTTTATTTAACCATGATCCTGACCTTTAAAATGGCTTGGGATCTTTGTTATAGAGCAGAGGTGGAAAACTATAGCCCTTTTATGTGGACTTCAACTCCCAGAATTCCATGCTGGCTCAAGAATTCTGGGAGTTGAAGTCCACAAGTCATAAAGGGGCCAAAGCAGTGATGAAATGTAAAATTTGTTACTACCGGTTCTATGGGCGTGGCTTGGGGGGGGAATAATGTGACTGGATGGGTGTGGCCAACTTTTTTTTTTTTTACTTTTAAAAGTATTTTTTCTATAACCTTTTTGGCCGAGCATATTTTTTTTTTTGCCTTTAAAAGGAAAAAAAGCCTCTGACGATCAGGCAATTCAGCTGGGATTGTCAGAACCTTTTAAAAGCATTTTTTTACAACCTCTTCGGCAGAGGAGGTTGTAGAAAAAATGCTTTTAAAAGTTAAAAAAAACCCTCTGATGATCGCGCGGTTCAGTTGGGCATGGAGGGGGGGCAGGGATTTTTGCTACCGGTTCTCCGAACCACCCGCCGCCATCGCTACCGGATCAGGTGATCTGGTCCGAACCGGGAACATTTCACCCCTGGGCCAAAGATCCCTACCTCTATTATATAGGATTCTTGGTTAATGTTAATAACACATAGTGATCATGGAAAACTGAATTTGAAGTTGATTGCTGGATCAATGTTTAGATCTTCCTGATTCACACATTTATAAACTATTGTATTTATTGTTATGGCTTGTAATGAGACCAGCACAGTCCTTGAATAGAGAACTCTTATCGGTGGCAGCTACCCATAATGACAACAATCCAAGCCCATATTTGGGAACAATATTTCTGATTATAAAATAGCATCGACAATCAGGAGAACTGTTGTTCTTGGAAGCTTGTAAGAGACAGCCTGATTAGAATTGATGATTTTTCTTTGTTGTTGTTGTTCTAATTTGGCAAGACTTCTCGTGATGAAACTTGGCATGTGTTGAAATAACCAGCAGTTGCGTAGCTGGTTAATGTATCCAGGTTGGTAGGAAAGTGAATTTCGATTTAATGTGGGCCATTTTTACTTTTAATTTTATGCTGCCGTGAAAGTCACACCTCACAATAGGATTGGCTTAAATAATAATCTAGTAAAAAAAATCACATCTAAAATAGTCCATTGTGTCATAAAATGGAAATAATTCACCTGTTTTAGCATGGGACATCCACTTACAGAATTGTCAGTTATTTTGGTTATTATCTGCTTACTCTCTCCATCTGTGGGTTTTGTGGAATAGGAATAAAATAAGTTTATTTTTCATCAGCATATGCATAGTGCAACTGGAACGATGAAGGAAGAGTTTCTGCAAGTGACCAGGTTGACAACTGTACAAAGAACTTCAGTATTGGGGATCTGAGAGAGTTGTGAGAGATTAAACTAGTCATTAAAGCAAATTGTATATTGTATATAGTACACGGTGGCTCGGGGGCTAGGACGTTGAGCTTGTCGATCGAAAGTCGGCAGTTCGGTGGTTCGAATCCCTAGTGCTGCCATGTAACGGGGTGAGCTCCCATTACTTGTCCCAGCTTCTGCCAACCTAGCAGTTTCGAAAGCACGTAAAAATGCAAGTAGAAAAAATAGGGACCACCTTTGGTGGGAAGGTAACAGCGTTCCGTGTGCCTTTGGCATTGAGTCATGCCGGCCACATGACCACGGAGACGTCTTCAGACAGCGCTGGCTCTTCGGCTTTGAAACGGAGATGAGCACCGCCCCCTAGAGTCGGGAACGACTAGCACGTATGTGCGAGGGGAACCTTTACCTTTACCTATATAGTATATACCAAGGGTCTGCAAACTTGGCTCTTTTAAGACTTGTGGAATTTAACTCCCAGAGTTCCTCAGCCAACAAAGCTCTTCGGCACTGCTGCATACATGGAGGACAGCTGATTGTCAGGTGCGCACGCACACCAGAAACCCAGACAACAAACAGGCAAGGACGCGTGTGCCGGGTGACATGGCTCCGCATGGCACTTTGGGCATGTGTGCTATAGGTTTGCCACCACGGCTATATACATTATAGTATTATATAGTATATAATTTAGTATATTTTGGAGTAGTTTATAGGCGGTCCTCGATTTGCGACCACAGTTGAGTCAAAGTTTCTGTCGTTAGGTGAGTTTTGCCCCATTTTATGACTTTCTTGCCACAGTTGTTCAGTGAATCACTGCAATTGATTATTTAGTAACCCGGTTAAGTCAATCAATCTGGCTTCCCCATTGACTTTACTTGTCAGAAGGTCGCAAAAGGGGATCACGTGACCCCCCCGCCCCCCCAGCATGGGTCATAAATATGAACCAGTTGCCAAGCCTCTTAATTTTTATCACGTGACCGTGGGGATGCTGCAAAGGTCGTAACTGTGAAAAAATGGTCATAAGTCACTTTTCTCAGTGCCGCTTTAACTTTGAACGGCCACTGAACGAACTGCTGCATGTCGAGGACTACCTGCATAAGCATTTAAACTGATTTATAGAGGTGGTCGTCTACAAAGGCCTTCAGTGACAGTGTGTACTCGCCTGCTTAAATTTCTGTGCCAGGCAAAAGATAGCAGATTGTATCCATCTGCAATTTGCCACTCTTCACCCAGTGTTGGCCGGTATCCCTATCATATCGGCAGTGGACATCTGGAAACCTGACTTCTTTAGTTGAAAAATTAAAAATAACAGCGACCACTTCCTCTGTTCTTAGGAAAGCTTCTAGAAGTTTTTTTTTTTTTTTTAAAAGATGCAGTACTGTACTATACATTTCAATATGAAGAACTGAAGGGTAGTAATAGGGAATTACTGAGTGGTGGCTCAGTGGCTAAGACACTGAGCTTGTCGATCGAAAGATCGGCAGTTCAGTGGTTTGAATCCCTAACGCCGCGGAACGGGGTGAGCTCCTGTTACTTGTCCCAGCTTCTGCCAACCTAGCAGTTCGAAAGCAGGTAACAAATGCAAGTAGGAAAATAGGGGCCACCTTTGGTGGGAAGGGAACAGCGTTCCGTGAGCCTTTGGCATTGTCATGCCGGCCACATGACCACGGAGACGTCTTTGGACAGCGCTGGCTCTTCGGCTTTGAAACGGAGATGAGCAGCGCCCCCTAGAGCCGGGAATAACTAGTACGTATGTACAAGGGGAACCTTTACCTTTACCTATATAGTATATACCAAGGGTCTGCAAACTTGGCTCTTTTAAGACTTGTGGAATTTAACTCCCAGAGTTCCTCAGCCAACAAAGCTCTTCGGCACTGCTGCGCAAATGGAGGACAGCTGATTGTCACGTGTGCACGCACACCAGAAACCCAGACAACAAACAGGCAAGGACGCGTGTGCCGGGTGACATGGCTCCGCATGGCACTTTGGGCATGTGTGCTATAGGTTTGCCACCACGGCTATATACATTATAGTATTATATAGTATATAATTCAGTATATTTTGGAGTAGTTTATAGGCGGTCCTCGATTTGCGACCACAATTGAGTCAAAGTTTCTGTCGTTAGGTGAGTTTTGCCCCATTTTATGACTCTCTTGCCACAGTTGTTCAGTGAATCACTGCAATTGATTATTTAGTAACCCGGTTAAGTCAATCAATCTGGCTTCCCCATTGACTTTACTTGTCAGAAGGTCGCAAAAAGGGATCACGTGAAACCCCCCCCCCCAGCATGGGTCATAAATATGAACCAGTTGCCAAGCATCTGAATTTTTATCACGTGACCGTGGGGATGCTGCAAAGGTCGTAACTGTGAAAAAATGGTCATAAGTCACTTTTCTCAGTGCCGCTTTAACTTTGAACGGCCACTGAACGAACTGCTGCATGTCGAGGACTACCTGTATAAGTATTTAAACTGATTTATAGAGGTGGTCGTCTACAAAGGCCTTCAGTGACGGTGTGCTCGCCTGCTTAAATTTCTGTGCCAGACAAAAGATAGCAGATTGTATCCATCTGCAATTTGCCACTCTTCACCCAGTGTTGGCCGGTATCCCAATCATATCAGCAGTGGACATCTGGAAACCTGACTTCTTTAGTTGAAAAATTAAAAATAACAGCGACCACTTCCTCTGTTCTTAGGAAAGCTTCTAGAAGTTGTTTGTTTTTTTTTAAAGATGCAGTACTGTACTATACATTGCAATATGAAGAATTGAAGGGTAGTAATAGGGAATTACTGAGTGGTGGCTCAGTGGCTAAGACACTGAGCTTGTTGATCGAAAGATCGACAGTTCAGTGGTTTGAATCCCTAGCGCCGCGGAACGGGGTGAGCTCCTGTTACTTGTCCCCAGCTTCTGCCAACCTAGTAGTTTGAAAGCACGTAAAAAATGCAAGTAGAAAAATAGGGACCACCTTTGGTGGGAAGGGAACAGCGTTCCGTGAGCCTTTGGCATTTAGTCATGCCGGCCACATGACCACAGAGATATCTTCAGACAGCGCTGGCTCTTCGGCTTTGAAACGGAGATGAGCACCGCCCCCTAGAGTCGGGAATGACTAGTACATATGTGCGAGAGGAACCTTTACCTTTTTAATAGCACAAGTTGCATAAAATGACTTATTAAGTATTTTTCATATAGCCCCTCCTGTACAGAGAAATGCAAATAATATATCTAAATAAAGATTGATGCTTGAAGACTTGAGGTGCTGGGTGCATTTATTCTCAAGAAGGATGGAGGGTTACGGAAAAGTGAGATGTGGTTTCTGTAGTTTTATTCTGTTCTCTCTAGCTACATGTGGAGAATAAAGGAATAAAGGAACATTGAACGTTTAATGCATTAAGCGTAGCTTTTTGCACATCTATCTTGCACAGTATTCCAATTTGCATTTCCGTTTAGATGGCTTCTGTAGCGTTCTATTATGTGAACGTCTCATTTGCGGTCTTCCCTTTTTAGTTCCTTCTCAACTCCGTCGCTCGCCATTTTCAGGGTTTTCTTCTGAAAGGCTGATGTGTTTTCATTTCACCGCTGCTTTTTTAAACAGGAAACCAGCATCTGTTTCTTTATGCCGCGATAAGAATACATCTTTTCAGATCACAATATATTCCGAGTTTGCTGTTTCAAGTCCTGGATTTAACTTGGGGGATTAACTTTAACAACTGGCTTACCCCTGAAAAGATCCAGCGGGGTTTAACTTTACAAGAAGCTGTCTTAAATAATCCAGTGGCAAGTTATAAAACAGATCTCTTGTTTTTTGAATGGATCTCTATCTCATAGTCTCAGTTTACAGTTGTAAATGCACTAACTGGGGAATTAAGTGTGCAGATAAACACAGGGAGAGCTTAAGTCTGTTTATGCCGTCATAAAATTCTGCAGTTAGTATGTTTCTGAGTAATTTCTATTCGACTCCTTAGTTCCTTGCATCGCTTCGACTTTTGAAACAATTTCTGTTGTTTTCTGTTTAAAATGCGTGAGTGTAGACATCTTCGTTAGCCTTTCTCCTCATTCCTTTTGTCTGTGATTCCTTCCTTCCTTCCTTCCTCTGTCTTAGCTGTATTGTTTGGTCTATTTCCTTCCCGTAAATGTTTTCTGTCTTGATTCCACCCTTGCATTGAAATTTCTTCCGAAAGTGTCCCTTCAAATCTCCTCCAGTTTTATCCTGTTTGAATCGGTAATCAACAACCCGCATGAATTGTGAAGCAGCACCGTTTAATTTATTAAGGGGTTGAGTGTGAATTGTGACATGTTTACTCAACGGAGCAGCAATGGTATATCTCTGGTGTTTGATCGGCCAACATAGATAATCGGAGTATCCAGGCTGTACAGGGAGAGAATGCGAATTGTGCAAAGTAAAAAAGCGTTGTGGGGTATACTCACTTTGTGCTTGCCAAAAAAGACACTTAGAAAAGCTAGGCAGATGTAAAGCCTTACTACTTCCTTTTTCTCTCTTGTTTTGCATACCCAGACATCATTCAGAGTTTCCCAGGGACTGCCCGCTTGTTAAGTCTTTTGGATGCATTGAGGGATTGTATTGTGAATTACTTACTTTACTTTCTTGTCATTGCACCTTGTACAACGAAATTAAACGCCAACCTCGCTGTACATTCTAGATAAGAAAAGTATAAAAAATAAAACAAAATACAGATCCTTCACATTCTACGCGGTTGAATTGAAAACCGCTGATAGTGCATTAATACTGCACTATACAATAGAATTCAATATAGTGACTGCCCTGGGTGTTGTGTCTGCGCCCCCTGAACCGGAAAGTGCCAGAAAGTGCCTTGGAAAGTGAGGGGGAAGGGCCGTCAGGACTTACCTTGGGAGCACCGGCTTCCCTGGCTCAGCTCCAGGAGCCAGAAACAGGCCAGGTGGAAGAGATAACGAGGCCTCTGTCCCCTGACTCTTCCCCCCCAGACCACGCCTTCAGACCCAGCTGATAGCAATCAGGCTTGGTTGGATCCTAGGTTTTGTAGGCAGGAGAGGCAGGAACAACAGAAGCAGGGGTGGGGCAGGCCTAGGAAGTGCTGAGTCATGGAGCCACACCCCACAGGATATAAAAGCAGTGAGCACTGCTGTGTCTCTTCGTAGCCGGCAAATCAACTGATTAACTAAGAGCTGAAGTGACTCACCAGCATCAAGGGAGATATCAGAGAACTTGGCAGACGTTTGCTATTCTGCTGCCAGAGCTGATAGTGCCGGCTAATTAAGCCATCACTCGGACGGAGGCGAAGGAGGACAGAACACTGGGATAGAAGCTGTTTTTCAGCCTATTTGTCCTTGTTTTTATTATCCTGTACCGTCTGCCAGATGGTAATAGTTCAAAAAAAAAAAAAAAGGGTGCCCAGGATGAGATGGATCTTTAAGAATGTTTTGAACCTTCTTAAGACAGCGGGAGCTATAAAGCTCTTCCAAGGAGAGGATAGGGCAACCAGTGATCCTCTGGGCAATGACGTTGACCCTCTGGAGTGCTATCCTATCTGCCACTGTGTGACTGGCAAATCATACACAGGTGCAGTAAGTTCAAATACTCTCTATAGTGCAATGGTAGAAGTTCACCAACAATTTTTCATTCAGTTGTTGTGTCCTGAGAAGTCTCAGGTAGTATAATCTCTTTCTGGGCCCTTTTGACCAGTGCTGCAATATGAGCGCCCCAGGTTATGATAACAGCCAGAAACTTAAAACTGGCCACTTGCTCCACTTGATCTCCACTGATAACCAAGGGTTATCAATTGTCTAATCTATTCCTTCTATAAGGTAAAGGTGAAGGTTCCTCTCGCACATATGTGCTAGTTGTTCCCGACTCTTGGGGGCGGTGCTCATCTCTGTTTCAAAGCTGAAGAGCCAGTGCTGTCCGAAGACGTCTCCACGGTCATGTGGCTGGCATTCTTATTTGAAAACATTCTGTATCTTCTTTTTCTTTTATCTTTAATGTCAAATCTGTCCATTTCTTCACATAGTATTTCTGACTTCAACCGTCATTTTGCTTTTTGGATTGATCTGATCAAGCTCTCATTATCCAGTTATTTTTCCTGTACGGGTTTTATATATATAAAATATATGATCCCCTGCTATAAAGCTGCCCTTTGGATTGAAATTTTAAGACCGCCGTGCATTACATGGAACAGCTGAGAGAAAAATCAGTAATTTCTCTGGATTTTCTTCAATTCTGCTGTTAGGTGTTCTTTGCTTGGGTGTAGGGCAAACATTCCTCCGTTCCAAAACAGAAGTTCAGCCGGTCCTTTTCATTAAGTTTGTAAGGAAGCTTTCGGTGTTGTGTTATTACATCCAACAATTATTTCAGAGGCATCTGATCCTTCAGTGTTGTTTTAGCCTTTGCAGCCACATACCAAATTACTGTACACTCTGAGATCTCGTTTACCAACTTTATGGACAAATGCACTCTTTTATTTCCTGTCCTTTTAAAATTTTGTGCTTTTTTTCTTTTTTTCTTTCAGGGGTATAATTGTGGCTCAGCCATTGGATCGTGTGATTTTGAAATGTGTTGAGTTTGTCAGTTTAATCAGAAGGCTGATGTTAAGAAGGTCTCCAAAATCTACTATTCCAACCTACCAACATTATTGGGCTTGCATTATTTTTTGCTTTCTCCTTAGCCTTTTTTCTACATCATTCATTTTCTCCTCCGTCTCTGAATAGGCACCAAATCTACATTTCCCCCCTTCTTTTTTGGGGTCTACTAATTTAGAATAGAATGGAGCTGGAAGGGACCTTGGAGGTCTTCTAGTCCAGCTCCCTTCTCAAGCAGGAGGACCTATATAATTTCAGATAAGTGACTGTCTAGTAATTGTAATCTGTTCTTAAAAACCTCCAGTGATGGAGCATTCATGATTTCTGAAGGCCAGCTATTCCACTGGTTAATTGTCCTCACTGTTGGGAAGTTTCTCGTTAATTCCAGGTTGCTTCTCTCCTTGAATAGTTTCCATCCATAATTTCTTGTCCTGCCTTCTGGTGCTTTGGAGAATAATTTGACCCCCTCTTCTTTGTGGCAGCCCCTCAAATACTGGAATACTGCTATCATGTCACCCCTAATGCTTTTCTTTAGATTAGTCAATTTCCATGTTAATAATTTCCATACAGTAGATATAGGCCTATCTGTCTATATGGCATTGTGTCAATGCTGATCAATGATTTTGTGTTGATATTGTAAGCTTAAAATCTGTATCTTGATTTGTTTATTTTGCTGCATTCATTTTTTGCATTTGTAATTTTCATCTCCACATACCGCCTGCCATTTCTCAGATGGCTTATCTGAGGCCTTTGCCTTCTTTTAGCATACATGTCTGGGGATCTGCGTGTGTCATGTATCCGTGCAGCGCCTGTTTTTCAAACTTTACCATGACCCGTGCTGCTCAACAGGTTTCTTCATGAAATTAATGCAGCAGTGACTTACGCCTCTTTCCAACCTTCATTTATCCTATAAAAGAGAAATAGTCTTTGCCAAATTTCACTCTTCCAGTTCTTCAGCAGAGTCCCTGTTCTCCAATTTGTTGTACACAACCTCCTAGCTTTAATGACCATATGGTCTAGTGGTTAAGGCTACCCAGAAACCAGGAAAGTACGAGTTCTAGTCCTGCCTTAGACATAAAACAAAACAAACTAGCTGCGTGACTTTGGGTCAATCACCAGGAGACTTGTGAGTTCTAGTTCTCCCTTCAGCATGAAAGCTGGCTGGGTGATGTTGGTCCATTTGCTAGGAGTCTGTGAGTTCTAGTCCTGTCTTAGGCATGAAAGACGGCTGGGTGACTTTGGTCCATTTGCTAGGAGTCTGTGAGTTCTAGTCCTGTTTTAGGCATAAAAGCCGGCTGGGTGACTTTGGTCCATTTGCTAGGAGTCTGTGAGTTCTAGTCCTGTCTTAGGCATAAAAGCCGGCTGGGTGACTTTGGTCCATTTGCTAGGAGTCTGTGAGTTCTAGTCCTGTCTTAGGCATGAAAGCCGGTTGGGTGACTTTGGTCCATTTGCTAGGAGTCTGTGAGTTCTAGTCCTGTCTTAGGCATAAAAGCCGGCTGGGTGACTTCGGTCCATTTGCTAGGAGTCTGTGAGTTCTAGTCTTGCCTTAGACATGACAGCTGGCTGGATTGACCTTGGGCTAGTCACCTTCTCAGCCCAACTCACCTCACAGGGTTGTTTTTGGGAAAATAGGAAGTAGAAGGACTATTGAGTTATTTATAAAAGCTATAAAAAATGACCATTTTAAAAATAAATTATTTGAGGGAAACCTAATCTTTTTAGGGGAAATATGGTATAATAAATAATGAGGTTGCTATAAAATATATGGATGACACTGAGAAGTATGCGGTCAGCTTCCCCCCCCACCCTCAATGGATTAATTAAGTTTACTGGCAGAGGATGCCAGGCAGATAAATAACATATTTTCTATAATGTTTACCAATTCACGTAATTCACTGCTGCAATAGTCAGCAGCTTAGAGAATTTTAAAATGGGATTTGACAGATTCATTATGAACCAGTTTCTGGACAGTTTTTCCAAGTTGTCTAAATAAGATAATATTTTATCTTATTTCTCTTTGATTTTTTTTTTAAAAGAGAGGTTTGCAGCAATAGATGAAATAATTACTACTTACTAAACTCACTTTCCTTATCTTGGATGTTCTCCAGAAGTTTCAAATTTAATGGCCAGATATCTCAGCATTAATTCTGGGAGTTGAAGTCAGCATATCTGGATAATTGCTTAAATTGAAAGCTGAATTCACTGGGCCTTAAAGGTACAGCAGTGTAGAATTTCAGGCGTAATATTTTCATTATTTAGCTGAATATGAGTGACAGAGTAATAAGGAAACGATATGTGAATTTTCCTAATTGAGATTTAAATAAAATTCTTGAGGGCATCTTTTTTTAACCTATTTTAGTTTTGGAAGCTGAATAGTCCCTGAATGTATCAGCTGCTAAACACATGCGCCAACTTTCTGCTGAAAATAATAATAATAATAATAATAATAATAATAATAATAATAATAATAATAATAATAATAATAATGATGTTTTAATTTGTATACCGCCCTTCTCCCGAAGGACTCAGGGCGGTGAACAGGCAAATAAAATACAAACAAACATACTCAATAATTAAAACAACCCTTAAAAAACTGATTCAAATATGCCGGAAAATTTAAAATGACATTACACCCCATAAAATTACAAAATTTAAAACCCATCAACAATTCAATTAAAATTTAAAATTAAAATCAGGCCAGTCCAGCCATATGAAATAAATAGGTTTTAAGTTCGTGGCGAAAGGTCCTAAGGTCAGGTAGTTGTCGAAGCCCGAGGGGAAGTTCGTTCCACAGGGTAGGAGCCCCCACAGAGAAGGCCCTCCCCCTGGGGGCCACCAGTTGACACTGTTTGGCTGACGGCACCCTGAAGAGTCCCTCTCTGTGGGAACGCACCGGACGCTGGGAGATAGAGGCCGGCAGTAGACGGTCCCGTAGGTAGCCCGGTCCTAAGCCGTGGAGCGCTTTAAAGGTGGTAACCAATACCTTGAAGCGCACCCGGAAAACAACAGGCAGCCAGTGCAGTCTGCGCAGGATAGGTGTTACGTGGGAGCTCCGAACCGCTCCCTCAATAACCCGCGCAGCCGCATTCTGGACTAGCTGAAGTCTCCAGGTGCTCTTCAAGGGGAGCCCCATGTAGAGAGCATTGCAGTAGTCCAGGCAAGAGGTAACGAGAGCATGAGTGACCGTGCATAGGGCATCCCAGTCCAGGAAGGGACGCAACTGGCGGATCAGGCGAACCTGATAAAAAGCTCTCCTGGAGACGGTCGCCAAATGATCTTCAAAGGACAAACGACCATCCAGGAGCACGCCCAAGTTGTGTACCTTCTCCAATGTGCTTCCCCTCATGCTTTGCTTTCAAAGTGTCAGCCAAAAACTGGAAGTAGGGTTTTGAATATGTCATTTAGGAAGGGAGACTAAGCGGTGGGGGAGGTACAGTTCCTGTTATCTATATGGTAAAAGAGGAAGTAGACCAACAGGGCTTTAACAAACATTTCGGGGCTTTAAAAAAATGTCGAAGGGCCCCTGCATTTGTCATAAGGATGTTTCAGTGGCAATGAGATTAAAACCAATACTTCCTTGAAGGTTTGGCTTCTATTAAAAAGTAGAAGTAAGACACCCCACTTGAAATAAATCTTTCATTTCTTACTTGCATAAGGAAGGCTATAGACAGGGGTGGGCTTCAAAAATTTTAGCAAGGGGTTCTCTGCCCGGTTGCTGGGTGGGCGTGGCCATGGTGGGCGTGGCCTAATAGGCCTCCTACACCATGGTGATGGTGGTGAGGGGGTTGCCCTCCCCAGGTTTTCCTTGAGCTCTGGGAGGGCAAAAACAGCCTCCCCAGGCAACTGGACTTTCTGGGGTTTTTTTTTTTTCTTTGAAGACATTTTGCTTCTCATCCAAGAAGCTCAATCTGCCCAAGGAGCTGCTGATCCAGTTCTACAGAGGAATTATTGAGTCTGTCATCTGCACCTCTATAACTGTCTGGTTTGGTTCTGCAACCCAACAGGACAGACACAAACTTCAGAGGATAATTAGAACTGCAGAAAAAACAATGGCTACCAACCTGCCTCCCATTGAGGATCTCTATACTGCAGGAGTCAAAAAGAGGGCTGTGAAAATATCTACAGACCCCTCGCATCCTGGACACAAACTGTTTCAACTCCTACCCTCAAAACAACGCTATAGAGCACTGCACACCAGAACAACTAGACACAAGGAGAGTTTCTTCCCGAACGCCATCACTCTGCTAAACAATTAATTCCCTCAACACTGTCAAACTATTACTAAATCTGCACTATTATTAATCTTCTCATTGTTCCCATCACCCATCTCCTTCCACTTATGACTGTAACTTTGTTGCTTGTATCCTTACAATTTATACTGATATTGACTGTTTCCTGATTGCTTATTTGTACCCTATGACTATCATTAAGAGTTGTATCTTATGATTCTTGACGAACGTATCTTGTCTCTTTATGTACACTGAGAGCGTATGCACCAAAGACAAATTCCTTGTGTGTCCAATCACACTTGGCCAATAAAGAATTCTGTTCTATTCTATTCTATTCTATTCTGTTCTATTCTATTCTGTTCTGTTCTGTTCTGTTCTATTCTTCTTCAGCTCTGACTGGATGGTGGGGAATGGAAGGATTTGTACTCCTTGCAAACATCTGGTCATTTGCATTCTTTTAGGGAGTCCTTGAGGCCACTTGGAAGTTTACCTGTGCCGTCAGGGTCACCTGAGTGGTGCAAATGGGTATGGAGCCTTCTTGGAACTGTGGAAAGGACTGTATTGTAGATGATGTTTTTCTATTTATTTATTTATTTATTTATTATTTAAATTTATATACCGCCCTATCTCCCAAAGGACTCAGGGCGGTTCACAGGCATATAAAACATCGATACATAAAATTAAAATAATCTTTAAAAAACTTATTCCAATGCCCTATCATTAAAAATAGAAATATAAATATTAAAATCAATTTAAAACCCTATAAAATTAAAATCTAAGCCAGTCCTGCACAGATGAATAAATGTGTCTTGAGCTCATGACGGAAGGTCGAAGGTCCGGAAGTTGACGGAGTCCTGGGGAGCTCGTTCCAGAGGGCGGGAGCCCCACAGAGAAGGCCCTTCCTGGGCGCCGCCAGACGACACTGCCTAGCTGACGGCACCCTGAGGAGTCCCTCCTGTGAGCGCACGGGTCGGTGAGAGGTATCTGGTCGCAGTAGGCGGTCCCGTAGATAACCCGGCCCTATGCCATGGGCGCTTTAAAGGTGGTCACCAAAACCTTGAAGCGCACCGGAAGGCCACAGGTAGCCAGTGCAGCCTGCGCAGGATGGGTGTTATCACGGGAGCCACGAGGGGCTCCATCTATCACCCGCAGCCGCATTCTGGACTAACTGTAGCCTCCGGATGCCCTTCAAGGGAGCCCCATGTAGAGGCGTTGCAGTAATCCAGGCGAGGCGTCACGAGGCGTGAGTGACCGTGCATAGGGCCTCCCGGTCCAGAAAGGCGCAACTGGCGCACCAGGCGAACCTGGTAGAACGCTCTCCTGGAGACGGCCGTCAAATGATCTTCTAGAGACAGCCGTTCATCCAGGAGGGCGCCTAAGTTCGCACCCTCTCCATCGGGCCAGTGACTCGCCACCGATGGTCAGCCGCGGATTTAGCTGACTGTACCGGGATGCGGCATCCACAGCCACTCTGTCTTGGAGGATTGAGCTTGAGCCTGTTTCTCCCCATCCAGACCCGTCGGCCTCCAGACACCGGGACAGCACTTGATAACCGTTGGGGTGGTCCGTGAAAAAGTACAGCTGGGTGTCATCCGCATACAGCTGGTACTTCACACCGAAACCACTGATGATCTCACCCAGCGGCTTCATGTAGATGTTAAACAGAAGGGGCGAGAGAATCGACCCCTGCGGCACCCCACAAGTGGGGCGCCTCGGGGCCGGCCTCTGCCCCCCTGTCAACACCGACTGCGACCGGTCGGAGAGATAGGAGGAGAACCACCGATAAACGGTGCCTCCCACTCCCAATCCCTCCAATCGGCGCAGCAGGATACCATGGTCGATGGTATCGAAAGCCGCTGAGAGGTCTAATAGGACCAGGGCAGAGGAACAACCCCTATCCCTGGCCCTTTCATTGAGAATCTGGAGCTGTGCCTTTCTAGGCAGGACATTTTCTGCCCTGTGTCCCTTCACTGTTGAGCGCAAGCTGTTGGGGATACATCTCACACTGAAGCCCAAAGCAGGGGTGCTATTCAGCAGGTTCTGACAGGTTTTGGAGAACCGGTAGCAGAAATTTTGAGCCGTTCGGAGAATGGGCAAATACCACCTCTGGCTGGTCCTAGAGTGGGGTAGGAATGGAGATTTTGCAATCTTTCCCCCAGGAGTGGGGAGAGAATGAGGATTTTGCAATATCCTTCCCCCAGGAGTCGGGTAGGAATGGAGATTTTGCAATATCCTTCCCCCAGGAGTTGGGTGGGAATGGAGATTTTGCAATATCCTTCCCCCAGGAGTGGGGAGGGAATGAGGATTTTGCAGTATCCTTCCCCTGTCACGCCCACCAAGCCATGCCCCACAGAACCGGTAGTAAAAAAAAATTGCATTCCAACACTGGCGCAGATGGTTCCTGTAGTCTGCAGTTTTTCTGGAAATCCATTCATACTCCCACACCATTCAAAGATTTGCATCCCAAGCTCAGTTTCTATGGTGATTCTCAGTCATCCTCAGTCTGCAAAAAAAAAACCCAAAAAAACAAAACAACCCAAAACCCAGAAAGTCCAGTTGCCTCTTGAAAAAACCCACCTTTGGGACAACCATGACCTGGACGACTGAGAATCTCTATAGACACCTGAGGAGAGGGGTTTTTTTTTCCCACCCACTGAAAAATCAGGTGCATGGGACAATCTGAGTTTAAACAGCAGCAAAGGACCAAGCCTAAAAACTTTTCCATTTGCGAGGTTGCTCACTATTAATTATATGTTGAGTTGGGACCAAATATTTAGATGATTTGAAGAAGTGCCACGTCAGCTCAATAAATAATTTCCCATATTTTATTCATCACAAAAATAAAATCGTCGCTTTAACTCGCCTTTTATATCTCTTGCTGATGTATAACTTTGGCCGTCGTCGGTTCCAACCTGGCTTGCGTCTTGTTTTTGCACCGGTTCACAACGAAGTGCGCTTTCATTCTGTATTTAGGGCCCCTTCTGCAGTAGCCTCATCTGCACATAGGTCATGGCCAGTAGTAGAGTCTCGTGTAGCTGTGGTCATATATGAAGGGCGTGGTGGTTTGTGCCAATCTTCCCATTTGGAGAAAATTCTCCATTAATTTGAATGTTAATATCGGCCCCGTAGCAAAAAAATAAAAAAATGGAGAAAAAAAAAGAGTGCAGTGTATATTGTTCCACCTTGGGAAAATTTCAATCGAACTCAGATTAGGGGGGAATATATAATACAAAGCAAATCCCTTTCTATGTAAAGATTTATGTAGCATAAATTTAATAAGGATAAGTTATAACTCAGTATATATAACTCAATAACTCAGTATATATAACTTGTAACTCAGTTCGTCTCGCTGGACTGGCTTGATTTTTTAAAATTTTAATTTGATTAATTGGGGTTTAAAATTTTTAGTAATTTATAGGGTGTAACTGTGTTTTAGTTTTGGCCAATTGAATGAGTTTTTAAGGGTTGTTTTTAATATTGTCTGTTTTCCTGTATTTTAACTGGCTGTTCACCGCCCTGAGTCCTTCGGGAGAAGGGCGGTCTATAAATTAAAATATTATTATTATTATTTATTAGTAACATTTTCAGGGAGCAAGTATGCACACAAGGGTGTCAAACTCAATTTCATTGAGAGACGCAACAGGATTGTGTTTGACCTTGGGGGCCAGGGTGGGCGTGGCCAGCTTGATGTCACTCATCAAGGCCCTGTTTTTGGCCATGACGGTCTCCTGCAGCCCCTGCCAGCAAAAGCAGAGCTCAGGAGAGGCCGCCCAAGCTCCATTTTTGCTGGCAGAGGGCTGCAGGAGGCCGTTGCGGCTGAAAACGGGGCCTCGATGAGTGACATCAAGATGGCCACGCCCACCCTGGCCACACCCATCTTCCCACGCCCTCCTAGCCCCGCGAGGTCAAACACAATCCTGATGCGTCTCTCAATGAAATCGAGTTTGACACCCCTGCCTTAGAAGACTCTTCGCTATTTGGGGTTATTTTTATACTTCTGCCCATTATGTTTTGTTAATTGTTAATTTTGTCTGTTTTAATACTGTAATACTGCTGCTTAGCGTTGTTTCCAAATTACAGACAGTCTTCAATTTACAATCATTCGCGTAGTGACCATTCAGAGTTACAACAGCACTGAAAAAAGTGACCAGTTTTCACACTTAATGACCATTGCAGCATCCCCATGGTCAAGTTATAAAAATGTTGGCTTCCGAGCAACAAAGTCAATAGGAGAAGCCAGATTTGCTGAAGGACCACATGATTCACTTAACAACTGCAGTAATTTGCTTAACAACTGTGACAAAAAAGGTCGTAAAATAGGGCTAAACTCAGACTGGCTAACTAAGCAATCAAAATTTTGGGGTCAGTTGTGGTTGTAAAGTTAAGAACACCTGCATGTGTTTTCGGTCAACAAAATATTGCCATCTCAGAACATTGAAGCCTTGAGGGGATTTGACAATCTTACAGATAATTGTTTTAATCATTTTTTAAAAAATTTAATTTAATTGGGAGGGTTGTGGGTGTCATCTAGGTTGAATGCAACAATGCTGACCTCCGAGAGACATTAATCCTATTTAATGTAATTCTTTATATTGCTTGTGAAGGAGGGAAGAAATGTGGTGGGGTTTTTTTTAACCAAGAATGTGAGAATAGAAATAATGAAATGATTTCCCTGCTTCGGATGCTCAGCCAAAATATCCTCCCTTTTGCAGTGGTAGCCGCTCTTCTAAAACTTTTAAACCAAAGAAGAACATTCCAGAAGGCTCCCACCAGTATGAGCTGCTGAAACACGCGGAGGCAACTCTTGGAAGTGGCAACTTACGGATGGCTGTTATGCTGCCCGAAGGCGAAGATCTAAACGAATGGGTTGCCGTGAACAGTAAGGAGAATCTGCCTTGGTTCTGTATATGTTTTCAAGCACTGATGCACCTTATTTTGTCTTTAATATAATACATTCCTCCTGGCATTGGTCAACTGAGACATACTATTTAGTAGGAAGTACAGGAAGTCCTCGACTTACAACAGTTCATTTAGTGGCCGTTCCAGGGGTGGGATTCTATCGGTTCGGACCGGTTCGAGCGAACCGGTAGCTCTGATGATCAGCTGTGAGCGAACCGGTTTGCTCCGACGATCAGCTGGGCCCGTCCCTGTGCTTTACTTACTTTTATTTCCTTTGTTTGAAGCCCAGCTGATCGGCGCGGCAGAGTGGATTGCCGCGCCTCAGCTGTTTTACTCACCGGGGCTGCAGTAGAAGGTAAGTTTTAGATCTGTTTTCAAACGCACCATGCGCACGCTCAGCGAACCGGTTGTTACACCGGTTGAATCCCACCACTGGCCGCCTTTCGAAGTTACAGCGGTACTGGGGGAAAAAAAGTGACTCATGACTTCTTTTCCCACTCGACGACCGCTGCATCCTCCCCAGGGTCACGTGATTTACATTTGGATGTTTTGACAACCGAATTGCAAGTTGATGATGGTACCAGTGTCGTAAGTGTGAAAAACGGTCATGAAATCCCTTCTTTTCAGTGCCGCTGTCACTCCGAACGGTCCCTAAACGAAGTGTTGAAAATCTCGAGGGCTACCTGTGTTTTACAAGATTTGTAAATCCCTCATCGTCATGAATCTGGATGACAAACAACCTTAAGAAACTTGTAATGGAATAAAAGCACCACAGCAGAAAGCCGTTGGTTAGAAGACAGTTAAAATGAAAACAGGAAGCTAAAACTTAAGGCTATTCGGGTGGCCTTAAACCCCAGAAATATTGCCCTGCTTTGAATTCACAGCAGGACAGTTTGATAAGACAGATTTGTGCAGGGAAACATTAAATTTCGCCTCCTTTCTGAACTCTGCTGGAAACGAAGCTGGCTTAAGAAGCGGTTGTCTGGATCCAGTCTGTTCCTTGGTTTTGGCAGCAATGCCAGCCAGATGTTCAGTCTGGACACACGTTACCATGGTTCCTGATTTAGTTATTTTTAGCCGAAATGTACCAGAGAAAAACACAATAAACAGATCTAATATTAATAATATAGTGATTCTACAGGTTTTTTTTTAAAAAAGGAATGAATATTAATGTATTTATTCATTTAAATAAAACTAAAAAAAAGGCCCATGTAATAACATAACATGATTTCCCAGCTGACGAATTCCCCTCCATTTCCCCCCTTCCTACTCAGGCTTTTAAAGCAAGAATTAGTTACGTTTCTTTGTGGACGTGTGGTCTCCGTTTACTCGTTCCCACTGTAGTTTACTAGTCTCACAAAAAGACCGTAGGCAGTTTTACCAGTCTTGCGTTCCGCTTCAGCTACTCAACTTTCAGTGAGTAGCCCATCTTCACAATTGACTGTTTTAAAGTCAAATGAGTTGAAAACCTTGAAGTCACTTTGAGTTTTGTTCTGATAAAGCTCTGAGTTTTGTTCTGGAACAGCTGTGGTCAGGTTCGTCTCTTTTCCATCATCGTCATCATCAGATTGATGAAAGGAAAAAGAAGACTATTCCACCATACATTTGTCATCTCTTTTACTTTAAAAAACAAAGAATTGAGGGTTATCACTACAGCTAGTCCTGGACTTGCAATTGTTTGTTTACTGGCCATTCAACATTTACAGTGGCGCCGGAAAAAAAGGGTTTTTCACACTTAACGACTGTTGCAGCATCCCCATAGTCATGGGATTCAAATTTGAAAGCTTTTTTGTTTGTTTGTTTGTTTGTTTACATTTATACCCCGCCCTTCTCCGAAGACTCAGGGCGGCTTACAATGTATAAGGCAATAGTCTCATTCTATTTGTATATATTTTTTTTTACAAAGTCAACTTATTGCCCCCCCAACAATCTGGGTCCTCATTTTACCTACCTTATAAAGGGTGGAAGGCTGAGTCAACCTTGGGCCGGGCTCGAACCTGCAGTAATTGCAGGCTCTGTGTTCTAATAACAGGCTTCTCTACTGCCTGAGCTATCCCGGGAAAGCTTGGCAACTGGTTCGTACTTATGACCGTTGCAGTGTCCCAGGGTTGTGTGATTCCCCCTTTGCCACCTTCCGATAAGCAAAATCAGTGGGCGAAGCCAGATTCGTTTATCAACCGGGTCACTAACTGAACAACTACAGTGATCCACTCGACAATTGTGGCAAGGAAATGGGGCAAAACTCACTTTACACGTATCTCGCTTAAAAACAGACATGTTGGGCTCAATTGTGGTCGTAAATCGAGGAGTACCTGTACCCGATTATTCCACACAGTTCACCGGTTCTCCCTGGCCAGCCATGCCTCCCTTATATGGGAAGAGAAGGGCAGGCAGCTGAGCAGGAATAGCCCTGGAAGTCGGGGATCAACGATTGCAAGGCTGTGTTTGCGTCCACAATAACACACCCTGGCCAGTTGGATATTGGAGGCATTTGCCCCCGGATTGCATAGCCCCATCTTGCACTAGCAGGGATTGGAAGTCATCAACTTTAACACCCTTCACAACTGTGGCAAGAAAGGTTGTAAAATGGAGCAAAACTCTCTCCCTCAGCAGCCGGAACGTTGGGCTTAATTGTGGTCATATGTTGAGGAACTACCTGTACACACGAATCAAGGTTACAAGGACATCGTGTCTTCTGGACTAACATGCAAAAGTTCTATTTTCTGCGCACTGAAGTTTTGGAAACTGCTGTTGGAATGCATCCTCCTCACAAAAGGGTGTGCATGGAATTACCTCAGTGTATGCAGAATTTGTGATTCCCCAGTGTCTGGAGAGGAAGACGTTATCGTCTCTGAGGCAAAGACATGGATGAGGAGCAGTCTCTCTCTCTCTCTCTCTTAATGTTCATATCAACGATGAAGAACAATTTTAAGATATATTATGATGCGATTTACTAGTCCATGTAAACATGGCTGCTGGGGAAAAAAACGGGGAAAGGACGGCCAGAGAGACTCCTGTCCTTGTATAAAAAAAAAGAAATACATCATTTTTTTAATAGGCGATGAGAATGTTATTCAGATTTGAGTGCTGGCCGTACAAGTGCAGAATCTCTTGGAATATTCAGCTCCTCTTTTCATTTTGATTTGAGTTCAGTCGGACGGAAATAAATAATCTGGATCGCAGGAACTTCGATTCCTACGCACCTTCCTTGAAGAAAGTTTTGCTAAATAAATAATCTGACTGGTAGATTAATGGCGGCAGCATTGAAAGGGTCAGGCTTTGTTTTCCCAGAGAGCCACCAATTGTGGGAGACTACATATAAGGACAGATGTTTCTGCAGCCAATCTAAAACAAAACAAATCCCAGAAGTTCGGGTTGTCAAGGTCTGTTTTCAGATAGAAGTCTGCAAACAACTTGAAAGAGCCAACTGGCAGATACTGTCAACGTGAAGTGAAGAGAACAAAAGCCATGATTGCAGGATAGAATATTATCCTCGCCGGTTCTCAAGGACACCATTTTTTCCTAGCTTCTGTACTGTCAAAATGGGATTAAAAAAAAAAAAAGATAACGCAGTGCTAACTAACTGAGTTAATTGAGGCAAAACTCCCGTTTTGCACAGTTTTGTAAGCACCAGTTCTGCCGAAAAACAAAACTGGAAAATTTGCAAGAGCCGAATGGGGGGGCAAGCCACTCTATTTAATATCAATAGCTTTCTGCTTGAATGATGGAGGAGGTTGGTCGAAAGTGTGAAGGATTTCTGGCTCTGTTAGAAAGGATTTGCTCAGCCTCTGCCAGTGTGAATTCAGTCAGAACTTTGGGTCTTTCGTGTCCAAGGAAAACATTCATTCCAGCTTGGGCTTCATTAATTTGTCTTTGGCTTGTTAGCTTCTTGGGGAGATGGAACCACAACCTGAATTATATGCCAGCAAAAATACACTTATTGGATAGAGCTGCAGGGCCTGCTTCGAATTGTTTTTTTAATCCTCCTCCGCTCCCGAAAAAAAAACAAAAAACCTTTTTAGAGCACACAAGTCTTATAGTTATTACAAATGGGCCAATGTGAGGGGACAAGACTGGGATTTTGGAGAAATCTGTTATGGGCACTTTTATTTTAAGCAAATCTCATTTTTGTACTCACAATCGTGTGAGTCATTCTATCCCAATTCTCAAGCCTTTCTTTTAAAAAAAAATTGGGTGTATTTCTGACGACGGTTTCCTGTGGAATCTGTGGCCATCAATGTTACTAAAAAAGACACAGAACGTTGTTTGGTTTGCAGGGGGGATCTTCCCCCTAATAGTTGCTTGCTAAATGGAATGTGTGTGTTTTTTCTTTTTCTTTCTTTCTTTGACAGCTGTGGACTTTTTTAACCAGATCAACATGCTTTATGGGACAATTACGGACTTCTGCACAGAGGAGAGCTGTCCAGTGATGTCTGCCGGGCCAAAGTAAGAACGTCAGCTATGCTTACAGAATAGGAGAAACCAAATATCAGCTTTTTCCCATTTTATCATTGAAAATACTCTAATCTAGAAAACAATTTTGTGTTCCTCATGGTTACCTCTTAAAAGACTGTGAAGCCTGAAAAAAAATTTTTTTTTGTCTCCAGAAGTGATGTGTATGTCGGGCGGCGGCGGTGTGTGTGTGTTTGTGTGTGTGTGTGTGTGTTCTATATTTGTGTAGTATATTGTGTAGTCTTCCTGACATTTGCTGGGAGTGGGTGGGATGGAACAAGACATTTTTTGCCAAGAATGGCACCCAGCCTTCCATCTCTTCAAGAGAGCAATTTATTTATTTTTTTAAAAGGGAGAAAAGTCCTATTGGCCGTGTTTGGGGGGCCACCCCAAATCCAACACTCATATCCCAGCTCCCCCCAAAAGCACGACAATGTAAATGGGGGAACTATGGCCCCTTTATGACTTCTGGACTTTAGCTCCCAGAATTCTCCAGTCCATTTCAAGACTCATGGACTTCAACTCCCAGAATTCCTGAGCCAGCCATGGTTGGCTGAGGAATTCTGGGTGTTGAAGTGCACAAGTCTTGAAATGGACTGGAGAATTCTGGGAGCTGAAGTCCACAAGTCATAAAGGGGCCATAGTTCCCCACCCTTGAGGTAAATGGAGGTCTGTCAGCCTCCGCTTTAATTTAGTGTATTTCTCCTACTAGATTATCTGACTATTTTATTACCTTGTTAAACGTTTGCTCTACTGATTGTCTTACATGCTTTATGGAGAAGAGGGGGGAGGTTTTCACTGTTCCCAGCGTCGGCTGACATTGTATGTGGGGGAGAGAGGAAATGCCATTTTCAAAACCAGAGGTTTGAATTGTGTTGGCGCGTGAATGTAACGGCAGCTGCTGATTCCACATTCCATTCGGAAGATTGACAGAGGGAGAATATCGGAAGTGAAACTACACGTGACTGAGGAGAAAGAAGACATTGGACTATTATTGTATGACCTCTAGTAGGGGGAGGGTTCAGGAGAGAATATGACTCTGGGGATTTGATTTACTTCCAGTTCCAGCTTTGCTTTTCACCGCATCCAGACTTGTATGATAAAGATTACCAAATTCTTCAACATGATGAAGTTGGGTTTTTATTTTCTCAAACACTGATCTGGGGCTATGGTTGTTTGAAAGGAACCTATTTCACTTTCCTTCCATTCCAGATATGAATATCATTGGGCAGATGGGACAAACATCAAGAAGCCAATCAAATGCTCGGCACCAAAGTACATCGATTACCTTATGACCTGGGTTCAGGATCAGCTGGACGATGAGACGCTGTTTCCATCCAAAATAGGTAACTCTGAAATGAGGGCTTGCTTAAAAGTGGGATGGTCATTTAGGTTATTTCTGAAAGTACGGAAGAAAACAAAAACATCTGGTAGGAAAAAAAAATACAAGCTTCTGAAGAATATAGAATAACAGAGTCGGAAGGGATCTTGGAGGTCTTCTAGTCCAAGGGTCACCAACCTTTCGGACCTCAGGGACCACTAAGTTCATCATTTAAAATCCTGCCGACCGCTAATATGATCTGCCTAATGACCAGCTGGGTGGGCGTGGCTAGGTGGTCATGTGACTGGGTAGGTGTGGCCAACTCAATGTCACTCATGTTGAGGGATGCCTTGCTGGCCTCTACTCACCCCTCCTCTCCCAGCCGCTCCTCACCTGCCCACCCGGGATCCTTAGGGCCCCAACAGGAAGCAGTTGCTGGAGCTAAGCAGCCACCATGAGAAAGAGTTGGCAAAACAGCTGGCTGAGTTCAAATTGGATCTGACCGAGAAGGAGGCTCAGCAGAAA
This sequence comes from Ahaetulla prasina, assembly GCF_028640845.1. Lineage (NCBI taxonomy): Eukaryota > Metazoa > Chordata > Lepidosauria > Squamata > Colubridae > Ahaetulla > Ahaetulla prasina. The sequence goes on along the minus strand of NC_080546.1, from coordinate 9,466,338 downwards.
CACCTCACTGAGGACTATGAGCATAGGCTTTCCAAACAGAGGGAAGACCTGAAGGAGTGCAAGGCCAGGTACTGGTGCCTGGAGGCTCAGCAGGCTGAGATGGTCAGCCAGTTCCAGGCCATGATGCAGTCCCCCTGGAACAAGGCCCTCTGGCTCTTTGCCACCAGCAACGCTTCCCTCCAGCCTTTGCCCAAAGCCCTGCACCAGGAGGCTGAAGCAGACCCGAAATTGGAATTTCTGCCCCCCCTCCAACCCACACAAAAAGACCCCGAAGGGGGAGACTCTCTGCAGCAACACAAACGTTCATTGCACATATCCAGTCCAGGGTCTGTAGTTTGAGGACCCCTGATTTAGTCCAATATAAAAAATGCAAATAATTTTTCTGTGGACCACCAAAATTTTCTTGCGGACCACCAGTGGTCCACGGACCACCAATTGGTGACCACTGTTCTAGTCCAACCCTTCGGTCAAGCAGGAGACCCTAGACCACTTCAGACAAGTGGTTGTCCAATCTCTTCCTAAAAACCTCCAGTGATGGAGCGCCCACAACCTCTGGAGGCAAATCATTCCACTGATTGATTGTTCTCACTGTCAGGAAATCCCACCTTAGTTCTGAGTTGCTTCTCTCCTTGATTAATTTCCATCCATTGCTTCTTGTCCTGCCTTCAGGTGCTTTGGAGAATAGGTTGATCCCCTTTTCTTTGTGGAAACACCATAGATCATGGGTGTCAAACTCAAGACCTAGGGATCCGGCCCATAGGGTGCTGCCCTAGAAACAGCAAAGGACCAGCCCGCAGTGCTCTGCCAGCGAAAACAGAGCTGTGGGCCGCCCTCCCAAGTCATCAATCACATGAAATCACAGGGTGTAATTGATGACACACCCTGAAGGGAAGGCGGAAACAGGGTCATAATTGGAGCGTAAAGTAGGGTCACTTGGGAACATACCGACATGAAGCTCCTAATAAATAACTGGATTTCTTTTGAAGCTTGTCTCGAGACTCATGATTTAATTATGACAGTTGGAACGTGTCGACTCTTTTCATACCAACTCCAGAGATTTTCTCCCCAAAATGTCTTACATTATGTCAATGAAGACTCAAATCATCCAGGCCAAAGGCACCTAAAAGTTGAATCATGGCAATTGGACCAATCTTGGTTCATCTGAGACTCATCCAAGCAACTTTGAGTGCCTTTGAGAGTTCCCAGGGATCTATGCTGATTGGAGAATTCTGAGAATTGTTTTCTCAATGTACCAGGTTTGGAGAAGACTTTGTCCATTTCATTCAGGTCAGACACTTAAATATATCTGCTGGATACTGTGTTCCCCCCCAAAATAATTTCTCCTCCAAAAGACACATTATGGCTTATTTTCCGGTTAGGTCTTATTTGGGGGGAAATACAGTACTAAACTGCCTCCGTCTGCTGATGATCTTAACTGGGGCTTATTTTTTGGGGAAGGGCTTGTATTATTACAAGCATCCTGAAAAATCATGCTAGGTCTTATTTTCCTTCTGGGTCTTATTTTCGGGGAGACAGGGTAGTTTTAAATTTATTTTTTTTCTGGGACAAACCAGGGGTAAAATGCTCCCGGTTCCAACAGGATCGTGTGATCCGGTAGCTATGGCGGTGGATGGTTCGGAGAACCGGTAGCAAAAATCCCTGCGCCGCCCTCCCCCCCCCGGGCATGCCCAGTTGAGCCACGCGATCATCAGAGGTTTTTTTTTAACTTTTAAAAGCATTTTTTCTTCAGCTGAAAAAATGTTTTTAAAAGTTAAAAAAAAAAGCCTCTGATGATCGCGCTGCTCAGCTGGGATCGTCAGAAACCTTTCAAAGCATTTTTTCTACAAGCTCTTTAGCCGAAGAGGTTGTAGAAAAAATGCTTTTAAAAGTAAAAAAAAAAAAGCCTCTGATGATCGTGCGGCTCAGCTGGGATTGTCAGAATCCTTTCAAAGCATTTTTTCTACAACCTCTTCAGCTAAAGAGGCTGTAAAAAAATGCTTTTAAAAGTTAAAAAAAAAGTTGGCCACGCCCACCCAGTCACATTAATTCCCCCCCCCCCAAGCCACACTCACAGAACGGTTGCTCCCATATAACACCCATCCTGCGCGGCCTGCACTGGCTGCCAGTAGCCTTCCGGGTGCAATTCAAGGTGCTGGTTACCACCTTTAAAGCGCTCCATGGCTTAGGACCGGGATATTTGCGAGACCGCCTTCTGCCACCGATTGCCTCCCAACGACCTATGCGCTCTCACAGAGTGGGCCTCCTCAGGGTGCCGTCAACCAAACAATGTAGGTTGGCGGCCCCCAGGGGGAGGGCCTTCTCTGTGGCGGCACCAGCCCTATGGAACGAGCTTCCTCCGGGGTTACGCCAACTCCCCGACCTCCGGGCCTTCAAACGTGAACTGAAGACCTTATTATTTCACCGAGCGGGTGAAGAGAGATGGAGAGAGAGAGAGAAAGACGGAGAGAGAAAGAGCAAGAGAGCAGGAGAGAGAGAGGGAGAGCGAAAGAGAGAGAGAGAAGAGAGAGGGGGAGAGAAAAAGAGAGGGGGGAGAGAGATGGAGAGAGAGAGACATATAAAATAAGACATATTTTAGCGAAATTTTAATGGGTTTTAAATCGGTCTCCGACCGTTTTAGTGATTTGGCCAGTAAATATTTGTTTTTAATTGCTTTTAAATATTGTTATTTATTATATTTATATTGTATTGGTGTGGGTATTTTAATTTTGGCTGTAAACCGCCCTGAGTCCTCGGGGAGATGGTGCGGTATAGAAATGTAATTATAAATAAATAAAAATAAATAAATAAATAGTAACAAATTTTACATTTCAACCCTGGGACAAACCTGTATTTGGATAGTGCTTTTCCAATGAGCCTAGCCCTCCTCGCATTTCTTGTAAAGGGAATAACTGTTTGGGTAGAATCGGCATGTTTTTTTCTTTTGCTTGATTTCTAGGTGTTCCTTTCCCAAAGAATTTCATGTCGGTAGCTAAGACCATCTTGAAGCGTCTCTTCAGAGTTTATGCTCACATATATCACCAGCACTTTGATCCGGTGATCCAGCTTCAAGAAGAAGCACATCTCAACACGTCCTTCAAGCACTTTATCTTTTTTGTTCAGGTAAACAAACGCAGCAATCAACGGCCCTGATTTAATTTTGTACCTACAAAATGATTCATGGACCTTTCTGCCGTCTTAAGGGGGAATTTTCAGTCCCTTAAAAACGATTTGCCAGAATCTTGGCTTTGTTGCTGTGCCACACTTGCATCACCTTAATTATTTAAATTCTGTGCCGCAGAATCAGGCACTTCTTAAAAAAATATATGCAGATCTAAAATAATAAAGGTAAAGGTTCCCCTTGCACATATGTGCTAATCGTTCCCGACTCTAGGGGGCAATGCTCATCTCCATTTCAAAGCCAAAGAGCCAGCGCTGTCTGAAGACGTCTCCGTGGTCATGCGGCCAGCATGACTGAACGCCAAAGGCGCACGGAACGCTGTTACCAAAGTGGTCCCTATTTTTCCACCTGTATTTTTTACCTGCTTTCGAACTGCCAGGTTGGCAGAACGGGAGCTCACCCTGTTCTGCGACACTAGGGATTCGAACCGCTGAACTGCCGACCTTTCGATCGACAAGCTCAGCGTCTTTGCCACTGAGGCACCGCGTCCCCTAGATCTAAAATATGTATATGCATAAAGATATTGAAAGCAGGAAGTGATAATGCTGCAGTAATTTCAGTCTTATTTCGTCAACCATGGGACGAGAATTGCATTTGCAGTTCCGCAGCAGAAGTTGAAATGTTTAGGATCTGACATATGGAAACATCCGTCTTGCGAATGCAAAATGTTTTGTTGCTAGAACGTCAAACTGAGAATGAATCTAAATACCAGATGCTCCACATATTGTAAAGCATCATGTAATACAATGATGCAGTGTTGATAGTTTACAATTGCACATTTCTGCTCATAGTGGCAGGATGGATTAGATTTAAATCATTGCTTGAAAAACTCAGTTTAATTCTTAAAATTATAACTTATTCTATCAGGAACATTCTAGTATATAATACAATTTTAAAACATTTTTGGCAGTATTTATTACTTCCTTTTCATCAGTTTTTTTCCCCTTTTGGTATTGATATTTATAGCATGCATTTTAATTCCGCTCTTTGATTTATCCCCACGGTTCCCCTGCAGATTTTTGAAATATTAAAACTGCATTTATTCAGAATGTGGCACATTTTCTTCTCAAAATTCATCAATAGTTGTTCTGTAATTATCATTCCCTGCAGTGTAACAAGCAACGATCATAACCTATGGATTTCTACTTTCATGTACAATGACAACAGACTAAATTACATCAATTTATATTTTCTAACATGTATTTTAGCTCTTTCATTTGTCATTTAAAAACTATACCTTGATTTTTCTGCATATACCTTCCTTTCCCTAAAATCAAACCACCCCATTCAGAGTTAATACATCCTTCCCTTTTCCCTTCGTAGACACAGCAGATCATATTTTTCTTTTATTTGTAAATTCATACAGTTTTGGGAGCTTCATCACTGGAAGCTTTCAAGAAGAGACTGGACTGCCCTCTGTCAGAAATGCTGTAGGGTCTCCTGCTTGGGCAGGGGGTTGGACTAGATGACCTATAAGGTCCCTTCCAACTCTGTTAATTTGTTATATGTTTTATATTCCCAAACTCAGTCATTTTGGTGCTGTGGTTGTCACCATAATGGGACCATGGACAGTGACTTCTGCTGCCCGTCATGCCTTGGACAATTGAGTCTTTCACTTAACTCTTTTTTAGATAGATAGATAGATAGATAGATAGATAGATAGATAGATAGATAGATGGATGGATGGATGGATGGATGGATGGATGGATGGATAGATAGATAGATAGATAGATAGATAGATAGATAGATAGATAGATAGATAGATAGATAGATATACCTTTATTGCCACTTTTTTTCTGTGAACACACTGGCACACGTTAAAGAATGAAATTTTGATGTCCGCTATTTCAAAAGGAAAATAAATATATACCCATACCCATACCTGCATACCCGTGGGTGGGTGTGGTGCAGTGGCCTAGAGGTTGAGCTCTCGCCTTACAATCAGGAGGCTGTGAATTCGATCCTAGGTAGAGGCAGCTATTTCTTTCTCTGGGCACACTGAGAATATATCTGCTGGGAAAAAACCTCCGCATTGGCGACAGGAAGGGCATCCGGCCAGTAACCACTCAGCTTCATTCAGTTGCCCAGATTCCAACCTGCATGGGGTCGTTAAAAGAGGATGATGACCACACACACACACACACACACACACCCTCATCATCTTCTTTTAACGACCCCATGTGGGTGGAGTCTGGGCAACTGAACGGAGCTGAGTGGTTACTGGCCGGATGCCCTTCCTGTCACCAATGTGGAGTTATTATATTATATTATATTATATTATATTATATTATATTATATTATATTATATTATATTATATTATATTATATTATATTATATTATATTATATTATATTATATTATATTAATTATATTATATTATATTATATTATATTATATTATATTATATTATATTATATTTATTATATTATATTACAGTATTTAATAAGAATATTTTATTCATTCAGATCTAGGATATCTTATTTTTGTGTTCCCTTTATTTTTTTGAGCAGTGTATATCGTATCATATATCATATCATATCATATCATATATCATATATATCATATCATATACATACACACATACTAAATACACAATACACATATGCATGCTTGTGTATCTCCATGAGGTAAATTCTGGCTATCTGTACATGCCGCAAGAGATGAGTAAAGTACATTCCTGAGAAGCAGGACTTTCTGTAACGGTTGTTTCTTTCTTCCTAGGGAGGTCTGTCTTTTTCTCCCTCTAATCTTCCCCCGTAAACTGATTTTTGCTCTCAGTGATTTAATATTTTTCCCTTCAGCCTCCGATGATTGAGACGTTGCTTTTATTTCTTCCTCCCACAGGAATTTAACCTTATAGACAGACGAGAACTTGCTCCGCTCCAAGAACTGATTGAAAAACTCACTTCCAAGGACAGATAAGCGAAAAAACGAAATGGTGGAAATTCAGTTTGTTTTCTTTAAAGCAGGCATGTGGGGTTTTTAGGGATTTGGGCTGAAATTCTCTGCGCACTTAAAAGTTCCACGGGACTTTTTACTCCCGAGTAAGTGTGTGGAGCAGGTTTGCAACCTTACCGTTTGTTTGTTTTTAGAAAGGAAAGGAAACTTCTGTTTTAATTCAGGCAACCTAGATCCATTCTCTGTGCTTTTTTATTAGTGAAACCTCTTTCACATAGTGAGATACACACACAGACACACACAGTAAATGGTTTTATGTTCTTGTTCATTGTTAATGTTGATTTTTTTAGCAGATTGTTGTGTGTTAATAAAGGAAAAAAGACATGCTTGTTGGGAAATGTGACATTGCTAGCTGGAAAGTGCAAGATTGCCAGTCATACAACGTTCTCAGAAGGTCCTTTAAAAGAGACTTAATCTTCTCTAAGTGCCTTGGTAGATTCTCTTCTGAGGTACAAAGCACATACAAAGAACAAACATTGCTGGAAACAGAAAACACAAATAGCTACCCAGGACATTTATTACGACTTGTTATATGTAATTAATCTGTGTGCAAACCTTTTCTAAAAGCCATAATGTCTGTCAGTGATCTCCAATCGTTTAAAGAGAAAGCAATGACTTTATAGAAGTGAACATAAGTTAGGGAAGAGAAGTCAGCGAGTGGCTCACTTTATTTTTTTTTTAATAACGTACTGATACATCTTCGATATCGTAGGGGGCCAAGAATAATTCTGGGTACACCACTTTTTCACATTTGACATTCTGCCAAGATTTGAACTCATTTTGATCTGAAAGTCGGATTATTTTTTTCTCAGTCTGGGCTTTTATCAAACTGAACTCTAACTTTTCCAGCCCTTTAAATCAAGAGTCCTGCAGTAGCTTCACGACAAAATAAAAGAGAAGAGCAGTTTCCAAGGAACAGTAATATTAATAAGGAAATATTTGACAAATCCACCGTAGTTATTTTTAAAATGGGGATAAAAACAGCCCTGATCTTTCAACTCAAGAGAAATTGTCTCAGACTACTTATCATGGAGTATACTTACCATTTCATGCCTTCAAAATCTGTAGCCCCTTTATAATCTCAGTTGGCAACTTTAAGACTTGTGGACTTCAACTCTCAGAGTTCCTCAGCCAGCAAAGCTGGCTGAGGAATTCTGGGAATTGGAGTCCACAAGTCTTAAAGTTGCTAAGGTTGGAGACCCTGTTATAAAAGAAAGCATTTATCTTTTGTAACATGATACAAAGTACAGTGATATTTTGGGATTTTTGGTGGGTGGGCATTTAAAGATAACTTAATTGGAGGCACACTAATTTTGATTAAAAAAAACATTTGCGAAGTTGTTTTGCTTATTTTCCTCTCTCTTCCTATCCTTTATCGTAGAACATTTAGAATTTGGGATAATTCTTGTGGAGGGAATTCAAAAATGAGAAGCCTATTTCTGATTTCGTGACATAGGATCATCAGTTATTGTTCTAAACGCCAGGGCAGCTGAAACTCACCAGTGGTTTGAGCATTAAATCCAAAATCTCCCATTTAAAATTTTTTTTGGGAATGTCATACATTTTGTCCGCTTTGCCACCGTTTCCATGGATTGACTGACACACAAATTACTCTGTGTATCCTTAAATCCTAATCTTGAAGCTCACTTCTCAAATTATCATTAGGATTAGCTACAAATCACATGAACATAGGAGTGCTATGTGACAATATAATAATATTTAAAGCCCGCTATTGATACCTTAAAGCCTAATATACACAACAGTTTCTCATAGTCTGTTTTTATTATATCTTTGAGATTATATACATACCTTTTAAAAACTGAAGTGATAAAAGGCATACAGAATGTTCTTTATGTGAGAAGTAGACAATTAAAATTAGTCATATGAGGAAAAATGAAACAAATTACTATTAATAACAATAGTTCTTCCTATGGATCTGCTAAAAAAAGTGAGTGCAGCAATCAAAATCTTGGCAATGTTTCATAACCAGGTTTGATCTTGGTGTTCGTAGCACGTTTTGTCAATATTTGATTTTAGAAGTGAGATTCCCAGTCCCGATTTCTGAATCTCAAAATTTGAAAAGTTTAAATTGCAATTTTGAAAAAAAAAAAATGTTCTCAGTTGGGATGTTGAAAACAGTTTAGAGGTTGGGACTGTTATTGAGCCATTTTAAATATTCCCAACCTCCATCTGGCAATTTTAACCACTCCTAAAAGATATCTGTTAAAAATAAGAGGGGGGAAAATGCTAGGTATCCTCTCAAGATCTTTGGATCTTGAAATGAGTAAGACTTCAGAATAATGTTTAATTAGAATCAATATAGCTTAGCCATAATAATTATCTCCCATCATTTTAGTCTTAAAATTTAAGGGACTTACTGGAAACAACGATGACAAATATAGACTCCATTCATTGCTAATTTCCTTCTTGGATGATAAACACTTGGAGATCATTGATTAAGAGTGCTGTTGGGTCAACTCTTATTGCATTGAAGACTGAAAAATTGACAATATTAAGACAGTGATTATTCTGAATTTGATCAGCACTACAGAAGCTTTTAGTGGGATTGCTCCGGTCTTGAAAATTCTTTACTGTTTAAAAGTGTGTTACGATACAAACAGAAACAGCTTCCTTGATCTTTCAGTTGAATACACGTATTGAAAACTGAACACTGTAGTTATTATTAAAAAAAAAAAGTCACAGCCTGGAATCTAACCTTTTCATTTAAAAGGACACCATGGTAGAAATCATATATACCTTTTTGATACCAAACATTAGGCAGAAACTTATTATTTTTTTCTTATGACCAGCCGTTTAACAAACACTGTGTTCCTTCCATGGAGAAGGAATAGCCTTAAAATCTCAGGTTACCCACCTGCACAGGTAACCAACCTTAATTAGATGAGGCTGGCCAAGCTGGATGGTCATAAGCATAGATGCAAGTCCCTTAAAACCAGCTGTGTTGTGTTTTCTTGAGCCAGTGGATTGATTTAATCCAGAGAATTGACATTGGAGGGAGAAAGGTTTTTATCATCCTGGCCCCTAGAAATTATAAACCTAACTTCACACATCTGGGTCAGGGATGCGTGCTAATTGTGCAAGGATAAAAGTACCTTATTTTTTGTCCAGTAGTAGTAGTAAGGTGGGCTTTAAAGAGATAACCTTCAAAAGGAAAATTCCCCCTTTTCAACCGCTTGCCAACGTTTCTTCAACAGCTTACTATGCAAGAGAAAATTTTGAATATTCACTAGAAATCTTATAGAACCAGAAGCTTCATTAAGAATTTAGAGTTGACACCACTCTCTCAAACTTATCCCATAGGCAAAAAGCTAATGCTGCTATATAGACTGGTCTTATTTTTTTTTTATTCCCATGACTGAAAGCCTTTTCTTAGATTTCCATATAAAGATTATTTTTCTGAGGGGGGGGGAAGGGCGAAGTGTGTGTGTGTTTTGATTTATTTGGGAAATAGTTTAAGACGTGTATTCTTTTCCCCAAATATTAAAGTGTAAATGAAATGCCAGAATTCCTATTTTAAAAGTGTAATATGAAGTTGGACCTGCCAGTTTTTCAACCGCAATGATCTCATATTATTTGATGCATTTTATGCAGGAAGGGGTGGGGGGGATAAATTTCCTTCCTTAATAGGCAAAAAAAATATTTCCTAAAACTGCATTTCTAGAACCACTAGCCACATTAGAGGTATATTTCCATTTATGTCAATTGCACATGTGTGTTTCCTTTTTAAAACATAATTCTCTCCTGCGGTAGCAGAATAACTCCAGTTTCAATATGCTTTATTTGCTTAATTTTCATTCCCAAGAGCACTGTCCTTTCAATAGTTTTTTCATAGATTAATGTATTTTTAGGGAAAATTAATTTTTTATAGCCACTAAACTGTACTCATTATTTTTGTACACTTATTACTAGGTTATTTGGAACAGAAATCTTTTGAAATGTCATTTGGTTCCATTTTTGAATTTACTCACTGATGTCGTGTTGCTAAATATTGTCATGAGAATCAACGCTTTTGAATATGTAGCGAGGGAGAAAACAGATTTGACAAGAAACTATTGCTGGTACTTTCCGGTACCTAGATAGATCTACCCAGGTCCTTCTTCATGCAGCATATTACAAAAACATAGGAACAATTTTTTTTTCTCTGCTCTCTTGGTAAAGAGTAGAGAAAGATCCCAGGGAAACTGGCCATTCCTTTAATTATAGCCTTCGAAAAGGATCTTTTGCGGCAATTGCTTCTTTGTCCGATTGAGAGAATCTACAACCAGCAGAATCAACCCAAAGCTTTTCTGAACTTGCATAAAAAATTTGAACAGGCTTGTGGAGAAAGTTTTTGGTTAACATTCCAAAGTTTCCACTAAGGAAACGTAAATAACGTGGGGAAAATCCAGCAGCTTTGGAAAAGCCATTTGACTCTGCTGATGACATTAAGGGAGTTCCTGTGTGCTCGAATTTGTGCTGCATTAGGGATGGAAATTTGACCTTCCTCAATGACACCCTCTCTATTAAAAGAAAAAAAAAATAGGTAGCTACTTATCAGAGAGGAAAAGGTAATAGCCGATGCTGGGGACACACATACACACACACACACACACACACACAAATCATTTAAAAATTAAAAATGCAACGTAATCTGTACTGTAAACAAACTGTGCCAATATATTACTTCAGTTTGTAGTCACTTAAATCAGTACTTGTTCTACCTGAAAAATGGCTTTTTAATGAAAAAATGATAAAAAAAAAAGTTGGATGTCTGAAATTCTGCAACACATATATTGGAAAAGATGTAAATAATGTATACATATTGTTGTAAGTGATGGGATGAAAAAAAAACTATATAAATTCTAGGCTTTTTCAGTAAGGAAAATGGATGCTGTTTATAAGAAGAAAAATAAATAGCTATGTTTGACATGACTGCTTTTTTTTCCCCCTTCTCATATTTATAGTTTTTAATAGATGAGATTCATATGTCTCTGTCCATTGTGCTCATCAGATCATTCCTTGACAGGTGTCCTGCGGTCACCTCACATGGATTTGTTACCTGTTTGTACTGCGAGCAAGACAAATGGCAATAAAATGAACCCAATGTCCATCCAGTTCCTTCACTCAGGTTACCAAAACATTGATGAAGTTTTTGTATAAAGGGTAGGGCTACTGGAAAGGAGGTTGTGTGGTTGTTTTTGGCTAGACATAAAAGACCCGTACTAGAGTGGTGCGGTGGCCTAGAGGTGGAGCTCTCGCCTCACAATCAGGAGGCTGTGAGTTCGATCCTAGGTAGAGGCAGATATTTCTCTCTCTGGGCACGTCGTGAGAATATATCTGCTGAATATAACTCCGCATTGGTGACAGGAAAGGCATCCGGCCAGTAAACACTCAGCTCCATTCAGATGCCCAGACTCCACCCCGCAAGGGATTATATGGGGTTGTTAAAAGATGATGATGAAGAAGATAACAGGCCCGTACTTGAACCTCATTCATTTTGGATAACGATTTGATTCTTTTTATCCAGTATACACGGAATACTTTAGCTTTTGATTTGGAACCAGATTTCAATAACATTTAGAATAAAAGTTTTGGCAGAATTCCTCATTATCCTTCCATGGTGATGATGATGATAATTCTTGCCCCAGCTAGTTCTACTGGATCAAACAGCGACATTTAGTTCAATACAAGAATCAACACTTTTTGGGTTTGAGTCTGGACCATTCCAAATTCAAGACATTTTATACTACATCTAGTATATTTGTGGGTGTGTCCCGGGGTGAAATCCAGCAGTTCTGACGGGTTCTGGAGAACCAGTAGCGGAAATTTTGAGTAGTTCAGAGAATCGGCAAATATCACCTCTGGCTGGTCCCAGAGCGGGGTGGGGATGGAGATTTTGCAGTATCCTTCCCCTGCCACGCCCACCCACAGAACCGGTAGTAAAAAAAATTGAATTTCACCACTGGTGTGTCCTCAGGCCTGGGAAGATGGATGATAAGAGTTGTGTTCTGTCCCCCCTCGACTCCGTCCGAGCGATGGCTTAATTAGCCAGCACTATCAGCTCTGGCAGCAAACTAGCGAGCGTCTGCCAAGTGTCTTTGTTATCTCTCTTGATGCCGATGAGTCACCCAGGAACAAACAGTACTTCAGCTCTAGTTAAGCAGTTGATTTGCCTGCTACGAAGAGGCACAGCAGCTCTTGCTGGTTTTATATCCTGTGGGGTGTGGCTCCATGGCTCAGCACTTCCTAGGCCTGCCCCACCCCTGCTTCTGTTGTTTCCGCCTGTCCTGCCTACGAAACCTAGGGTCCAGCCAGACCTGATTGCCATCAGCTCGGTCTGGAGGTGTGGCCTGGGGGGGGGGAAAGAGTCAGGGGACAGAGGCCTCGTTATCTCCTCCACTTGGCCTGCCTCTGGCTCCTGGAGCTGAGCCAGGGAAGCCGGTGCTCCCAAGGTAAGTCCTGACGGCCCTTCCCCCTCACTTTCCAAGTCACTTTCTGGCAGGGGGCCTGGCTCGGGGGGGTGCAGACACAACAAGTTGAACACATAACTACATTAAAGAACCCTAAGCCTTCCCCCAAATCATTTGTTGAGGGGGACAGACACACAAAACCCCCTATTAATTATAGGTACTCCTCGACTTAACAATCATTCATTTAGTGATTGCTTGAATTACAATTGCGCTGAAACGAACTATTTGTGACCATTTTTCACACTTACGACTGTTGCAGCATCCCCATGAACACGTAATTCAACATTTGAACACATGGCAACTGGTTCATATTTATGATGGTTGCAGTGTCCCAGAGTCATGTGATATCACCTTTGCGACCGTCTGTCAAAGGGAAAACCAGGTTCACTTAACAACTAACTTAACAATTGTGACAAGAAAAGTCGTAACATGGGGGCAAATCTCACTTAACAACTTAGCATCTCGCTTAGCAATGGAAATTTTGGGCTCAATTCTGGCTGTAAGTCGAGAACCACTTTTATGTGCCATTGTCTTGGTGAATTTCACAGAGGGAAGTATGCATACATAATCGTTCGGGTAAAAGTATCAGTTCATCTCATATTCTAGAGGAAAATAAATTAGATCCTCCTACTTAACACCTTTTCGCTTACTCGTCTCTTCCTTCAAGTTGCAGTTTTCCTTATTTGATTTTTATCCTGCCTTTATTACTTTATAAATGCCTTGGTCAGGACAAGATGGACTCCTAGATTATTATGATGATGATTGGTTGCGCAGTGAGCCAAATTACATTTGGCATTTTTGTCCCACTCTTGAGTTTGAGAAGGATTTGGGATAGATAGATATCGATATTTCTCAACATATTTCTCCGGTAATATTGTACTGCAGACTAGGACATAACAAAACCTTTGCTAGACCAATTCTCGAATACAGCTCACCTGCCTGGAACCCGCACTGTATATCAGACATTAATACAATTGAGCGAGTCCAGAGATATTTCACGAGAAGAGTCCTCCACTCCTCTGCTCACAATAGAATCCCTTATGCCACCAGACTTGACATTTTGGGCTTAGACAATTTAGAACTATGCCGCCTTCAGTGTGACCTAAGCGTAGTACACTAAATTATCTTCTACAATGTCCTACCTGTCAATAACTACTTCAGCTTCAACCGCAATAGTTTACGAGCACACAATAGATACAAACTTAAGTGTAATGTATTACTGTAAGTTTTGGCGGGAGTTTTAGGCGGGAAATATCTCGTTTCTGATTGGATGCAGCCTCAGGCTGAAGTGTATATAAGGAGAGGTTTTTCTCCAGAGTTTTGCTGGGTCACACTATATTAAAGAGCTGTTGTCACTAACCTGGTCTCCTGCCTCGTCAATACCCAAACTTAACATTGGCGACGAAGGTGGGATATTGAGGCAGAGCACCAGAACAGAGCTGAACTCACTACGAGAATCAAACCCAGCAAGGTGACGGCGAATGCAGCGATGACCGGCTACACGCCACCCACTCCGTTTGACCCTGCCCAGGAGACTTGGGGAATATATATGACCCGTTTCGAAAGTTTCCTGGAGGCAAACGAGCTACAGGGAGTCTCCGACAACCGCAAACGGGCTTACTTCATAAGCCACTGTGGGTCAGCAGTCATCGCCGTCGCAGAAGCCCTAGCGAGCCAACACCGCTACACTCCGTGTCGTGGCAGACCCTTCAGACCCTCCTGAAGAATCACTACGCACCAGCCCGTCCAAATCGTTCGTGATGCGAGTTTGGGGAGCGCAGGCAACAAGAAGGCGAGTCTATCAGCGACTACATGGCAGCCCTGAGACAAGCCTCCAAGCATTGCAGTACCGCGATCTGGACGAAGAGCTGCTGGAACAACTTATACGGGGGTCAGAGACATCCGTTTGAGGAGACGGTTGCTAGCCAAGAGCAACCTGACATTGGCAAACGCTCTGGGCGAAGCCAGAGCCCATGAGATGTCCAACCATGCAGCAGACACCTTACAAAGCGACTCACGCCGATGGCGGGCGCAAAGCCGAGCACAGTCCACCACGAAGAAACCTATCGTGAGTCAACCAGCGAAGAGGAGGAAGAAGTCCACTACACCGGAAAATCGACAAGGAAGACCGGAGGAATGCGGAAGTTGCGGGCGACATCAGCGCCAAAGATGTAAGTTCAGGGCGCCATTTGCGGCGGTGTGAAAGGAAGGGCACCTGGCTCAAGTCTGCCGAGCACCCCAACCTTCCGCCGAAAATTCAAATCGGCCAATCAGAGCGGCTCTGAGTCAGAGATGCAAACCCCACATTCCCGAAATTTCAAACCAGCCAATCAGAGCGCGAGATCGGCGAGGCGACCGCGATTGGCCAGGAAAGAAAGAGCGAAGTCAAACCGAATGACTGTTACCATAGACCACGCAGCTACCCGCATCGAAGAAAAGATCTTCACAAACCCGACAATTGAAGGCGTACCGTGCCGACTGGAAGTAGACACAGGATCAGCTATCACAATCATGTCCTGGGACACTTTTGTGAAAGCCTTGCCGCACATCGCAAAGCGCAAGCTACAGAAACAACGTCTCCGGGTGCAGGATTACCAGGGCAACCGCATCCCTGTTCGAGGACAACGACCGTCGAGGTCAAGTACGGGACATACGAAAAGACCCTGCCCATCACGTTAGTCGAGGAACCTTGCCAAGCTTGCTGGGGCTAGACTGGTTCGGGCGTTGGGAATGGGGTGACTGGCGTCCACCGGAGCGGATGCAACCTGCAAAACGCCCTAATGGAGGAATTCGCAGACGATTCGAGGACCGTTTAGGCAAGTACAAGGGACCCCTATCTCCTTCAATTTAGACCCCAAATAGCTCCCATTAGGTTAAAGGCAAGGAGGGTTCCTTTTGCACTCAAACCTAAAATCGACAAAGAGTTAGATAAATTAGTCAGCCAGGGATACTAGTGCCAGTTGACCATGCCAAATGGGAGACGCCAATCGTCACCCTATAAAACCAGACGGGTCCATAAGAATTTGTGCTGATTACAAGGCTACCTTGAACAAAGCATTGCAAAGAGCGCCTACCCAGTTCCAGTAGTGCAACACTTATTGCACTCACTAGGCACGGACAAGTTTTGCCAAATTAGACTTGGCACAAGCGTACCAACAGCTACCCGTAGATGCTAGCACAGCTGAGGCCCAGACCATTGTAACGCACCGGGTGCCTTTAAGTGCACCCGGTTACAGTTCGGGGTGAGTGTGGCCCAGGCTATTCAAAATTTGATGGGCGGCTCCTACAAGGGTTACCGGAGTCGTACCCTATTTCGATGATGTGTTGGTATCAGGGAAGATTTAAGAGAACTGGGGAAGCGATTAAGGAAAGTTTTGGCCATTTTAGGTCGGCAGGATTAAAAGTCAAAGCAAGCAAGTGTCAGATAGGGGTCGAATCTGTTGAATTTTGGGCTATAGAATAGACAAAAAGGATTCACCCACTGAGAGCAAAGTCAAGGCGATAAAGAGAGCCCCAGCACCCAAAAACAAGACAGAACTCCAGGCTTTCCTGGGTCTGGTAAACTTTACGCCGTGTTTTTAAAAGACAAGGCAACCGTTGCTGAACCGCTGCATAAATTGCTTGGAAAAACACTGCTTGGTCGTGGGGAAGTCAGAGAATAGGGCATTTGAGGCAGTAAAAGTTTGCTATCAGCGATAGCCTGTTAATACAATACAACAACAGACTGCCGTTAGTATTGGTTTGTGATCGTCCCCTATGGAGTAGGAGCGGTACTTAGCCACAGACTCCCAAACGGCACTGAAGCCCCTATAGCGTTCTATTCACGAGCGATGTCCCGGCTGAGAGGAATTACAGCCAGCTAGATAGGAGGCTCTCAATAGTGTCAGGGTGAAAAATTTCACGAATACGTTTTGGGCGAGATTTGAAATTGTTACTGATCACAGACCGCTATTGGGGTTACTGGCTGGCGACCGCCCAACGCCAGTAGCACTCTCACCTAGACTGACCAGATGGACTATTTTTTGACCGCATACTCCTACAAGCTGCAGCATCGGCCTGGAAAGGAGCTGGGGCATGCGGACGCATTGAGCAGATGCCCATTGCCAGGGAAATCGAGGACCCCACCCGGGCACACCGTTCTACTAATTGACTCTTTGGACTCGGGGCCAGTCACATCGCAGGAAGTGGCTCGGCCTCCTACCGGGACGTTGTTTTAAGGACTGTAATCAGTTGGGTTCAAGGGATGGCCCGCTGCGCCGGGCGACGTTTCAAGGAATTTGTAAAGAAAAAGGGAATTGTCTGTGCAAGGGGGGTGCCTGCTCTGGGGGGATAGGGTGGTAGTTCCAGAGAAGCTGAGAAAAAAAGTTCTGGAACTCCTGCATGAGGGTCACCCAGGAATTGTGAGGATGAAGGGTTTGGCTAGGAGCTATGTCTGGTGGCCCCTAATGGACAGGAAATCAGTGACAGGGTTGGACGATGCCAAGTATGTCAGGAATCCAGACCACTACCACCTACGGCCCCAGTTTTGGAGTGGGAGAAACCCCAAGGCCCTTGGTCCCGCATACACATTGATTTTGCCGGCCCCTTCCACGGCCAAACATTTCTAATTGTGGTGGATGCATTCTCCAAATGGCTGGAGATCATCCTAATGAAATCCACAACCGCGGAAGCTGTCATCTTAGCACTAAAACACCTTTTCGCCACGCACGGGCTACCGGACACCCTCGTGTCCGATAACGGCCCACAGTTCACCGCAGCATTATTTGAAGGGTACCTGGCTGAAGAGGGCATCCGACATGCCCTCTCAGCGCCGTTCCACCCTGCGTCGAACGGCCTTGCTGAACGTTTTGTCCGGAGTGCGAAAGAAGCGCTATCACGAAGCGGCCCCGGCGATTGGCAGGCACAAATCGACGCATTCCTAACCGTCCAACACAGGACCCCCTGTGTGGCCACCGGCCGCAGCCCAGCCGAGCTATTAATGGGGCGGAAGCTACGGTGCCCGCTAGACCGGCTACACCCGAACTACGTACAGGACGGGTTCAAAACAAAACCAGATAGAATCCGAGAGTTAAACATAGGAGACTCGGTGTGGGCACATAATTACAGCGACGGCCCTAACTGGAAGAGGGGGATAGTCATAGACAAAACGGGCCCCAAATCTTATCTAGTGGAACTAGACGATGGCAGAATCTGGAGGCGCCACATAGATCAATTAAGAAACAGATTGAGCGATAAGGCAGAATTAGGCGAGAACAGCCCTGACTATGATTTAATTAACCCCACAGCTGACCGGCGCCAAGAACAAACAGAAAGCGTAAGCAAAGAACCAAACAGAGACTTATCTGAGTCAGGCGAGGTCCAGCGACACCCTCCGGTCCCTCTAGAGGACAGCAGGTCCGAGCCGGCGAATAATCCAGGGCCGGATGGCCGGGAGGAGGAGCCCAGAGGAACGAAAAGTCCCTCCGGCAAGCTCGACTCAACTCCAGAAAGTGAACTGCGCAGGTCCGGGAGAGTCAGGAGACGCCCCACGTACCTGCAGGACTACGTAGAGAAGTAATATGCAAATATTGGCAAAGTGCCTTCTGGGAGGGAAGGAGTGTAATGTATTACTGTAAGTTTTGGCGGGAGTTTTAGGCGGGAAATATCTCGTTTCTGATTGGATGCAGCCTCAGGCTGAAGTGTATATAAGGAGAGGTTTTTCTCCAGAGTTTTGCTGGGTCACACTATATTAAAGAGCTGTTGTCACTAACCTGGTCTCCTGCCTCGTCAATACCCAAACTTAACATTAAGGTAAACTGCTCCAAACTTGATTGCAGAAAATACGACTTCAGCAACAGAGTGGTCAATGCCTGGAATGCGCTACCTGACTCTGGTTACTTCCCCAAACCCCCAAAACTTTAATCTTAGACTGTCTACTGTTGACCTCACCCCATTCTTAAGAGGTCTGTAAGGGATGTGCATAAGTCCATGTCCTACTGTTCCCATTTATTCGTATCCTTATCCTGTATTCATAATCATTTTTATCTGTTATCTTATACGTGTTTGACAAATAAAATAAACATGATGGCTCGGGAATTCTGGGAGTTGATGCCCACCCATCTTAAAGTTGCCACCGTTGAGAAACACTGAAGATATTATTGTTTGATAAAATCAAAGCTATTTATTGCAGTGCTGTTATTTCCTCCACTATTCCCAATCTGAGGTTTTAATAATATTGCTTAGCATCACAGAGGAGGCATCTGCCACATACAACATTTCCCACCAATAATGACCAGCTTGGAACCATGATGTGGTTGGCTAGGAGACAATCTCAACTCAAACCCAGTTGCTCTGCAACATTCTCATGCTGAAGGAAGCCAGCGTCACACTCCCCCGAAACAGATTTTTTTTCAACCTTGGCATCTTTTGGGAATTTTGAAGTCTCTCATTATCTTAAAATTGTCCTCGAAAGTCTATAAATTGCATTGATACGAGTTGGTCCATGCACGTGATGGAAACAAAAGCACACACTATATATGCAGTTTCTCCTTCGCAGCAGATGCCAAGTTTTGTTTATTAAATAAATTTCATTAATTTTTCTATTAATTACATTTCTTAGTGCTTAATAAACATTGTGTTGTCTGGGTATTTAATTTGCTTAACAATACAGTTTCCCTTCTTACTCTTCACCTCTTTTTCCCAACCACTGGTAAAAGAAGTTTCAAGTTTGATAATATTCTGTGTCTTGTTTCTGTTTGATTTTCAATGCAAGTCTCTCCATTTCTCCACAGTCTAGCATTTTAATTATCTCTTCATCTTGAGGTGTTTTTTCAGCTTTCCAATATAATCCTCATTGCTGTTAAAACATGTAATACTAAATTGAATTGAATTGAATTGAATTGAATTTTTTATTGGCCGTGATTGGACACACAAGGAATTTGTCTTGGTGCATACACTCTCAGTGTACATAAAAGATATATACTTCTCTTATCAATTTTTTCCTGATATTATCCCTAATAAGAATTGTTCAGATTTAAAACCTACATGTTTCCGTATTATCTTTTCCAGCCATCTTTTTTTGCCCCAATTTTTATTTTTTATTTTTAGCACAAGTCCACCACAAATAATAAAATGTGCCCGTCTTTTGATTACAGTACCTAGACACAAAGTTAACTAGACATAATAATGATTTTAAAAAAGAAAAAACATCTTGTTTTGTAGGGAATTAATTTTGTCCGGGATGAAAAGGGTGTCTGTTGCTAAGCAACCGCACCACAACTGGTCGATCGATGCGCTCGGAGCTCCCACTGCCTCCCTTTCCGGCTGAATCTGTTTTTCGGCGTTCGATTAATCTTCCCTTTCTCTCTCTCTCAAACCCGGCATCGCGTTTGGCTGGCGAGTCCCCATCTGGTGCTTAGGCTCTTTACTGCTAAGCCGCGCTCTAAAGCTTAGACGGGGCGTTCGCGTTTCCACCTTTCTGTCTCTCTCGGGCCCCTGTAGCGGAGCCACACAGAAGCGATAGAGGAGAAGGTTCGCGTGACAATCTAGCTTCAAGTGGGGGGGGGCGGGCGGGCGGGGGCACGAGACGCTCGGAAACTGGGCCAGTTGGGGGTGGAGCTTTTCGCGTGACGTCCCTAGGCGGCGCCAGATTCGAACGGCGGCGGGGAGGAATAAAGCGGCATTGGGCGAGAGCCGGCGAAGTGCGTTCCCGCGCTTTTTTGTCCTTCCTGCGCTGCCGTTTCTTTCTGAGGGAGGGTGAGAGAGAGAGAGAAAAAGCACCGTTGGGTTACCGGGCGGGGGGGCCCGTTTCCATGGCAACCCCACCCAAGCGAAGCCGGAGCGGCGTGAAGAAAATCGCCATCGAGGGTAATATAGGTAAGCCGTGAGTGGCGGGGTGGGGGAGGGAAAGAGGGTCGCAGTCTTCCAATATTTGAGGGGATGCCACAGAGAGGAGGAAGTGGGGGGGGGGGGTCCAAGCTATTTTCCCTGAAGGCCAGACGAGGAATAATGGATGGAAACTGAATATAAGGAGGAATAAGGAGGAATTTTCTTGACAGGGAGAAAAAAAATCAACCCATGGAACAGGAGTTGCCTTGTGGGAGCTTCACCATCGGTGGCTGTCAAGAAAAGACTGGACTGTCATTTGTCAGAAATGGTGTAAAACAGGGGTCTCCAACCTTAGTCCCTTTAAGACTTGTGGACTTCAACTCCCAGAGTCCCTCAGCCAGCAAAGATTTTAAACTGGTGATACGTGTTTGCACCTTGTGCTTTAATATGGCCTGTAAACTAATCCAGGGTCTCCAACCTTGGGCCCTTTAAGACTTGTGGACTTCAACTCCCAGAGTCCCTCAGCCAGCTTTTGCTGGCAGAGGGTTGCAGGAGGCCGTCGCAGCTGAAAACAGATCTCGGGAGCCCACTTTCACTGGCCGCTCAGGCGCCCAGGTGCCCCCGACATGAGTGATGTCGAACTGGCCACGCCCACTCTGGCTACGCCCACCCCAGTCCCCAAGGTCAAACACAACCCTGATGCAGCCCTCAATGAAATCGTTTGACACCCCTGGTCTATAGAGAAGGCAGTATGCACCAAATATATATTTAGCCTGTATGCATATACAGGTAGTCCTTGGCTTACGACCACAACTGGTCGATCGATGCGCTCGGAGCTCCCACTGCCTCCCTTTC
The DNA here is from genome assembly GCF_028640845.1 of Ahaetulla prasina. Classification (NCBI taxonomy): domain Eukaryota; kingdom Metazoa; phylum Chordata; class Lepidosauria; order Squamata; family Colubridae; genus Ahaetulla; species Ahaetulla prasina. Next base: position 9,445,071 of record NC_080546.1, on the reverse strand, counting down.
CGGCTGAATCTGTTTTTCGGCGTTCGATTAAACTTCCCTTACTCTCTCTCTCACAGCCGGCATCGCGCTTGGCTGGCGAGTCCCCATCTGGTGCTTAGGCTCTTTACTGCTAAGCCGCGCTCTAAAGCTTAGACGGGGCGTTCGCGTTTCCACCTTTCTGTCTCTCTCGGGCCCCTGTAGCGGAGCCACACAGAAGCGATAGAGGAGAAGGTTCGCGTGACAATCTAGCTTCAAGTGGGGGGGGGGGGGCGGACGGGGGCACGAGACGCTCGGGAACTGGGCCAGTTGGGGGTGGAGCTTTTCGCGTGACGTCCCTAGGCGGCGCCAGATTCGAACGGCGGCGGGGAGGAATAAAGCGGCATTGGGCGCAGCCGGCGAAGTGCGTTCCCGCGCTTTTTTGTCCTTCCTGCGCTGCCGTTTCTTTCTGAGGGAGGGTGAGAGAGAGAAAGAAAAAAAAGCGCCGTTGGGTTACCGGGCGGGGGCGGCGTTTCCACCTTTCTGTCTCTCGGGCCCCTGTAGCGGAGCCACACAGAAGCGATAGAGGAGAAGGTTCGCGTGACAATCTAGCTTCAAGTGGGGGGGGGCGGGCGGGCGGGGGCACGAGACGCTCGGAAACTGGGCCAGTTGGGGGTGGGGCTTTTCGCGTGACGTCCCTAGGCGGCGCCAGATTCGAACGGCGGCGGGAGGAATAAAGCGGCATTGGGCGCAGCCGGCGAAGTGCGTTCCCGCGCTTTTTGTCCTTCCTGCGCTGCCGTTTCTTTCTGAGGAGGGTGAGAGAGAAAGAAAAAAGCGCCGTTGGGTTACCGGGCGGGGCGGCGTTTCCACCTTTCTGTCTCTCGGGCCCCTGTAGCGGAGCCACACAGAAGCGATAGAGGAGAAGGTTCGCGTGACAATCTAGCTTCAAGTGGGGGGGCGGACGGGGCACGAGACGCTCGGAAACTGGGCCAGTTGGGGGTGGAGCTTTTCGCGTGACGTCCCTAGGCGGCGCCAGATTCGAACGGCGGCGGGGAGGAATAAAGCGGCATTGGGCGCAGCCGGCGAAGTGCGTTCCCGCGCTTTTTGTCCTTCCTGCGCTGCCGTTTCTTTCTGAGGAGGGTGAGAGAGAAAGAAAAAAGCGCCGTTGGGTTACCGGGCGGGGCGGCGTTTCCACCTTTCTGTCTCTCGGGCCCCTGTAGCGGAGCCACACAGAAGCGATAGAGGAGAAGGTTCGCGTGACAATCTAGCTTCAAGTGGGGGGGCGGACGGGGCACGAGACGCTCGGAAACTGGGCCAGTTGGGGTGGAGCTTTTCGCGTGACGTCCCTAGGCGGCGCCAGATTCGAACGGCGGCGGGAGGAATAAAGCGGCATTGGGCGCAGCCGGCGAAGTGCGTTCCCGCGCTTTTTGTCCTTCCTGCGCTGCCGTTTCTTTCTGAGGAGGGTGAGAGAGAAAGAAAAAAGCGCCGTTGGGTTACCGGGCGGGGCGGCGTTTCCACCTTTCTGTCTCTCGGGCCCCTGTAGCGGAGCCACACAGAAGCGATAGAGGAGAAGGTTCGCGTGACAATCTAGCTTCAAGTGGGGGGGCGGACGGGGCACGAGACGCTCGGAAACTGGGCCAGTTGGGGTGGAGCTTTTCGCGTGACGTCCCTAGGCGGCGCCAGATTCATTTGTCTTAAATGGTGTAAAATGGGTCTCCAACCTTGGGCCCTTTAAGACTTGTGGACTTCAACTCCCAGAGTCCCTCAGCCAGCAAAGATTTTAAACTGGTGATACGTGTTTGCACCTTGTGCTTTAATATGGCCTGTAAACTAATCCAGGGGACTCCAACCTTGTGCACTTTAAGACTTGTGGACTTCAACTCCCAGAGTTCCTCAGCCAGCTTTGCTGGCTGAGGGACTCTGGGAGTTGAAGTCCACGAGTCTTAAAGGGACCAAGGTTGGAGACCCCTGGGCTAATCAATAAAGCTAATTGAAACTGGTAGGGCTTTAAAAACCTAGTTATGTGTGCTCAGGCGTAGGGCTTCAAATGCGGGGCCCAATACCCTACGCCTAGAGCCGCATTTCTTGGCTTTACTGACAATTATAACAACTTTCTTGGCTATTTATTATATAAATATATATAATAAAATATATATTTATTTTGTAAAGTTGTTAACTTTTTTTTTTAATTCTTTGCCATCTGGAGTCACCTGGTTCGAGGTGGCTGCCTATAGAAATTAATAGAATAGAATAGAATAGAATAGAATAGAATAGAATAGAATAGAATAGAATAGAACAGAACAGAATTTTATTTTATTTTATTGGCCAAGTGTGATTGGACACACAAGGAATTTGTTTTGGTGCATATGCTCTCAGTGTACAGAAAAGAAAAGAAAAAAAAGCGCCGTTGGGTTACCGGGCGGGGGCGGCGTTTCCATGGCAACCCCACCCAAGCGAAGCCGGAGCGGCGTGAAGAAAATCGCCATCGAGGGCAATATAGGTAAGCCGTGAGTGGCGGGGTGGGGGAGGGAAAGAGGATCGCAGTCTTCCAATATTTGAGGAGATGCCACAGAGAGGAGGAAGGGGCGGGGGGGGGGGGTTAAGCTATTTTCCCTGAAGGCCAGACGAGGAATAATGGATGGAAACTGAACATAAGGAGGAATTTTCTGACGGGGAGAAAAAAAATCAACCCATGGAACAGGAGTTGCCTTGTGGGAGCTTCACCATCGGTGGCTGTCAAGAAAAGACTGGACTGTCATTTGTCTTAAATGGTGTAAAATGGGTCTCCAACCTTGGGCCCTTTAAGACTTGTGGACTTCAACTCCCAGAGTCCCTCAGCCAGCAAAGATTTTAAACTGGTGATACGTGTTTGCACCTTGTGCTTTAATATGGCCTGTAAACTAATCCAGGGGTCTCCAACCTTGGGCACTTTAAGACTTGTGGACTTCAACTCCCAGAATTCCTCAGCCAGCTTTTGCTGGCTGAGGGACTCTGGGAGTTGAAGTCCACAAGTCTTAAACTTAAAGGGACCAAGGTTGGAAACCCCTGGGCTAATCAATAAAGCTAATTGAAACTGGTAGGGCTTTAAAAACCTAGTTATGTGTGCTCAGGCATAGAGCTTCAAATGTGGGGCCCAATACCCTACACATAGGGCTGCATTTCTTGGCTTTACTGACAATTATAACAACTTACTTGGCTATTTATTATATAAATATATATAATAAAATATATATTTATTTTGTAAGGTTGTTAACTTTTTTTTTTAAATTCTTTGGCATCGGGAGTCACCTGGTTCGAGGTGGCTGCCTATAGAAATTAATAGAGTAGAGTAGAATAGAGTAGAATAGAATAGAATAGAACAGAACAGAACAGAACAGAACAGAATTTTATTTTATTTTATTGGCCAAGTGTGATTGGACACACAAGGAATTTGTTTTGGTGCATATGCTCTCAGTGTACAGAAAAGAAAAGAAAAAGAAAATACCTTCATCAAAGGTACAACATTTACAACACAAATGATGGTCATAGGTTGCAATTTAACTCTTAATGATAGCAACAGAAAGTTACTATCATAAGTGGAAAGAGATGACTGATGAAAACGATTAGAAGATTAATAGTAGTGCAGATTTAGTAAATAGTTTGACCTTGTTGAGGGAATTATTTGTTTAGCAGAGTGATGGCCTTCGGGAAAAAACTGTTCTTGTGTCTAGTTGTTCTGGTGTGCAGTGCTCTATAGCAGGGGTGTCCAAAGTTTTTTTGGTGAGGGCCAAATACAGAAAAATAAGCAAAGGCCCGGGCCACGGAGGGGGGGGGGGTACCAGTTCTGTGGGCGTGGCTTATTTTGGGGTGTGGCTTGGTGGTCATGTGACTGGTGGGCATGGCTAACTCCTCATGTGACTGAGTGGATGTGGCTATGGGCATAGAAACCTAAATACATAGAGACCTAAATACTGACAGCGGCTACCAGTAATCCTCGGCTTGCAACCACTCATTTAGCGACCAATACAACAGCACTGAAAAAAGTGACTTACCACCAGTCTTTGCATTTATGACCTTTGCAGCATCCCCAGTTACATCAAAAGTCAAGCTTTTGGCAGCCAGCATGTATTTACTGGGGATTTTCCGCCATCCGTCGCGAACTCTCTTCCCACTGAGGGAGACACAGCAGCCAATGGAGGGACTCCGGGGAGGCCCAGGCGAGGCCCGCACTGCTTCCTCGCAGCCACTCAGGTGTGCCACGCGGCTCCCACCCAGGCCAGAAAGGGACGGGGCTAACTAGGGGGCGAGAGTGGGCGGGCACCGGCCCCTCCTCCGAGCGCCCGAGTGGCGGCGGCGGCGGCGGCGGCGGCGGCGGCGGCGGCGGCGGCGGCGGCGGCGGCGGCGGCGGCGGCGGCGGCGGCGGCGGCGGCGGCGGCGGCGGCGGCGGCGGCGGCGGCGGCGGCGGCGGCGGCGGCGGCGGCGGCGGCGGCGGCGGCGGCGGCGGCGGCGGCGGCGGCGGCGGCGGCGGCGGCGGCGGCGGCGGCGGCGGCGGCGGCGGCGGCGGCGGCGGCGGGCCTCGGCAGCTGCGCCGCCGACCCGGCCGGGCAGCGGTGACAGCCTGAGCCGGACAGCAGCAGCAGCAGCGCGGCGGCAGCGATGCTGCTGCGCTGGCGGAACGGCTGCTGTGCGGGCGGCAGGCGCCGAGGCCACGGCCACGTCGGCGGCGGCGGCGTCACGACTGGCGGGATCGGCGGCGGCCCAGCTCAAACTCCTGCCCATGAGCGACCAGATCCGGGAGCTGCAGACCATCATCCGCGACAAGTAGCGCCCCTGAGCGCGTGCAGAGCGCCAGCGCCCGGAGAGGATCCAGCGGGGCTGGGAAGCAGGCGCCTCGCCCGCCTGGCTTCCGGGCTGCAGCCCGCGTGGGACGATGGGCGTCGCCTGCCCGCCTCTTCCTCTGTCTGGTGGGCCGGGCTGGAGCCATGGGCGTCCTGGGCGCCCCCTACAGCCCAGTGGCGGAATGGCCGGCCCGCAGCCCCGGGTGGGCGGGGATCGCCTCAGCGGAGCCACTCCGCATCTGCAACCGGGCGAGCGGCGGCTTCCTTGGGGGCCAGGACGGGGGCCGCATCCCACTGTCCACCGAGAATTTGCTGCGGGCCAATAAAAACTGACCCGCGGGCCGCAGTTGGCCCGCGGGCCGTAGTTTGGACACCCCTGCTCTATAGCGTCGTTTTGATGGTAGGATAGAATTTTTATTGAAAATTAATTAAAATAAAATAAAAATAATTGAATTTTTATTGGCCAAGTGTGATTGGACACACAAGGAATTTGTCTTTGGTGCATCTGCTCTCAGTGTACATAAAAGAAAAGATACCTTCATCAAGGTATTAAATCAATAAACTATTCCTTTTTCAAACTGGTAGCGACAACTTGCAGAATCTTACTGGCTTGACTAATAGCGTTTCTTCCTCAGCTGCAGGTAAATCTACCTTTGTGAACCTTCTCACAAAAGCCCGAGAGGAATGGGAAGTTGTTCCAGAGCCGGTGGGGAAATGGTGCAACGTTCAAGACAGCCACGACGACTGTGAGGTATGATAAATAGCGATTCTATGGAATTGGCCATCATAAGAAATAGATTTTTGAAACAAACCCAAAGAGTGTTGTGGTCCGTCAGCAGCCTGCGGAGCTGGCAACGGAGTCGGACAGGGATGAGGCTGAGGTGAGGCCAGGGCCATCGGGAAGTGAGGTGCGGACTCCAGAGCCTCCAGAGACTGATAGTAGTGAGGCAGAGGAACAGGAGGCACCTGTTCTTAATGCACGCAGAGAAGAGCTGCCAGAAGGCAAGAGCAGCTCAAGCAAAAAGGACGACTCAGGAGTAGGGCCAAGAGATGATTGGCCCCTCCCATAAGGCTTAATAACAGATCAGCACCAGTGTTTCAGCTTTGCTGGAAAACGACGTTGTAGCTGCGTCCTCTGCTTCGTGTATGTCTTTGTTTTTATGGCTTCTGGACGTTTGCCAGGAAGGGCCTTTGGCAGTTTGCCTAATTGGACTAAAGTTTGTAAGATAATGAAGAATTTGTATTTGGGAGGCATTTGTTTTACTTGGAGCTGAACGACGCTGGGAATGAAGTAATTCCCAGCTGTTCGAATAAAGTTTGTTTTTCCACGGATTAAGTTTATTACTACCTACTTGGGCCTGGGTAACAACAAAGAGGGACAAGATACCGCATGCTGCTACATTCCAAGTTAGAGAAGTTTTACAACACGGATAGGCAACTCTTAAAATGGAAGGGTGTGTCCAGAATTCGAGAACATATAAATCTAGCATTAAAACAAAAGCCAATGTTAATTCTCATGTAATTTTTATGAATGTTTAAACAGGAGCTGACAGCCTCACAAAAGAGTGGTGGAAACCTCCTTCAGATGATGTATGAGAAGCCGGAGCGATGGTCCTTTACTTTTCAAGCCTACGCCTGTCTGAGCAGAATTAGGGCTCAGCTCAAATCCCTTGAAGGGAAACTAAAAGAAGCTGAGACGGCTGTGGTTTTCTTTGAACGATCCGTTTATAGTGACAGGTACTTGTCCGATTCTTGATCACTCTCTTCTTATGTCACCTCCCCTCAGTTTTGCATCTCACCCATCCTTTAAATTTTTGGAAAAACTGAAAATCTTTCCTCTTTCCAATCACAGAATTGGTTTTTTGATACTGGTTTGGGTTAAAAGAATTCAGATACGTGAAGTTCCAACTTCCAGCTTTCTTAGCAATGGCCATTTTGACTGGCGAATTCTGGGAGATGAATTTTAAAGAGTACGTACATACTTTGGGGAAGGCTGGACTGTGGCTAGACTATAGAAGAGAGAGATAATATTGAGGGTACAGTCTAGGGTGGGCTTCTCTCTTATTTCTTTTTCTATAGCAAGGGTGTCAAATTCAAGGCCCGGGGGCCGGTTCCGGGACCACCCTAGAAACAGCAAAGGACCGGCCTGTGGTGCCTCTGCCAGCGAAAACAGAGCTTGGGAGTATCGCATGCAGCCCTCCCAAACTCCATTTTTGCTGGCAGAAGGTTGCAGGAGGCCATCGCAGCCGAAAACAGCTCATGAGAGCCGCATGCTGCCCTCCCAAGCTTTGTTTTTGCTGGCAGAGGGTTGCAGGAGGCCGTCGCAGCCGAAAACAGCTCATGAGAGCCGCATGCTGCCCTCCCAAGCTTTGTTTTTGCTGGCAGAGGGTTGCAGGAGGCCGTCGCAGCCGAAAACAGCTCATGAGAGCTGCATGCTGCCCTCCCAAGCTTTGTTTTTGCTGGCAGAGGGTTGCAGGAGGCCATCGCAGCCGAAAACAGCTCATGAGAGCCGCATGCTGCCCTCCCAAGCTTTGCTTTTGCTGGCAGAGGGTTGCAGGAGGCCGTCGCAGCTGAAAACAGATCTCGGGAGCCCACTTTCACTGGCAAAGCGCTCAGGCCGCTCCAGGTGCCCCCGACATGAGTGATGTCGAACTGGCCACGCCCACTCTGGCTACGCCCACCCCAGTCCCCCAAGGTCAAACACAACCCTGATGCAGCCCTCAATGAAATCGAGTTTGACACCCCTGGTCTATAGAGAAGGCAGTATGCACCAAATATATATTTAGCCTGTATGCATATACAGGTAGTCCTTGGCTTACGACCACAACTGAGCCCTGTGCTTCGCAAGATCTTTATTAAGTGAGTTTTTCCCCATTTAATGAACTTCTTGCCACAGTTGTTAAATGCAGTTATTAAGTTAGCAACACGGTTAAGTGAACCTGGCTTCCTCCTTGACTTTGCTTGTCAGAAGGTCGCAAAAGGTGATCACATGACCCCGAGACACTGCAACCGTCATAAATTCGAGACAATTGCCAAGCATCTGAATTTTGATAATCTGATCATGGGGATGCTGCAACGGTCGTAAGTGTGAAAAACGGTCTTAAATTGCCTTTTTCAGTGCCACTTTAACTTTGGTCACTAAAAGAACTGTTGTCAGTCAAGGACTACCTGTATAAACTAATTTCAAGTAGCTACCCTTGAATGTTCATGCGGTTGCCAGATCTTATCTAGGATCCTGTCTTTATAGCAGTTTATTTATTCTATTAATTTATATAACTACCCATCTCACAATTGCAACCGGCAGGGAAGAACTGCCAACAGTTAAACTAGCCTGTAAGAATGATTTTCTTTTTAGGAACTATATTTTGTTCCAGTTCCAAAATGAAATGTTTTCCCTTCTTATGATACTTGAAGCTAAATTGAATTCTTTATTTATTTTTTTGAAAGGTACATCTTTGCATCCAATTTATATGAATCCGATTGCATGAACGAAACAGAGTGGACTATTTATCAAGACTGGCACAGTTGGATGAATCAGCAGTTTGGATCAAGCCTTGAACTGGATGGCATTATTTATCTCCGAGCTACTCCTGAAGTAAGAAATAAAGCTTTATGAATACACTGGACATTAGAGCAGGGCTCCCCCCACCCCCACCCCAGGTCTGTGAACCAGCATTGGTCCACGGCATGCCAGCAACTGGGCTGCGCAAACAAGCGAAGCCCCATCCATGGGATGCAGGCAGCATGCGAAACCACACCCCCTCCAATCTGCGGAAAAATCTCTCTTCACAGAACCGGTCCTTGGTACCCAAAAGGTTGAGGGTCACTGTATTGAAGTACAATTCTTGGCAGACTTTTAGTTCTTGCCTCATTAATTTTAAAAATATTTTAAAAAACGATCTTTAAAGTTGTTGCTTTTTTCCTGTCAGAAAGTGGCATTTTGCTTTATTTTTAAATTTATTATTTATTAATAAAAAGTGGCGTTTTGCCTGCAAATCCTATTTTCCTTTTTTTTTTTTTTTTAGAAATGCTTGGATAGGATTTACATCCGTGGAAGGGATGAAGAGCAAGGCATCCCCATGGAATATCTGGAGAAACTCCATTACAAACATGAAAACTGGCTCCAGCATAGGACATTACGGTATTTTATTTCCACTGATTTTCTATAGAGATTCTCAGTCATCCAGATCATGGTCCCGCCAAAGGTGCTTTTTCAAAAAGCAACTGGATTTTCTTTGGGTTTTTTTCTTGAAGGCGCTTCACTTCTGTAATGTCCAGAACTGAAGAAGCTTCTTGGATGAAAAGCAAAGTGTCTTCAAGAAAAAAAACAAGGAAGTCCAGGTGCTTTGGGACTATTTCCCTGATTGTTCCTGCTACATCTGTCCGGTGGCATTCTCACAAAAGTGTTTCCCTTTGAGAGGTCAACCAATCTGTCCTTTGAACAGAGATGACATTGGGTCCTAAGCAAATATGGAGGCTATCTGTCAGCCTCCGCTCGTCCGCTCAATCTTCACTGTTATTCTAAGTGTTTTATTACTTAGTAGAGTGCTTAGCTGTTTTATTACTTCGTATAGTGTTTATGGCCTATTTCAATGTTTAATTGCTACTTTGCTGTCATGCATGATTAATGGGGTTGTGGGCCTTTAAGAGTGTTTGGCTACCATTTGCGAAGAGGGATTCAAAACTCTTGGGTCTGCGAGATGCTCCTCTCTCGCGGGCATGGCCCTCTATTTTATCAAGGGCCTACCTTAATGATGGGTTCTGGAACCCCGAGAGGTGGCATGCAGAAAAGAGGGGTTTGAGGAGTTTTTTAACTAAATTTTTTTAGGGGCTTTTAGGGGGAGGGAGGGCCAGGGTGGAGGGGAGGGTGGGTGGGTGTGGGAGGGGGCCAGACCTTGCTAGAGCTCGCGTTAGGAAGATAGGTTCGGATAATTTAGGGGGGGTGACTGTAGCCCCTGGACAAGAGTATTATTCTATCGGTACGATTTATGGGAGGGGCAGATATGGCAAAAGGAGGGGACCATATCATGTTCAGGGAGCGCGCCCGCACTGTTTACAAGCGATTGCGTGCTCCGGTCCCGCTGCCTTTTCCCATTCCCCGAGTGGTCAGATTCCTCAGGGCCGCGACCTTCGACTGATGTTATGCAATGCCAGGTCCGTTATTAATAAGGCCCCCCTCATTTCAGATCTGATACAGGAGGGGGGTGCGGACCTGATGGGCGTTACTGAGACCTGGTTGGGCACAGAAGGGGGTGTTCCCCTCGAGATGTGCCCACCGGGTTTCCGCGCATTTCATCAGCCGAGGGTTCAAGGCAGGGGTGGGGGGGTTGCGGTTATTATAAATGAAAGTTTGGATCCGAGGGAGGTCTCTGTCCCGCAGACAGCTGGCTGTGAGTCTCTCTTTGTGCGGTGGGGCCATGGGGTACAGATGGGTTTACTGGTCACGTACCTGGCTCCCTGCCACGTGACAGCAGCCCTGCCCGAGCTGCTCGACGTGATAGCCGAGGCGGCAGTTGATACCCCCAGGCTTATGGTCATGGGGGATTTCAATCTGCCGTCAGTAGGTGAGTCATCGTCGTCAGCTCGGGAGTTCATGGCCTCCATGGCAGCCTTGGACCTGACCCAGTTAGTGAATGGTCCCACACACACTGGGGGACACACGCTGGACTTGATTTTTGTCTCGGGACAGTGGCTGAATGATCTGGATGTGGGGGATTTAGTCATTACTCCCCTGCCGTGGACAGATCATTCTCTCCTTCGCCTGGACTTTCGGACCGCAGACCCTCACCGCAGGGAGACGGAGCCAGTTCGCTGGTTCCGTCCCAGGCGCCTGATGGACCCGAGTAGGTTCCTGATGGAGCTTGGGCCATTTCCTGAGGAGCTGGCCCACGGCTCGGCCAAGGAACTCGCTGCCACCTGGGAAAGGGCGGCGGCAGGGGCTTTGGATCGCATCGTGCCGATGTGGCCTCTGACCCGGCGCTGCTCTCGACCGGCTCCTTGGTTTACTGAGGAGCTGAGAGAGATGAAGCGCCGGAGAAGACGCCTAGAGAGCGCCTGGAGGGCCAGCCGCTCCGAATCTGACCGAACACTAGTACGGTCACATATTCAGACCTATCTAGTGGCAATAAGGACGGCAAAGCAAGTATACTTGGCTGCCCTTATAGCATCGGCAGATAACCGCCCAGCCGCCTTGTTTAGAGCGACCCGCTCCCTTCTGTTTCAGGGGGCTCGGGAGGACCCCTTGCAAGGTCGGGCTGAGGAATTTGGAAGTTATCTGCACGATAAAATCGCTCAGATCCGGGATGGGTTGGACACAGATTGGGTAGATCCGGACGGGATGACGCGGGCACGTCTTGAGAACATTGTTTGGGCTGAGTTTGATCCTGTGACTCCCGATGACATGGACAGGATACTGGGGAGGTTGAATGCCACCACATGTTTATTGGACCCGTGTCCCTCCTGGTTAGTACTGGCTACCCAGGAGGTTACACGAGGCTGGCTCCAGGGAATTATCAGCGCTTCTCTGAGGGAGGGAGTCTTCCCAGCCGCCTTGAAAGAGGCGGTGGTGAGGCCCCTCCTTAAGAAGCCTTCCCTGGACCCAGCTATTTTAGCTAATTATCGTCCAGTCTCCAACCTTCGCTTTCTGGCGAAGGTTGTAGAGAGTGTGGTGGCTTGGCAACTCCCCCAGTACCTGGAGGAAACTGTTTATCTAGACCCGTGCCAGTCCGGCTTCAGGCCTGGGTACAGCACAGAGACGGCTTTGGTCGCGTTGGTTGATGATCTCTGGAGGGCACGGGACAGAGGTTGTTCCTCTGTTCTTGTCCTGTTAGATCTATCAGCGGCGTTCGATACCATCGACCATGGTATCCTGCTGCGGCGGTTGGAGGGCTTGGGGGTGGGAGGCACCGTTTTACGGTGGTTCTCCTCCTACCTCTCCGACCGCTCACAGATGGTGTTGACAGGGGGGCAGAGATCGACCCCTAGGCAACTCACTTGTGGGGTGCCGCAGGGGTCGATTCTCTCGCCCCTCTTGTTCAACATCTATATGAAGCCGCTGGGAGAGATCATCCGTGGTTTCGGGGTGAGCTGTCAGCTGTATGCTGACGACACTCAATTGTACATCTCCACCCCGAACCACCCCAACGAAGCCGTCGATGTGATGACTCAGTGTCTTGAGGCCATTCGGGTCTGGATGGGGACGAACAGGCTCCAACTCAACCCATCCAAGACGGAGTGGCTGTGGATGCCGGCGTCCTGGCGCAGTCAGCTTACTCCATCGCTGACTGTGGGGGGCGAATCGTTAGCCCCCAGGGAATCGGTGCGCAATTTAGGCGTTCTCCTGGATGTACGGCTGTCTTTAGAAGACCATTTGACAGCCGTCACCAGGGGAGCTTTTCATCAGGTTCGCCTGATTCGCCAATTGCGCCCTTTCCTGGACTGGGAAGCGTTATGCACGGTCACTCATGCCCTCGTCACTTCCCGTCTGGATTACTGCAATGCTCTCTACATGGGGCTCCTCTTGAGGAGCACCCGGAGGCTCCAACTGGTGCAGAATGCGGCCGCGTGGGGGATTGAGGGAGCTCCTCATAGCTCCCATGTAACACCTCTCCTGCGTAGGCTGCATTGTTTGCCGGTGGTCTTCCGGGTGCGCTTCAAGGTGTTGGTTATCACCTTTAAAGCGCTCCATGGCATTGGACCGGGATATTTACAGGACCGCCTGCTGCCGACAGTTACCTCCCATTGTCCGATACGTCCAGTGCGCGCCCACAGGGAGGGTCTTCTTAGGGTGCCGTCGGCTAGTCAATGTCGGCTGGCAGCCCCCAGGGGAAGGGCGTTCTCTGTGGGGGCCCCGGCTTTATGGAATGAGCTGCCGGTGGGACTCCGTCTCCTCCCTGATCTCCGGACCTTTAAGCGCGAGCTCAAGACTTTCTTTTTTCACCAAGCGGGGCTGGCCTGATTGATTTTAGTATGGGGATTTTAGTGGGTTTTTTATAGGGTTTTACCTGGGTTTTAGTTTTGATAAATTTTAGCTAATATTTTAATGTTACAGCGATTGAATCAGTTTTTTAAATTTGATAGTGTATTTTAAATTTTTGGGGATTCTTGTTGTTTTATTGGCTGTACACCGCCCTGAGTCTTCGGAGAAGGGCGGTATAAAAATATGAATAAATAAATAAATAAATAAATAAATAAAAGATTCAAATTGTCATTGTGCAACTATCAACGAACTCTGCATACCAGACAGAGGTAAAAGTAAAAGTACCTTTCTGTATAATATGGAGTCGGGGTTTTCCTTTCTTGAGTATTGATCGGAGGCAATCTGACACTATCACTGGAAATTGTGTCTTCCCTGGTGAACTAGGGATTTGGGTGGTCCAATCTCAGGATAACAGGGTTGGGAGGGACCTTGGAGGTCTTCTAGTCCAACCCCCTTCTCAGCAAGAAACCCTAAACCAGATTTGTTAAACTGGTGGTCCACGGACAAGATGCATCATGCGCAGGCCACGTCCACCACAGCTATACAAAGGCAAAAAATGTTGCGGTATGTCACAATACGTCCATGATGCGATCGAGTTTGACACCCATGCTCTACACTAGGAGTCTGCAAACTTGGCTGTTTTAAGACTTGTGGACTTCAGCTCCCAGAGTTCAAGTCCACAAGTCTTAAAACAGCCAAGTTTGCAGACCCCTGCCCTACACAATTTCAGACAAATCATTGTCCTATTTATAGTCACATGAATTTGTTAGATAAAAAAACATTAGTTGAAATATTTGAGCTGGTAGAAATCGTTAGAAACTTGCCATTTCTAAAAATATATCTATTTTCATTATTGACTAAATTTAAAAGCTCTTTTTATCGCTCTTTAATATCGTAATTAGTGTGGCTAATTATCGGCCTGGACAATTCTGGCTTTTAAAGACATATTAGCAAAGTGTAGGATTCAAGGTATAATGGGGCTTGCTTCAGAACAGGTGTTATAGGATTTCTATATTTTCTGAATGAAATTCTCTACCTTTCTTAGGTTTCCAATTCAAATTGCGGTTTTTGTTGTTTACAGAACAGAGTTTGAATACTTGCAAAAGGTACCCGTTCTAACCCTGGATGTAAATGAAGATTTCAAAGGCAACAGAGACAAACAGGAAAATATGATTGAGAAGGTAAAACTTACCAAAGAGTACTACTTTATATGTTTCCAAGTGACTCCGTTAATAATCAAGAGCTCCGTCCTTGATTGTGTCTATTGAAATCTGCATGCCCAGCTAGGGAATTCTGGGAGTTAAGTCTTAAAGTTGCCAAGTTTGACAAACACTGCTTTAGGACATTTTTCATACACTGTCATAAGATACCAATTGGTGTCATATCCTTAAACCTCGGCCACTAATTAAGCAAATTCCCTTAATAAGTGCTTCCGACAGCAGACACATCTAACAAACCCAGGGTAAATTAAGATCAAATAATTTTTCTGGATACCATATTTATAGATCCTTAAGTATGTGCATATTCAGATATTCTCAGAACTCACTTTTATTTAGCTGGTCTGTTAAACTGCTACTTTTACTCTTTTTATTTTGCAGGTCCAAGAATTTTTAAGCACATTATAGCATTTCTAGAAGTCTAACTGAAGCCGAGTGTTCCCACCATTTGGATCAGTTATTCATTTTATCAATGCTTGACTTTGCTTAACCAGGTTCAACTATATTGTGTGGTTAAATATTGCTACAAGCTGGTTTTCAGTTTGCTGGGTGTCCAGGTTCCTTATGCGAATGAAGTCTTCGCTGGGCGTGAGCATTTGTTGCCAAAAACAGCTGAAGAGACGACTTGCTGTAACAACCATAACATTATTTTTATAGCATGAATGAAACAGTCAAATCTACTGATGTCTCTGTAATTAGCAAAACTTGGAAGATAGGTCAAATTTCATCACATACATTTTAATCATCTATATTCCTGTGGGATGATATATGGCAGCAACTTCCTCCCTATAAGATGGAGATAAAAAGGTTCCCAAGCTTGCATTTTACCCTCAATTATATATTTAAGTAACTGAAGCAAATTTTTTTAGCTTGATGTAAGTTAGCAAAAGCATTTCCCTGGAGTGTGGAGACAATTGACGGGTAAACGGTAAAAGCAGCCAGTCATTCTTTTATGTGTGTTTTGCGATGTTGCATACATGTTCAAAAGGAGTACAGTTTGCATTGCGGTGGTCTAGCACTGCTTGGGTCAGGTGTCTAAATTGTATTGGTCCTGAATCCACCTGTGTTCTCAAGGCAAACCCCTCAGTTTTCTAGCATAGGCTATTGCAGTGATGGCTAATCTTTCTGCCATTGCGAGCCAGGAGCTAGGGGGGAGTCGCGTGTGTGCCCACACCCATAATTCTATGCGTCCCACTCCCATGCATGCGCGTGCGACCCCGCTTCCCCCATTCCTGGCATGCAATGGCACGGTAAGCCCGTTTTTTGCTCTTCCCAGCCTCCAGAGCCTTTCTAGGAGTCTCGGGAGGGCGAAAATGGCCTTCCCCACTCTCTTGAAGGCAGGAAACAGCCTGTTTCCCTGCTTCTGGTGGGCCCAGAAGGCCCGTGCACACGCCAGAGCTGAGCTCGCGTGCGCACCGATATGGCTACACCATCACAGGGCTATTGACTTCTTCCTGTAGAAGAAAATGCCCAGAGTAAAGCATTTATGACTTCTCCTCAGATTCAACTTGCTCTTTCCTTCACTCAGAAAGTCTTGCCAAGCTATGCATCAAAGTTACAGGCGTGCCAAACAGGATCCCTTAGGTAAATCAGGACTATTTAATGACTTCGGCATTACCCCAAAATGTGTGTTTTATTTAATGTTCTCTGCGTTAGATTGATCCAAGGCAGGGGTGTCCAACCTTGCAACTTTAGCTGGCTGGGGAATTCTGGGAGTTGAAGTCCACAGAAAGTTGCATGGTTGGACACCCCTGGACTAAGGCGTAACTGGTTGCAACCGGTTTGTATTTAGCTGCTTTCTTGCTTCATGTTTTCATCAATTTTAACGTACTGCTAAATATTCCACTTAAACTTGGAGTTGTTTTCTTAAAACACTTGGACCCATTCGATATTGTCATACAAATACTGGAAAGGAACTTCAGAAGTAACTGTGGCTTAACTTATTAATCTCTTTACCATTTCACGTTTTAAAACTGCAAAGCATCGAATTGTGTAGCCCCCTGAAAATGGATTTATTCTTACAAGGTGTCTTTAAGTATAGTCAACGAGTCCACGTTTTTAGCTTCCTAAGATGTACGATATTTGATCACCTTGGAAACTTTTTTGATGAAATAAAGGTCGAAAATACCGCATGTCTGTATCATTAATCATATCAGTAAATCTTAATCATGTATCAATATAATTCTTAGGCTCCAGGCTGGTTTTTTGCTGCTTTTTCTTTTTAAAAATGCTAAGATCGCAGAACTTTTTTTTTTTTAAAAAAAGGAAGAAACTTAGCGATATTTTGTGCTCATATTTCCAGAATATATTCTATACTGAAGCCTCAAACATTGTTGGCTGAGACATTTATAGAATAAAGAAGTGTCTGGGCTAGAGCAGCAGTCAAAGTTTTCTGCCAGTCCTGTAGCCACGGCAGCTGGTCTGTGCATAAAATAGCTGTATCACCCAGCAACAGCGCCCATCTACTTCCTCCTGAGCCCATAAGCATTCTTTGTATTCATTGTTGCCATTAAAACTGGTTTTACTGTCTGCAAAAAGTCCTCTTAAAAGCCTGATGTTGCAAAAAGCATGGATTAATGAGACCCAGAGCAAGAAAAATCAACCCCATACCGGATTTAAAACATCATCATCTTCTCAGTAGCTTATCCAGGTGTGCCTTGTGTATTTCCAAAACAACCTTTGCAGTTCTTGACAAATGAGAGCTTCAAGAGAATGGTGGGCATAGATAACAGGTGTGAACTCGGTCCCAGTGTCCCAATCATGATGCCAAGACTGTGGTTTGGTTGGTTTTGGTTTAGCAACTAATGAATCCATAACAAGGTTTATGGAAGGATTACAGGGAGTCCTTGACTTAGGACCACAGCGGAGCCCACAATTTCTGTTGTTAAGCAAGACAGTTGTTAAGTGAGTTCTGCCCCATTTTACAACCTTTCCTGCCACAGCTGTTGAATGAATCCGTCAGGGCAGTTGTTAGTAATACGGTTGTTAAGTGAATCCAGCTTCCCCATTGACTGCTTGTCAGAAGGTCACAAATGTTGATCGCGTGACCCCAGGACACTGCAACCGTCATACATGTGAGCCAGTTAGCTCACGTGCCCAGTGAGGAGATGCTGCAACGGTCATAAGTGAAAAATGATCATAATTCACTTTTTTCCTGTGCTGATGTAACTTCAAATAGTCACTAAATGAATGGTTATAAGTCAAGGACTACCTCTATGAAAATAATTTGGAAGTGCTTTGGACTTCACATGAACTCCGTCTGCCCATGTAATTTTGAACAGTCCCAAAATGAACTGTAGGTCAAAGACTACCTGTATTCATAAATAACTACTGTTTTTTTTTTAAAAAAAATACTTTCTAGAATAGAATAGAATTCTTTTTTTGGAACAGTGTGATTGGACACAAAAGGAATTTGTCTTTGCTGCCTATGCTCTCAGTGTACATAAGAAAAAATAAAATTTATTTGTCAAGAATCATAAGATACAACACTTAGTGATAGTCATAGGATATTAATGAGCAATCAAATCATAGTAGGAAACAAAAGCAATAGAAGTTGTAAAACTACAAGTAACCTGGATGTAGCCGTTAGTGGGAAGAGGTAAGTAATAGTAATACAGTCTTAGTAGTTAATTTGACAGTATTGAGGGAATTGTTTGTTTAGCAGAGTGATAGCCTTCGGGAAAAAACAGTTCTTGTGTCTAATTGTTCTGGTGTGCAGTGCTCTATAGTGTCATTTTGAGAGTAGGAGTTGAAACAGTTTATGTCCAGGATGCGAGGGGTCTGTAAATATTTTCACAGCCCTCTTTTTGATTCGTGCAGTATACAGCTCCTCAATGGAAGGCAGGTTGGTAGCAATTATTTTTTCTGCAGTTCTAATTATCCTCTGAAGTCTGTGTCTGTCTTGTTGGGTTGCAGAACCAAACCAGACAGTTATAGAGGTGCAAATGACAGACTCAATAATTCCTCTGTAGAACTGGATCAGCAGCTCTTTGGGCAGTTTGAGTTTCCTGAGTTGGCTCAGAAAGACCATTCTTTGTTCTTTCTGCACCATTCTCTACAAGTTTTTGGGGGGTTTGCCAGCAGGAAATTTGCCATTATTTCTATTTCTATTTCTATTTTATTTTGTCACAACAGTATACACAAACATCAACATAAAACAACAACACATCATATAAACATACATATATACCAGAGCATATAAAACATTTCCTAGACCAATTCTAGAATACAGCTCGCCTGTTTGGAACCCTCACCACATCTCTGACATCAATACAATTGAACGTGTCCAGAAATATTTTACAAGAAGAGTTCTCCATTCCTCTGAAAACAACAAAATACCTTATCCCACCAGACTTGAAATCCTAGGCTTAGAAAACTTGGAAGTCCGTCGCCTTCGACAAGACCTAAGTTTAACTCACAGAATCATCTATTGTAATGTCCTTCCTGTTAAAGACTACTTCAGCTTCAATTGCAATAATACTAGAGCAACCAATAGATTTAAACTTAATGTCAACTGCTTTAATCTAGACTGCAGAAAATACGACTTCTGTAACAGAATCATCAGTGCTTGGAATACTTTACCTGACTCTGTGGTCTCTTCCCATAATCCTAAAAGCTTCAACCAAAAACTTTCTACTATTGACCTCACCCCATTCCTAAGAGGACCATAAGGGGCGTGCATAAGCGCACAAACGTGCCTACTGTTCCTGTCCTATTGTTTTTTTCTTTTCTACTTCCTATATATATATATATGCTTATACCTCCTTATATTTACTCATATATGTGTTTATATATTATATAATCTTTTTGTACGATACCTACATATGTTGTTATGACAAATTAAATAAATAAATAAATATAAGCAAAAGTATGCAACAACTATATTAATTTGATATAATGAAAGGGAACAATAGGACAGGAACGGTAGGCACTTTTGTGCTCTTATGCACGCCCCTTATAGTCCTCTTAGGAATGGGGTGAGGTCAATAGTAGACAGTTTTTGGTTGAAGTTTTTGGGATTTTGAGAAGAGAGAAGAGCCAGGTAGTGTGTTCCAAGCGTTAACAACTCTGTTGCAGAAGTCATATTTTCTGCAATCAAGATTGAAGTGGTTAACATTAAGTTTGAATCTATTGTTTGCTCTTGTATTATTGCGATTGAAGCTGAAGTAGTCTTTTACAGGACATTGCAATAGATGATTCTGTGTGTTAAACACAGGTCTTGTCGGAGTTGGCAGAGTTCTAAGTTTTCTAATCCCAGGATTTCAAGTCTGGTGGTATAAGGTATTTTGTTGTTTTCAGAGGAGCGGAGAACTCTTCTTATAAAATATTTCTGGACGCTTTCAATTGTATTAATGTCAGAGATGTGGTATGGGTTCCAAATTTCCAAATTTTTCCAAATATTCCAAATATTTCCAAATCATGGCCAGAACCAACTGCTTGTTGAGAGTTATAAATTCTATTGGGTTATATTTGCAGATCCCTCGCATCCTGGACATAAACTATTTCAACTCCTTCCCTCAAAATGACGCTATAGAGCACTGCACACCAGAACAACTAGACACAAGAACAGTTTTTCCCCGAAGGCCATCACTCTGCTAAACAAATAATTCCATCAACACTGTCAGACTATTTACTGAATCTGCACTACTATTAATCTTCTCATAGTTCCCATCACCAATCTCTTTCCACTTATGACTGTATGACTATAACTTGTTGCTGGCAATCCTTATGATTTATATTGATATATTGACCATCAATTGTGTTGTAAATGTTGTACCTTGATGAAGGTATCTTTTCTTTTATGTACACTGAGAGCATATGCACCAAGACAAATTCCTTGTGTGTCCAATCACACTTGGCCAATAAAATTCTATTCTATTCTATAAAAAGTCCACCGTTGGAAAACCTTCCGCCAGTTCTTTCACTGTCTGTAACACAACAGCTGTGTCAGGGTCCCATGTGCTTTTTGGCAGGACCCGCCAAGAATTCCTTAAACCTTAACCTGAGACTGTCAAACCGCAACATCTCGATGGGCCACGACCATTTGGGAAAATGCATTGCGGTGCCACATGGGGCCGCTGCCGGCTTGCTCTTCGCCAACCAGGATTTTAAAACTGTCAACCTGCTGTAGCCAAATCAGGAGAGGTCACTCCTTTTCCTTCTCCCCTGACCCACCCACCCGCATTAAGTACTTTGTAAACGGCCTTCTGAATTGGCAAGGGCTAGAAGAAAGCCGGAAGGATTTAAACAGAAATATTGTCTATATGCTGGGAATTCTCTGGCAATCTTTCGCCTTCCCAGCTGTTCAGCTCTGCGGTGAGATGGAAATGCTTAGATAACGCTAATCCTGGCGTGGCCGCCTGAGAATTATCTTCCAGGCAAAATGTATCGGGCCCCCATCCAAACAGCTGGCCCAGTCCTGTTTCTCCACAGGTTATCAAGCAAGAACAGCAACCCCTATTATTAATATAATTAATAGAGGCGCTCGGTTGCGGTAAGTCATAGAAATTGAGGCTCACTTATCTTTAAGTACACATCAGACTTTCTCTGCCTTAAACCTGCCGGCATTTTGCATGCCCCTAGTTTCTAAGGAGAAGAGGAAGAAAGATTTCTTTTTTTTATATAAATAATTTTTATTTCCATTTTCCAACATCATATTTATGTACAAACTATTATCCATCATTAATCATTAAATTTTTATTTATTACTGATTCAGGCCTGCCCGATTGCCACTTCCTTTCTTCACAACCTCCCTCTCTACCCTCTACTACTTTCCCATCCATCCTCATCTCCTTCACTTTACTACTTCCTCTCCTCCTTCTCCACTCCTCCCTTCTTCCACCCTATCTAACCTTCTTATTCCCCTCCTCCTTCTCTACTCATTCCTACCTACTTTCTTCCCTCCTTCTACTCCTCTCTCCTTTTCTTCCTGAAATGGCAGTCGAGCATCCCCAATATCATTTAAATTTTTTTAATTTCATATCTTCAAAAATTACTGTACATTAATAATCAATCCATGTATCATTTCCCCCCCTTCCCCCCTCCTCCCCCTTCCCCCCCCAGACTTCCCAGAGCAAATACCGGGTATTATGACCAACAATCACAAACTAACGTATACAAAATATACATAACCTCCCACCTTTAAAAATTTAAAACTTTAGATCCCCTCACAATAAAAATAAAAAGATAGGAAAGAAAATAAAAAAAAAAGAAGAGAAGCAATACCAACTTCACATATTACTTCTTCTTACAGTCCATTTTTAAAATTAATCCATCTTCTCAAATTCAATTTTTTTTTCCCACTTGTATATTCCTTCAAATTTCATAAGTCCATTTCTCAAATTACTGTCCATCTTCTCGAACTCAAATTTTTATCACTTATATATTTCTTCAATTGCCATAACATTTAATGTCCGTTCTTCTTACAGTCCATTTTAAAAATTAGGAAGAAAGATTTCTAAATTAAAAGTCTAGACATTTTTCAGGCTTTCTGTATAAAGTAAGTACCTTGATTTATGACCACAGTTGAGCTAAGATTTCCCATTGCTAAGCAAGACAGTTGTTAAGTGAGCTTTGTCCCTTTTACTGCCCTTTCTTGCCATTAAGTGAATCACCGCCGTTGTTCAGTTCGTAACACGGTCCTTAAGTGAATCTGGCTTCCCCATTGACTTTGCTTTGTCAGAGGGTCGCAAAAGGGGATCTAGGTGACCCCAGCATATTGCAACCGTCGTAGGTATGAACCATCGAAATTTTGATCACATGACCACGGGGGTTGCAACAGTCGTAAGTGTGAAAAATTCAGTTCAATTTCATTGCACACGTGTTGTGCATTGACAATAAAGGTTTGATTTTGTTTTGTTTTTTTCCTCCAAATGGTCATAAGTCACTTTTTTAGTGCCGTTGTGACTTTGAACGGTCACTAAATGAGCTATTGTAAATCGAGGACTATCTGTACAGGATCGGCCACAGTAGGGTTGATGTTGCAGGTTAAATCGTGCAGCAGAGCCTCCGCTGGGTTTATGATGTGGGTTTATAAGACGCCTACAGTATCTTTTCATCCCTGCGATAGACGAATGCTTGTGTCACAACTGCACTGTGTTGCTTTTCTCCATAATCTTCTCATTCCAATCTTCTGTCTGGCTTGAATCGCTTCCTCATTCTTGGTTTCATGTTTTCCAAATCAAATCAGTTCTTTATCCCCACCCTCTTCTCTCTCACACACACAAACACACACACACATACATATACACACACACACAAACGCACAGCACAGGTTTTTTTTCTCCCACTGATGATCTGCCTGCCCTGTCAGGAGCAAAATTTCATCCGCTGATTTTTATCAGCAACCTGATCTTAATCCCTTCCATCGGTTTCCCAATCTCAAACACGGTTCCTGCTGAATATTCCATCTATTGTCCTTTCATAACCTTAAACAACCTCGGCTGATCTCGGGAACACTAAACATGGTTGGAGGACTCAGTTAAACACCAGGCAGGGACAAAGCATATCCATGCTGCTCCAACGCAGCTCCCCAACCACCTCTGTGAGATGAATAGAATAGAATAGAATACAATAGAATAGAATTAGAATAGAATAGAATAGAATAGAACATAGAATAGAGTAGAGAAGAGAAGAGTAGAATAGAATAGAATAGAATAGAATAGAATAGAATAGAATAGAATTAGAATTAGATTTAGAATTAGAATGAGAATGAGAATGAGAATGAGAATGAGAATTAGAGTATGTCAGCTATGGCTGAGTAGAGTAGAGTAGAGTAGAGTAGAGTAGAATAGAATAGAATAGAGTAGAATAGAACAGAATAGAATTAGATTTAGATTTAGATTTAGATTTAGATTTAGATTTAGATTTAGAATTAGATTTAGAATTAGAATTAGAATTAGAATTAGAGTATGTCAGCTCTGGTTGAGTAGAATAGAATAGAATAGAATAGAATAAACAGAGTTGGAAGGGACCTTGAAGGTCTTCTAGTCCAACCCCCTGCCCAGGCAGGAAACCCTACACCACTTCAGACAAATGGTTATCCAACATCTTCTTAAAAGCTTCCAGTGTTGAAGCATTCACAACTTCTGGAGGCAAGTTGTTCCACTGATTAATTGTTCTCCCTGTCAGGAAATTTCTCCTTAGTTCTAAGTTGCTTCTCTCCTTGATGAGTTTCCACCCATTGCTTCTTGTCCTGCCCTCAGGTGCTTTGGAGAACAGCTTGATTGCCTCTTCTTTGTGGCAGCCCCTGAGATATTGGAAGACTGCTATCATGTCTATATAAAAGATGTTTGGAAGACATCTTCTATATATCAGGTAGTCCTTGACATATGACCATAATTGAGCCCAAAACATCGGTTGCTAAGTGAGACAGTTGTTAAGTGAGTTTTTCCTCCTTTTACAATCTTTCTTGCCACAGTTGTTAAGTTAGTAAAGGTTGTTAAGTGAATCCAACTTCCCCATTGAGTTTGCTTGTCAGAAGATGGCAAAAAGTGATCACGTGACCCAGGGGCGCTGCAACTGTCATATATATGAGTCAGTTGCCAAGCGGCCAAATTTTGATCAATGGGAATGCTGCAATGGTAATAAATATGAAAAGTCACGTTTTTCAGGGCCGTTGTAACTTCGAATGGTCACTAAACGAATGTTTGTAAGTCAAGGGCTACCTCTATTTGTAAAATGACAGTACAGGTAGTCCTCGAGTTACGATCACAATTGAGCCCAAAATTTCTGTTGTTAAGTGAGACGTTTGTAGTTTTGTCCTATTTTACCACCTTTCTTGCCACAGTTGTTAAGTGAATCGCTACGGTTGTTAAGTTAGCAACACCGTTGTTAAGTGAATCTGGCTTCTCCATTGACTCTAATTGTCAGAAGGTTGCAAAAGGGGATCACATGATCCCTGGATAGTGCAACTGTCATAAGTACATGCCAGTTGCCAAGCATCCGAATTTTGATCATGTGACCCTGGGGATGCTGCAATGATTGTAAGTGAGGAAAACAGCGTCACTGTTTTCAGTGTCGCAACTTTGAACTCTTGCTAAAGGAACGATTGTCAGTCGAGGACTACTCGTGTTCATAACATTCATAAAGTTCATAGAATCCTTTCAGAATCACCAATATGCAACCAAAACGAATATATGAGGGCATTTTCTAACATTTGACTGCTTCGTGCAACACCTGCAACCAGCCTGTCAAGGAATTGCGCAGCCGGTGTCCAAATGAGTCAGTAACGCAGACACCAGTTTTGCAGTTTTATATAAATATATTTTACATTTCTATTTATATCAGCCGAGATAGTCAGGCACATCGCTACATCGTGAGGTAAAACGTCAAGTAAAATCGCAGAACAGCCTACAGAACACCCAGAAGGAGAAAAAGGCGGGAAAAAAGGGAAACGCCCCTTTTACACCCAGCGACCAATCCTAACGTAGATTGCCTCATTCAAGCGACACTTGGATTGATTGATTGATTGATTGGAGAGCCGACACTCTCCAATCAACCAACTACAACTGTGTGTTCTGGCCCATTATACACTTTACTGTCCCAGAAATAATAAAATAAAATAAAATAATAAAATAAAATAATAAAATAAAATAAATTAAAATAAAAATTATTAAATTAATAAATTAAATTAAATTAAATAATCAAATCAAATCAAATCAAATCAAATCTGAACACAGCCCAAAGTCAATCCTTGCTTAAGAAGACTGTTTTCCACCCAAGATGAACAAGATTGCCTTCAGCTTGGGCCGTTCAACAGCCTCGATCGCTTTCGACCCCGGATCTCATTCTTTGGAGCTGGGCAACTATAGCCATGGATCCTAATTTCGCTTTTCAGCCGATTCATATTTCAGTTGCCGGTGCCAACTTGGCAAAGTGCCTTCCAGCTGCGAATCTGTTCTGCAAACTTTCCTGCACCCAGCCCTAGTTTCAGCGCGTGTGCTATGCAAATGTCACCACCCCGATGAGTAACGATTTTCGTGACCGTTTCCACCGTACTGCGAAAGCCGCAGCAGAGAAAGTTTGCCTATTGCTCATACCAGGATGTGGTGTGCATACAACTGTCTACCTCTGAGAAAAGCAACTCATTAAGGGGGGGGCGGGCAGTGGAGGGTGAGCTGGGGGTGGGTGGGAGTTACTCATTGGCAGGAATCTACCAGATTCCTAAAAGCACTACTCAAGGGTGAGTTCATGATCCTGGGCTCCTGCTTCCTGCTGTTAGTTCTCATGGTCTAGCCATCAGGGTTGATGGGCGCCAGTGGACTGTTCAGATTCATGTTCTGCTCAAAGCAAAATTGGGTATTTTCAGGGCCACATTTCCCCAGTGGGATAATTTATTGAGCTGGAGTTTTTTGCATGCCCATAGGATAGGATTAAAGAGGGGAAAAAAGAAGGGGCTATCTTCCTATCTTCCTTCCTTCCTTCCTTCCTTCCTTCCTTCCTTCCTTCCTTCCTTCCTTCCTTTCTCCCTCCCTCCCTCCCTCCCTCCCTCCCTCTTGCCTTCCGCCTTCCTTTCTCCCTCCCTCCCTCCCTCCCTTCCTCCCTCCCTCCTTTCCTTCCTGCCTTCCTCTTGCCTGCCTGCCTGGCCTTCCTTCCTTTCTCCCTCCCTCCCTCCCTCCGTCCCTCCCTCCTTTCCTTCCTACCTTCCTCTTGCCTTCCTTCTTTCATCCCTTGCTTTCTTCCTCTTGCCTGCCTGCCTTCCCTCCTTCCTTCCTCTTGCCTTCCTCCTTCCTTTCTCCCTTTCTCCTTCCCTCCCTTCCTCTTGGCCTCCTCCTTTCTTTTCCCCTTCCATCCTGCCTTCCTTTCTTTCTCCCTCCCTCCCTCCCTTCCTCTTGCCTTCCTTCCTTCCTTTCTTCCTTCCTTCCTCTCTCCCTCCCTCCCTCCTTTCCTTCCTGCCTTCCTCTTGCCTTCCGCCTTCCTTTCTCCCTCCCTTCCTTCCTCTTGCCTTCCTTCCTTCCTTCCTTCCTTCCTCTTGCCTTCCTCCTTCCTTTCTCCCTTTCTCCCTTTCTCCCTTTCTCCCTCCCTCCCTTCCTCTTGCCGTCCTCCTTTCTTTTTCCCTTCCTTCCTTCCTGCCTTCCTTCCTTTCTCCCTCCCTCCCTCCCTCCCCCCCTCCCTCCCATTCTTCCTTCTTCCCTACCTTCTTCCCTTCTTCCCTCACTCTTTCTCCTTCTTCCCTCCCTCTTTCCCCTTCTTCCCTCCCTCTTTTTTATTTTTAGTAGTATTTTGAATACAAAATATAAACATTAAAGAAAAGATGAGAATTAGAGAAAAAGAAAAACAAGACAAAAGGGAAGAGAAGGAACAAAAAAACTTAGAATCATTACTTCCACCCTTCTTTCTATTGAGTAGTTGCCATCTTCCTCTTCCCCTCCCACTTTAACCTTTTTTTTTTTACTCCTCAGATCCATAAATCATAAAATTCAGTCCATCAGCATCCATCATAACGTTGAATGGACACTTAGCAGTTGGGCAGAAAGCGTCATAAATCGAGGACTACCTGTAATCACTTTATCTACTTACTACCCTTCATTTAGTGACCATTTGAAGTTATAACATGGGAAAAAGTGACTTACTTTATTATTATTTATTATTTATTAGATTTTTATACCGCCCTTCTCCCGAAGGACTCAGGGCGGTGTACAGCCAGAAATAAAAACAGTAACAAATACAATTTGAAATAAACAGTTAAAAAACTTATTATAAAATTGGGCAAAAATTTAAAACATATTAAAAATTTAAAACCCATTAAAATACATCCAAAAAATTAAAATTTAGCATTTAAAATTTAAGCCAACCCTGCGCGAGTAAATAAATACATCTTCAGCTCGAAAGGTCTGAATAGAATAGAATTTTATTGGCCAAGTGTGATTGGACACACAAGGAATTTGTCTTGGTGCTTATGCTCTCAGTGTACATAAAAGAAAAGATACGTTCATCAAGGTACAACATTTACAACACAATTGATGGTCAATATATCAATATAAATCATAAGGACTGCCAGCAACAAGTTATAGTCATACAGTCATAAGTGGAAAGAGATTGGCGATGGGAACTATGAAACGATTAATAGTAGTGCAGATTCAGTAAATAGTCTGACAGTGTTGATGGAATTATTTGTTTAGCAGAGTGATGGCCTTCGGGAAAAAACTGTTCTTGTGTCTAGTTGTTCTGGTGTGCAGTGCTCTATAGCGTCAGGCAATTGGCGTAAGCCAGGGGGAAGTTCGTTCCAGAGAGTAGGAGCCCCCACAGAGAAGGCTCTTCTCCTGGGCGCCGCCAGCCGACATTGCTTGGCGGACGGCACCCTAAGGAGTCCCTCTCTGTGTGAGCGTACGGGTCGGTGGGAGGCATGTGATAACAGCAGGCGGTCCCGTAAGTACCCAGGCCCTAAGCCACTTACAACTTACAACTAGTCCTCGCACTTACAACCTCCACAGCATCCCCACAGTCACTTGATCAAAATTCACGTCCTTGGTAACCGGCACATATTTCTGCAGGTTGCAACATCCCAGGATTTGGGGATTATCATTTACAACCTTCCCAGCCGGTTTCTGACAAGCAAAGTCACTGGGAAAAGCTGGGTTTGCTTAACAACTGTGTGATTCACTTAATAACTGCAGTGATTCACTTAACACCTGTGGCAAAAGAGATCATAAAATCGGGCATCGCTCACTTGACAACCGTCTTGCTTAGCAATGAAAATGTTGGTTGTAAGTCAAGGACTACCTGTGCTTCCCACAGCTTCCATTAAATGGTGGTTTCATGAAGATCTTTTTCTATACGGGTTTATTAGTTTAGAATACAAAATACCAAAACGAAGGAGGGAAAATAAGGGAGGGAAAGGGGAAAAGGAGAAGTGTAGAAAAGAAGGGGGGAAAAAGAAAGAAAGAAAAGGTGGACTTCCGATTCACTTCGGTGCAGTAGAATAAAACATCAAATCCCAGCTTTTTACTTTTACATAATAAGATAAACTAAAAGGGACGCGGTGGCTCATTGGCTAAGACGCTGAGCTTGTTGATCGAAAGGTCGGCAGTTCAGCGGTTCAAATCCCTAGTGCCGTGTAATTTGGGGTGAGCTTCTGTTACTTGTCCCAGCTTCTGCCAACCTAGCAGTTCGAAAGCAGGTAAAAAATGCAAGTAGAAAAATAGGGACCACCTTTGGTGGGAAGGTCACAGCGTTCCGTGCGCCTTTGGCGTTGAGTCATGCCGGCCACATGACCACCGAGACGTCTTCTGACAGCGCTGGCTCTTCGGCTTTGAAACGGAGATGAGCACCGCCCCCTAGAGTCGGGAACGACTAGCACGTATGTGCAAGGGGAACCTTTACCTTTACTTTAATAATATAAACTAGCCATTTCTGTATCAACAAATCTATCGAATCAGTAAAACCCAAAATCAAAGTTTCTTTCCCCCCCCCCACCTCAAGAACAAAGTCCAGAAGCGGTTTCCAAGTAGAGATAAAAGTATTTGTATTTTTTCTTTGATCAAAGCAGTCAATTTAGCCATCTCTGCTAAGTCCATCAACTTTTGCAGCCGTTCGTCCATGGTGGGGATCAAAACGTCCTTCCGTTTTTGTCCGTAAAGTTGTCTTGCTGCCGTCAACCTACATAACATCAAAGTTCCAATTTTTTTTTTCCTTCCCAAGTCTTTTTCCACTAAACCGAAAAGAAAAGTTTCCGGTTCTATCTTTATGTGTTTCGTGAAAAACTTAATATCTGTCAACTTGGTAACCGTCCCATCCGTATGAAGGGCCCGGAAACTCAGAAAGTAGATTAAATAAACTGCACTTTGCTTGGCCTTGAAAAGAAAAATGTGATGTTGCAGGAAGAACCGGTTTGTTCCGAGGTTGAACAGCGGTCCGAATTGGTCACAGGACTCCAGGCTGAAGCCGAATGTTACTCAGGTACATTCAGGGAAAACAGGTCATGTGGTTCAATTATACAGAAAAACTGGTTTTGCCTGCCTTGGTCAATTAACGGATCAGAAACTGAGTTCTAAAACTTTGAATTAATTGATTGATTGATTGATTGATTCGGAGCTACCGGATCTGGGTTGCAAACAATCATTGGATGGCAGCTAATGATCTTACCACAGGATGCAGTGGCTCAGTGGCTAAGATGCTGAGCTTGTCGGTCGAAAGGTCAGCAGTTCAGCGGTTCGAATCCCTTGTGCTGCCGTGTAAACGTGAGTGAGCTCCCGTTACTTGTCCCAGCTTCAGCTAACCGAGCTGTTCGAAAGCACATAAAAAATGCAGGTAGAAAAATAGGGACCGCCTTTGGTGGGAAGGTAACAACGTTCCGTGCGCCTTTGGCATTTAGTCATGCCGGCCACATGACCACGGAGACATCTTCAGACAGTGCTGGCTCTTCGGCTTTGAAATGGAGATGAGCACTGCCCCCTAGAGTCAGGAACGACTAGCACGTATGTGCGAGGGGAACCTTTACCTTTAATGATCTTACACTAGGCTACCATCTGGTAACAGTTTGGGGTTTGGCAGCTGTGATATGATAGCCTTAAATTTCCTATATGAGCTATTCCTGAAAATTGAATTTAAAATCAAATGAAATCTAATTTGTACCTATTTCTGTAACCGTGTATGAAAAATGCATGGAAACCCTTAGATTTTCTAGAAATATCGCCGCACAATTCAGTTACAGTAGTGGCCAAAATTGTGGAAACCTTTTGGGAAAAGTGTATTTTTGAGGTTTGATGGCTAATAACAATTTTTTTTTGAGTTTCAAGATAATTCTATTCCACTGCTGGAATGGCCTGGAAATAGCCCAGACCTTCACCCAATTGAAAATCTATGGAGCCGACTAAAGAAACTGGTTAGTCAGAAACGACCCAGCAATAAAACCCAGTTAATAGAAGCCATCCTTCAATCTTGGTTTCACATTAGAACAGCTGCAGAACTAAAAGACTCGGTTCACTCCATGGGAAGACATCGTAAGGCCGTCATTCATGCCAAAGGTTACCCAACTAAGTATTCACTGACATGGGGATCATTTTTGTATATCTCGGTTTTTTTTAACGTGTTTCACTTTTCTCCTTTATACTGTAACTGCTATTCTAATAGCAAATCCTTCATAAAAGTTATAGCATTACATTTTCGATTAAAGTATCTTTCCATTTGATATATAATGTACACTGAGAGCATATGCACCAAGACAAATTCCTTGTGTGTCCAATCACACTTGGCCAATAAATTCTATTCTATTTCATTCTATTCTAATTTTATGGTACTACTCCCCCCAAAAAAGTGGTGTTATTAGCTAGTTTTAGAAAATACACTTTCCCCAAAAGGTTTCCACAATTTTGGCCACTAAGGTAGACTTAGGAGATTTCTTAGCTAGGAAATGCTGGCCTAGGGTGAAGCCTGAAAAAGAGTGGTGGGCTGCAAAAAGGCAGTTGGCTTGTAGCCCCAAGTTCTCCTCTTCCTATTTTCAATGTATAGAAAGAATAACAGAGTTGGAAGGGACCTTGGAGGTCTTCTAGTCTAACCCCTCTCTTCTTAAAAACTTCCAATGTTGGAGCATTCACAATTTCTAGAGGCAAGCTGTTCCACTGATTAATTGTTCTAACTGTCAGGAAATTTCTTCTTAATTCTAAGTTGCTTCTCTCCTTGATGAGTTTCCACCCATTGCTTCTTGTTCTGCCTTCTGGTGCTTTGAAGAATAGCTTGACTCCCTCTTCTTTGGGGCAGCCCCTGAGATATTGGAACACTGCTATCATGTCTCCCTTAGTCCTTCTTTTCATTAAACTAGACATACCCAGTTCCTGCAATCTCTTCTTGAAAACTTCCAGTGTTGGAGCATTTACAACTTCTGCAGGCAAAAATTGTTCTGTTGTAGAAAGCTTACGTCTTAAAGTGAGGAGACAAGACCACGAAGGATTTGAGAAACAAGAATTAATTTATTATTTGCGCAAATAGGACACAGACCCCCACTCCGGTGGAAAACAAAGGTCTGAGCATCGAGCATGGCTTAAACATAATCTTTTATACTTTTTGGTTACAGACATTGCCATAAGAAAAAAAGAAGAAGTTATCCTAATTGGTTGAAATAAACAAAAGCCCATATATGGTCTACTCTTATCATACACCTTCTGGATACACGTGTTACTCTCAATGCCCCCTCCTCTTTGCCACATAGTCACAAGAACAGTTTGTAGAAATATTTCTGCACTTTCCCGAAAGCTTGCAAAACCATATACCTGCCCAATGGTATACTTCTGCTTTCTAAGTGACACGTTGACTTTTATACAAGTTGGTAATATCTGATCTTGTTATAATCCTAACAAATAAACATAAAGCACTTGTATTATAAAGCATTGGGGTCTTGCTTCAGTTCCACTTATTAATTATTCTAACTATCAGGAAATTTCTCCTCAGTTCTAAGTTGCTTCTCTCCTTGATCAGTTTCCACCCATTGCTTCTTGTTCTACCCTCAGGGGCTTTGGCGAACAGCCCGACTCCCTCTTCTTTGTGGCAGCCCCTCAAATATTGGAAGGCTGCTATCATGTCAATGTTTTTTTTTCCCCTTTGCATTTGGTAGTCCTCAACTTACAATAGTTCATTTAGTGACCATTCAAAGTTACAGTGGCACAGAAAAAAGTGACTTATAACCATTTTTCACACTTATGACCGTTGTGGCCTCCCCCCCCCCCATGGTCATGTGATTTATATTCAGATGCTTGGCAACCGACTCATATTTATGACGGTGGCCGTGTCCTGAGGTCACGCGATCCCCTTTTGCGACCTTCTGACGAGCAAAGTCAATGGGGAAGCCGGATTCACTTCAACAACCGTGTTACTCATTTAACATCTGCAGAGATTCAGTTAAGAAACGTGGCAAGAAAAGTCAGAAAAGGGGGCAAAGCTCACAACAAATGTTTCACTTAGCAACATAAATTTTGGGGGTCCGTTGTGGTCGTAAGTCGAGGACTACCTGTATAGGGTCGGGAGCTACCCAGAATAATTTAACTAAAAGATAAATACAGTTATGGCCACAAATGAGGCCAAAATTTCCATGGCTAAACAAGTACAGTTGTGTTGTGGCTCCCGCCCCCGAACCTGGACCCATGCCCGAAAGTGCCTTGGAGCCGGGCCTGCTGCCAGAAAGTGACTCGGAGCCAGGCCTGCTGCCAGAAAGTGACTTGGACAGTGAGGGGGAAGGGCCATCAGGACTTACCTCGGAAGCACTGGCCTCCCTGGATCAGCTCCAGGAGCCAGAAGCAGGCCAAGTGAAAGAGATAACGAGGCCTCCTTCTCCTGACTCTTTCCACCCCCCAGGCCACGCCTGCAGACCCAGCTGACAGCAATCAGGCTTGGCTGAATCCTAGGTTTTGTAGGCAGGAGAGAAGGGAATGACAGAAGCAGGGGAGGGGCAGGCCTAGGAAGTGCTGAGTCATGGAGCCACACCCCACAGGATATAAAAGGCAGCAAGAGCTGGTGTGTCTCTTTGTATCAGGCAAATCCACGGATTGACTAGAGCTGAAGGTTGTGACTCACCAGCGTCTTGGCAGCTATCGAGGGCTCTTGGCAGACGCTGATTCTTTTGCTGCCAGAGCTGATAAGAGCCGGCTAATTAAGCCATCGTTCGGACGGAGGCGAGGAGGACACAAGAAGTCGCGAAGTGAATTTTGCCCCGTTGTATGACCATTCCTGTCACCGTTGTTCAGTGAATCGCTGCAGTTGTTGAACTCACAGCAGAGTCGTTAAGTGAATCTGGTTTCCTCACTGACTCTGCTTGTCAGAAGGTCCCCAAAAATGACCCCAGGACACTGGAACCGTCATAAATATGAACCAGTTGCCAAGTGTCCCAATTTTGATCACCTGACCGGGCGGGGGGGGGGGGGGGAAATGCCGCAACGGTTGCAAGTGTGAAAAATGGTCATAAGTCCCTTTTTTTCAGTGCTATTGTAACTTTGAATGGTCACTAAATGAACTGTTACAAGTTGAGGACTACCTGTATATGCCCAGACCATTTACAACTCTTATTTTCTTCCCTTTGCTTTTCCTTCTGTTTTGGATTTCGTGGTTTAAAGTCACTCTTTTTTTTTTTATTATTTGCATTTATATCCCGCCCTTCTCTGAAGACTCAGGGTGGCTTACACTGTGTTAAGCAATAGTCTTCATCCATTTGTATATTATACACAAAGTCAACTTATTGCCCCCAACAATCTGGGTCCTCGTTTTACCTACCTTATAAAGGATGGAAGGCTGAGTCAACCTTGGGCCTGGTGGGGCTTGAACCTGCAGTAATTGCAAGCACCTGTGTTTTAAAACAGACTGTCTTAACAGTCTGAGCCACCAGAGGCCCTTTCCTTGAAGAGTTTGCTTTATCAATGATCTTGAAAACTATCGGTGTCCCAATTTAAAATGTTCCCCATGTTGAGAGAGTGTGTGTGTGTGTGTGTGTGTGTGTGTGTGTGTGTGTGTGTGTGTGCATACTAAGCACTTTAGAGCAGGGGTCTCCAACCTTGGCAACTTTTAAGACTTGTGGACTTCAACTCCCAGCTTTGCTGGCTGAGGAATTGTGGGAGTTGAAGTCCACAAGTCTTAAAGTTGCCAAGATTGGAGACTCCTGCTTTAGAGTTCCAGTGAAATATATTTTTAACCTCTCAACTGTGATTCCTGGCTTAGAAACCATCCACGAGATCCTTGACTCCAGGGAATAATCTTGGGGAAATCTGTCAGCTGATTTCGAAAAAGAGAACAATCACCGTTTATTAACCCGGTCATGCTTTGGAGGGAGCGCCAAGAAGAGACCGGTCACAGATGGAGTTCTTCAGCTATCAGTGGGAACCCATCAGTGGGAGTCCGTAATATTTGTGATGGTTTTAGGGAAGCTCAAAGACCGGTTCTTTAATAGCCACTTGCATGGATGTCCCTGTGCTTTTTTGATATTGAGATAGAGATGAATGGATGAACGGCTAGATAGATAGATACATAGATACAGATATAGAAAGATCAATAAAGGATAGATAGATATCATCTCAATCAATCAATCATCTGTTGGTCCATCCATCCATCCATCCATCCATCCATCCATTCATCCACCTAGCATCCGTGTGGGTGTCTGTCTGTCTATCTATCTATCTATCTATCTATCTATCTATCTATCTATCTATCTATCTATCTATCTATCATCTATCTATCTATATCATCTATCTATCTACCTACCTATCTACCTACCTATCTACCTATCATGTATCTATCCATGGTATCATCTATCTATCTATCTATCTATCTATCTATCTATCTATCTATCTACCTACCTACCTACCTATCTACCTATCATGTATCTATCCATGGTATCGTCTATCTATCTATCTATCTATCTATCTATCTATCTATCTATCTATCTATCTTGATGAACCTTGATGAACATATCTTTTCTTTTATGTACACTGAGAGCATATGCACCAAGACAAATTCCTTGTGTGTCCAATCACACTTGGCCAATAAAATTCTATTCTATTCTATTCTATCTATCATCTACCTACCTATCTATCTGTAATCTATCTATCATTTATCTATCTATATGCTATCATCCATCTATCTATCTATCTATCTATCTATCTATCTATCTATCTATCTATCTATCTATCTATCTATCTATCTCTCATCCATAAATCATCTATCACGGAAGAGCCCTGGTGGCACAGTGGTTAGAATGCAGTATTGCAAGCCCACTGTCTGGAGTTTGGTCCTGATGGGACTCAAAATCCATCCGAGGTCGGTAAAATGAGGACCCAGATTGTTGGGGGCAATGTGCTGACACTTGTAAACTGCCCAGGGTGCTGTAAAGTGTTATGGGGCGGCATGTAAGTCTAAGTGCTATTGCTATTAACTATTGCTCAATGGCTGTCCAATCTCTTCTTAAAAACCTCCCAAAATCTTATTTCCTGCCCCCCTCTATGCGTTTTAAGAATGGCTGTGTTGCAGTGAAGTCTGAAGATGGAATATAACAGAAGTCTCCAACCTTGGTCCCTTTAAGACTTGTGGACTTCAACTCCCAGAGTCCCTCAGCCAGCAAAGCTCTGGGAGCTTTGGGAAGTTGAAGTCTGGGAGTTGAAGTCCACAAGTCTTAAAGGGACCAAGGTTGGAGACCCCTGGAAAAGAAGATCCACTGGAAACGTCAGAAGCGCATGGAGCTCAATATTAGGAGCTCCATGCTGTATATGAAGAAGCTGCTATTTGCATACCAGAGAACTTTTTGAATCCATTCCCGTGTGGTGCTTCTGAGCTGTGCTATTATTACCAGTTCCATATTATTTTCTTGTCATTCATGTCTTAACGCAGACCGAAATCCCAGTTACCGTTTTGGCTGCCGCTAGCTTAACAGATGGTAGCAGTTAATTATA
The DNA here is from genome assembly GCF_028640845.1 of Ahaetulla prasina. NCBI lineage: Eukaryota > Metazoa > Chordata > Lepidosauria > Squamata > Colubridae > Ahaetulla > Ahaetulla prasina. Next base: position 9,409,742 of record NC_080546.1, on the reverse strand, counting down.
TCCTAATTTGTGTATCTCTATTCTATTTATAAAAACCTCAGGGTTAGTTTTTTTCCCCTTCTTTTTCTCACATTATATTTCATTCTCCCAAGAGACAGTTTCATATCCAGGCTCAGCAGCAGGAGGACCGTATTCCATGCTTAGCCAGCTGCGCCCATTCTTCACTTTCAAAGCTGTCCCACTTTGGCAAGTTTTTTGCACTGAGTCCATTGGCCCTGAGTGCTCTATGAGTGGAACGATAAAGGGGAATGCATATAGGCACTCAATTGAAACGTAAAGTTATTGACTTTAAATAGGCTACCATGGTGATGGTGCTGTAGAACTGACATGGGAGACCCAGCAAGAAAGGAATGGACACACACAAAACACAAAACACACCTCTGTCCACTCATTTATCCATCCATCCATCCAGCCAACCATCTGTGGTAAAATAGGTAGGTAGGTAGGTAGGTAGGTAGATAAAAGATAGAGATAGATAGATAGATAGATAGATAGATAGATAGATAGATAGATATAGGAAATAGACATGATAAAAGAGGAGAGAAAGAGAGAGAGAGAGAGAGAGAGAGAGATGGATGGATGGATGATAGAAGAGTAGAGATAGATAGATGATAGATAGATAGATAGATAGATAGATAGATAGATAGATAGATAGATAGATAGATAGATAGATAGATGAGAAATAGACATGATAGATAGAGGAATAGATATAGATAGATGATAGATGATAAATAGACAGATGATTGACAGATAGAGAGATAGATAGAGAGATAGATGGATGGATGGATGGATGAGAGATGAAAAATAGATGATTGACATAGATAGATGGATGGATGATAGATAGACGATAGATGAGAAATAGACATGATAGAAGGTTAAATATAGATAGATGATAGATAAACAAGAAATAGATAGCTAGATAGATAGCTAGATAGCTAGATAGCTAGATAGATAGATAGATAGATAGATAGATAGATAGATAGATAGATGGATGGATGGATGGATGGATGGATGGATGGATGGATGGATGACCGATCAGTGAAATCCAGCACAGGTTCTGACAGGTTCTGGAGAACTGGTAGTAGAAATTTTGAGTAGTTCGGGGAATGGGCAAATATCACCTCTGGCTAGTCCCAGAGTGAGGTGGGAATGGAGATTTTGCAATATCCTTTCCCCAGGAGTTGGGTGGGAATGTGGATTTTGCAGTATCCTTCCCCTGCCATGCCCACTAAGCCACGCCCACAGAACCGGTAGTAAAAAAAAATTGGATTTCACCACTGTGATAGAAAGATGAGAAATAGACATGATAATTATAGACAGGAGAGAGAGAGGGGGGAGGGGAGAGAGAGAGAAAGAGAGAAACAGTCATGGCAATTTGAATTAAGGAAAGTCAACTAATTCCATATGGTGGCCATAGAGAGTGTCCCAGATGCATAAAAGTTCCAGAAAGTTTATCATAGGATGATAAACAAAGCTGGCTGGAGAATTCTGGGAGTTGAAGTCCTCCAGGCTTAAAGTTGCCAAGGTTGGAGACCCCTGGACTAGAAGACCTCCAAGTCCCTTCCAGATCTGTTATTCTGTTATGAATTATTGATTTTATTATTTTATTATTTTTACTCATTTATTCCTTGGATTTCTACCAGTCATGGCTTGGTTGCTGAAAAAATTACATTAAGATATCAACAGGATAATAAAAGAAAAGATCAATGCAATGAGGTACAGTAACTGGTCCATGATAGTAAACCACAATAAATGAAAATTTCATGGAGCCCAACCATCCAATCATACTTGTCCCAACCTAATCCAACTCAGTTCAACCCAACGAATAGATTGATGGAAATATTTCATAATCAAAAGCTCTCCAAAATGTTAACAAAAATGTTTTGTTAAACAAAATGTTTAACCATTTCCAGAAAGCCAGTAGAATGGGAGATGATCAAACTTCCAGCGGGAAATTAAGACATAATTTGATCTACCTCTCCTTCCCTTTTCCAAGCCACAAAATAGATTTAACGTACGTGTTCTCTCTCTGTCTCTCCCTCCCTCTCTTTCTCTCTCTATCTCACACACCACAATGCAAAATTTCTAGCAGAATCTGAGGTGATAATTCTGCAATCGTCTCTCAATTGGGGGCATTGCCCATCATCTTTAGGAGGTAGATGAGGTCATCTCTCCTCTCCTTCCCCCTTTTTTTTTCATTATATTTGAGACAGCCTCATGTTTGGTACTTCCGAATTGGTGGCCAGATGCCTAATGGGGTGTCTTGGCTTCATTCAAGGGGGTTCTGAAAAGACCAATCTCTTTCTCTCCCTCTTGGAAGCCTACTGAGGAGTAGAGAGAGGAGGAGGAGGAGCAGAGGTGGTATTCAATGGGTTCGCACCAGTTCCGGTGAACCGGTAGCAGCAATTACAGGTGGGCCCGCATCTCCGCCCTTCCGCCCCGGCTCCATATCGTGGACACCTTTTCGAGGCCGGACACATGCGCAGAAGGCGTGCAAGCAAGCAAAGCACATGCGCGGAAGGCCGGGCGCATGCACAGACAGTGCGTACATGGCAAACAGGTGGTAAAAGTAAGTGAAACTCACCCCTGGGGAGGAGGAATGGCTGGAGAAAGGGATAACATTGCTGCCCTCACCCCCCAAAAATAGGCAGCAACTGGATGGATGTGCATTATACAGAATGGATCGTGCAGCCCAAGGAAACGGTGAACTAGAGAAGTTTGAGGCTGATCGAGAAAAAAGAAATATCTATTTCAAACACTATTTGATTCAGTAATCCAGTGTTCCTTAACCTTGGCCACTTGAAGTTATATTGACTTCCAGCCAGGGGAATTCTGGGAGCTGAAGTCTACACATCTTCAACTTGTCGAGTTAGAGAAACCCTTCGGTAATCAAATCTTAAAGTCTATTAATCCTTGTTGTTGTTAGTTGTGAAGTCGTGTCCGACCCATTGCGACCCCATGGACAACATTCCTCCAGGCCTTCCTGTCCTCTACCATCCTCTGGAGTCCATTTAAGCTCACGCCGACTGCTTCAGTGACTCCATCCAGCCACCTCGTTCTCTGTCGTCCCCTTCTTCTTTTGCCCTCAATCTTTCCCAGTATTAGGCTCTTCTCCAGGGAGTCCTTCCTTCTCATTAGGTGGCCAAAGGATTTCAGTTTCATCTTCAGGATCTGGCCTTCTAAAGAGCAGTCAGGGCTGATTTTCTCTAGGACTGATTATTAATCTTTCAGTATTTAAGTCAAAAATTCTCTTAGCTCAACAGTTGCCCATCACATGCCAAAAAAATTACAAAAGCATCGATCAATAGTGGAAGGCAGAACACCAGCAAACTGTTTATAGAGTTGCCTTTTACCTGTTTCTACCTGGTTTGGAAGGGACGCGGTGGCTCAGGGGCTAGGACGTTGAGCTTGTAGGTCGGCAGTTCAGCGGTTCGAATCCCTAGTGCTGCCGTGACTCATGCCATGACTCAACGTGCCTTTGGCATTGAGTCATGCCGGCCACATGACCACGGAGACGTCTTCGGACAGTGCTGGCTCTTCGGCTTTGAAACGGAGATGAGCACCCCCCCTAGAGTCGGCAACGACTAGCATGTATGTGCGAGGGGAACCTGTACCTTTACCTTTTTACCTGGTTTAAAACAGGTTGGTAACTGTACAAGGGTTTTATTATTGCGACCAGCTTTGGCGACTCTTGGGGTTAATCTGAAAATAAGGGCAGAAAGATTTGGCGGTTTGGCAATTAAATAAATAAATGAAGGCAGGGGGCATTCATTCTCTAGGTGTGCCTTCCAGGTGGATGGGTAGGGGCCTCTGGTGGCTCAGCAGACTAAGTCTGCTTAGACTAAGCAGACTAAGACTAACACAGCTGCTTGCAATTACTGCAAGTTCAAGTCCCGCCAGGCCCAAGGTTGACTCAGCCTTCCATCCTTTATAAGGTAGGTAAAATGAGGACCCAGATTGTTGGGGGCAATAAAAGTTGACTTTGTATATAATATACAAATGGATGAAGACTATTGCTTAACACAGTGTAAGCCGCCCTGAGTCTTCGGAGAAGGGCGGGATATAAATTCAAATAAAAAAAAAAATAACAACTTCCATGAAGCTCAGCCAGCCTCGTGTGGGTGGTATATTGGGTGGGGTTTATGAGTATTGTAGTTGATAAAACCAGCATGAGGATCCCACACTGAAGGAGGCTGCCCTGCGGCTTTTCATCCTTTGAAATTATTTCAAAGGATGTGAAATTATTCTATAAATTGGGCACATTTAACATTTGGAAATTTTGTTGGATTACAGGCAAGCTCTTTTGAAACGAAGTCTTCCCCCCGCCCCCCCCGCCCCCAATACACAAACCACTCTTTCAAAAATAATCAGACCGCTTATGGCTTCTCATTCAAAAGAGTGTTTTTACCCAGAAATAAAACTGTGTTTTCTTGAACACAGCAGGATTTATTTCCCCCAGTTTGTATGATAGTTTCGTAAGAAACATTAAAAAAAAAAAAATAACCAGCACAAGACTGGATGACAGCAGAAAGCAGGTGAGAAGCAAATACCTCAAAGTATAAAAGAAAAATAACAGAAATGTTAAACAGAAATGTTAAAAGAGGAAAAATGAATGGAGCGCTGAGTCATTAGAGTCCAAAAAGAGTAATCGTGCTGTGAACGATTTTAAATCGTTTTAGAATGTGTTGATAAAGTAATTAATTATCACACACACACACACAAACACACTAAGGGGAACTAAGGAGAAAAAGTTTAGCGGTAGTAGACATTTATATAAATGTTAAGCAAAACTGGCACATGTAACAGAATAATAGAGTTGGAAGGGACCTTGGAGGTCTTCTGGTCCAAGGGTCACCAACCTTTCGGACCTCAGGGACCACTAAATTCATCATTTAAAATCCTGCCGACCGCTAATATGATCTGCCTAATGACCAGCTGGGTGGGCGTGGCTAGGTGGTCATGTGACTGGGTAGGTGTGGCCAACTCAATGTCACTCATGTTGAGGGATGCCTTGCTGGCCTCTACTCACCCCTCCTCTCCCAGCTGCTCCTCACCTGCCCACCCGGGATCCTTAGGGCCCCAACAGGAAGCAGTTGCTGGAGCTAAGCAGCCACCACGAGAAAGAGTTGGCAAAAGAGCTGGCTCAGTTCAAATTGGATCTGACCGAGAAGGAGGCTCAGCAGAAGCACCTCACTGAGGACTATGAGCATAGGCTTTCCAAGCAGAGGGAAGATCTGTGGGAGTGCAAGGCCAGGTACCGGTGCCCGAAGGCTCAGTGGGCTGAGATGGTCAGCCAGTTCCAAGCCATGAGGCAGTCCCACTGGAAAAAGGACCTCCGGCTCTTCGCCACCAGCACAACTTCCCTCCAGCCTTCACCCAAAGCCCCACATCAGGAGGCTGAAGCAAACCCCAAGTCGGAATTTCTGCCCCCCTCTGACCCACACAGAAAGACCCCGAAGGGGGAGACTCTCTGCAGCATTGCATGTATCCAGCCCAGGGGGCATAATTTGAGGACCCCTGATTTAGTGCAATATAAAAAAATGCAAATAATTTTTCTGCGGACCACCAAAATTTTTTCGCAGCCCACCAGGGGTCCATGGACCACCAGTTGGTGACTGCTGTTCTAGTCCAACCCCCTGCTCAAGCAGGACACCCTGTATCATTTCAGACAAATGGTTGTCCAACCTCCTCTTAAAAACCTCCAGTGCTGCAACACCTACAACTTCTGGAGGCAAGTTGTTCTACCGATTCATTGTTTTCACTGTCAGGAAATTTCTATGTTTAAATCACATGATTTTTTAAAACACACATCTTTTGCACTAAGGACACCACTAACATACAGTAGTGGCCAAAATTGTGGAAACCTTTTGGGGAAAGTGTATTATCTAAAACTAGCTAATAACACCACATTTATTTTGGAGTAGTACCATAAAATTATATATCACATGGAAAGATAATTTAATCAAGAATGTAATGCCATAACTTTTATGAAGGATTTGCTATTAGAATAGCAGTTACAGTATAAAGAAGAAAAAACGAGATATACACAAATAATCACGGTGGAAAAAGTGAGATACACAAAAATTATCACCATGTCAGTTAATACTTAGTTGGGTAACCTTTAGCATGAATTACGGCCTTACAATATCTTCCCATGGAGTGAACCAAGTCTTTTAGTTCTGCAGCTGTTCTAATGTGAAACCAAGATTGAATGATTGCTTCTATTAACTGGGTTTTATTGCTGGGTCGCTTCTGGTTAACAAGTTTCTCCATAAATTTTCAATTGGGTTAAGATCTGGGCTAATCACAGGCCTGGAAGGGACCTTGGAGGCCTTCTAGACCAACCCCTTGCCCAAGCAGGAGACCTTATTCCATCCTAGACAAATGGTTATCCCCATGGCTTGGTGGGCGTGGCATGGCTTGGTGGGCATGGCAGCGGAAGGATACTGTAAAATCTCCATTCCCACCCCACTCCAGGCGAAGGTTACTGCAAAATCCCCATTTCCTCCCAATCAGCTGGGACTCAGGAGGTAGAGAATAGATTGGGGCGGAGAACAGATCCAAGGTAGCATGGATGATGTTACCGAGTTTGGGTGATGAATTTCCTGACAGTTAAAACAATTAATCAGTGGAACAACTTGCCTCCAGAAGTTGTGGATGCTCCAACACTGGAAGTTTTTAAGAAGAATTTGGATTAACCATTTGTCTGAAGTGGTGTAGGGTTTCCTGCCTAAGCAGGGGGTTGGACTAGAAGACCTCCAAGGTCCCTTCCAACTCTGTTCTTCTAATTAAAAGTGTTGTTGCGGCACTGAAGATTTGCTGCTCCCTTTGAAATGCGGCTTTCTCGTTCTTGTAAATAAATTCCTTTTTCTGTGCATTCTCCTTTCCAATTAACAAATATTTTGGGCTTAAGACAGACCAGCAACGATTTGGGTGGAGTGACGCAAAAGTCCCAAACAGATAGACAAGATACAGACCTTCTGGGGCCCTTTATGTGCAAATAGAAGAGGCGGGGGGAAACATAAGAAGCTAACGTTCTTCCTTCTTTAGGTTGTTTACAATCTCTCATGTTTAAAAGGTTTCCATGAAATCTGTCGGCATGGGAAAAAGACAGCAACATTGTTTAGAATTTGGATTATTTAATTATTTGAGCAGGCTATTTCATCATTTCCAGTTGATTGGAGTACAGTTCAGAGGTGGGTTTCAGCAGGTTCTGGCCAGTTCTGGAGAACCGGTAGCGGAAATTTTGAGTAGTTCGGAGAACCGGTAAATGCCACCTCTGGCTGGCCTCGCCCCAATCTATTCTCTACCTCCTGAGTCCCAGCTGATCGGAAGGAAATGGGGATTTTGCAGTAACCTTCCCCTGGAGTGGGGTGGGAATGGAGATTTTACAGTATCCTTCCGCTGCCACGCCCACCAAGCCATGCCACGCCCACCAAGCCATGCCACGCCCACCAAGCCATGCCACGCCCACCAAGCCACACCCACAGAACCGGTAGTAAAAAAAAAATTGAAACCCACTACTGGTAGAGTTGCGATATGTTTCCGAATGAAACACTATGCAACCCATTTTAATTGATCTTTTCACAAGGAAGGGAAGAAATTTCCAAGTCTTACTTTCATATTTTTTATACATCTTTTCCTTTTTAATTCTTTCCCTCCCAACCAGTTGTTGGAAAGAAATTGTTTCTAACTTATGTCCCAAAGACGCTTTTCTTTCTTTTTTTTTTTCAAAAGGCAAGATAGACTTTCTTGTTTTTCCTTGAAGACGTTTTGCTTCTCATCCAAGAAGCTTCTTCAGCTCTGACTGAAAGCTGGAGAGTGGAAGGATTTATCATATTTTTCGGACTATAAGTCGCACCTAAATTTAGAAGAGGAAAACAACAACAAAAACGTTTTTTGGTCTCCGCGCACCCCATTTTCAGCCCTTTTTTCTGCCTGTGGGATTTAAAACCCAAATTTGATACTCATAACTCCAAGACAAGTCTGATTAACAAAATCAAAGATTTATTGTAAAAAAATAGGAAAATAAAAAAAAAGAAAAGCGGTTGCAAGCGCGGCCTCTTAGACTCTTCCCAATTGGATTGAGTTCAAAGAGCGCAAGAAGCAGTTTTCAAGCTACACATTTTATACTCCTACACAATGCACGCCATGCCTAAGAAATGGCCTCTAAGAAAGGGCCTCTGGTGGCTCAACAGGCTAATGCAGCCTGTTATTAACAGCAACTGCCTGCAATATTGCAGGTTCAAGTCCCACCAGGCCCAAGGTTGACTCAGCCTTCCATCCTTTATAAGGTAGGTAAAATGAGGACCCAGATTGTTGGGGGCAATAAAGTTGACTTTGTATATAATATACAAATGGATGAAGACTATTGCCTGACATAGTGTAAGCCGCCCTGAGTCTTCGGAGATATAAATGCAAATTTAAAAAAAAAAGAAATTCCCCCCTTACCCCCTTTGTCCTTTTAGTTGTTTTACACCTTTAAGGGTCATCTTGGCAATTTCCGTCCATCCTCTGATTATCTTTTCTTATTTACTTGTAATTTTCACCTTGGGCCGATGTTCCTGTCTCCTGATAGGATTTTTGGCTCAGGCGTAAGTTTCTGCCTCCTGGGGAGCTCTTATCAAGTCATAATACATTGTCTCCACAATTGATTACATTACCAATTGTAGTCACTTTGCATAGTCAGAAAACAGCAAACAGATAGTCTCACACTTTGGTATTACATTTGTTACAATTTATAAAAGAATAACCTTTATTTATTTCCTTTATGCCTGTTTTTTTAAAACTGTTTTTTTGGCCCAGTTTCGAGGCTTTTTTTCAGCCTGTTTTTTCTGGAAAAACGGGTTGAAAAAAGCCTTGAAAATGGCCCCCAAAAGCCTCAAAAACAGGCTGAAAAAAGCCCTGAAAAATTCCGGAAAAAGGCCCAAAAACAGGGCATGCGGAGGCCAAAAAAACGGCCGGTGGGTGGGTGGGGCTTCGACAATATCCAGTCTATATGACACACAGATGTTTTCACCCCCTTTTGAGAGACAAAAAAAGTGCATCTTATAGTCCGAAAAATACGGTATAGTCTCCACCATTCAGTCAGAACTGAAGAAGCTTCTTTGATGAGAAGCGAGATGTCTTCAAAGAAAAACAAGGAAGTCCAGTTGTCTTTTGAAAAAAAAAGCGTATTTGGGACAACCGTGACCTTTTTTTTTTTTAGTAAAAAAGTTTTATTTCCATTTTCCAACAACCTATTCAATATACAGTCTCTTATTCAACATTAGTCATTAACTTTCATTTGTTACTTATTCGGACCTGCCCAGCTACCACTTCCTTCCTTAACAAACCTTTCCTCCTCCCTTCTCTACTTTCTTCTACTTTCTTCATCCTTCCTCTCCTTCGCTTTTCTACATCCTCTCCTCCTTCCCTACTCTTCTCTTCCACCCTTTCTAACCCTCTCTCTTTCCCCTTTCTTCTTCCTCTCCTTTCCCCCTTTTCTACCTCTCTTTCCTACCTACTTTCTTCCTTCACTCTCTCCTCTCCCTTTCCATTCCCTTCTGAAATGGCAGCTGAGCAGCCCCGATTTCATTTCAAATTATTTCTATTTCTTAATTACATATCTTCAATCATTCCTTTACATTGATCCTTCATCTCCCCCCCCTCCCCCCTTCCCCTCCCTCCCCCCTCCCCCCCCCGAGACTTCCCAGAACAAAGTACAGGGTATAAGATTAACAATCATAAATTAAAATACAACATAAATCATAAGGATACTTTTGAAGACCAAACAGCAGGGACCAAATTTGCTGCATCTGGCTGATAAGAGAGGGGGGGGAAATCTGATTTTTTTCCTCAACGCATTCTTATGCATTGAGCATAATTGGGCAGCTACTCAAATCTGATCGATTGATTAGATGCCACTGTGTCAGAACTCACTCTTCGTCAGGCTCCAGAAACCAAAAAAGACACCCATAAACTATTTTTAAGCCATTTCCTTTGTTGTTCCACACCTATAGAGAGAAATCTTGCCAAACTAAAAGCAACGAATAAACCCCTAAATTTCCATTGCCAAGCAAGACGGTTCTTAAATGAGCTTTGCCCAAGGGGTGAAATGTAAAATTTGTTACTACCGCTTCTGCTTGGTGGTAGAGGTGGGTACTATGACTGGGTGGGCGTGGCCAATTTTTTTTTTTAACTTTTAAAAGCATTTTTCTATAACCTCTTCGGCCAAAGAGGTTGTAAAAAAATACTTTTAAAAGCCTGTGATTGCTTTTAAAAGGTTCTGGCGATCAGACAACTCAGCTGGGATCGCCAGAGGAAAAAAAGCTTTTAAAGGGTTCTGACAATCCCAGCTGAGTTGCCTGATTGCCAGCCCAGAACCTTTTAAAAGCATTTTTTTTACACCCTCTTCGGTAGAAGAGGTTGTAGAAAAAATGCTTTTAAAAGGTTTTAATGATCCCAGCTGAGCCGCGCGATCACCAGAGGCTTTTTTTAACTTTTAAAAGCATTTTTTCAGCCGAAGAAAAAATGCTTTTAAAAGTAAAAAAACAAAACCTCTGATGATCGCGTGGCTCAGCTTGGGTTGGGGCAGGGGCAGGGTTTTTTCTACCAGTTCTCTGAAAGGGCCTCTGCTGGCGCAACAGGCTAATGCAGCCTATTATTAACAGCAACTGCTTGCAATTACTGCAGGTTCAAGTCCCACCAGGCCCAAGGTTGACTCAGCCTTCCATCCTTTATAAGGTAGGTAAAATGAGGACCCAGATTGTTGGGGGGCAATAAGTTGACTTTGTATATAATATACAAAAGGATGAAGACTATTGCTTGACATAGTGTAAGCCGCCCTGAGTCTTCGGAGAAGGGCGGGATATAAATGCAAAAAAAAAAAAAAAAAAACACCACCCGCTGCCATTGCTACCAGATCGGGCGATCCAGTCCGAACCCGGAACATTTCACCCCTGCTTTGCCCCATATTAGGACCTTCCTTGCCACAGGTGTTAAGTGAATCACTGCTAGTTGTTTAATTAGTAACACGGTTGCTAAGTGAATCTGGTTTCCCCATTGACTTTGTTCATCAGAAGTTCACCAAAGCGGATCATGTGACGCCGGGAACACTGCAAACATCGTAAATACGATCCAGTTGTCAAGCGTCCAAATTTTGATCATGTGACCACGGGGATGCTGTCGTTAAGTGTGAAAAATGGTCGCGGGTTGCTTTTTTCAGAGCCATTGTAACTTCGAACGGTGTGGAGCTGGTATTTAGCTGGTTCAGATTGGTTCGACCGAACCTGTAGCAGGAATCGCGGGTGGGCCTGCTCACCTGCCCCAGCTCTATGCCGTCCTATTTAGGCATCTTTTTGAGGCCAGGCGCATGTGCGAAAGGTACATTCACAAGCAAAGTGCATGTGCTGAAAGCCGAGCGTACATGCAGGTGTTTGCGCGAAACGGGCGTGTGTGCGGGGCGAAACGGTAGTAACAAAATGTAAAACCCATTGCTGGAACAGTCACTAAACGAATGGTTGTAACTCGGGAAGCACTCCTGCATTGAAAGCTGGGCCCGTAAAGTTTGTTCAATAACTGTTTGAAAAACGTCTAAGCTTGATTCTACAGTCGAGTTCAACAGACCGATCGCCTTTGTTCCTTTTCCGTAATTTTGGAAAACTCAGCTCCTGTTTTAGCCAGGCATCGGTATGAACGAAGTGCGGCTTCCTCTGTGCCTTTTGAAAAAGTGGGATTGGAAAAAGATCCTTGAAAGCAGGCAGAAGAAAGTCGGATTCCCCAGAAGAGGGCTCCAAAATAATAAAAGAAGAGCTAGAAGGAGGAGCCGTTCCAATCCGAGGAGACTGATAGGAACTTTTGCAAAAAAATGTTTCAGTAAAAGTGACAAGAGACCTCAAGACCACCCTCCGGGTCAGAACTAATTTGGCCAGTTTCTCATCTCCAGGTGGCCGCTCAGCCTGAAACTCGGTGGTGCCGAGCTAGCAGGATGGCAATGATAAGACCCCTCCCCAGATGTTCTTATCTTCTTGCTCTCTGTGTCAAATAATTTAATTTCCTTCCTTCCTTCCTTTCTTTCTTTTTTATTTTTCTCCCTTCTTTTTCTTTCCCTTTTCCCTCCCTATTTCTTCCTTCCTTTTCTTTCTTTTTCTTTTTTTCTTTCTTTCTCTTTCTTTCTTCTTCCTTCCTTCCTTCCTCTTTCTTTTTTATTTTTCTCCCTTCTTTTTCTTTCCCTTTCCCTCCCTATTCCTTCCTTCCTTTTTCTTTCTTTCTTTTTCTTTTTTTCTTCTTCCTTCCTTCCTTTGTTCCTTCCTTCATCCCTCCCTCCCTCCCTCCCTCCCTTCCTTCCTGTCTCTCTTTTTCTTTTTCCTTTCTCCCTTCTTTTTCTTTCCCTTTTCCCTCCCTACTTCTTCCTTCCTTTTCTCTTTCTCTTTCTTTCTTTCTTTTTCTTTTTCGTTCTTTTTCTTTCTTTTTTCTTCTTCCTTCCTTCCATCCTTCCTTCCAGTTTCTCTTTCTTTCTTTCTTTTTCCTTTTTCCCTTTTTTCTTCCCTTTCCCCTCCCTACTCCTTCCTTCCCTTCCCTTCCCTTTCTTTTCTTTTTCTTCCTTCCTTCCTGTCTCTCGCTCTCTTTCTTTTTCTTCCTTCCTCTGTCCCTCTCTCTCTTTTTCTTTCTTTCTTTCTCTTCCTTTCTTTTTTCTTTTTCTTCTTTTTCTTTCTTTTTGTTCCAGGATTACCAAATTGGCTTTAGCAGTGGTATGTTATGAATTGCTACTGCAAATTACTAGTTCAAAAATTTCCCTGTGTCATAATGAATCAGTTTAGGAGGTAAACATAGTAATCCATGTTTACAATATTCTACACCAAAATGAGATTTACTTACTTACAACCCTAGTTTGTTAGTATAACAGAATAACAGAGTTGGAAGGGACCTTGGAGGTCTTCTAGTCCAACCCCCTGCTTAGGCAGGAAACTATACACTTCAGACAAATGGTTATCCAACTTCTTCTTAAAAACATCCAGTGTTGGAACATTCACAACTTCTGCAGGCAAGTTGTTCCACTGATTAATTGTTCTCACTGTCAGGAAATTCCTCCTTAGTTCTAGGTTGCTTCTCTCCTTGGATTAGTTTCCATCCATTCAGCAAATATGCCTGTGGCATTTTATGGCTTACAATGTTTGTAAGTTGAGGACTACCTGTAATAGAGACAGATTGCAAACGTTTTTCGAATTTAACCATTCCAACCTGCTGTTTCTTGAGATTGCTTGAGATTACCATAAATGTAGGTGAATTCCTCATTCTTTTGCCCAGTAACGTTGTAAAATCCCGGAGATATTTTGCGCTATTTTGCAATGATGGAAGCAAGCTTCCTGGACCAATAAAAAGGAAGAGAACATTTCAGCACCTTTGCAAGAACTGGCAGGTCTGCTTGGCGAGTTTGCATAACGCTTGGAATGAAACAAGCAGAGCTCTGGATCTGGTCCAATATTTGCTTTCTTCTCATTCCTGCCTCTGTCTTGACTGCTCCAGGTACTAACTCCAACAGGTAGACAAGAGATAAAGCACAACTCACAATAACAAATCTTTTCTTGCCACCGTTGTTAAACGAATCACTGCCGTTGTTAAGTGAATCCAGATTTCCCCACTGACTTGGCTTGTCGGAAGCTGGCTTGGAAGGTGAAACAAACGAATCCCTGGATGCTGCAATTGTCATAAAAAAATGCCAGTCGCCAAATGCTTAAATTTTTAGCACGTGATTGTAGGGATGATGAAACGGTCATAAGTGCGAGGATTGGCTGTAAGTCACTTTTTTCAGTCCGTTGAAGTTTTGAGCGGTCATAAGCGAATGGTTGTAAGCCGAGAACTAGGTGGACGAATGGTTGTAAGCAGAGAACTAGGTGGACGAATGGCTGTAAGCCAAGAACTAGCGATATTTCCCCGAAGAAAGGTTAAGATATATATATATATATATATATATATATATATATATATATATATATATATATATATATATATATATATATATATATATATATATATATTCTGAGGTTTTCATGGTGTTTGTATGTAGGTCTTTGGTTATTCGGGTTTTCTCCCGCGTAAAATTGGAAGTATCTTGGCGATGTTTCAACGAAGTCTCATTCGACATCTTCAGGCTTCAGCTTCGTGCTTCTGGGAGCAATTTGCCTGAAGATGACGAATGAGACTTCGTCGAAACGTCGCCAAGACACTTCCAATTTTACGTGGGAGAAAACCCGAATAACCAAAGACCTATACACACACACACACACACACACACACACACACACACACACACACACACATACCTTTACCCGTGAAAACCTACGAAAACAAATATATATATAAATATATATATTCTGAGGTTTTCGCGGGTGTTTCTATGTAGGTCTTTGGTTATTCGGGTTTTCTCCCGCGTAAAATTGGAAGTGTCTTGGCGACATTTCAACAAAGTCTCATTCATCATCTTCAGGCTTCAGCTTCGTGCTTCTGGGAGCAAGATGACGAATGAGACTTCATCAAAACGTCGCCAAGACACTTCCAATTTTACGTGGGAGAAAACTCGAATAACCAAAGACCTATACACACACACACACACACACACACACACACACACACACACACACACACATACCTTTACCCGTGAAAACCTACGAAAACAGATATATATATAAATATATATATGTAGGTCTTTGGTTATTCGGGTTTTCTCCCGCGTAAAATTGGAAGTGTCTTGGCGACATTTCAACAAAGTCTCATTCATCATCTTCAGGCTTCAGCTTCGTGCTTCTGGGAGCAATGTGTGCTCGCAGCTGTTTCTTCCTTTTAACTGCTAGTAGGCAATTGCTCCTAGAAGCACGAAGCTGATAACACCAGCCTGAAGATGACGAATGAGACTTCGTCGAAATGTCACCAAGACACTTCCAATTTTACGCGGGAGAAAACCCGAATAACCAAAGACACACACACACATACACACACACACAATATATATATATATACACACATACACACACACACAAACACACTGTATATATATATTTCAAAGAAAAGTTTGCATTCCCTATAGAAAACTTTTCTCAGCTTTTTTCCCCCTCCTGGCTAATCTCCCTTTGGTTGTTTGTTCTTAAATCAGGGTCACTTAATTTTTGAGGATATGTTTGTTGCCAAAAAGTATAGGGTATATGATGGACAGTTCTTACATCAGGGCTTCAGAACACTTTATACTTCCTGAATGAAAGGCTAACGAGTTTGCTTGATTAGTGTCCATTAGTGTTTACTGTTACCCCAGGACACTCCTTCCTTTTATCGCTCATAGTTTTTGGACTGAGTCACTTGGTTAGAAAGCCACAAAACTGACCTGCTTATCTTAAAATGATCACTACCCTGACCAGCTTAAGAGAATTCCCCGGACTGAAAACACCAGTCAATTGGTACGTAGATTTCCTGGTCATTTCAAATATATAACCAGCAATCAGGAGAATAAAAATATGTTTTTCAGTGGTTGTACTAGCTTTGCTTTCCCATATCTCATGTTTACCGGATGTGTTGGACTACAATACCAAACATGCTCGCTCTGCATGGATAACGGGCAGAAAAAGTAGCCTTGAAAGATAGGAAGAACAGCCACCGCCAAGGCAACACATAAGATTAATGAAATATAAACCTGGAATAAAATTGTAACCTGAAAACAGGCAGTCCTTGACTTATGTCCACAATTAAGCTAAAAATTTGAGGGCTTGTAAAATATTCGGTTATTTCGTATCATCCTTTTTCATCATCCGAAAGATCATACAAGTTTTGATTCTTTGCCGATTTGCCAGCTTTGGAATTAATTCAGCTGCACAAGTAAAAGGTGCTTAGCTTTCGTGCAATTCTTTCACTCTCACACATATACACACACAAAATCATTGTTTTATCTTCCAGCATTTAAGCATTTGATTCTCTGAGGATGGAGGTGGTGTTTACAAATTCGAAGGAACATCGGTGCTGAAAGTAAAGACTTGCAACAGGTCCTCACACTTAGGACCGTTGCAGCATTCCCCAGGATCAAAATTAGAGCACTTGGCAACCAGCGTGTGTTTCCAATGGTTGGAGCATTTCAGCTTAAATGTGGTTGCCATGTACAACTTTGCATGCTGTCAGGATTCATTTAATGTCAAAAAGAAGGTTGTAAAATTGGATGCAATTCACCCGTCAACCACGTGGCATAGCAATGGAAATTCCGATCTCAATTGCGGTCATATGTCAAGGACTACTTGTAGGGGATCTCTTGCTTGAACAGGGGGCTGGGCTAGAAGACCTTCAAGGTCCCTTCCAGCTCTATTCTGATTCTGGTATTTTTTTCCAGTGCAAGTTATGATTGGTCAGGATTCAGCAATTAGATCTACTGAAGAATTTTGATGTAAGTGAAAGGGATGCTTTGGTTATTTTCTTGCAGGCGTTTCATTACCCACCCTAGGTAACATCATCAGTGTTAGCAGAGAGTGGGGACTGCTTTCCCTACTAGCACTAATGATGTAACCTAGTTGGCTAATGCGACGTCTGCAAGGAAACAACCAAGCTCAGAGAGCAGCCAAGGACCTTCCATAAGAATAAGAGCACAAGCGTGCCTTCCGTTCCTGTCCTATTGTTTCCTTTCGTTATATCCAATTAATATAGTTATTACATACTCATACTCATATATACGCTTATATATTGTAGAATAGAATAGAATAGAATAGAATTTTTTATTGGCCAAGTGTGATTGGACACACAAGGAATTTGTCTTGGTGCATATGCTCTCAGTGTACATAAAAGAAAAGATACGTTCAACAAGGTACAACATTTACAACACAATTGACGGTCAATATATCAATATAAATCATAAGGATTACCAGCAACAAGTTACAGTCATACAGTCATAAGTGGAAAGAGATTGGTGATGGGAACTATGAAACGGTTAATAGTAGTGCAGATTCAGTAAATAGTCTGACAGTGTTGATGGAATTATTTGTTTAGCAGAGTGATGGCCTTCGGGAAAAAACTGTTCTTGTGTCTAGTTGTTCTGGTGTGCAGTGCTCTGTAGCATCGTTTTGAAGGTAGGAGTTGAAACAGTTTATGTCCAGGATGCGAGGGGTCTGTAAATATTTTCACGGCCCTCTTCTTGATTCGTGCAGTATACAGGTCCTCAATGGAAGGCAGGTTGGTAGCAATTATTTTTTCTGCAGTTCTAATTATCCTCTGAAGTCTGTGTTTTTCTTGTTGGGTTGCAGAACCGAATCAGACAGTTATAGAGGCGCAAATGACAGACTCAATAATTCCTCTGTAGAACTGAATCAGCAGCTCCTTGGGCAGTTTGAGCTTACTGAGTTGGCGCAGAAAGAACATTCTTTGCTGTTCTTTTTTAATGATGTTTTTGATGTTAGCTGTCCATTTTAGATCTTGCGATATGATATAGTTATTACATGCTTATGCTTATATATACTGAGTGACAAAATAAAATAAATAAAAATAAAAATAAACATTTGAACCCCGAGCCATAAATGTTCTCCTTTATTGAAAAGGATGCACCGAGTATCTGCTATCGTGGCTGGGCAATGAAACCATCGGATGGGTAGCTTCCAGAATTTGCCAGGGCCTGTAAGATAGATTGTATTGTAAAAGGATGATCTCAGCTTGCTTTGAACCAGTGGTGGGATTCAAATAATTTAACAACTGGTTCTCTGCCCTAATGACCAGCTGGGTAGACGTGGCTTGGTGGTCATGTGGCTGTTTGGGCGTGGCCAACTCAATGTCACTCACTTCGATGGACGCTTCGCCTTAGGTGTTACAATGTACTAAGGGTTAACCAGAGAGGCAGTTTCTGTAAGCAGGACAATAAAACACCACCAGAATAATAATAATAATATTTTAATTTATAGACCGCCCTTCTCCCGAAGGACTCAGGGCGGTGAACAGCCAGTTAAAATACAGGAAAACAGACAATATTAAAAACAACCCTTAAAAAACTCATTCAATTGGCCAAAACTAAAACACAGTTACACCCTATAAATTACTAAAAATTTAAAACCCCAATTAATCAAATTAAAATTTTTAAAAAATCAAGCCAGGATTAGCCCTGTAAAGTGGAAAAAAACAAAATAAGATTTCTTCCAACAACCGGTTCTCCGAACTGCTTAGAAAGTTAACAACCGGTTCTCCCGAATAGGTGCGAACTGGCTGAATCCCACCACTGCCTTGAACCCACAGCTTATAAAATAAAGACTTGTTGGTAGAAAGGCTGAGCTTTTGAAGAAAGGGTGCCTGCCAATATCCATGCGCAATGCAAAACAGGTATTCAAGACAAAGATGCAAAACAAACACCCAAGAGACTTAGAAAACATTTGTTTCTTTGGATTCTTATTGATAACAACACTCTGTAATCACCTTCATGGGTAATTTCTTTTTTTTCTAAAAGCAGCCAAGATAAGTGGCAGCAAAATGAAGCAATTAAAACCAGAATGGATATACTGGATAGATCTTGGAAAGCAGTCTAGTAAAAAGAAGGACCAGGGGAGACGTGATAGCAGTCTTTCAATATTTGAGGGGCTGCCACAGAAAGGAGGGGGTCAAGCTATTTTCCAAAGCACCCGAAGGCCAGACAAGGAATAATGGATGGAAACTGACCAAGGAGAGATTCAACCTGGAAATAAGGAGAAATTTTCTGACAGCGAGAACAATCAACCCATGGAACAGAAGTTGCCTTCAGAAGTTGTGGGAGCTTCATCCCTGGAGGCTTTCAAGAAGAGATTGGACTGCCATCTGTCAGAAATGGTTTCCTGCTTGGGCAGCGGGTTAGAGTAGATGTCCTACAAGGTCCCTTTGAACTCTGTTCAATCTGTATTATAATCTGTATCTTAATCATCCTTAAATTGATTACAGGTCAGATTAAGGCCAGTTGTTGCCCCAAATGCAAGCCAACAATGGTGCCCTTTGGCTCTTCCATGGCTTAGCCGATAAGGCTTAAGACACAATAAGTGCTGTTCACGGACTTTGAGTGTGTCAATGAAAGAGTTAAGGGCACCATTAAAACTTTTCCCTTGGCGCCCTAAACAGTCTGTTTTCCTTAATAGTTAATCCAGTGCTGATCTATAGGCTCACACGTTGATTGGCATCACACAACATCCTTATGTTGTTTGCTTAAATGGCCCCTTTCTCTGGCGTTGAGTCATACGTTCCTCATCCTGACCAAACACCTGGATTTGTGTAATCTCGCACACCACACACACACAAAAAAACCCCACAACAACCACTGAAATTAAAACTAATCACAACCCTGCAGATATTTGGGCGATTGTGAGAGCCGGATTTGCAACTGACCGGTTTGGTTCCTATGGCTTGACAAAAACATTTTCTCTCTGCAGTGAAACCGCCAGATGGAAGGGATGACAACAGACCAAGAGGTTTCGCACTTGTGGCTTCTCTTGGTACAGAGAAGGAGGTAGGGTGGGGAATGGAAGGATTTATACTCCTTGCAGACTCCTTGCAAAATGACCAGCTGTCTGCAAGGAGTATAAATCCTTACATTCTCCCACCCTTTTCCAGTCAGAGCTGAAGAAGCTTCTTGGAGGAGAAGCAAAACATCTTCAAAGAAAAACAAGAAAGTCCAGGTCTCTCCCCCAAAAGTATCTTTGGGACAACCGTGACCTGGATGACCATGAATCTCCATAGACATTTAGCTGTGCACTTTGGGACGAACACCCTTTGAAAGGTGTGGGAGTAGGAATGGATTCCCAAGAGGAAAAAAACTGCAGAGTACAGGAACCTGGAGCACCACTCAGGTGACCCTGAGGATCCAGGTAAACCTCCAGGTGCTTCAACGACCCCTCTAAAAGGATGAAAATGTCCAGCTGTCTGCAAGGAGTATAAATCCTTCCATTCCCCAACCCTATGACTATCATTAAGTGTTGTACCTTATGATTCTTGAGGAATGTATCTTTTCTTTTATGTACACCGAGACACCAAGACAAACTCCTTGGGTGTCCAATCACACTTGGCCAATAAAGAATTCTATTCTATTCTATTCTATTCTATTCTATTCTATTCTATTCTATTCTATTCTATTCTATTCTATTCTATTCTATTCTATTTTCTAATTCTAACCTCTATAACTGTCTGGTTTGGTTCTGCAACCCAAGAAGACAGAGACAGACTTCAGAGGATAATTTGAACTGCAGAAAAAACAATGGCTACCAACCTGCCTTCTATTGAGGACCTGTATACTGCACGAGTCAAAAAGAGGGCTGTGAAAATACTTATAGATCCCTCACATCCTGGACATAAACTGTTTCAACTCCTACCCTCAAAACGACGCTGTAGAGCACTGCACACCAGAACAACTAGACACAAGAACAGTTTTTTGCCCAATGCCATCACTCTGCTAAATAAATAATTCCCTCAACACTGTCAAACTATTCACTAAATCTGCACTACTATTAATCTTTTCATCGTTCCACCACCAATCTCCTTCCACTTATGACTGTAACTTTGTTGCTTGTATCCTTACAATTTATACTGATATTGATTGTTTCCTGGTTGCTTATTTGTAGCCTATGACTATCATTAAGTGTTGTAAGTGATGAAGGTATCTTTTCTTTTATGTACACTGAGAGCATATGCACCAAGACAAATTCCTTGGGTATCCAATCACACTTGGCCAATAAAGAATTCTATTCTATTCTATTCTATTCTATTCTATTCTATTCCACTCCAAATATTCTATTCTATTCTATTCTATTCTATTCTATTCTATTCTATTCTATTCTATTCCACTCCAAATATTCTATTCTATTCTATTCTATTCTATTCTATTCTATTCTATTCTATTCTATTCTATTCCACTCCAAATATTCTATTCTATTCTATTCTATTCTATTCTATTCTATTCTATTCCATTCCACTCCAAATATTCTATTCTATTCTATTCTATTCTATTCTATTCTATTCTATTCTATTCTATTCTATTCTATTCTATTCTATTCCACTCCAAATATTCTATTCTATTCTATTCTATTGTATTCTATTCCACTCCAAATATTCTATTCTATTCTATTCTATTCTATTCTATTCTATTCTATTCCATTCCACTCCAAATATTCTATTCTATTCTATTCTATTCTATTCTATTCTATTCTATTCTATTCCACTCCAAATATTCTATTCTATTCTATTCTATTCTATTCTATTCTATTCTATTCTATTCTATTCCACTCCAAATATTCTATTCTATTCTATTCTATTCTATTCTATTCTATTCTATTCTATTCTATTCTATTCTATTCTATTCTATTGCATTCCTATTCCTATTCTTATTCCTATTCCTATTCCCTCCAGTCAGAACTGAAGAAGCTTCTTGGATGAGAAGCAAAACGTTTTCAAAGAAAAAAAGCCAGTTGCCTCTTGAGGGGGGAAAAAAAAAGCGCACCTTTGGGACTCAGTTGGTAGAGTTTTTCCCGGGGTGGGAGGTGGGCGGCTTTTCCGAAGCACCTGCTCAGAAATTATTACCCCCCCACCCGCCCCCTTCCTCTCGCCTTCTGGACCCAGCAGCCCCCCCTCCAACACCCTCCCCCCCCAAAAAAAACAGAACCGGCACCGTTCCCTCCCCTCAAACCTTTCACCCACCCACCCACCGACGGAGCGGGATACCCTCCCTTTTTTCCCCCCTCAGCTTCTACCGACCGACACCCCCCCCTCTCCCCACTTCGTCACACCAGAAAGCCGGACCACGGCCTGCCTGGCTCCTCCCTTCTCCCTCCTCCTCCTCCTCCTCCTCCTCCTGCCGGGGCCCCGTGACGCTCCTGGCTGTAACACGAGGGCTGGCGCGGGGTGGGGAATGGGATCCGGGAGGAGGGGACGAAGGCAAGGGGGACGGCCCCGCAGCGCCCGGCCGCGGCTTTAAACCTCGCACCGGGGAGGGGAAAGTTGAGGTGTGTGGGGGGGGAGGACACTTTTGCTCAGCCGCCTCCCCGGGACGAGGCTTTTTTTCCCCCAATCTCCACGCCGCCGGCTATCGCCGGAGGGAGTATAAAGCAGCTCCCGGGGGCAGCGGGGAAATAAATTAAATAAAAAAAAAAAGTGGGGCTGGCCCCGCCGACACCTCGCACGGACCCCCACTCCGGAGCTGGGAGAAAGCCGGCGAGGCGCTCGCTCGCCCGTCAGCCGGTCAACGACCTAACTAAGCCAACCGAGCCAAGGAACCCGACCCGCGCGCCTTCGCTGCGCTTTGGCCGAGCCCGGCCTCTCGGCTTGAGGAGGCGGGGGTCCTCAGCCCCTCAAGAGGGTCGCGTGAGGAGAAAAAGGAGGAGGAGGAAGAGGAAGAAAGTCGTCTAGTGGGGGAAGCCGCCTCGAGCTCGCTTCCCTCGGCTCCCCTCAGCCTGCCTGCCCGGATTTCCGAAAAGTTGCCAAGAAGCGACAGAGAGTGAGGGGGGAAAGAAAGAAAGGAAGGAAGGAAAGAAAGAAAGAAAGAAAGAAAGAAAGAAAGAAAGAAAGAAAAAGAAAGAAAGAAAGAAAGAAAGAAGGAAGGAAGGAAGGAAGGAAGGAAGGAAGGAAGGAAAGAGTTAGCGAAGAAGAAGAAGAAGAAGAGCCCGGCTTCGGCTTTGCCCTCGTGCCGGACCGCCTCCTCGCCCCCCCGCGGCGTCCTCGGACTCTCGGCTTGAGGAAGGGTCTCTCCCCCCCCCGCGCGCGCGCTCCCTCAGCCCCTCAAGAGGGTCGCGTGAGGAGAAAAAAGGAGGAAGAAGAAGAGGAAGAGGAGGAGGAGGAAAGCCGTCGCCTTCGCCGCCGCCGCTCCGAACAACCGCCAAGCTGGACGACCGGCGGAAAAGCGAGCTCAGGAGGTGAGGCGTTTTGGCTCCGCGGGGCTGGTTGGTGGGTTTAGGGGGTGATGGGCTTTCTTGGTTTCTCTCCTTGACCCGTCCGAGGTTGTGTGTATGTGGCGTGGGAGGCAACCCGAGCTTGACCCGGCTTGGCTAAACAAACGTTCCTGTCCTAATGTTTCCTTTCGTTATATCAAATTAATACAATTATTATATACTTTTGCTCATATATAT
The DNA here is from genome assembly GCF_028640845.1 of Ahaetulla prasina. NCBI lineage: Eukaryota > Metazoa > Chordata > Lepidosauria > Squamata > Colubridae > Ahaetulla > Ahaetulla prasina. The sequence continues at coordinate 9,386,682 of NC_080546.1, read as the reverse complement.
GATATTTTGCTGATTTATGTTGATGCTTGTGTATAAAAAAAACAACAACAACAACGTGTCGTGTGAAGGCGGCTTTTCTCCTCAGCCGCAAACTCGCCCTGTCTGAACTCCCCACCGGCTTGCTTCCTCGCCCGGGGGGAGGGGGGGGGGAAACCAGGTCTCGCCTTTGCTTCGTGCTCCGGCTGCTGCCTTTTTTTTTTTTTTTTTGTTCCGTCCTCCCGACAACCCTGCGAGGTGGGAAAACCGAGAGGAATCAGAATCGAGCTGGGAAGGGACCTTAGAGGTCTTCTAGTCCAGCCCCCCCCACGCCACCTTCAAGCGGAAGACCCTATATCGGAGGCCACCAACCTTTCGACCTCGGGGACCACTAAATTCATAATTTTATTTTTATGTTAAGTTTTTTCAATTGATGTGACTGTTTTTAAACTTCATAATTTTAAATCCCGTGGACCACTAATATGAATTTTTTTAATTAAAAAAAAAGATAAATAGTATAGAATTTTTTATTGGCCAAGTGTGATTGGACACACAAGGAATTTGTCTTGGTGCATATTTGAGGTGCAGTATGAAAATACAAACAGATTTTCTGCGGACCACCAAAATTTTCTCGCAGACCACCACCAGTTGGTGACCGCTGCCCTATATCATTTCAAGAGGCTACCGTATCACAGTTGCTAAACCCCAAGCACTTACCAGATGGTAGCCTAGTGCCAGATCATTAGCTGCCATCTAATGATGGTTTGCGATCCGGTTCTGGTAGAGCTGTGAATCGGATCAATCAGAATCAGAATACAGCTGGGAGGGACCTTGGAGGTCTTCTAGTCAACCCCACCCCCCCAAGCAGCAGACCCTATGCCATTTCAGACAAGTGGCTGTCCGGTCTCTTCTTAAAACCCACCCAATGATGAAGCATCCAGAACTTCTGGTGGCATGCTGTTCCGCTGGTTAATTGTCCTCCCTGTTAGGAAGTTTCTCCTTAATTCCAGGTTGCTTCTCCCCTTGATTAGTTTCCATCCATTGCTTCTTGCCTTGACTTCTGGTGCTCTGGAGAATAAATTGACCCCTTCTTTGTGGCAGCCCCATAAATACTGGAAGACTGCTATCATGTCTCCGCTAGTCCTTCTTTTCATTAAACTAGACATACCCAGTTCCTGCAACCGTTCGTCATATATTTTAGCCTCCAGACCCTTAATCATCTTATTTGCTCTTCCTTGCATTTTTCCCCCAAAGTCTCAACCCCTTATTTGTAATGGATGCAGGATTCCAGGTGCTGGCAGGTGCCGAGTTGGGGGGTTTCCGCCCACACCTGTTGTTTGGCCCTCTGCAGAAGGTGCCTGCTGGCTGCATTCACAAGACACATTCAGCCAAGTCGGGTCTGTGACCTGACTGCTCCTCTCGGTTCGCGTTGACCTCTGTTGGGTTTCATGTTGGGTGGTTTAGGGATAATGGGTGAGCCGTATAGGATGAGAGCCTTGAAGTCGGATTGGTTAGTAATCAGGTTTAAGTTGGTTGTGGGAATGCAGCCCCTGCTTTTGCATGCTAGGAGTTAGTTGTCCACAGATGCTTCAGGTAGGGGATAAGGGGTTGTCGGAGTTCATTTCCTTCCGCCTGAAGGCAAATGGCTTGGAAAACTACACTTTCTACGTTGCTTCTTGCCCTCGGCTATAGTTGTGGGTTCTTGTGATGCAAGAACTCTTGAAACCTGCTTGGAGAAAGGCGTGGGAAAAGATGACAGGGAAAATTTGCAGTGTCTTTAGAGTAAGAGGAAGCTGAGACTGGAAGGGGCATATATGGGGCATATATGGGGTGCAAGATCAAATTAGTGCAGTAAGTGAAAAAGTAAGTGAGGCTGGAACTTGGGAGAAAAGTTTGAAATTTCTTTTCAACTGGAATAGATTCGTATATACCGTAAGTTGCAAAAAAAGCTTACATATTTTGGTGCTACTCTTTGGAAAAGATGCGTGGGGGAAAATCAGATTGTCGTTTGAGCAGGATAGAAGTCATGAAAATAAGAATCTAGAAATGAAAAGCCTTCCTTCCTTCCTTCCTTCCTTCCTTCCTTCCTCCCTCCCTCCCTTCTGCCCTTCCTTCCTTCCTTCCTTCCTTCCCTCCCTTCCTCCTCCTTCTTTCCTTCCTTTGTTCCTTCCTTCCTTCCCTTCCTCCTCCTCCTCCTTTTCCTTCCTCCTTCCTTCCTTCCTTCCTTCCTTCCTTCCCATGAACTGAACACTTACAGGCAGAAATATTTGCTCCATTCTGTTTCTTTTCTCTCCTCTCAATTGTTTATTTTTCCCTATGTGAGATGGCATATTTCATTTTGTAGGAAAATTAAAGCACACTTATGATATTTTTTTTTTTAGTAGAAGCATTATTGGTGGAAGTGATCCACCAGGTTGAAATCAGCCAGGAGAAATCAGCTGCCCCTGTAAGCTTCGATTTGATCCTGAGGCAGAAGAACTGTTAAGGTGTCAATAGCATATTGGATGGAGTTTATGTGTGCAGCTATGACTGGAGGAATTAATTATACAGCAGTGGGTCATTAAACTAGACTCATGCTAAATAACGTTTTGATTAATCATGCTTTTTTGAGTAAGTTGTAGTTGGTTCACATCATAATGTACAATAATCAAAACTTAAATCATATTTTGGCTTGTTGTGATCTGTGAATCGGGACATCTTTTGGAAGATGGCACTAAAAGATACATACTTTACATCTTTCTCACAACTTGAGGTGTGGATAGAATCTAAATGTTGTCTCTGAGTAACTAAGGATAAAGCATTTTTTGGGAAAGCTATACAATCTAGAAGGGTGGCTCAGTGGCTAGGATGCTGAGCTTGTTAATTGAAAGGTCGGCAGTTCAGCAGTTCGAATCCCTAGTGCCGCGTAATGGGGGTGAGCTCCCATTACTTGGCCCAGCTTCTGCCAACCTAGCAGTTCGAAAGCACGTAAAAAATGCAAGTAGAAAAATAGGGACAACCTTTGGTGGGAAGGTAACAGCGTTCCGTGCACCTTTGGCATTTAGTTATGCCGGCCACATGACCACAGAGACGTCTTCGGACAGCACTGGCTCTTCAGCTTCGAAACGGAGATGAGCACCGCCCCCTAGAGTCAGGAACGACTAGCACATATATGCGAGGGGAACTTTTACCTTTACCTATACAATTTACAGTAGGGTCCTAGCCTTGCAGTTAGTTGTTTTAATCAGGGTACATGACGAAGGCATATTAGGAAGAAAGAGCTAGGAAAAGAGTACATGCTTTATGCTGTAAGCAAGAAAGAAGAGAATGTTTAGAGGTTTTGATTGCAGGAAGTCCTCAATTTACAAACTTTTTTTAGTGACTGTTCAAAGTTACACGGGTACTGAAAAAGTGACTTTGACCATTTCAGCATCATGGTCACGTGATCAAAATTCAGACACTTGATAACAGACTCCTATTTATGATGCTTGCACTGTCCTGCAGGGTCATGGGATCCCCTTTTGTAACCTGGCACACAAATTCAATGGGGAAGCTAGATTCACTTAACAACCGTGTTACTAACTTAACCACTGCAGTGATTCACTTAACATCCATGGCAAGAAAGGTCGAACAATGGGGGCAAGACTCACTTAACAACCGTCTTACTTAGCAACGGAAATTTTGGGCTCACTTGTGGGTCGTAAGTCAAGGACTAGCTGGACTGCAGATCATAGTTAACTGTTTGGAGGGATTATCATGGTTGCATCTAGAATTACTTTAATGGGTCTTTAAAACAGGCGCTGTTTTTGCTTTAAACTGGAGTTATTGTGTGTTTGTTTTCCTCTTTAAAAAAGTCATTTGTCTTAATGTCCCAAAGGTGCTTTTTTTCAAGAGGCAACTGAACTTTCTGTTTTTTCTTTGAAGACGTTTCGCTTCTCATCCAAGAAGCTTCTTCAGCTTGAGAGCTGAGGAAGCTTCTTGAGAGCTGAAGAAGCTTCTTGGATGAGAAGCGAAACATCTTCAAAAACAAAAAAAACCCAGAAAGTTTAGTTGTCTCTTGAAAAAAAAGCACCTTTGGGACAAAAGTGACTTGGATGACTGAGAATCTCCATAGCCATTTGTCTTAATGTGGTGCTTGTTTCAGTAAAAAAACCGAAAATTAGAATGTTCAAAGCTGACTTTTGTCTTCAGATCTTAAAGACATCTTGGGGTTCACCACAAAGGAGTCCAAGCAGAGGTATCTCGGAGGGTGGGTGGTTTATGAAAAAATAAAATCAAAATGTTGACCATAATTATGCATTCACAACTGCTAAGTTGATATTTTGATGCTCCATGGATACCCTTTAACTCTAGGCCAACCTGTGTCTTTCTTTGTCCTGGGAAAGGGTGGAACATAGATGTAATGAAATTGATAAATAATTGAAGTCCAAAATGATGACCAATCCTGACTGGCTGTAAGCTGAGGGCATCTACCAGTCCAGGGGTCTCCAACCTTGGCAACTTTAAGACTTGTGGACTTAAACTCCCAGAATTCCTTAGCCAGCTTTGCTGAATTCTGGGAGTTGAAGTCCACAAGTCTTAAAGTTGCCAAGGTTGGAGACCCCTATACCAGTCCAGTATCTGGTTTTTTTTTCATGTAAATGATGCCGTGCTTCAGTGGTTAGATGGCCTAGACATTGGTATTTGAATATAGATCTTTTTAACATTTCTGTTTTAGTGTGTTTTATTAATCTAGGTGAAATACTAACATATATTGTAAGTTCACATATGATATGCCACATGGCAGCGTTTCTCAACCTCAGCTACTTTAAGACCTGTGCAACTCCCAGAATTCCCCAGCCAGCATGCTAAATAAATTAAGGTTAAATAAATAAATGATAAATAAGTAAAATAAAGCAGTCTCAGTGAGTCCCATTATAGGTTCCATTAACAGTCCCACTGCTGGGAAATGGTTTGTTTCGGAAGATAACACCATGGAAGAGCCATGGTGGCGCAATGGTTAGAATGTGGTATTGCAGGATAATTCTGCCCACTGCCAGGAGTTTGATTCTCAATGGCTCAAGGTTGACTCAGCCTTCCATCCTTCCGAAGTGGGTAAAATGAGGACCCAGATTGTTAGGGGCAATAGGCTGACTCTGTAAACTGCTTAGAGAGGGCTGTAAAGCACTATGAAGCGGCATGTAAATGCTATTGCTACTGCTCAGTATTGTGAATGTTACAGGTAAAGACATATCTCTGTCCCCATTCTGGCTTTTTCCTCAAAAACCAGCCTTCCCCAACTGGTCCATCCAACTCAGCGGTGAAATCCAGCAAGTTCTGACAGGTTCTGGAGAACCGGCAGCGGAAATTTTGAGTAGTTCGGAGAACCGGCAAATACCACCTCTGGCTGGCCCCAGAGTGGGGTGGGAGTGGATATTTTGCAGTATCCTTCCCGTGCCACGTCCAACAAGCCAACACCCACCAAGCCAAACTACGCCCACCAAGCCACGCCCACAGAACCGGTAGTAAAAAAAAAAAGGGATTTCACCACTGATCCAACCTGTGTTGTGATTGCAACCCTCAAAACTTCCAGCAAGCTTATCGTCCACGAAGATACTTGTTGAGCACCCTGTGGGAGAAAGTTGCTCTACCTAGTACTTCCGTTTAACTACAGCTTGGTCTGTAAAGGAAAAAAAAAAAGAATGTCTCCATGTTAGTTTTGCTTTAAAACCGAACTAAAGCTGCCTGGGCTATTATCCAGTTTGACTTTCAGGAACCCGATTATAATCTCCAAAGGATTAAATTCTGCGAGTAATTATGGCTCATTTTCAGGAAACACCATGCAGAGACTGCTTGAGAAAGTAACAAATAGCATGCTTTGATTCAATCAGAAATGGATGCATTTCTGCACGTGTGAGTTCTGCCCTTGCAGGACTACTTAACTAGCTGGGGTTTTTTTTTTTTTTGATAAGGCGTTTGAGCCCCGGGGCATTTACTCAAATGCCAACCACAAGCACTTTGCATGAATGTGACACTTCATAGGAATCTGTGTTATTCTCAGAACCTGTTTGACTGGCACTTGGGAGAAATAGGGCACAGGGATTGTGCATGGAGTAGGTGGCACTGTTTGTTCTGAGTGCAAATGAGGCACACGTGGGAGACTCATTCATGATATGGAACTACCAGCTTTTATTTGTATTTCTACTTTTGTTATTTTTACAAATTAGGTGGCAAACATACCTTCATCCTCCCGTTTTCCTCAGCACAACAGCCCTGTAAGATGGGTTGGGTTGTGAATGGCCCAAAGTCACCTGGCTGTCTTTCATGCCTAAGGCGGGACTGAAACTCAAAGACTCCTGGTGATTGGCCCAAAGTCACCTGGCTGTCTTTCATGCCTAAGGCGGGACTGAAACTCAAAGACTCCTGGTGATTGGCCCAAAGTCACCTGGCTGTCTTTCATGCCTAAGGCGGGACTGTAACTCAAAGACTCCTGGTGATTGGCCCAAAGTCACCTGGCTGTCTTTCATGCCTAAGGCGGGACTGTAACTCAAAGACTCCTGGTGATTGGGCCAAAGTCACCTGGCTGTCTTTCATGCCTAAGGCGGGACTGAAACTCAAAGACTCCTGGTGATTGGCCCAAAGTCACCTGGCTGTCTTTCATGCCTAAAACAGGACTAGAACTGATAAGAGAATATTTGTAGTTCAGGGCTAAACAGCAGTGCACTAATGATGTTACCTAGTTTGGAAACGTCTGCAAGAAAGCAACCAAGCTCAGAGTAGCAAGTTCTTTGCAGGACTGGTACTCACAATCTCCTGGTTTCTAGCCTGGTACCTTAATCACTAGACTTTAGGCTTTATTTTGAGGCATTTGAAGATCCTTCTTATCTGTCAGGAAAACTTTGCCTATAGGTGCCACTGCTTAATGCAGAAAAAATAGAGTGGTGCCATTTCAGTGAAAGCTGGATGCATTTGCGTTCTAACAGAAGGGAAAGGGAATTGTACCGGTTGCTCCAGATACACCTAAATTAACTGATATCTATCTCAGGTGTTACCATGTTGTGGCGACATCAGTGGCAAGGCCAACTTGTTGCCTGCATAGCTGGAGGTAACCGTACCGGGTGACCACTCATGCAGTCTTTCTAAAACCGAGTTTTTCTGGCTTCGGCTGGTTTAGCTTGTGCGCAAAGTTAGACCAAGTCTGCTATTTTCTCTTCAGCGGTTGGATTGTTTGACATGACATCTCCGGTTAACATTTTAAACCTGTTCCCATTTAGAAAGAACAAATGGAATGCAAACACATCAAACTGCCTTGGGTTGATTAAACTGACATCAGCTCTCCATTCTAGGAAGACCTGTTTCCGTAAGCTGCGTGAAATCCCTGCGGTTTGTCATAAGGCTAACAAAATGTAGTCCACACAGCCTTTATACAGGACACATTTCTTAACCTGCCCCTCTCTTTCCTTTCTTCGGAGATACCTGTTACGTCCTTGGCTCTAAGCTAACCCAAAGCTGTCATCACCACCCACTCAACCTGCTAGTTTAACATTCTTTTGTTCTCTCTCTCTCTCTCTCTGTGTGTGTGTGTGTGTGTGTGTCTTTTCCCCCACCCAAATCGTCGTAATATTGTAATAAGCCTATCCTTTGTTAGCCTGCCAATCCCCTGTTTTGGAATTTGTCCAAGGCTTCCTCGGTCTGTGAGCTGGGAGGTAGCTCAATTTTCCCCATATTATTTCTTGATCGTACAGTTAGATTTATTTCCACTTCCAATTAGGTAACTATTTTTGCTTTGTAATTTTTATGCCGTACCCGTAGGGTTTATGGCATAGCGGACTTCGGGCTTTCGGTTGGAGTCGTCTGAATTTCTGTGTTAATGATTGCATCTGCTCTTGATCTAAAGACTTATCTACCATCTGCACTTTGGGTTTTCCTCCTGTGACTCCCATTAATCTAAATTACATTATGTTTTTTGATATCAGATAACTTATAAAGGTCACTTCTTAAGGCCTTGTCACTCTCTGGTGTGATCTAGAGTGATCAAGGGGCAACATTACCCTCTGCATTAATCAGGGAAGATTGATTTTCAAGTGACTGATATCATCAAGAGTTGAATACAGGAGGTTAACTCGCACTGCTTTGTATTCTTTTTAAATACAAAATATTGAGACATAAAATACATCGATGGCAGAAATAAAATCTGCTATCTCTGATTCTTTGCAACTCTGTCTTCCTGATAGGCTTCTGGAAGAGATATCTAGTTATCTTTACTACGTATTTATCTTTTTGCCTTTGGGTCTTTGGCATTACCAATATTTTCTCCGGAACATATATTGTTGATTTAATGGTGGATATTTGGTTAGCCCAGGAGAAAGGCAGGGCTAGATGAATCACAAGTTGGAATTAAGATTTCCGGGAGAAATAACAACAACCTCAGATATGCAGATGATACCACTCTAATGGCAGAAAATGAAGAGGAACTAAAGCAGGGGTCTCCAACCTTGGCAACTTTAAAACTTGTGGACTTCAACTCCCAGAATTCCTCAGCCAGCTTTGGGAGTTGAAGTCCACAAGCCTTAAACTTGCCAAAGTTGGAGACCCCGGAACTAAAGAGCTTCTTGATGCGGGTGAAGGAGAATGCAAAAGTTGGTTTGAAACTCAACATTAAGAAAACTAAGAACATGGCATCCGGCCCTCTCAATTCCTGGCAGATAGATGGGGAAGAAATGGCGGTAGTGACAGATTTTATTTTCCTGGGCTCCAAGATCACCGCAGCTGGGGACTGCAGCCAAGAAATTAAAAGACGCTTGCTCCTGGGGAGGAAAGCTGTGGCAAATCTAGACAGCATACTAAAAAGCAGAGACATCACCCTGCCAACAAAAGTGCGTATAGTCAAGGCTCTGGTTTTCCCCAGTTTGGTTTGGTGGATGTAGCTTGGTGGGCGTGGCAGGGGAAGGATACTGTAAAATCTCCATTCCCTCCCCACTGCAAGGGAAGGATACTGTAAAATCTCCATTCCCTCCCCACTCCAGGGGAAGGATACTGTAAAATCTCCATTCCCTCCCCACTCTAGGGGAAGGTTACTGTAAAATCTCCATTCCCTCCCCACTGCAAGGGAAGGATACGGCAAAATCCCCATTCCCTCCCGATCAGCTGTGACTCAGGAGGCAGAGAATAGATGGGGGCGGGGCCAGTCAGAGGTGATATTTACCAGTTTATTTATTTATTTATTTATTTTATTTGTCAACAAGTACAAGAAAACAAGTAACAGAATAGACATAGACATGGACACATGAAAAAAGTTGGCACAAAAAAAGGATATAACATAGCCATAAACACATAGAACGATTACATATAATTGGGAACAGTAGGACAGAGGTGGTAGGAACGCTGGTGGGCTTATGCAGGCCCCCTTTAAGGACCTCTTAAGAAACATGAAAGGTCCAACGGTAGACAGTTTACGGTAAAAGGTATGGGGATTAGAGAGACTAACAACAGGATCAGGTAGATTCTCCGAACTGCTCAAAATTTCCGCTACCGGTTCTCCAGAACTGGTCAGAACCTGCTGTATACCACCTTTGTCGGCGGGGAGGGTGGGTGGGTCCAGCTGGTGGTCGGAACTATCGGCTCACCTGAACCAGTCCGAACCGGCAGCAGCCCACCTGGAGTGGATATCTAAAGAGAAGAAGGCAGGTTAAATGAAGCTGATGGAAAACAAGAGAAAGGAAAAAGCTGGGCTAAATAAAAATATCAGAGAAACGTAAGATCAAAACTTCTCATAATGAGCTTGCCGGTGGGGAAGATTAAAATTTTTGGTGAGCAGATGTCAGAATGTGAGAAGATTTAGGAATTGATTTTGTAACAACTGGGAGACAGCAGAGGAGTTTGAACCATTGCAGAAGAAAGCAGTGGAAGAGTTGAAGAAAATGGTGGGAAAAATAGCTTTTAGCTCAGAATGGGAGAGACACTTTCACAGTCTCATAATTGAAGTGGACAACCATTTAGATATGAGCCAGCAGTGTGCAGCAGCTGCTAAAAAAGCCAACACAGTTCTGGGCTGCATAAACAGAGGGATGGAATCAAGATCACGTGAAGTGTTAATACCACTTTATAAGGCCTTGGTAAGGCCACACTTGGAATACTGCATTCAGTTTTGGTCGCTGCGATGTAAAAAAGATGCTGAGACTCTAGAAAGAGTGCAGAGAAGAGCAACAAAGAGGATTAGGGGACTAGAACATATGAAGAACGGTTTCAGGAACTGGATATGTCTAGTTTAATAAAAAGAAAGACTAGGGGAGACATGATAGCAGTGTTTCAATATCTCAGGGGTTGCCACAAAGAAGAGGGAGTCAAACTGTTCTCCAAAGCGCCTGAGGGTAGAACAAGAAGCAATGGGTGGAAACTGATCAAGGAAAGAAGCAACTTAGAACTAAGGAGAAATTTCCTGACAGTTAGAACAATTAATAAGTGGAACGACTTGCCTGCAGAAGTTGTGAATGCTTCAACATTGGAAATTTTTAAGAAGATGTTGGATAACCATCTGTCTGAGATGGTGTAGGGTTTCCTGCCTGGGCAGGGGGTTGGACTAGAAGGCCTCCAAGGTCCCTTCCAACTCTGTTGTTGTTACTGTTATTAAGATGGACAGTTCACCTGTAGAACATATTGTCCTCCAAGTGTTGCTAGCGAGGACACTTAACGTTAAATAGAAAAGCGTTGACTAAGACGAGTTTTTTTATCATGAACAATGAGTCTGATTATGTTCTTTTTCAAAACATCCTTAATCTTTGCTTTTGAATGGAAAATAATCATAATAACTGCACATTGACAAAAATTTACACCCGTCAATTACAAAAGGTCACACTGTTTTGATCTGCACAGATTCTCCACCGGTACATTATGACACCTTAGGTCCGTGATGGAGAATGTATGATACACGTGCCAGAGGTAGCAAGCAGAGCAGGGGTGAAATGCTTCCGGTTCAAACCGGATCGCCCGATCCAGTAGCGAACGCAGTGGGTGGTTCTGAGAACCGGTAGCAAAAATCCCTGGCCCCCCCATGTGCGATCATCAGAGTTTTTTTAAAAAAAACTTTTAAAAGCATTTTTTCTCTGGGCGAAAAAATGCTTTTAAAAGAAAAAAAAAGGCTCTGATGATCGCGCGGCTCAGCTGGGATTGTCAGTGGCTTTTACAACCTCTTCGGCCGAAGAGGTTGTAGAAAAAAATTCTTTTAAAAGGCTCCTGTGACGATCCCAGCTGAGTTGCCTGATCGTCACAAGCTTTTAAAAGCATTTTTTTACAACCTCTTCGGCCGAAGAGGTTGTAGAAAAAAATTATTTTAAAAGGCTCCTGTGACGATCCCAGCTGAGTTGCCTGATCGTCACAAGCTTTTAAAAGCATTTTTTTACAACCTCTTCGGCCGAAGAGGTTGTAGAAAAAATGCTTTTAAAAGTAAAAAAAAAAAAAAGTTGGCCACGCCCACCAGTCACATTACCCCACCACCACCAAGCCACTCCCACAGAACCAGTAACAAATTTTACATTTCACCCCTGACACAGAGCCCTCTCTGCGGGCACATGCACCATTGTCCCAGGTCAGATCCCCATGGCGTTTCTTTCATGAACTTCTGTTTCCCTGCAAACAACGAAACAGAAGCTCACGAAAGAAAAAGATCTTACCTCTTGCTGTGCTGTCGGAATTGGGATGCCCTACCTCCCGCTAGCCAGCTTGCCTTTTGGTCTGCTGCACATCCGCACACCTTCAGTTTGGGCATGCGCGCACACGGAGTTTAGAATAGAATAGAATAGAATAGAATAGAATAGAATAGAATAGAATAGAATAGAATAGAATTTTTTATTGGCCAAGTGTGATTGGACACACAAGGAATTTGTCTTGGTGCATATGCTCTCAGTGTACATAAAAGAAAAGATACCTTCATCAAGGTACAACATTTACAACACAATTGATGGTCAATATATCAATATAAATCATAAGGATTGCCAGCAACAAAGTTACAGTCATACAGTCATAAGTGGGAAGAGATTGGTGATGGGAACTATGAGAAGATTAATAGTAGTGCAGATTCAGTAATTAGTTTGATAGTGTTGAGGGAATTATTTGTTTAGCAGAGTGATGGCCTTCGGGGGAAAAAACTGTTCTTGTGTCTAGTTGTTCTGGTGTGCAGTGCTCTATAGCGTCGTTTTGAGGGTAGGAGTTGAAACAGTTTATGTCCAGGACGCGAGGGGTCTGTAAATATTTTCACGGCCCTCTTCTTGATTCGTGCAGTATACAGGTCCTCAATGGAAGGCAGGTTGGTAGCAATTATTTTTTCTGCACTTTAGGCACTCGGTATCTAAAAGATTCGTCATCACTATCTTAGGTTCTTGGGAAGTACTTGATGTGTATGAAGATGAACACCAACTCAAGAACCGGGAGATGTGACTTCACACTGTTGTGTACGTAAGAATTGGATGTGGCACTACCTTGGAGACAGCAGAAGAGAAGAGAAAGTGATAGCTGAACTTTGAAAAACTAAACATGAATAAACTGTGAATCTCGCCATTAAAAGTGGCACAAAAGTTTCTAAATACCAAGCCCTGCCCTAGGGAATAAATACTTTGATCAAGTAAACTCATTTATTTAACCCGGAATTGATGAGCATAAATGATATGTACTATCTACTTTAATCCCCATTTACCTTAAAGTGGAAGTTGTTGGAGCTTGTAGGCCGCGTTATTTAAAAGAATGTGTGTAAATGTTGGTAAAAGTATTAACGCTCCGATTTCACCGCCAGAGGCACCGCAGGCCAATCCTTTGCTGCTTCCAGGGCGGCCCTGTGGGCCAGATCTAAGCATCCCGCGGGCTGGATCAGGCCCCTGGGGCTTGAGACTTGATACCCCTGCCGTAGGTAGACGTGGTCTCAGTTTTCTCTAAGTTGAAAAGGGAAAATGAATCTTCACCCCTTTCATGAAAAAAATACAATTGCTTCCTTTACTTCTGATATAAATGTATCAGTTACAAGAAATTCTCTTTCACAATACTTTTAAAGTAATGTTAATGGTTGGGAAATTATTAATTTTTCTGGGGGGGGGAAAAGTTCCCCTTTCATTTCCTGGAGATTTGCTTAGCAAATTTGAATATTACCTGCTGAACTAGATATGATCGTTGCGTCATTTTCCCACACAAAGGTAGGATGTGGTGTAGTTGAAAGGGAACGACGGGTGGGGGAAACGGGACCGGAATCATAGCATGCATAGACAGCCAGAGTTATAAAAATATGCCATACAGGTAGTCCTTGACTTACGACTATTTGTTTAGTGACCATTCAAAGTAAAAACGGCCCTGGAAAAAAAGTGAATTGTGATCACTTTACACACTTAATGACCTGGTAGTCACATCATCAAAATTTGGACACTTAGCAAATGGCTCGTATTTATGACGGTTGCAGGGTCCCAGGGACATGTCATCCCCTTTTGCTACCTTCTGACAAGCAAACTCAACGGGGAAGCCAGGTTCACTTAAAAACCGTGTTGCTAACTTAACAACTGCTGTGATTCACTTAACAACTGTGGCAAGAAAGGTCATAAAATGGAGCAAAACTCGCTTAACAACTGTCTTGCTTAGCAACACAAATTCTGTTATTCAATTGTAGTCATAACTTGAGGATTATCTTTATGGGCATTATCTGTCAGTGGAATTCATATATTATTTACAATATTTGTAAGCTGCTCAAATCAATTATGGGCGAGGATAACAAAGCAAAACAATTGATGAACAATATAAAAACAATACCGTTTCTATCCAAACTTAATGCCTGTGATCAAGTTAGTTCAAGCCAAAACTCCCAGGTGTTCCAGTGGTTAGAATGGACTAGAAGACCTCCAGGGTCCCTTCTAACTCTGTTATTCTGTATGCGGAGTTTTTTCGTTGCATGCAGAGATAAGAGGAGCACCGTATTTTTCTATCCTCAAAAAAAAGTTGCTTTTGACCATAGTTGAAAATTGGAACTGCCAGGAACGCACGACTGTTCAAAGTTAGAAAGAAAGCTGCCCACTTACCAGAGGGTGTTGGCATACAATTTAAATTAAGCATGGCAAATCACAGAGTCGAAAACTATTCAGATGGTTGTCACAAGAGGCCACTGGACTTCCTTGTTTTTCTTTGAAGACGTTTCGCTTCTCATGCAAGAAGCTTCTTCATCTCTGACTGGATGGTAGAGAATGGAAGAATTTATATTCCTTGCAGACAGCTGGTCGTTTGTATTCTTTTTAGGGAGTTGTTGGAAGTTTATCTGTGTCCTCCAAGTGGCCTCAGCGACCCTCTAAAAGGATGCAAATGACCAGCTGCCTGCAAGGAATATAAATCCTTCCATTCTCTACCATCCAGTCAGAGCTGAAGAAGCTTCTTGTATGAGAAGCGAAACATCTTCAAAGAAAAACAAGGAAGTCCCGCGGTCTCTTGAAAAAGCACCTTTGGGACAACTAACCACAGTGGCGCAGTGGTTAGAGAGCAGTACCGCAGGCTACTTCTGCTGCCTGCCGGCTGCCTGCAATTTGGCAGATCAAATCTCACCAGGCTCAGGGTTTGACTCAGCCTTCCATCCTTCTGAGGTGGGTAAAATGAGGAGCCAGATTGTTGGGGGCAATAGGCTGACTCTGTAAACCGCTTAGAGAGGGCTGTAAAAGCACCTTGAAGTGGTATATAAGTCTAAGTGCTATTGCTATGACCTGGATGTTTGAGAATCTCCACAGCTCTTTAGATGGTTCTTTCTCTGCCTTGTTTGTCCTATGTCCTTATAACTTGGTTACTTAATTAATCCCTTCTCTGGGTTTGCATAACCTGAGCAAAAGAACTGGATTAATACCGCACACACATTATGCCATCGGCTGAGTTAACACTAACCAAATTTAGCCCGCTAGGGAAGCCCAGTTCACGAGGCTTTCATTGTTATGTGAACGAAACTCTTGTCAGTCACATTTATAGAGACCGTATTTGCTCTATCCTTATCTTAAATACTTGAGAATTAGGGATGTGCTGGAGCAGCACGTGGGTGCTTATAGTAGTTGCTCTCTGAGTAGAGATTTTAAGAGCAGGGTGACCTTAACCTGTTGGTTGGCTACAGGAAAGAGAAACAGGGGAGGGAATTGATTTCTTACAAGGATGTGTTGTGATAAGGAAACATTATATATATATATATATATATATATATATATATATATATATATATATATATATATATATATATATATATATATATATATATATATATATATTTGTTTTCTGAGGTTTTCACGGTGTTTGTATATAGGTCTTTGGTTGTTGGGTTTTCTCCGTGTAAAATTGGAAGTGTCTTGGCGACGTTTCGAAGTCTCATTCGTCATCTTCAGGCTTCAGCTTCGTGCTTCTGGGAGCAATGTGTGATCGCAGCTGTTTCTTCCTTTTAACTGCTAGTGGGGGTTTGAACTGATTGGGTGGGAGCTTGGCTGTGCTCTGATTGGATGGGGGGGGGGTTTGTGCTCTGATTGGCTGGGGGTGTGTCCTGTGTTGGTGGGGGCTTGTTTGTGCTCAGTTTAGTCAAAATTTAAATTTTAGTCAAAATTTAATCCCCAAATACTTCCAATTGAAATTCCACTCCAACTCTGCAGCCACCAAACGCATCCTAAAAAGAACAGAATTGTTCTAAAAAGTGTAAAATTGGACGTGTCTTGGCGACGTTTCGACGAAGTCTCATTCGTCATCTTCAGGCTTCAGCTTCGTGCTTCTGGGAACAATGTGTGATCGCAGCTGTTTCTTCCTTTTAACTGCTAGTGGGGGTTTGAACTGATTGGGTGGGAGCTTGGCTGTGCTCTGATTGGATGGGGGGGGTTTGTGCTCTGATTGGCTGGGGGTGTCCTGTGTTGGTGGGGGCTTGTTTGTGCTCCGTTTAGTCTGTGTTGCAGGGGGATTTGAGCTGGTGAGCTGCATAGCTGTTGTTTGGCTTTGTGGTCGTGCTACATCTTCATAGTGGGTGTCAGTCTGCTGCATGTATGGATTGGAGGGGTTTGAAATGGCTAATGTTGCAGCTGCGGTCTGGCTTCTGGTCCTTGGTCGTGCTTCATGATCAGTGTGGGTTTGGGTCTGCTTTCTGGGTGGATGTGCGGTGGTGACATCCTGTGTGGACCTCGTGAGTGTGGGTCTGGTGTCATTCCTCGTGTTAGGGACTCGTTTGTACCTATATATATATAGGTAGGTAGGTAGGTAGGTAGGTAGGTAGGTAGGTAGGTAGGTCGGTCGGTCTTTGGTTATTCGGGTTTTCTCCCGTGTAAAATTGGAAGTGTCTTGGCGACGTTTCGACGAAGTCTCATTCGTCATCTTCAGGCTTCAGCTTCGTGCTTCTCCTTTGCTCCCAGAAGCATGAAGCTGAAGCCTGAAGATGACGAATGAGACTTCGTCGAAACGTCGCCAAGACACTTCCAATTTTACGCGGGAGAAAACCCGAATAACCAAAGACCTACATACAAACACCTGCGAAAATATATATGCTTTTTTGCTTTGGTCAAAAAGAATGACGAAATGGGTACTATGCGGTAAATCGGAATAACAGAGCTGGAAGGGACCTTGGAGGTCTTCTAGTCCAACCCCCTGCTCAATCAATACTGCGTGGGATAAATCTTAGAAAAAGGACTTTTAACTAGGCCTTTGCAGTGCTTAGCAATCAATTCAAGTAGGGTTGATGCAGTACAGGCTGGCAGCTCTACAGATTTTTATTTAAATCTGAAACATTGCACCTGAGTGTCTATGGAGATTGTTAATCATCCAGGTCATGGTTGTCCCAAAGGTGCTTTTTCAAGAGGCAACTGGACTTTTTGTTTTTCCTTGAAGACGTTTCACTTCTCATCCAAGAAGCTTCTTCAGTTCTGGCTGGCTGGATCCTTCTATTCCCTACCATCCAGTCAGAGCTGAAGAAACTTCTTGGATGAGAGAAGTGAAACATCTTCAAAGAAAAACCAGAAAGTCCAGTTGCCTCTTGAAAAAACACCTCAGTTTTTTTAATTTTAATTTTAATTTGTTCGAGGGTTGTTTATGGTCAGCTCAGTGTCATTTTCTGCTGTGCTAGATCACTCTAACCATGGTGGCTTAAAATTAATAAGTCTCTTCCTTTTTTGAGACAGAAAATATATTAAAATTATATAGTGGAGGCCACAAAAACCAGCTCATCGTAGTTAGAACATTCCCTCAACATTCCTGCTTACAAATGTGACACAACTCCATTTATTGTGTGAACCTCAGCCCTGTCTCCCCCTACAGATAGGCTTTGTTTAGCGATTGCCTCATACGGTGACCGCTCACAGTTATAACGGAGATGAAAAAGTGACTTTGCGACCAATCCTCGCATTTACAACTTCTGTAAAGCAAAGAAAAACATAAAGTACGATCGTGGTGTTATTTGGTAACCTCTTCGCTTAACAACGGAGGGACCAGTCCTAATTGCGGTTACTAAATGAGGACTACCTGTAACATAGGCATCTCTTATTGGCCAGACTTTATTCAGGCCTAACCTCAGCATATAGTTTTTGATCAGAATTAACTTTTTTATGGTATCTGGCTATCAGGTTAATGCTCCCTTTATGAACTTGATCCTTAAACTTTATTCGATGAATTTGTGCTGATAATTAAAACCAAAGTCCATGTTCTTTGGGTGCGCATTTGTGTAAGAATTGAGCTGGTGGATTAATACACGAATCAAATGGAAAACACAGGTAGTCCTTGACTTAAAACCACAATTGAGCCGATAATTTCTATTGATAAGCAAGACAATTTTTTTAAAATTTATTTTTGTCACAACATTATATACAAGCACATATATTGAAAGGAAACAATAGGACAGGAATGGTAGGCACTTTTGTGCTCTTATGCACGCCCCTTACAGACCTCTTAGGAATGGGGTGAGGTCAATGGTAGACAATTTTTGGTTAAAGCTTTTGGGAGTTTGAGAAGAAACCACAGAGTCTGGTAGTGTATTCCAAGCGTTAACAGCTCTGTTACAAAAGTCATATTTTCTGCAATCAAGATTGGAGCGGTTAACATTAAGTTTGAATCTATTGTTTGCTCTTGTATTATTGCGATTGAAGTTGAAGTAGTCTTTAACAGGAAGGACATTGCAATTGCTAAGTGAGTTTGGCCCCATTTTCCAACCATTCTTGCCACAGTTGTTAAGTGAACCACTGCAGTTATTAAGTTAGTAACTCGAGTGGTGCGGTGGACCTCTCATCTCACAATCAGGAGGCTGTGAGTTCGATCCTAGGTAGAGGCAGATATTTCTCTCTCTGGGCACACTGAGAATATATCTGCTGAACAAAACTCGCCATTGGCGACAGGAAAGGCATCCGGCCAGTAAACACTCAGCTCCATTCAGTTGCCCAAGACTCCACTCTGCAAGGGATTACGGGGTCTTTAAAAGATGATGATGAAGAAGTTAGAAGTTGTTAAGTGAATCTGGCTTTCTCATTGACTTCCTTTGTGAGAAAGCCACAAGAGGTGGTCACATGACCCTAAGATACTGTGACCATCATAAATATGACTCAATTACCAAGAGTCTGAATTTTGATCACTTGAGGACCGGGCTGCTGCAACAGTCATAAGTCTGAAAACTGGTCATAAGTCATTGTTTCAGTGCTGTTGCAACTTGGAATGGTCATTAAGTGAATGGTTTTAAGTCAAGGACTACCTATAACAATACAACCTTCAAGTGTTATGGAGCTTCATTTCCAACATGCTTGTAGGGTGCCAGGCCTTAGTATAATGCATATGACTTCCTCTAGAACAGTGGGTTGCGACCCCGTTGGGGGTCGAATGACGATTTGCCAGGGGTCGAACTAAGACCATCGGAAATATGGGAAGTATACTTGCAAGTCGAAGAATCGCGAATTCGGCTTCAGGTGCGATGAATTAAAAAAAGAGAAAAATCTTTGCTCTGATGTCTCCCTCTCAATCACTCAGCTGCAATCACTCCCAATCGCTAGCCTAATCTGGCTTCAGGCGCGATAAACTTAATAGGGGAGGAGTCTCCGCTTTAATGCCTCCGTCCTCAAGGCAATCGCAAGCAGTTCAGATCGCTAGCCAATACGGCTTCAGGCGCGATAAATTAAAAAAAAAACAGTTTGCCGCTTTTTTCCCCGTTCTGCGGCTGCTGAGGCGCGCTGAGATCGCTGCCTAAAAAAATAATAATTTCACGGTTGGGGTCGCCACATCGTGGGGAATTGTATTAAAGGGGTCGCAGCACTATAAAGGTTGAGAACCACTGCTCTAGAAGTTGTGAATGCTCCAACACTGGAAGTTTTTAAGGAGAGACCGGACACTGACACTGTATAGGATTTCCTGCCTGAACAGGGGATTGGGCTAGAACAGTGATGGCTAACCTTTTCTGGACCTAGTGTCCAAACTGCAAGCGCATGCGCAAATGTGTGCGCTTTGCAACCCAAACCCCCAAATTCAATGTGCACGCCCCCCCCACATGCGAGTGCAGGCCCCCCACACGTGCCCCTGTATGTGGTCCGCCCCCCTCCGTGTGCCCACGGCCCCCCTCCGTGTGCCCCACACACAGGAGGGAGGACAAGTCACAACACCCCCCACGCAAGCGCGGCAGAGACCCGAAGACCAGCTGGCCGGCGGGAGACGCTCGCACATGCGCAGCAGAACTGAATTGGGCGGCAGCTCGCGTGCTGTCAGAGAGGGTGCTGTGTGCCACCTCTGGCACGCATGCCATAGGTTCTCCATCACGGGACTAGAAGACCTCCAATGCAGTGGTGGGATTCAGCCAGTTCGCATCACTTCGGGAGAACCGGTTGCTAACTTTCTGAGCAATTTTTAGAATAGAATAGAATTTTCTTATTGGCCAAGTGTGATTGGACACACAAGGAATTTGTCTTGTTGCATATGCTCTCCGTGTACATAAAAGAAAAGATACGTTCATCGAGGTACAACATTTACAACAGAAATGATGGTCAATATATCAATATAAATCATAAGGATTGCCAGCAACAAAGTTACAGTCATACAGTCATAAGTGGAAAGAGATTGGTGATGGGAACTATGAGAAGATTAATAGTAGTGCAGATTCAGTAAATAGTTTGACAGTGTTGAGGGAATTATTTGTTTAGCAGAGTGATGGCCTTTGGGAAAAACCTGTTCTTGTTTCTAGTTGTTCTGTTGTGCAGTGCTCTATAGCGTCGTTTTGAGGGTAGGAGTTGAAACAGTTTATGTCCAGGATGTAAGGGATCTGTAAATATTTTCACGGCCCTCTTGATTCATGCAGTATACAGGTCCTCAATGGAAGGCAATTTGGTAAACTGGTTGTTAGAAGAAATCATTAAGGCAGAGAACCGGTTGTTAAATTACTTGAATCCCACCACTGCTTCAAGGGCCCTTCCAACTCTGTTATTCTGTTCTGTGAATCCCAGCATTTTATGAGTGAGCGATTAATTTCTTTTTTTCAACCATGTGCTTGGAAGTAAGTGTGGATGAAGTTTTCCTGCCCACTTAAAACACTTGTCCTGTCCTGTCTGTAAACTTTCTGGGCATTCCCATGGCCCCACGATGCTTGCATAAGGCTTAAGTCCAGCAGTGCCCCAATCCAATTTTGTTTTGTGTGTGTCTTGGCTTCTCTGATAAAATCCAGTAAGTTAATACATGAGCTGGGTCACAGTCGTGACCCGAATGCAACACATTCTTGAATGGAACATCTTGCGTTGAAGTTAAAGATGGGATAGTTGCAAAAATCAGGAGTCATCTTCTCACCCTTCCACAGAAACTGCCCTAATTCTACAGGTAGTTCTCGACTTACAACGTGAAAAAAGTGACTTAGGACTGTTTTTCACACTTAACAACCATTGCAGCATCCCCAAGCTCCTGTGATCAAAATTCGGGTGCTTGGCAAATGACTCATACTTATGACGGTCACAGTGTTCCAGGGTGATGCTGTCAACTTTTGCGACCTTCTGACAAGCAGTGAGGAAGCCAAATTCACTTAACAACCCTGTTACTCACTTAACAAAGGTCGAAAAATGGGGCAAAATCTACTTAACTTAATGTTTCATTTAGCAATGAAAATTTTAGGTTCAATTGTTGTAAGTCAAGGACTAGCTGTATAGGGCTGCGAACATCTGAATTACTGTTAGATGGCAATACATGGAGTCCTCGACTTACAACTATTTGTTTAGTGATCTTTGTTACAACAGCACTGAAAAAGTGATTTACGACCATTTTTCACACTTATAACCATTGCAGCATCCCCATGGTCACATGATCAAAAGTTGGACACTTGGCTCGTATTTATCACGGTTGCAGTGTCTCGGGGGTCACATGATCCCCTTATGCAAGCTTCTGACAAGCAAAGTCAAGGAGGAAGCCAGATTTGACTTAACCGTGTTACTAGGGGACTGGAGGCTAAAACGGTTGCAGGAACTGGGTATGTCTAGTTTAATGAAAAGAAGGACTAGGGAAGACATGATAGCAGTCTTCCAATATCTCAGGGGCTGCCCCAAAGAAAAGGGAGTCAAGCTATTCTCCAAAGCACCTGAGGGCAGGACAAGAAGCAATGGGTGGAAACTGATCAAGGAGAGCAGCAACTTAGAACTAAGGAGAAATTTCCTGACAGTGAGAACAATTAATCAGTGGAACAACTTGCCTGCAGAAGCTGTAAATGCTCCAACACAGGAAGTTTTTAAGAAGATGTTGGATAACCATTTGTCTGAAGTGGTGTAGGGTTTCCTACCTAAGCAGGGGGTTGGACTAGAAGACCTCCAAGGTCCCTTCCAACTCTGTTATTCTATTCTATTCTATTCTATTCTATTCTGTTCTGTTCTGTTCTGTTCTGTTCTATTCTATTCTATCAACTGCAGTGATTCACTTAACGTGGCAGGAAGCATCATAAAATGGGCCAAAATTCACTTAAGCGTCTTGCTTTAGCCATGGAAATTGTAAGCTTATTGTGGTCGTAAGTCTAGGACTACCTGTAACAAATTAGCAATTTTCCGACTTGTAGCGTCTTTCGTTTTTACTCCCCAAGAGCTCTATGAGAGGTTCCGTGGGTCCGTTCCAGAATCTGGACGTTGAACCTGCCATTGATGATTAAGACAGCCTTGGAATTTGCAACTCACAAAGTGTGCTCCAGGATAGTGTGCAAATTGTTCCACACCTAGAAACACTTTGTTCCAAAGTACAGTTAAACCAGACACTCCTTAACCAGAGGGTACAATCTGGCAAAGTTGGCTTCTCTTTCTTATAAAACAAAAACAAAAAACTCCTTTGATTTGGGAGTTCCTCTGATAGGCACAACTATATCCACATGGAGGGAAGTATGCAGTGGAGTACCCCAAGGCTCTGTTTTAGGCCCAGTACTCTTCAACATCTTCATCAATGACTTGGACGAGGGGATAGATGGGGAACTCATCAAATTTGCAGATGACACCAAGCTGGCAGGAATAGCCAACACTCCAGAAGATAGGCTCAAGATACAGAAAGATCTTGACAGACTTGAACATTGGGCGCTATCTAACAAAATGAAATTCAACAGTGAAAAAAGTAAGGTTCTACATTTAGGCAAAAAAACCAAAATGCAAAGGTACTGTATATGTGGCACCTTGCTCAATAGTAGTACCTGTGAGAGGGATCTTGGAGTCCTAGTGGATAACCATTTAGATATGAGCCAGCAGTGTGCAGCAGCTGCTAAAAAAGCCAACACAGTTCTGGGCTGCATAAACAGAGGGATAGAATCAAGATCACGTGAAGTGTTAGTGCCACTTTATAATGCCTTGGTAAGGCCACACTTGGAATATTGCATCCAGTTTTGGTCGCCACGATGTAAAAAAGATGTTGAGACTCTAGAAAGAGTGCAGAGAAGAGCAACAAAGATGATTAGGGGACTGGAGGCTAAATCATAATGAAGAACGGTTGCAGGAACTGGGTATGTCTAGTTTAATGAAAAGAAGGACTAGGGAAGACATGATAGCAGTGTTCCAATATCTCAGGGGTTGCCACAAAGACGAGGGAGTCGGGCTGTTCTCCAAAGCACCTGAGGGTAGAACAAGAAGCACTGGGTGGAAACTGATCAAGGAAAGAAGCAACTTAGAACTAAGGAGAAATTTCCTGATCGTTAGAACAATTAATAAGTGGAACGACTTGCCAGCAGAAGTTGTGAATGCTCCAACACTGGAAATTTTTAAGAAAATGTTGGATAACCATCTGACTGAGATAGTGTAGGGTTCCTGCCTGGGCAGGGGGTTGGACTAGAAGGCCTCCAAGGTCCCTTCCAACTCTGTTGTTATGTTATGTTATGTTATATTGCAATAGAAAACTAGCGTGATTTGCATGGTTTGTTTCACGGAATTGTAAGAGATGGGCTGCACAGATCGTTGAGTTAAATCCTTGTTCGGTGTAGGATCTTGCTAAAGGACACGAAAACATCCTTCCTGTAGTAGGAGATGTTTAGGAACGAGCTGCACACATTTAGATAGTGCAATCTCTCCTGGCTGGGTCAGTGTGTGCAGTTGTGAAATTCCATAGTTCCCTAGTAGCTTCCACATCCTGGTAATATTATCCGGAAAGATATTTTACATAATACACAACAAGAAAACTTGTTTTAACCTGAAACTCTACAAATGTGTTGGGAGCAAACTTTCAAAATTCCCTAGTGATTTTTTTTTGATTTTTTTTGATTGGGGAAATCTAAAAATTGATGCCTCAGTCATTTGAAGATGACTACATCCAGTTGGAGAAGATATTCTGGGCTTGACAGATAAATAATAGAGCTGTTCGGCGCTTCTGTTTGATTCCAAAAATATGCGTTGGCGCATGTAAAGGTGTGAATATAGCATAAAACTCCCAACTTTTTAAAGCAGCTGTGTCTTTTTCTAGGATCTCAGGATACTTATGAAGGGCAGTTATGTAACCTTGAGAAATGGTTGTTTTGAAGATTTATGTGGAGGTCATAGGTCACCCGGTATGGACTAGACCAGGGGTCTCCAACCTTGGCAACTTTAAGCCTGGAGGACTTCAACTCCCAGAATTCCCCAGCTAGCTTAGCTTTTTTGTTTTGCTGGCTAGGGAATTCTGGGAGTTGAAGTCCGCCAGGCTTAAAATTGCCAAGGTTGGAGACCCCTGCACAAGACTACGAATTTGTAATCCATACTTTTCCTGAGCCCTATTACGTAAATGTTCCTGATACAGGTAGTCCTTGACTTACAACAGTCCATTCGATGACCGTTTGAACGTTACAACAGCACTAAAAAAAAGTGACTTGTGACCATTTTTATGACAGTTGCAGCGTTCCCATTGTCACTTGATCATAATTCACTTGGCAACTGGCATGTATTTATGACAGTTGCAGTGTCCCGGGGTCACGTGATTCCCCTTCTGCGACTTTCTGAGTCAATGGAGAAGCCAGATTTGCTTAATGACCGTGTTACTATCTTAACAACTGCAGCAGTTGCGGGATTCAACCGGTTCTCACTCAGCCGAACCGGTTGTTAAATTGCTGGCTGGCCCCGCCCCTTCCAGAAGTCCCCACACGCCCCGTTTTGGTTCGGGCGTGGAGGGCAGCGCCCCCCTGTGGCCCGTTTTTGCTCTCAGGAGGCTGCAGGGAGGCCTACTAGGCCCAAAATGAGGTGCAGGGGTGGGGGGGCGCCTCCCCTATGACCCATTTTTGCTCTCAGTGGGGTGCTGGGAGCCGAGTGCTGCTTGTCACATCCCCTGGCCACGCCTACCATGGCCACGCCCACCCAGCAGGTCATTAGGGCAGAGAACCGGTTGTTAAATTATTTGAATCCCACCACTGAACTGTAGTGATTTTACTTAACAATTGTGGCAAGAAATGTGGTAAAATGGGGCAAAACTCACTTAACAACTGATTTTGCTTAGCACTAGAAATGTTAGAGTCAATTGTGGTCGTATGTTGAGAACAACCTGGATAAGACAAGTTTCTGTATTTTCTACAACAAGAAACGCTAAAGTTTTAAACATGCGTAAACTGAACACATGGACTCATTTTCCTCATCTTAATTTTTGCTCATCGTGGTGAGAGAGGTACGGGGGATTGGACATCTGTCAATCTCCAGTCTGTGTTTAATCTCTCAGATTTATATTGTCAACTGTAGAAATGAGAAACATGTTCTTAGAAATGCAGACGGACAAGCTACTGGCTCTTCAGATGCTAGAGCTGTGATGGCGAAACTTTTCGACACCAAGTGGCCAAACTGGAACACATGTACATGCGCAGACCAGCTGGCCGGCCAGCTGGTCTTTGGGTTTCTGGCACGTGCATACATACCAGTCAGCTGATCTTTGCGTGCGCCAGAGCACCAGAAACCCGAAAACAAGCTGGCCGGTGTGCGCATGCCTGTTTTTTGGGCCATTTTTGGGGATGTTTTCAGACCACTTTTCGGGCCATAAATGGCCCAAAAAACAGCCTGTAAATGGCCCAAAAATCAGCATGAAAACAGCTCAAAAACGGCCAGAAAAATGACCTGAAAATGGCCCAAAAAACAGCATGAAAACAGCTCAAAAATGGCCAGAAAAATGGCCTGAAAATGGCGCAAAAAACAGCATGAAAACGGCTCAAAAACGGCCAGAAAAACAGCCTGTAAATGGCCCAAAAATCAGCATGAAAACGGCTCAAAAACGGCCTGAAAAACGGCCTGTAAATGCCCCCAAAATCAGCATGAAAAAGGCTCAAAAACAGCCAGAAAAATGGCCTGTAAATGCCCCCAAAAACAGCATGAAAACAGCTCAAAAACAGCCAGAAAAATGACCTGAAAATGGCGCCCAAAATGGCCAAAAAAAAAAACAGGCATGTGCACACCAGCCAGCTTGTTTTCGGGTTTCTGGTGCCTCAGGTTGGTTTTTTGGCAGTTTTTCGTTTTCAGGCCATTTTCCAGCGCTCCGGCACTCACGAAGACTAGCTGGCCGTTACGTATGTGTGCGCCGGAAAGCAGAAGAGCAGCTGGTGACGGTGCATGTGCCCACAGAGATGGCTCTTGTGTGCCACCTCTGGCACGCGTGCCAATGCTAGAGTCTTTTTTATTTATTTATTTATTTATTTTTGTCACAACATTATATACAAGCACATATAATGAATGAAAACTATCAGACAGGAACGGTAGGCACTTTTGTGCACTTATGCATGCCCCTTATAGTCCTCTTAGGAATGGGGTGAGGTCAACAGTAGAAAGTTTTTGGTTAAAGCTTTTGGGATTATGAGAAGAGACCACAGAGTCAGGTAGTGTGTTCCAAGCATTAACAACTCTGTTACAAAAGTCTTGAATTGATGTCTTGCCCCCAGTAGTTTTTGGAAAATAAAGGATAGATCAGGGGTCTCCAATCTTAGCAACTTTAAGCCTGGAGGACTTCAACTCCTGGCAAAGCTGGCTGGGGAATTCTGGAAGCTGAAGTCCTCCAGGCTTAAAGTTGCTAAGATTGGAGACCCCTGGGATAGATCCAATCTCTCTTACCTATGAAGTGGGTGAGTGTTGGAGCTCACATTTGTTTTAATTCATTACTTTGTTTTCCGGCCACACCTGTTGCTGCTACCCTGATGTTACCTGATGATACCGATGCTACAAGGGGTATTATTTGAGCACCAAAACATTCCATTAAAAAAAGATATATCTGCAGAAAACTGTCCTCTTTTCTGCCTTTTCTTGTTTGCTTTTGTTAGAGGACAGTTCGCCATATTTTGATCCGCCCCTTAGTGCAGAGGTCGCCCTGAGTTCAGTTTTGATTGACACGGTCAAGTATTTCACAATTTGCTTGGGCCATTAGGCAGAGCCACAAAAAGAGGAGGGGGAAACAAATTGCAACTGAAGATTTGTCAACTTGATGTGTGGTCTCCAGCATCGCTTTGCTTATTAAACGGGCTTTTTCTTCTCTTCTGGTTTCTTATGACTAGTTTATTTAAAGCATTTTTAATTAATTAACTTTTTATTTGTTAATTCTCATTGTTTTGGTGACCTCCTCTCACTGCCTTCCTTTCCTTTCCTTTCCTTTCCTTTCCTTTCCTTTCCTTTCCTTTCCTTTCCTTTCCTTTCCTTTCCTTCCCTTCCCTTCCCTTCCCTTCCCTTCCCTTCCTTCCTTCCTTCCTTCCTTCTTTTCCTCCTCCTCCCTCCTCCTCCTCCCTCCTCCTTCCTTCCTTCCTTCCTTCCTTCCTTCCTTCCTTCCTCCTCCTTCCTTCCTTCCTTCCTTCCTTCCTTCCTCCCTCCTCCTTCCTTCCTTTCCTTTCCTTTCCTTTCCTTTCCTTTCCTTCCTTCTTTCTTTTATAACATTATATTAAATTGTAGAATAAAATATAAAAACATAAAAGCAAATAATAAGACACAGAGGGGAGGAGAAGGGGTAAAGAGAAGTGAGGGGAGAAGGGGAAAAAAAAGGCCTTGATTTCTGACTCCCTATTGTTGCAGTAAAATAAAGCCTTAACATCGAACCACAACTGTTTACTTTTCCATAATAGCATAAATTAGCTATTTCTACGACAACAAAACAATCTAATCAGTGAAACTCAAAATCAAAGTTTCATTTTTCCCCCCACCTCAAGCACAAAGTCCAGAAGCGGTTTCCAAGTAGAAACAAAAGTACCGGAGTATAAGATGCACCTTAGATTTTGGGGAGGAAAATAAGAAAAAAGCTGATTGGCAGGTGGATCGGCCTCCTGGAATACCCCCAATCAGCTGTTCCCAGAGGTGAATTTTAGCAACAGGTTCCTTTGTTGTGAGCTCTGTGCCTTGCTTTTTTTTTGCTTTTTTTTTCTGCCTCTGAAAGCCTCCAAAACAGAACTTCAGAAAAAAAGCCTCTGAAATTCTGTTTGGGAGCTTCTTTTCTGAAGCTTCTTTCAGCCTCTGAAACCTCTGTTTGAGAAGCTAGGTGGGGCTACATTCGGAGTATAAGACGCACCCAGATTTTCACCTTCTTTTTTTGGGGGGAAAGGTGCGTCTTATACTCCAAAAAATATGGTACTTATATCATTTTCTTTGATCCAAAGGGTCAATTTAGCCATCTCTGCTAACTCCATCAGCTTTTGTAGCCATTCGTTCATGGTGGGAATCAAAAAGTCTTTCCATTTTTGTGCATACCGTTGTCAACATATATAAGATCCACGTTCCAATTTCCCCCCCCAGTTTTTTCCCATTAAGCCCCCAACCAATTTTTTGGGTTTCATCTTTTTTCCTTCATGACCCCACCTGAAGGCAGGATAAGAAGCAATGGGTGGAAACTAATCAAGGAGAGAAGCAACTTAGAACTAAGGAGAAACTTCCTGACAGTTAGAACAATTAATCAATGGAACAAGTTGCCTCTAGAAGTTGTAAATGCTCCAGCACTGGAAGTTTTTAAGAAGAGGTTGGATAAACATTTGTCTGAAGTGATGTAGGGTTTCCTGCCTAAGCAGGGGGTTGACTAGAAGACCTCAAAGGTCCCTTCCAACTGTTATTCTATTCTATTCTATTCTATTCTATTCTATTCTATTCT
This sequence comes from Ahaetulla prasina, assembly GCF_028640845.1. Lineage (NCBI taxonomy): Eukaryota > Metazoa > Chordata > Lepidosauria > Squamata > Colubridae > Ahaetulla > Ahaetulla prasina. Next base: position 9,358,266 of record NC_080546.1, on the reverse strand, counting down.
ATTCTACTCTACTCTACTCTACTCTACTCTACTCTACTCTACTCTCTTCTCTTCTCTTCTCTTCTCTTCTCTTCTCTTCTCTTCTCTTCTCTTCTCTTCTCTTCTCTTCTCTTCTCTTCTAAACTCCATCAAGATTATCTTCCTTATTCTCAGCACCTGGGTCAAAAATGCTCAGTATTTTGGGATGCTGGGTCTTTAAAGCAGCCTATCCCTCTCCTCCCCTCTCAGGTATCAAATTGGCAATTCCTACACTTCCTCATAACTCTTGTTAACTATAAAAGACCATGAGGGTACCTGCTTGAGAAGGGCTCTTAAATGAATAGGCTCTCATATCCTGCTCTATCTCACTGCCCTTTCATATGAACCTGGAGGTCATAAATGCCCAAACACTGCTATCCAGTAGATTGGACATTTGTGAGAAATAGTTCACGTAGCATTTCTTTCTTGTAAAGCAGAATAACAGAATTGGGAGGGACCTTAAAGGTCTTCTAGTCCAACCCCCTGCTTAGGCAGGAAACCCTACACCACTTTTGACAAATGATTATCCAACATCTTCTTAAAAACTTCCAGTGTTGGAGCATTCACAACTTCTGCAGGCAAGTTGTTCTACTTATTTATTGTTCTGACTGTCAGGAAATTTCTCCTTAGTTCTAAGTTGCTTCTCTCCTTGATTAGTTTCCACCCATTACTTCTTGTCCTGCCCTCGGGTGCTTTGGAGAATAACTTGACTCACTCTTCTTTGTGGCATTCCCTGAGATATTGGAACACTTCTTTTCATTAAACTAGACACACCCAGTTCCTGCAACCGTTCTTCATATGTTTTAGCCTGCAGTCCCCTCATCCTCTTTGTTGCTCTTCTCTGCACTCTTTCTAGCCTTATAAAACTTCTGAAAATCATCCAGCATTAAACATGTCGATTCTTTAGGGCATTGTTTCTGCACCTTGGCAACTTTTAGATGTGTGGACTTCAACTCCCAGAATTCTCCAGCCTGCCTTAACGTTGCCAAGGTTGAAGAAACCTTGTAATATCCGACCTAGGCCGGATATTACAATTCTCTTAAACCCCAGTTGATATAGACACAGAATTGTAGTTCACAACACTTGTGTAACCCCCTAGTTTGACTCCTAGTAATTTTTACACTATTAAAATTTATTCTGAATATCAAACCATCTCTTGTTACTCTTCAGGTGTTCTGAAAATTGCAAAAGATACTGGCATCTGCGCTTCAGGCTTGCACAGCAAAAAATGTTTTGGAGCACTTGGGAAAAACTAATATAGCACTTCTCTTTCTGTTTTCATGGATGTGATATATGAATGAAGAACAAAAAAAGTCCTCTAATAACTCTGTATTTTGATATGGCCTATGGGGCTAATAACAAACTAAACCAAGGGTCTCCAACCTTGACAATTTTAAGACTTGTGGACTTCAACTCCCAGAATACCTCAGCCAGCTTTGGGAGTTGAAGTCCACAAGTCTTAAAGTTGTCAAGGTTGGAGACCCCTGAACTAAACTAAACTAAACTAAACTAAACTAAACTAAACTAAACTAAACTAAACTACACTACCATGTTTCCCCGAAAATAAGACCAGATCTTATATTAATTTTTGCTTCAAAAGATGCATTAGGGCTTATTTTCCGATTAGTCTTATTTTCAGGGAAATATGGTACTAAATGCGTTTGTCTGACTGACGATCTTAAGTGGGGCTTATTTTTGGGGTAGGGCTTATTGTTAAGGGCATCCTGAAAAATCATGCTAGGGCTTATTTTCGGGTTGGGTCTTATTTTCGGGGAAACACTGTAGCAGTCGCTTTTGTTCTCTCCTAGGAGATATGATGGGCTCACTGCTGGTCCAGATGTTCAGTCATCTGGCGTTGGCAGGCAGATATTGGACAGAATGCATAAAACAGATAATTCAAGCAGGTGGTCTGACCTTCAATATTTGTTTTGCACTATTGTTTGAAATAGTATTGTTTGAAAAAGGATGCGATGGCTCAGTGGCTAAGATGCTGAGATTGTCGATTGAAAGGTCGGCAGTTCAGTGGTTCGAATCCCTAAGTGCCGCGTAACGGGGTGAGCTCCCGTTACTTGTCCCAGCTTCTGCCAACCTAGCAGTTTGAAAGCAGGTAAAAAATGCCAGTAGAAAAATAGGGACCACCTTTGGTGGGAAGGTAACAGCGTTCCGTGTGCCTTTGGCGTTGAAACATGCCGGCTATATGACCGTGGAGACCTCTTTGGACAGCGCTGGCTCTTTGGCTTTGAAACAGAGTTGAGCACCGCCCCCTAGAGTCAGGAACAACTAGCACATATGTGCAAAGGGAAACTTGACCTTAGTCATTCCTATAACATCAAATCTTTCTAATCGACAAAACCAAAGTCAAGGTTTCATTTTTTTTTCTTCACAAGCACAAATTCCAGAAGTGATATCCAAATAAAAACATATTTCCTCTTTGAATAAAGTAATCGATTTAACCATTCCTGCTTTATCTTCCTTTTTCTTTAATCAGAAAATTAGCAACGAGAAGGAAGAGGGGCAAAGCTGGATTAGTAAGAAAGCTAATGTTATGTAGTAAAATGTATGATTGAAAAAGGGATAGGATAGGAAAAAGGTCCGTTCACGCAGGTCATAAATTTTGATGCATAAATTTATAAACGCTTACAGATAGTCCTTGATTTGCAACCATTTATTTGCAGACTGTTTGAAGTTACAACAGCAGTGAAAGTGAATTAGGACCGTTTTTCACACTTATGACCATTGCAACATCCCCGTGGTCATGTGATCAAAATTCAGACGCTTATCAACTGACTCATATTTATGACGGTTGCAGTGTCCCGGGGTCACGTGATCCCCTTTTGTGACTTTCTGACAAGCGAAGTCAGACGGGAAGCCGGATTCACTTCACAGTTGTGTTACTAATTTAACAACTGCAGTGATTCGCTTAACAAAAAAACTCTACCGTGAGGGTCAGAACTGGAATACTCAGAAACAAATTTTGGGCTCAGTTGCGGTCGTATGTCGAGGATCACCTGAGAGTTGTTTTTAAACTGCCCCATCATCATAGAATTTACTGCTTAAACAGAGGTGGGATTCAGCCGGTTTGGACCGGTTCGTGAGAACCGGATGTTAATTTTAATCAGCTTCGCCGAACCGGTAGTTGCAAGGACTGGCTGACCCCGCCCACCCTGCCCCGTCCCTCCCCTCCCCTCCCAGGAGTCTCCATGCGGTTCGTTCTGGATGCCAGGTAAGTGCAGGGCCTGCGCGGAGGCTCTGGGAGGGCGAAAAACAGGCCTACCAGAAGTACTGGAAGTCCAGAAACGGGCCTGTTTCCAGCCTCTGGAAACCTCCGGAGCCCATGGGAGGTCGTTTTCGCGCTCCCAGAGACTTGAGAAAAGCCTCCGGAGCTGGGGGAGGGTGAAAACGCAGGAAGGTGACTAGGCCACGCCCCCATGGCCACACCCACCCAGCAACCAGGCAGACAACTGGCTGCTAAAACTTTTGAATCCCACCCCTGCGCTTAAATACTGGTAGACGAAGACACGATATTTGTGTGAGTGAAATAATTGCACAAAAATTAAGTGCCCTTTTGCCTTTGTGCAGCTGAATTGATTCCGAAAACTGGCGAATTGGTAAAGAATCCACTTAGAATAGAAGACGTCCAAGGTCCCTTCCAGCTCTACTCGGATGGATTGGGTGCCAAGGAGCTGCTATTGATTTCATGACATCCGTTGGCTTTGCTTTCAACCATAATACTTCTAGGAAAGGAAAAATAAGCTCACAACGGAACATGCGGTTAGAAACTTTGGCACAACCAGGATCTCTAATGTCACACAGATAGCAGTGCACTGTGAACATTTTCTAACCTGAAGTGTGAAAGCAGGAAAGGATCAGCCTTGAGCCATTCCTGGAGCGGAAGTAATAGGCTTAGGCATAGCAGAAGAATACAGGCCTTAGATAAAACCTACGGCATGAGATTGGGTGAAGGCCGAGCTCATATTTCTGCATGGAGCAGTGGGACAAAAAGCAAAAAACATCATTTCAGGTATTATTGCCCATCTGCTGAAGCTGGCTTTGTCCATGAGGTGTTGGGACTACAATTCCCAAAAATACAACTCAGTTCAACACTCCTGGCAGGTTTGGGAAAGAAGGATATAGCATTGTTTACAAAATACTACTTTGGTGCAGGGGTGGGCTTCAAAAAATTTAGCAAGGGGTTCCTCCGTCCGGTTGCTTGGTGGGCGTGGCTATGGTGGGCGTGGCCTAGTTAGCCTCCTGTACCACGGGGGTGGGGGTTGCCCTGCCTGGGCTCCGGAGGCTTTCCTTGAACCTCCGGGAGGGCAAAAACAGCCTCCCCAGGCTCTGGAGGCCCTCTGCTGAACTTCCGGTAGGGCCATTCATTTTTCGCCCTCCCTGAACCTCTGCGCCCGCCCTGCACTTACCTGCATCCAAAACGGGCCACGTGGGGACTCCTGGGAGGGGCGGGGTGGGATTTGGGGGTTCTCCAAACTGCGCAGAATCTTAACTAGAGGTTCTCCTGAACCCCCAGCAGCCCACCCTGCTTTGGTGGACATTATTATGTATTTGTTCTGGTGTCTTTTGGAAGATCCAAGAGGGAGGTTAAGTTAGAAACTTCAAGAAGGCATATGCATTTTTAGTTTTTTGGGGAGGAGGAAAAACAGGCTGTAGGAAAATACATCGCAAAGGTGAGCCTCCGGCTGCCCTCTGGGAATAGAGTCAGTCCTCGACTTTACAACAGTTCCTTTAGTGACCGTTTGAAGTTGCAAGGGCTTTGAAAAAGAAAGTTGACTCATATTTACGACGGTTGCACTGTCCCGGGGTCACATGATTACATTTTGCAAGGAACCTTCTGATAAGAATCCAATGACAGGGAGGTTGCTATGAAGTACAGACTAGTCCTCAATTTACAACAGTTCATTTAGTGACCGTTCAGAGTTAAGAACAGCACTGAAAAAAGTAAACTTATGATCGTTTTTCACAGTTACGACCTTTCCAGCATCTCCATGACTGTGTGAACAAGATCCAGAGGCTTGGCAACTGGTTCACAGTTACGACCGTTGCTGTGTCCCAAGATCACGTGATCCCCTTTTGCGACCTTCTGAGTCAATGGGGATTCACTTAACAACCAGGTTACTAACTTACCAACCACAGTGATTTTCTTAACAACTGTGGCAAGAAAGGTTGTAAAAATGGGGTAAAAATTCACTGAACAAATTTCTCTTTTTTGTGTGTGTTTTGGACTCAATTGTGGTCCTAAGTCGAGGGCTACCTGTACTCTTAACTTCCATCAAAGTCCTTGTTGTTGTTGTTACTTGCGAAGTTATGTTCGACCCATCGCGACCCCATGGACAACGTTCCTCCAGGCCTTCCTGTCCTCTACCATCCTCTGGAGTCCATTTAAGCTCAGGCCTACTGCTTCAGTGACTCCATCCAGCCACCTCGTTCTCTGCCGTCCCCTTCTTCTTTTGCCCTCAATCTTTCCCAGCATTCGGCTCTTCTCCAGTGAGTCCTTCCTTCTCATTAGGTGGCCAAAATATTTCAGTTTCATCTTCAGGATCTGGCCTTCTAAAGAGCAGTCAGGGTTGATCTCCTCTAAGACTGATCGGTTGGATCGCCTTGCAGTCCAAGGGACTAGCAGGAGTCTTCTCCAGCACCAGAGTTCAAAGGCCTCAATTCTTTGGTGCTCAGCCTTTCTTATGGTCCAACCTTCACAGCCATACATTGCAACTAGGAAAACCGTAGCCTTGACTATACACACTTTTGTTGGCAGGGTGATGTCTCTGCTTTTTTGTGTGCTATCTAGATTTGCCATAGCTTTCCTCCCCAGAAGCAAGCGTCTTTTAATTTCTTGGCTGCAGTCCCCATCTGCGGTGATCTTGGAGCCCAGGAAAATAAAACCTGTCACTACCTCCATTTCTTCCCCATCTATTTGCCAGGAATTGAGAGGGCTGGATGCCATGATCTTAATTTTCTTAATGTTGCGTTTCAAGTGGCTTTTAAAATCTTTGAACCCACTCTCTCGTGTTATCTGGCACTGGTCCTAGGGCATTTGTTCCATTTACAATAAACTCCAGATAAAAGCTGTAGATAACCCAGTTTGCCTGTTATTAATTTCCTCTTCCTTTACGCAGCCGTAGAGGCTCAAGAGAAGTTGGGCGCCAAAAGATTCGGTTTCTCTCCCCGAAACTTGTTTGCACAACTAAGTGGCTGCATAACACAACAAGAGGCAATTTAGTCCTACGGAAAACATGGCAGCAAATGCAATTGGAAGTTGATTTATTGTGGTTGTAATCATTATTACCGTTTGTCTTTGCCACAAAGCCTGAAGTGGTGTTTCTTGCTGAAGGGTTTAGCTGTTGCAGAGAGATAAAATGTCTTGGCCCAAGCTTACTCTTTAAGCTCGTAGCTGAGTAACGCTGAGAAAGTCAGTTTGGAGATTTTGGTAATCTAATAATAATCTCTAATAATTGTGAGGGGCCTGTGCCTACTCAGCAGCGAAGAGATAAATAACACACATGTCAAGCTATCTCAGATTTTGTCCCCATTTTAAATGCATAATTTCTCTCTGTCTCTCTTTTCCCCTGTATTAATTAAGAAGGGCACAGCATCATGCTGGATGCCCTAACGCAGGGGTCTCCAACCTTGACAACTTTTAAGACTTGTGTACTTCAACTCCCAGAATTCCTCAGCCAGGTATTCTGGGAGTTGAAGTCCACAAGTCTTAAAGTTGCCAAGGTTGGAGACCCCAGCCCTAACCCTTAATTCTATTAACTAAACACCTGGAATATGTGAGCAATCAATTTGTTTAGAGACCTTGGTTCCAGACGGTTTTCTGGGTTAAGAATCTTCCTGCGTCAGGACTGCTAATAGCATCTTTAACACTTGGATCATTGCAGGGTTCATTTGCATCCATTAGGAAGAATGAATCTGTAGCTCGAAAATAGAGGTTTGGTTTAATGGATATTTTAATATTTCGGGTCTCTGGCGAGATGCGTCTTTTGCGAGGCTATTAAGAGATCTCAAAACTGGCTGTGATTGAAATCCTCCTTCTTGCATTTGAACCCTGTTCTGACAAGTGGGAATGGAACCTAGAAGCAGTGAGGTTGTGCAAGATTGTGGTTCTCAGTCACAACTGAGAAGTGTCCCAGCCAGTTCTTCTAGGTCAGTATTTCTCAAGCTTGGTAATTTTAAGATGTGTGGACTTCAACTCCCAGAATTCCCCAGCCAGCAAGGAGTTGAAGTCCACACGTCTTAAAGTTGCCATCCTTGAGAAACACTGAGGAGTTCTGGGAGTTGAAGTCCACACGTCTTAAAGTTGCCAAACTTGAGAAACATTGAGGAATTCTGGGAGTTGAAGTCCCCACATCTTAAAGTTGCCAACCTTGAGAAACACTGCTCTAAGTGATGGATATGTTACTGTCAATCTGTGAAATCCATTTAATCTGTGAAATTTACTTAACAAACGAGGCAAGAAAAGTCATGAAATAAGGCAAAGCTTACCAAACAATTTTTTTCACTTAGCAACATAAAGGCTCAATTGTTAAATTAAGGACTATCTATAGTGGACTTTTTCTCTTGTATTTTTTTCTTTTAGCAAGAATGTCCTGTACTTTATTTTGCATTTCTTCTTGGATTTTTCATATAGGTGTTTTCAATAAAGGGTAAACCATAAACCCGAACTTTTTTCATAACTCTGTTTTCAACTTTGTCTAAATAAGGTAGTTCTTGTCATTCTGCATAGTGCCTAGGTTTTTCAGCATGTTTTTGTGCTGAAAACGTCCCTCTTATACTCGGTCTATACTTATACTCGAGTTGTTTTTTTAAGCCTCGGCTTATACTCGAGTGTATACGGCTTATACTCAAGTTTTTTTTTCTTTTCTTATTTTCACATTTTACCGGACGGCGCGGGGAAGCCCTGCCGGTGCAGTGAGGGGGCGGGGCGGGGGGGCCGCCAGCCTTCTCCGCTGAGGAGGAGGGTTTCCCCAACCGGTAGGTGCCTCATTTCCCACCCTCGGCTTATACTCGAGTCCCCAGTTTACCCCAGTTTTTGGGGTAAAATTGGGGACCTCGGCTTATACTCGGATCGGCTTATATTCGAGTATATACGGTAGTTCTTGTCATTCTGCATAGTGCCTAGGTATTAGATAAAAAAACGAGTTAAGCAATTCTTCTTCCTCCCTGTTGCTTGTCACCTTCTTGCCACTTTCCCCTAGTGGTGGACCAATCGTTTCCTTCACTTTTTTCTTGTTATTTTTGACTTTTATTGCAAGCCTTAATTCCGTGATGGGAAACTATGGCCATTCTCCGTGGCGTTTCTTTCGTGTGCTTCTATTTCTTTGCAAACGATGAAACAGAAGCTCACGAAAGAAAAGTATCTCGACATGCTGCTGGTATTGGGATGCCCCATCTCCCGCCGGCCAGCTAGCGCATGGGCACATGTCTGTTCATGCACGCATGTCCATGGATGCACACATGTTCGCGCATGTTCACACGCAGTTTGGACACCCACTGTCTGAAAGGTTCCCCATCACTGGTATATGGAATATTAAAGTAACTTAGACACGTCATACTTCACCTAGAAAAGTCATGCATTGTATAGATTTCCTGGGCATTCTATGCAATGTATAGATTGTATACATTTCCTGGGCATTCTATACAATGTATAGATTGTATTGATTTCCTGGGAATTCTATACAATGCTGGTTTTTCACACATTGCCAGTAAACAGACAAATGACCAGGTACAATCCAGGAGCCTTAAGCTACTAAGACACTGTGTGTAACTCAGCACGGCCACTGACAGTCGAAGCTGTACTGCTTAAATGTCTGTCGCTATCTAACGGCTTCCTTCTTTTCAGCTCACAGGCATAAATGGATGATCTCAATTAAGTTTATTGTCCCCACGCTACACTGCCCATGAGTGATCAGGGAAACAGTTTATTATCTGCAGTTCAGTTTTGTTTTCTCAGAGATCGTCAAAAGATACAGCAAAGTAACGGGCTACAGCCACAGTATAAACAACGTTATTGTACTTGTTAAATCGCTTCGCACTTGCTGTTTTTAATTCTGAAGCATGGAAAAAAACATTCTTCCTGTTGAGGAAGATAGGCAGATGACAGACAGACAGGACGTAGGTAGGTAGGTAGATATCTGATAGACAAGGTAGGTAGGGATAGGTAGGTAGGTAGGTAGGTAGGTAAATAGATATAGACAGACAGATGATGATAGATAGATATGATAGATGATATAAATAGACAGACAGACAGACTTATGATGAGAGATAGATATGATAGATGAGATAGATAGCTAGATAGATGATAGATAAGGTAAGTAGGGATAGATCGATAGATCGATAGATAGATAGATAGATAGATAGATAGATAGATAGATAGATAGATAGATAGATAGATGATAGATAGATACACAGACAGACAGAGACAGATAGATAGATATGATAGATAGATAGATGATAGATAGATAGGTAGTTAGGGATAGATAGATAGACAGACAGACAGACAGACAGACAGACAGACAGACAGACAGACAGACAGATAGATAGATAGATAGATAGATAGATACACAGACAGACAGATACACAGAGACAGGAAGTAGGTAGGTATGTAGGTAGATAGATGATAGATAGATAGGTAGTTAGGGATAGATAGATAGACAGACAGACAGACAGATAGATAGATAGATAGATAGATAGATAGATAGATACACAGACAGACAGATACACAGAGACAGGAAGTAGGTAGGTATGTAGTAGATAGATGATAGATAGATAGGTAGTTAGGGATAGATAGACAGACAGACAGACAGACAGATAGATATACAGACAGACAGACAGATACACAGAGACAAGAAGTAGGTAGGTATGTAGGTAGATAGATGATAGATAGATAGGTAGGGATAGATGGATAGACAGACAGACAGACAGACAGACAGACAGACAGACAGACAGACAGACAGACAGACAGACAGACAGGACGTAGGTAGGTATGTAGTAGATAGATGACAGACAGATAGATATACAGACAGACAGACAGATACACAGAGACAAGAAGTAGGTAGGTATGTAGGTAGATAGATGATAGATAGATAGGTAGGGATAGATGGATAGATAGACAGACAGACAGACAGACAGACAGATAGATAGATAGATAGATAGATAGATATACAGACAGACAGATACACAGAGACAGGAAGTAGGTAGGTATGTAGTAGATAGATGATAGATAGATAGGTAGTTAGGGATAGATAGATAGACAGACAGACATAGATAGATAGATAGATAGATAGATAGATAGATAGATAGATAGATAGATAGATACACAGACAGACAGATACACAGAGACAGGAAGTAGGTAGGTATGTAGTAGATAGATGATAGATAGATAGGTAGTTAGGGATAGATAGACAGACAGACAGACAGACAGATAGATATACAGACAGACAGACAGATACACAGAGACAAGAAGTAGGTAGGTATGTAGGTAGATAGATGATAGATAGATAGGTAGGGATAGATGGATAGATAGACAGACAGACAGACAGACAGACAGATAGATAGATAGATAGATAGATAGATATACAGACAGACAGACAGATACACAGAGACAGGAAGTAGGTAGGTATGTAGGTAGATAGATGATAGATAGATAGATAGATAGTTAGGGATAGATAGACAGACAGACAGACAGACAGACAGACAGACAGACAGACAGACAGACAGACAGACAGACAGATAGATAGATAGATAGATACACAGACAGACAGATAGACAGATAGACAGATACACAGAGACAGGAAGTAGGTAGGTATGTAGGTAGATAGATGATAGATGATAGATAGGTAGTTAGGGATAGATGGATAGACAGATAGATAGACAGAAAAGCAGGCAATTAAGAGAGATGTAAAATAGACTTTTGTCTACACTAACTTTTTAAAACCTCTTGTAACTGTCAAGCCCTTTGCACCAGTTGACATTAAAGGTATTATAACAATGCTTCTCCACCTCACCAACTTTACGATGTGTGGCTGTCAACTCCTCCAATTCGGAGAAATCCATATATGCTTGCTGGGGAATGCTGGGAGTTTAATTTTTTTATTTGCTTTTTATAGCCGCCCATCTCAGCAAACGACTCCTGGAGGCTCCCAATTGAGTTGATATCTACCTATCCTAAAGTTTGCAGAAGTTGAGCAATACTGTGCTGTTATAACACGGCAGTGTGGTAGGATTGTTTCTTATCCTACCCGTGATTTCCTTTAAACATGGGAAGGGAAGCTTAGAAAGCAGATTTGAATGCCATGGTCTCCCTGCCCTGTTTCCCCCAAAATAAGACATCCCCTGATAATAAACCCAACCTGGCTTTTGAGTGCATAGCAATAAGGCCAAGCGCTTATTTCAAGGTTCAAAAAAATATAAGACAGGGTCTTATTTACGAGGAAACACGGTATGTGTAAGTGGTTGTAAAGACCTATGCACATGACTGTCATTGACTGTTTCTTGGCAGGAAACACCGCCCCATGCCCATCTTAGTTACAGGGGTAGTCCTCAAGTTACGATTGTAATGCCGCCTGACCATCGTTGTTGTAACTAACGATGGTGATAAAAACGATTCATCCACACGACTGACCCTCATTTTTGCAGCGTTTGTTAAATGAAGGCTGTGCTTGTTAGGCTGTGCCGAAGTTGGAGCTTTAAATCCAAAAGTTCAGAGATTCAAGATTTCAAGTTAAAAGAATTTGGGAAAGAACCAGTGGTGGGATTCAGCCGGTTCGCACCAATTCGGGAGAACCGGATGTTAGCTTTCTGAGCATGCTGGCAAACTGGTTGTTGGAAGAAATCATTAGGGTAGAGAACCGGTTGTTAAATTACTTGAATGCCACCACTGGAGAGAAACTCTGTCCACCGAAAACATCGATTATTCAGTCACCAGGAAGTGATGGAAGCTCTAACTTACCACATCTGGAAGGCATGTAGCTAGAGGAAGCTGTGTGTGAATACCCCACTAAGGATAGTCATGCTGCCAAGCACACATAGTAAGAGGATATTGAGCATATGATTCGACATGAAAGAGCGCCTTTGTAACCCCAGCGGGCCAAGGGAAACAGCTGTCTTGAAACAGTCGGTCGGTGCCTGTCTCCTTTCTCATTTGTTATTGATACCCTGGCTTGTCACCGTCGCTCCTCCTTTCCGCATCTTCCATAATATGACACTGTATTTTGTTTTGGTTGGCCCTGTTTTCATTCAAGCTGATTAAGTAAGAAGGTTGTAAGAACCGGTCTGGTGGAGCGGTTAAGGCGCTAGGTTAGAAACTGGGAGATTTGGGAATTCTAGTTCCACCTTTCAGGCATGAGGACAAGCTGAGTGAGTTTGGACCGATCACCAGGAGACTGTGAGTTCTAGTCCCACATTAGGCATGAAAGCCGGCTGATTGACTTTTGGCCAATCACTAGGAGATTGTGAGTTCTAGTCCTACCTCAGGCATGAAAGCTGATTGGATGACTTTTGGCCAATCACCAGGAGCCTGTGAGTTCTAGTCCTACCTTAGGCATGAAAACCAGCTTTGACTTTCGGCCTGTCACTAGGAAATTGTGAGTTCTAGTCCCACCTTAGGCATGAAAGCCAGCTAATTGACTTTTGGTCAATCATTAGGCGCCTGCGAGTTCTAGTCTCACTTTAGGCATGAAAGCCAGCTGGGTGACTCTGGGCCAATTACCAGAAGCTTGTGAGTTCTAGTCCCACTTTAGGTATGAAAGCCAGCTGATTGACTTTCGGCCAATCACCAGGAGACTGTGAGTTCTAGTCCAGGCATGAAGCCAGTTGAGTGACCTTGGGCCAGTCACACACACACACTACCCTAGGAAGCAGACAATGGCAAATGACTTCTGAAAAACTTTGCCAAGAAAACTGAAGTGGCTTGTCCAGGTTTGAGAACCGGACATGGTTGAATGGAAGGAAGAAAAATGGAGAATTGTCTAGGGGGAAAAAGTTGCATATGGTTTAGTCTTTTCTTTCTTTTCTGTGCACTACTTAAAGTTTGGCAAGTATTTCTATTTTGTCATAACAGTATATATAAGCATTAACATGAAATAACTATATAATACATAAGCATATATATGAGCATAAGTATGTAATAACTATATTAATTGGATATAATGAAGAGGAACAATAGGACAGGGAACGGTAGGCATGTTTGTGCTCTTATGCATGCCCCTTAAAGACCTCTTAGGAATGGGGTGAGGTCAATAGTAGATAGTTTTTGGTTAAAGATTTTGGGATTTTGAGAAGAGACCACAGAGTCAGGTAATGTGTTCCAAGCATTAATAACTCTGTTACAGAAGTCATATTTTCTGCAATCAAGATTGAAGCGGTTCACATTAAGTTTAAATCTATTGTTTGCTCTTGTATTGTTGAGATTGAAGCTGAAGAAGTTGCAATAGAGGAAAAACATTGCAATAGATGATTCTATGAGTTAAATACAGGTCCTGTCGAAGGCAGCGGAGTTCTAAATTTTCTAATCCCAGGATTTCAAGTCTGGTGGCATAAGGTATTTTGCTGTATTCGGAGGAGTGGCGAATTCTTCTTGTAAAATATTTCTGGACACGTTCAATTGTGTTGATATCAGAAATGTGGCATGGGTTCCAAACAGGCGAGCTGTATTCAAGAATTGGTCTAGCAAATGTTTTATATGCTCTGGTTAGTAGTGTAGTGTTTTTGGAAAAGAAGCTACGTAAGATTAGATTTACAACTCTTAGAGCCTTTTTTGTGATGTAGTTGCAGTGGCCTTTGGCACCTAGATCATTTGATATTAAAACTCCAAGGTCTTTAACAGGGTGGGGGTCATCAGTAAGGTAATGTCCATCAAGCTTGTACTTAGTGTTGTGGTTCTTTTTTCCAATATGTAAGACTGAGCATTTGCTGGTTGAGATTTGGAGTTGCCAAGTTTTAGACCAGTCGGTTACAAAGTCAAGGTCTTTTTGAAGGGTAGTTGTGTTGTTGTTGGTGTTAAATAGTTAATTAATTAGTAGTTAGTTAGTAGTTAATTAGTTAGTAGTTAGAATTAGAATACCGTTAGAATTTTTTAGTAGTAGTAGTTTAGTAGGTAGTTTAAAATGTCAGAAATAATAAAAATAAAATAAAATAAAATAATAAAATAAAATAAAAATAAGAGTTAGATTTTCCTGCTGGCCTCTGGATTGCTTCACATTCTTCAATTTCTGAGGGACAATGGCAAACAAGAATGTTTTGAAGCGAATATGTGGGCACCAGCATAGGTGAGCAGGAAGCAGGTGACCTAATAAACTCTAATAAACTTTTCAAAGAGAGGCCGCTATTGTTCTTGGAAGCGTAAAAGAGGGGAGGGGGAAATAAAGAATGGAAATTAATTAGTCGCATGTCTGAAGTACTTCATGCGTTTTTTCGATAATCCTTACGAAAACATTGGTTGTATTTGCATGCAAGCTTAACTGGATTATGGGTGGGGTCAGTGTCATATGAATGGCATAACCCCGTCATCACTGGAGTTAAAAGGGATTACTTCTGGCTCAAAATAGTCATGAGTTATTTATGGCTAAACTAACCAGCTGTCATATAGGGGTCACTCCTAGGCACTCACATAAGGGTTAATAAAAGGTTTAATTCTCTCTTCCAGATGCTGGCACAGAGACAACGTTTTTTTAGAATAGCCTTTAAAAAGAAAAAAGACAGGTCTGCTGTAGGATTTTCTTTCTCCTTTCATTGTTTTATGTTTTCTACTTTTTATGTATAGCCATACTTGGAAGGGAGATTGAACAGGAGCAGCCAGGAATGGAAAAGTGCCTCTAATTTTCTCTCTACTGGTACCAATTTGGACTGGGTCACCCACAGCTGTTTTGGGAGTAAAGTAGAGTAGAGTAGAGTAGAGTAGAGTAGAGTAGAGTAGAGTAGAGTAGAGTAGAGTAGAGTAGAGTAGAGTAGAGTAGAGTAGAGTAGAGTAGAGTAGAGTAGAGAATAGAATAGAATTCTTTATTGGCCAAGTGTGATTGGACACACAAGGAATTTGCCTTTGGTGCATAAGTGCTCAGTGTACATAAGGAGAATAAAATACATTCATCAAGAATAAAAAAGATACAACACTTAGTGATAGTCAAGGTTACTAATAAGCTATCAAATCGTACTAGGAAACAAATAAAAACAATATAATTGAAAGATTCAAGCAACATGGTTATAGTAATAAGTGGGAAGAGATAGATTTTAGTAAGGAAGAGAAGAAGAATAGTAATACAGTCTTAGTAAATTATTTGACAGAGTTATGGGAATTAGTTGTTAAGCAGAGTGATGGCATTCGGGGGGAA
This sequence comes from Ahaetulla prasina, assembly GCF_028640845.1. Lineage (NCBI taxonomy): Eukaryota > Metazoa > Chordata > Lepidosauria > Squamata > Colubridae > Ahaetulla > Ahaetulla prasina. The sequence continues at coordinate 9,342,910 of NC_080546.1, read as the reverse complement.
AACCTGTCCTTGTGTCTAGTTTTTCTGGTGTGCAGTTAGAATAGAATAGAATAGAATAGAATAGAATAGAATAGAATAGAATAGAATAGAATTTTTTATTGGCCAAGTGTGATTGGACACACAAGGAATTTGTCTTGGTGGATATGCTCTCAGTGTACATAAAAGAAAAGATACCTTCATCAAGGTACAAACAACATTTACATCACAAATGATGGTCAATATATCAATATAAATCATAAGGATTGCCAGCAACAAAGTTACAGTCATATAGTCATAAATGGAAAGAGATTGGTGATGGGAACGATGAGAAGATTAATAGTAGTGCAGATTTAGTAAATAGTTTGACAGTGTTGAGGGAATTATTTGTTTAGCAGAGTGATGGCCTTTGGGAAAAAACTGTTCTTGTGTCTAGTTGTTCTGGTGTGCAGTGCTCTGTAGCGTCGTTTTGAAACCATTTATGTCCAGGATGCGAGGAGTCTGTAAATATTTTCACGGCCCTCTTCTTGATTCGTGCAGTATACAGGTCCTCAATGGAAGGCAGGTTGGTAGCCATTTCTTTTTCTGCAGTTCTAAGTATCCGTTGAAGTCTGTGTCTGTTTTGTTTGGTTGCAGAGCCAAACCAGACAGTTATGGAGGTGCAAAAAAAAATAATTCTCAAAAAGATAAAATTCAACACAGAAGGAAAAAGAGAGACAAAACCAGCCAGCCAGCCAAGCGCAAAATATAAGGAAATGGCATTTTGTAAAACTAAGCAACTGAAGGAAGGGGGAAAATATTTGCCTCTCCCTTCAAGGCAAATACACACAGTTGCATTTTAGGTAACATGCAACTTGCTCCTAAGGTTGTAATTCTTAAATGTGTTCATTCCAGCAATGATGCCAGCAGAGTTCTCAGTACAAAGATTTCCATTATGTAACCTGCCTCTTAAAGAGAAAAGCCGATAGAATCTCAGGATAGGCGCTGACTCTAATTTTTTTTTTCCTTTTACCTCTCGAGAAGGATGTTGACAAATTGCAAAGACTTGCAGGAGTGTTTATAACAGGAAAGGAAGAAGGAAGGCTATGAAAATTGTTTGTCTTTATTAGGAAAAAAGAAAAGAGGAGAGATAGCCCGGGAATGTATATTTTCCATTAGCCTGTTTCTCGCTGCAGGGTTTGCATCCAACCAGATGTTTGTGTTTCATGGGGGCTGTTCAAGAAACTTCAGGCTGATATTTTACATTTCAGTTGTTGCAAAGAAGCTCTCTAGTGCTGGGGTCTCCAACCTTGGCAACTTTAAGCCTGGAGGACTTCAATTCCCAGAATTCCCCAGCCAGCAAAGCTGGGAGTTGAAGTCCTCCAGGCTTAAAGTTGCCAAGGTTGGAGACCCCTGCTCTAGTGAATGGGCCCATGATGAAGTGTATCTAGATTTTAACATCATTTCACACCCTCTCTAGTTCCCCCCTTCTAGCAATATGAAAGATGACAGAAATGTTTAATGGACATTTGGGTCCATTGGGTCCCTGGGCTCAGATGCATATTATGTTTTATACTTCCAGGTCCATAACATAAATTGCCACATGGTCTTACTGAAAGCTGCCCTCATAATACAGGTGTGCCTTGTTTTAATAGGCTTCGCTGTGTGCTTGAAACATTGCATTTTTAAAACACTTTTTTACATTAGCAAAGAGATTACAATTGGCTGGAGGATCAGATGATGATTAACGTTGTTTAGCAACAAACTGCTTTTCACTAAGGTATGCAGATTGTTTTTAAGACATACTACAGTGCAGGGGTGGTATTTACTTACCTTCGCTACCGGTTCGCAAATGTGAGTGTGCCCCTCCTCCAGGGGTGAAATGCCTCCTGGTTCGCACCGGCTCGTCCGATTAGGTAGCGATGGCAGCTGCTGGTTCGGAGGACCGGTAGCAAAAATCCCTGCCCCTGCCCCCCCTGCCTCTGCTGAGCCGTACCATCAGCAGAGGTGTTTTTTTTTTTACTTTTAAAAGTTTTTCTTCAGCCGAAACATGCCTTTAAAAGTAAAAGAAAAAAACCTCTGAAGATCGCAGGGCTGAGCAGAGATCATCAGAACACTTTAAAAGTTTTTTTTTAAAAAAACCCTTTAGCCGAAGGGGGGAAAAAACAAAAGAAAAAACCCGGAGGTTTTAAAAGCCTCCTCTGGCGATCCCAGAGGAGTTTCCTGATCCTCACAGGTTTTTAAACTCACTTTTTAACAGCCCCAATTTACAAGAGCCCCCACCCAAGCCCAGCCAATTCCCCCTCCTCACTTACCTATAATTACTGCTCTTTTGGGCTGGCAACGGCATGTTTTCTTCAGCTACTGAAGAAAAAAAAAAGGAGCTTGCTTTGACTTCCTGCTTTGCTGGCTGAGGAACTCTGGGATTTGAAGTCCACAATAAAATAAAATAAAATAAATAAAATAATAAAATAAAATATGTGTGCAGCTTTCTGAGATTTGGGGTGTTTCTGTAGTGTTTCACTCTAACTACAGAAACACACAAAATCTCAGAAAGCTGTATATGGCATTTTGTGAGTGTGTGAGGTGTGTGTGTGTAAAGTGTGAAAGTTGGTTTTTGAGCTTTTTGTGGCAGTGTGAAGTGCGAAGTGCAGCTGCTTTTACATTGTGTGTGAGTCAGTTGTGTTGTTTAGTGTGTGTGTAAAGTGTGAAAGTTGGTTTTTGATACCTCTTATTGTTTTTTATACTTTGTTTATTATTTTTATTATTTATTGCTATTGGCCACACCCACCCAGTCATCTGACCACCAAGCGATGCCCACCCATTAAGCCACGCCCACAGAACCGGTAGGGAAAATTTTTAGATTTCACCCCTGCCCTCCTCCATACGTGTCCAGAGGGTCAAAAATGGGACGTGATGATGTCCGGGCAGGTGGGTGGAGCCTCCTGCTGCCAGGCTACCAGATCGCATGATCTGGATAGAACTGGCTGAATTTCACCACTGTTAATGGTGGCGCAGTGGTTAGAGTGCAGTACTGCAAGCTACTTCTGCTGACTGCCGGCGGCCTGCAATTTTGCAGTTCAAATATCATCAGACTTAAGGTTGTCTCAGCCTTTCATCCTTCCAAGGTGGGTAAAATGAGGACCAGATTGTTGGGGGCAAGAGGCTGACTCTGTAAACTGCTTAGAGAGGGCTGTAAAGCACTGTAAAGCGGTATATAAATCAAAGTGCTATTGCTATATATTATTGTGCACTTAACAGATAAAAGTTAAGTCAAAGGCGGGCATCACATAATGTAACAACTGGTTCGCCCGGTACCAAAAATGTGAGCTTCCGCGCATGCGCACCGCTTCAAAAACATGGTGATATAGGAAGGGATAATGGTGGGGTTGGTGGGCCACCCACTGGTTTCAACTACTGGTTCACCCGAACTGGTCAGAACCGTCAGCAGCCCACCTCTGAAAGTAGGGTATAAACATAAATATTTTTTCTTTGCTTATATCTATATTATATTTCAAAATCTCCAGAGCCTTTCCAGCACAAATCCTTAGCTAGATATATTAGTCCTTTCCTGTCATTAGCAGTAAGGATTCACGTACTTTCTTGAAAGCATGAAGGAAAGAATCTGGAGCAGAGATGGGATTCAAATCACGGCTCTACCAGTTCGCTATTAGTAGTGCACGAGCACAAGCTGCTGTGGTCCGCCAGCAGCCTGCGGAGCTGGCAACGGAGTCAGACAGCGATGAGGCTGAGGAAGAACATGGGCCCGTCCTGAAGCCTGGGGAAGGCCTGGATGAGGGCTTTGCGTCGGAGGCAGAGGTGGGGCCAGGGCCATCTAGGAGTGAGGTGCGGACTCCGGAGCCTCCAGAGACTGATAGTAGTGAGGCAGAGGAACAGGAGGAGCCTGTTCCTAATGCACGCATGAGAATAGCTGCCAGAGGCCAAGAGCAGCCAAAGCAAAGAGGACGACTCGGGAGTAGGGCCAAGAGATGATTGGCCCCTCCCATAAGCCTTAAAAGACTAGTAACGGCGTTGGTAGCTTTGTCTTGCTGCATTTGTTTCTTATCGGTGTCTTCTGAACTTTTGCCAAGAAAGGCCTTTCGCGGTTTGCCTAATTAGACCAAGGTTGGTGCTAAGACTGAGGAACTTTGTTGGGAAGAATTTGCTTTGATTTAGTTTGGACTATGCTGAGAATGAGTTTAATTCTCAGCTGTTCTAATAAAATTTGTTTGTTTTTAAACTGACTGAGTTTACTACTACCTACTTGGGCCTGGGTCACAACACACACGCTCGCTTCACAAGCGCGCAGCGCTTCTGCATATGCAGAGTACTTTTGATGACGTCTGGGTGGGTGAGTGGAGCCTCCTACCACCGCCGCTACCAGTTCGCCCGAACCGGGGTGAACCGGTAGAAACCCACCCCTGATCTGGAGATCTTACAATGAATGGATTACTGTGGGATAGAGCAGGGGCTGTTTTCACATAGTGCCTAAATCCAAGGGATGGGGGTTCGCTTCTCAGCCTGGCCCGGTTTGTGGCATGCCACGGCCCAGTGTCGGTCCAGAGACCGGGAATTGGGGATTGCTGTGATAGAGGGCTGGGAGAACTTGCAGATAACTGCCGCTGCTGCTATCTGATTCTCAGTGGATAGGCTTATATAGGTAGTCTTCGACTTACAACCATTCATTTAGTGGCAATTCAAAGTTACAACAGCAATGAAAAAACCCCGACGGTCTACACATTTACAAATATTGTAGCATCCCCATGATCACGCGATTACCATTCTAGCACATGAAAGCCGACATGTAATTTACAATGTGTGCAGGTCATGTGATCACCATTAGTGAGCTTCCCAGCCATTTTTCCTACTTGCCAAAACAAAGGGGGAAGCCAGATTCACTTAATGACCGCGTGATTCACTTAAGAACCTCAGTGATTCGCTTAACAACCATGACACAAAAAGTCACAAAAATGGGCACGACTCGATTGCTTAGGAATAGAAAAATCTGGACCCAGATTGTGCCGCAAATTGAGGACTACCTGAATACCTGAATAAGTTTTTGCCTGCAAGCTCTAGCTTTCTTTGGATTCAACCTGGGCAGAACCGAAGAAGCTTCTTGGATGAGAAGCAAAATGTCTTCAATGAAAAAACAGAAGTCCAGTGGCCTTTTGAAACAGCACCTTTGGGACAACCATGACCTAGATGATTGGGAATAACAGAATAACAGAGTTGGAAGGGACCTTGGAGGTCTTCTAGTCTATCCCCCTGCTCAAACAGGAGAACCTATACTATTTCAGACAAGTGACAGTCCGGTCTCTTCTTAAAAACCTCCAGTGATGGAGCACCCACAACTTCTGGTGGCAAGCTGTTCCACTGGTTAATTGTTCTCCCTGTTAGGAAGTTTCTCCTTAATTCCAGATTGCTTCTCTCCTTGATTAGTTTCCATCCATTGTTTCTTGTCCTGCCTTCTGAAAACAGGTCTTCTTTGGGGCACCCTGTCAAATATTGAAACACTATTGTCATATCTCCCCTAGTCTTTCTTTTCATTAAACTAGACCAGTGATGGCGAACTTTGTCGGCACCGATTGCCTAAACCTAAACCGGAACCCACATGCATGTGATCATGCATGAAACCCGAAGCCGGCCAGCTTTTCTTCATGCGCATGCCTGTTTTTTGGTCTTTTTTTGGGCCGTTTTCAGGCTGTTTTTGGCCCAGAAAACAGACCTGAGAATGGCCCAGATAACAGCCTGGAAAATGGCCCCCAAAGAGTCAGAAAACGGCCTTGAAAATGGTCCAAAATATTTGCAGATCCCTCGCATCCTGGACATAAACTGTTTCAACTCCTACCCTCAAAACGATGCTATAGAGCACTGCACACCAGAACAACTAGACACAAGAACAGTTTTTTCCCGAAAGCCATCACTCTGCTAAACAAATAATTCCCTCAACACTGTCAGACTATTTACTGAATCTGCACTATTATTAATCGTTTCATAGTTCCCATCACCAATCTCTTTCCACTTATGACTGTATGACTATAACTTGTTGCTGGCAATCCTTATGATTTATATTGATATATTGACCATCAATTGTGTTGTAAATGTTGTACCTTGATGAACGTATCTTTTCTTTTATGTACCTGAGAGCATATGCACCAAGACAAATTCCTTGTGTGTCCAATTACACTTGGCCAATAAAATTCTATTCTATTCTATTCTATTCTATTCTATTCTATTCTATTCTATTATGGGCCTCTGGTGGCTCAACAGACTAATGCAGTCTGTTATTAACAGCAGCTGCTTGCAATTACTGCAGGTTCAAGTCCCACCAGGCCCAAGGTTGACTCAGCCTTCCATCCTTTATAAGGTAGGTAAAACGAGGACCCAGATTGTTGGGGGCAATAAAAGTTGACTTTGTATATAATATACAAATGGATGAAGACTATTGCTTGACATAGTGTAAGCCGCCCTGAGTCTTCGGAGAAGGGCGGGATATAAATGCAAATTAAAAAAAAAATTATCCCTCCATAGACAAGTCAACCCCGGGCAGTCCCCCAAAAGTTTTCTGCAAGGATGGACGGGGACCATCCTCTCTCCCCCTCCCTCCTACAAATTTGACCCCTTCTATCTTGTAGTCCAGTGCACATACTATCTTGCCCTTTTACACCGTTTTGCAGCCCCTGGTGTGCGTATGTATGGCTGGAGGGGAGATCCTATTTCACAACAGGGAGGGGCCTGTCAAGAGTGAAGGCTAACAGTTTTCTCCATGTCTTGACGTAAAGGCTTGCAGCTATTAATGGAGCTGCTCGGTTTCCCCCCCCTCCCTTTCCTTCTCTCACTGGTTGTTGAAGGAAAAGCATTTCAATGGAGCCCTTTCATTGGTTATGTTTAACTCGACCCTTATAAGTTTTTTAGCTGTTTGACATTCTTTTCAGCAAGTTTTGCGTGGAGATTTGTTAAGTCCCCCCTCCCCGCAAGTTTTACAAGCAACTTTAGCAATTATAGCAATAATAAGGGTGTTTTTTTGTGTGTGTGTGTGTGTTTTTGGTTTTTGGTAGTAATGAGCTGCAACCAAGCCGGTCCGTAAGTTCTTACTGCTGTGGCAAAACTCTGAACTTTGATTGTGACACAGAAGAGCAATAAAACTTTTGTGTGTTCCAGGCTATTGCTCAGGGACACACACACACACGCACAGAAACACGCGGGACTCCCGTGTGATTTTTTAAAAAGTGAGAGCAAAGACGGAAGTAATGGTCTTAAGAGAGGAAATTACATAGCTGGAGTAGGAGTAATTCGTTCTCACCGAGTGAAACTTTTGCAGGCTGTAGGCTAGAAAGAGCATATTTTGAGAAGATCTGAGAGAGCAAACTTTGTTCCAATCAGAACACTCTGCGTTCATTAAACCGGTAAGAAATTGGCACGGTTTTTTGGCGAGCGACAGAAGTCTTCCTGAAACAAAACGATAATGAACTAATTTTTGAAGGTGAGATTTGGCTTCTGAATTATTTCACGTGGCTGTGTTTTAGTGCTGAACGGAATCTGTTTCAAATTTTGTTTCTGCATTTTTATATATATATTTTTCCTGGGCCAGTCTTAGCGTTGGGCGAAGTGTGTTGAATTTGGCTGTTTGGCAGTCTGAGTACTCTGCTACAGTTTCCTGAAGAGTGTGATTGTATTATTTTGCCAGATACAGTACACAGCATTTTATACTGTACGGTCTGTTCTACGCCTTCTAAAATTAGGTCTGTCAAACTCTGCAATCTCTTTACATTTGTAAAAGAACTTTACAAATAAAATAAATAAATAGAATAAAATAAAAGATTGTAAAACGTTTGTAAAAGACCATTTGTCTGAGAGGGGGTAGGGTTTAGTGCCTAAGCAGAGGGTTGGACTAGAAGACCTCCAAGGTCCCTTCCAACTATTGTATTGTATTATATTATATTATATTATATTATATTATATTATATTATATTATATTATATTATATTATATTATATTATATTATATTATATTATATTATATTATATTATTATATTATATAGAATTAGAATTTTTTTATTGGCCAAGTGTGATTGGACACACAAGGAATTTGTCTTGGTGCATATGCTCTCAGTGTACATAAAAGAAAAGATACGTTCATCAAGGTACAACATTTACAACACATTATTACAACAGATTTACAACATATTATTACATTACATTACATTACATTACATTACATTACATTAACCTTTGAAAGGTTGTTCCTTATTTTTTTTGATTGGCCAGCCCCACAATTTCAGTATCACAAATACTGCATGAGTCAAGAAGAGGGCCGTGAAAATATTTACAGATCCCTCACATCCTGGACATAAACTGTTTCAACTCCTACCCTCAAAACGACGCTATAGAGCACTGCACAACAGAACAACTAGACACAAGAACAGTTTTTTCCCCCGAAGGCCATCACTCTGCTAAACAAATAATTCCCTCAACTCTGTTAAACTATATACTAAATCTGCTCTACTATTAATCTTCTCATCATTCCTATCACCCATCTCTTCCCACTTATGACTGTATGACTATGACTTTACTGCTGGTATCCTTAAGATTTATATTGACTGTTTCCCTATGACTATCATTAAGTGTTGTACCTAATGATTCTTGACCAATGTATCTTTTCTTTTATGTACTCCGAAAGCATATGCACCAAGACAAATTCCTTGTGTGTCCAATCACACTTGGCCAATAAAAAATTCTATTCTATTCTATTCTATTCTATTCTATTCTATTCTATTCTATTCTATTCTATTCTATTCTATTCTATTCTACTCTACTCTACTCTACTCTACTCTACTCTACTCTACTCTATTTCTGACCTGTGGTTCGTTCTTGGACCATTCTTCAGCTGTTACCTGTCTGTCTGACTACAGTAGTTGTTACTGCAGAACAGGCATCTCCAGCGATTTTAAGACTTGTGGACTTCAACTCCCAGAATTCCCTAGCCAGCTACACACTGTCTGGGGAAATTCTGGGAGTTGAAGTCCACAACTCTTAAAAAGTGGCCAAGTTTGGAAACCCCTGCTTGTAGAAGATAGATGTTACACTTACAAGCTAATGCTAATTACTATATTACGGTTTGTTACATAGTCAGCCATGTGTTCAGGCTGGATTTGGCATTGTGGTCCACCAATCAAGTCCCTTCTCAAGGACTTGGGATAGACAGATGTCGATGTTTTTATGGCGTTAAAGGTGTCGTTACAGAATGTAAGCTGTTCTGAGCAAAGCTGCCTTTTGCAATTGACTGAGGGTGAATTGGTCAACGCCAGTGGTGTTCAAGTGATGTCCACTTGCACCCAAGGCACCCATTATTATTGGTTCTACCTTTGCTATTTTTTTTTTGGTCACAGTAGTTCTATTTCTATTTGCAGGTCTTCGTATTTTGTTATGTTCTGTAGTTCTAACTCTTCTATTTTGCTATTTTCACGTACTGGCACGTCTATTATTATTTTTTTTTTTCCCAAAAGTGGAATGCGTTACATGTTTTGATCAAAGTAGATAGCAAGAGGTCACTCAGAGTTCAGTTGGCTCACAATAAGTTTTTATTTGAAACCAACATTATCTTTGGATTAGTTTACAAACAATAATAAATAAATTTTGGAAGGCCTTTGAGTTACTGAGGTTTAATATCTTAAACTCAAGCAGGCATAGCTATTCCAACTCTTGCAAGACCTCCAGTGCTGAAAGTCATTGTAAAAAAGGGAAGTGGTGAATTTGAAAGATCACATTCTGTTCCATTGTAATTTTGCTAAGACATTTGTAATGAGCTATTAACACCTTTTAGTTCTATTGTAAGTTTCACTAAGACATTCTTAATGGGTTATTAACACCTCTGAGTCCATTTCCAAGCTGAATAGAATAGTTCTGTGCACAATTTATTTTAGCAGGCAAAAGATCTCAAGATAGCTTGTGCTTTTCCAAGGTTTTTATTTGCAGCTGGTAGAATTTTTTCCCCTGTTGACAGCAAAATAAAATGAGCATGTGGCCTTTTTTATTATGTATGCTAGATTGTATTTTATATTGTATCTTTTTTTATGTAGTCTGGTGTTATGACCCGTAATAAAGTAAAATAGAAGTAGATAATTCGTGAAAACAAAGTGGCATTGCTTTAACATAAGTGAAATAAAATGAAAATGCAAAATAAGGAAATAACTGGATAATTCCCACTGGATTATATTAACTGTAAAGGAACCAGCTAAATAAGAGGTCCCCAAAACTCCTTGGTTTAGAATAGAATAGAATAGAATAGAATAGAATAGAATAGAATAGAATAGAATAGAATAGAATAGAATTCTTTATTGGCCAAGTGTGATTGGACACACAAGGAATTTGTCTTTGGTGCATATGCTCTCAGTGTACATAAAAAGACAAGATACATTCCTCAAGAATCATAAGGTACTAACCCCTTCATGAGGTTTCAGAGTGTCCATTGCCCCCCTAAATTTTATTATATGAAAATAATTTAATGTAGTAATATCAACAAAAACAATGATTAGTCCCATTGGGGGTTGATATTGGTCATTTGGAAAATCCTGAACTAGCTATTCTTTGATTTTAGGTCCCCGTCTCCCCATAAATACACTTTACATTTTATCTTTTTCATAATGCCGTTGTTCTATTGATCATGGAATGCCATTCCCATAATAAAGTGTTTGAACTGGAATATATTTATGTCCTTATTCAGAATCTAAGAAAAAGAGACTTTCATTGATAAAATGGACACATTGAATAGGGAATTTTCTCAGATCCCAGGATGAGCTATTAATACAAAATAGTCAATAGAGATTTTATTGTTTATTGTTTTGATTTTTATGGCACCTTTATTATTTTTATAAATAACTCAGGATAATGAAAATGCCTAATAATCTTTCCTCCTTCAGCCATAGCAACAACACTTTGAGGTGGGGTGGGCTGTGAGAGAGAGAGGGATTGGCGCAAAGTCACTCAGCCAACTTTCATGCCTAAGCGGGACTAGAATTCACCGTCTCCTGGTGTTTGGCCCAAAGTCACCAAAATGGCTTTCATGCCTAAGGCAGGACTAGAACTCACCGTCTCCTGCTGATTGGCCCAAAGTCACCAAAATGGCTTTCATGCCTAAGGCAGGACTAGAACTCATCGTCTCCTGCTGATTGGCCCAAAGTCACCAAAATGGCTTTCATGCCTAAGGCAGGACTAGAACTCACCGTCTCCTGCTGATTGGCCCAAAGTCGCTCAGCTGACTTACATGCCTAAGGCGGGACTAGTACTCTCCATCTCTTGGTGATTGGCTAAAAGTCACCTACTTGCCTTTCTTGCCTAAATTGGGACTAGAACTCACAATCCTCTGTTTCTTTGTTTTAACCACTAGATTAAACTGGCTATTGTGACAGGTTGGCTATTGCATAGAAACTAGATAGGGTTTTCCAGAGCATTTGACATTGTAATGGAGAAGGATGGATGGATGGATAGATAGATAAGATAGAGAGATAGATTATAGAAAGATAGATGATATATATAGAGATGGAGAAATGGATAGACAATAGAGATAAATGATAGATAGATAGATACCCTGTTTGCCCCAAAATAAGACATCCCCTGATAATAAGCCCAATCGGGCTTTTGAGCGCGTGGCAATAAGGCCAAGCGCTTATTTCAGGGTTCAAAAAAATATAAGACAGGGTCTTATTTTTGGGGAAACATGGGAGATGAGATGGACGGATAGACAGAAGAGATGGGATGGGTGGGTGGATGGATGGATAGATAGATGATAGATAGATAGATAGATAGATAGATAGATAGATAGATAGATAGATAGATGAGAGATAGATAGATAGGTAGATAGGTAGATAGATAGGGATGATAGAGAGGTGGATGGAAGGATGGATAGATAAAGAGATGATACAGATAGATAGATGATGATAGATAGATATATGATAGAGATAGATAGATAGATGAGATAAGATGGATGGATGATATAGATGGATGGATAGATAGATAGGGATGATAGAGAGATGGGTGGATGGATAGAGAGAGAGATAAAGAGATGATACAGATAGATAGATAGATGATGGTAGATCGATAGATAATAGAGATAGAAAGAGATGATAGACAGACAGACAGACAGACAACCTTCATCTCCCATGAACTGAATAATGTTTTTATGAAGTTGGGCACTTCCCAAAAATTATCCAAAGAGCAGGTATTTGAAGGTGCACTCAAGATGGGGTAGCTTTAAACCTTGGCTTATATGGAGAGGGGTTTGAAGGCTTCTAGTTTCCACTTTTTATTTCAATTCATGGATTAAAATTCACCTGCTATTCCAGACAGACAGTTGTATTAAATGACGCATTGGATCATTCCCTTGTCAGCATTTTTAGATTGAACCCACTGTTAGCTGAAAATTTAGGACCTATCGTTGTTTTAATGACCACTTTTCTCGCATGGGAGGTTGGTTATAAGTAATAACTACAAAAAACATCGATAGCGTTTAAATAGTTGCCTGTTAATATTTTGCAAGGATTTTCCCCAACCAGACGATGTCTGAATATGTTGGCGTTCTAAGAGCCTTTCTTGGCGAGACCCAGCTGATTTTATGTTTTAAGCTTTTAAAAAGCGAGAGCTTTACGGTTGGAAAGCTTTCAGTGTCACTACTAGTTTCAAAAGCTGCGCACAGATATACACGCACACACTTGTAACTGATTAAAATCTACGTAATTCTGCTGATACTTCCTCATTAAAGACATTTTTTTTTTGAACGATCTTGGTGGGAGAAAGAGATCGTTTTTCTTCCATTATCACATATCAGTGGGAGAAGGAAATGACTAGTGATGAATAATTTTCCGGTAAAACTTACCATCATGGTGAATTGCGGTAGCAGTGCATTTGATTGGTATTAAAAGTTTAAATAAGGGGGGAGGGGGATGGGGAGGAAATTAAGGCTGTGATGGATTTTTTGGCCGAAAGATGGCAGCACTCCATCTATTTAGCTAGAGAAATTGGTCTGTTTCTGTAAGGCTTTTTATTTTATTTTTGGGGGGGGGGGGAGAAACAATTTGCTTTTAAACTCTGTTGGGGTTGCTTCACACCAATCAAAGAAAAATATTAGTTTTCCTCAGCGATTGCAGGAGTCTTAATTAAGTACAAATTGTTGTTCTCATATTCTGCAGAACCCACATTTTAGCCGGTCTATGCCTTTGAAACCTTGGAGTTTTCATGTCAAATGATCTAAGTGCCAAAGCCCACTGCAAATACATAGCAAAAAAGGCTCTAAGAGTTGTAAACCTAATCTTACGTAGCTTCTTCTCCAAAAACACTACACTACTAACCAGAGCATATAAAACATTTGCTAGACCAATTCTAGAATACAGCTCACCTGTTTGGAACCCTCACCACATCTCTGACATCAATACAATTGAACGTGTCCAGAAATATTTTACAAGAAGAGTTCTCCATTCCTCTGTAAACAACAAAATACCTTATCCCACCAGACTTGAAATCCTAGGCTTAGAAAGCTTCGAATTCCGTCGCCTCCAACAAGACCTAAGTTTAACTCACAGAATCATCTATTGTAATGTCCTTCCTGTTAAAGACTACTTCAGCTTTAATTGCAATAATACTAGAGCAACCAATAGATTTAAACTTAATGTCAACCGCTTTAATCTAGATTGCAGAAAATATGACTTCTGTAACAGAATCATCAGTGCTTGGAATACTTTACCTGACTCTGTGGTTTCTTCCCATAATCCTAAAAGCTTCAACCAAACTTTAGAATGAATTTAACCGGATTTTGGGGATTTTTTTGGGTGTGTGTGTGTGTGTGTGTCCTTCTTTCAGGAGGAGAGGGCACGAAGATAAGAACAATTGATTGATTTTAATTATTTGGGGATTTTAGTGGGTTTCTTAACAGGGTTTTTTTATCTTTTGTAATTTTTATCTAATATTTTTAAGTATACAGCAGTTTTTAATTAGATTTTTAAATTTTGTTACGGTATTTTAAATTGTTTTTGGATTATTGTCGTTTTACTTGCTGTACACCGCCCTGAGTCTTCGGAGAAGGGCGGTATAAAAATGTGAATAAATAAATAAATAAATAATAAATAAATAAACAAGCATTACAGGTAGTCCCCGACTTACAGCAGTTCATTGAGTGACCGTTCAACGGCGTTGAAAAACGGGACTTACGACCATTTTTCCTACATATGACTTTTTGCAGCATCACGTGATCCAAATTCAGACGGTGGCCAAACGACTCACGTTTATGACGGTTGCAGTGCTCCTCGGCAAGCAAAGTCAACGGGGAAGGCAGGCTGACTTAAGAACCGTGTCACTAACAACAGCAGTGATTCACTTAACAACGGTGGCAAGGAAGATCATAAAATGAGGCAAAACTCACTTAACAACGGTCTCGCTTAGTAGCAGAAATTTTGAGGTCAATTGTGGTCATAAGGATGGATGACTACCTGTATATAAGACCGTCCACTGAGAATCGGATAACAGCAGGCAGTTATCTGCAAGTTCTTCCAGCTTTATCACACAGTAAACCGTTTATTCTAAGATCTCCGTGGACTTTGCTTGTCAGAAGGTCACAAAAAATGATCCCATGACTTGGGGACATTTCAACCATCATACCTATGAGTCGGGAGTGGTGCGGTGGTCTAGAGGTGGAGCTGTCACCTCACAATCAGGAAGCTGTGAGTTCGATCCTAGGTAGAGGCGGATTATTTCTCTTTCTGGGCACACTGAGAATATATCTGCTGAACAAAACTCCGCCCTGGCGGCAGGAAGGGCAACCGGCCTGTAAAACACTCTGCTAGCTCCATTCAGTTGCCCAGACTCCACCCCTCAAGGGATTATGGGGTCGTTAAAACCCTTAAAATTCATCTAGAAATTTAAAATTTGAAAATTTGAAAATTAAAATTTAAAATTTAAGCCAGACCCACGCGAGTAAATAAATACGTTTTCAGGTCTGAAGATCAGGCACTTGGCGCAAGCCAGGGGGAAGTTCGTTCCAGAGGGTAGGAGCCCCCACAGAGAAGGATCTTCCCCTGGGGGCCGCCAGCCGACATTGCTTGGCGGACGGCACCCTGAGAAGTCCCTCTCTGTGTGAGCGTACGGGTCGGTGGGAGGCGTGAGGTAACAGTAGGCGGTCCCGTAGGCGGTCATCCTCTTTTAACGACCCCTTTTAACGATGTCGTCAGTTGCCAATTGTCCGAATTTTGATCGTAGGAATGCTGCAACAATCGTAAGTGTGGAAAATGATCATAAGTCACTTCGTTCAGTGCCGAACTTTGTAACTTTAGACTGCCACTAAATGAACTGTACACCGTAAGTCAAGGACTATCTATGTGTCAACCTTACTTTTCCTATTTATTATTGAGCGTTGAAAAGAAGCGATGAGATGCGTATACTTGAGAGGTACGGAAGAGGAAAGGGGAGAAGGAAGAAGAGGCAGGAAGGACCATGTAATAAAATATTCATATAGGCGACAGCTCTCGCATGTTGGTGTGTGGCTAATCCTCAAGTGTCAGATTTGTTTAAGGGCGACACGTGATACACGGCATTGTTTTTGCCACAAAAGTGTGCTTTGCTGGTGTTAAGAGCCTGGTTAAGGCCCCTGAGCTAAAATTCAGACCTTGCACCAGTGGTGAAATCCACATTTTTTTTACTAGCGTTTCTGTGGGCGTGGCTGGGTGGGCGTGGTGTGGCTTGGTGGGCGTGGCAGGGGAAAGATACTGCAAAATCTCCATTTTTCTCCCCACTCCTGGGAGAAGGATACTGCAAAATCTCCATTCCCATCCCACACTTAGGAAAAGGATACTGCAAAATCTCCATTCCCACCCCACTCTTAGGAAAACGATACTGCAAAATCTCCATTCCCACCCCACTTCAGGGGAAGGATATTGCAAAATCCCCATTCCCTCCCCACTCATGGGGGAAGGATACTGCAAAATCCCCATTCCCTGCCCACTCTTAGGAAAATGATACTGCAAAATCTCCATTCCCACCCCACTCTTAAGGAAAAGGATACTACAAAATCTCCATTCCCATCCCACCGCAGGGGAAGGACACTGCAAAATCCCCATTCCCTCCCCACTCCTGGGGGGGAAGGATATTGCAAAATCTCCATTCCCACCCCACTCTAAGGAAAAGGATGCTATAAAATCTCCATTCCCACCCCACCGCAGGGGAAGGTTACTGCAAAATCCCCATTCCCTCCCCACTCCTGGGGGAAAGCTATTGCAAAATCCCCATTCCACTCCGGGGCCAGCCACAGGTGGTATTGGCCGGTTCTCCGAACTGCTCAAATTCCGCTACTGGTTCGTCAGATCCTGTCAGAACCTGCTGGATTTCACCCCTGCCTTGCACGGGACCTTTTCGTCATTGACTCATGGTCTTTAGCAGATCTGCTGGTAGACCTCTCCTCTGTAGGGATTCCTTGATGCAAACACCACTCCTGGCTTCCCTGCGCTTGCCTTTTTTTTTTAAATTGGAGGAAAGAAAGAGAAATCCTTCTCGGCTTCGATTCTTTCTCCCAGCTCTCTCTCTCTCTCTCTCTCTCTCTCTGTCTCTCTTTCCCCCGCACCCATCAGTTTTGCAACCTGCTGAGAAGCCGGTGGTGGTAGTGAGCTGGCCCGGGAGAGCATCACTGAAGAAGAAGGAAAAAAAGTCAGAACGAAGGTGTGGCATATCTGAAGGAAATGAGATTCTGCTCTCTCTCGTAACATGAGCAACAGCTGCGAGTTAATCTTCAGAGGAGTTGGGCCGGTTCAGGCAGCTGTCTCCAAGAGAAGCCTCCACACTACTCATTCTTTGTCTTCTGTCATTCTGCAGGATGGAAGATGAAGCTGTGCTGGACAGAGGGGCTTCTTTCCTGAAGCACGTCTGCGACGATGAGGAAGTAGAAGGTAAGAGGCTGTCTTCTCTTGGAGTATTAAGGTGGCTGTTTTTTCCCCCCAAAAGGCCTTTTCATTCATTCATTCATTCATTCATTTATTAGATTTTTATACCACCCTTCTCCGGTATTTCAAGGCTCAGGAGTGGGTCTCCATTCCTACAGGTGGGGTTTGTATAAACATTAGTCTGTCAAACACTCGGAGGATCGACCCTTTGCAATTTTTTTTAAATAAAAAGCTTGGTTTGGAAACATTGGTAAGATGTAAGATTTTATCTACAGACCCCCTCCCATAAACTGTTTCAACTTCTAACTGCACACCAGAACAACTAGACACAAGGACAGTTTTCCCCCCCCGAATGCCATCACTCTGCTTAATAACTAATTCCCACAACTCTGTCAAATAATTTACTAAGACTATTACTATTCTTCTTCTCTTCCTTACTAGTAGCTGTCTCTTCCTGCTTACTACTATAACCATGTTGCTTTCAATTTATATTGTTTTTATTTGTTTCCTAGTACGATTTGATAGCTTATTGGTGACCTTGACTATCGCTAAGTGTTGTATCTTTTTATTCTTGATGAATGTGTTTTATTCTCCTTATGTACACTGAGAGTAGATGCACCAAAGACAAATTCCTTGTGTGTCCAATCACACTTGGCCAATAAATAATTCAATTCTATTCTATTCTATTCTATTCTATTCTATTCTATTCTATTCTATTCTATTCTATTCTATTCTATTCGTTAACAGTAACAAAAAAGATTTTTTGGGGGGGACATGATAACATTGTTCCAGTATCTCAGGGGCTGCCACAAAGAAGAGGGAGTCAAGCTATTCTCCAAAGCAGGGATCTCCAACCTTGGCAACTTTAAGACTTGTGGACTTCAACTCCCAAAATCCCTCAGCCAGCAAAGCTGAGGAATTCTGGGAGTTGAAGTCCACAAGTCTTAAAGTTGCCAAGGTTGGAGACCCCTGCTCCAAAACACCAGTGAAGGCAAGACAAGAAGTAACAGGTAGAAGAGCATTAAAGAGAGATTCGACTTAGAACTAAGTCGTGACAGTGTGAGAACAATCAGTGGAATAGCTTGCTGGTGGTGCTCCATCACTAGAGGTATTTAAGAAGAGATTGGACAGCCGTTTGACTGGGGTAGTGTAAAACTCCAGCCTTGAGCAGGGGGTGGTTGGTCTAGAAGACCTCCAAGGTCCCTTGCAACCCTGTTATATTATGTTCTGTGTTTAGATGCATTCTGGTCCTGTCCTTTTTGCATGTTTCTGGGAGGTGGTGTTTGTTTTCCTTGCTCAGCAGGTAGAGCTTTAGGACACAAAAACACATATTTACTGAACTTCATATGGCGCTGGAAAAACACGGCCATTTGAAGACCCTGAACATGACAGGGCTGGCTCTGGTGAAGGAATAAAATAGAATAACAGAGTCGGGAGGGACCTTGGAGGCCTTCTAGTCCAACCCCCTGCCCAGGCAGGAAACCCTACACTCCTTCAGACAAATGGTTATCCAACATCTTCTTAAAAACTTCCAGTGTTGGAGCATTCACAATTTCTGCAGGCAAGTTGTTCCACTGATTAATTGTTCTCACTATTAGGAAATTCCTCCTTTGTTCTAAATAGCTTCTCTCCTTGATCAGTTTCCATCCATTGCTTCTTATTCTCGGGTTCTTTGGAGAATAGTTTGACTCCCTCTTCTTTGGGGCAGCCCCTGAGATATTGGAACACTGCTATCATGTCTCCCCTAATCCTGATAGATATGCTATCGTATCTCCCTTAGGAGATAGAGGATTGAAGTTGGGAATTTTGTCTCTGAAGGAACCTGTTTCTGATTCTTTCAAATCATCTTCTTTTTATGGCTGTTCTGCCTGGCCCACACCTCTGTCTCACCAACACAGTTCATTTTACAGAAGGAAAGTTGCCAGATTTGGTTATTTGTTGGACAGTTTGGGCTGAGGATGAAGTTTGTTTATTACAGCGCAGTAAAAATTGATTCCCTGCTGATGTTCGGAGACTCCAAAATTTTCCAGCCCAAACAAGGTGAATTACTATAAGTTGACGAAACACAAGAGCCACTTGAGAGGTGTTGTTGCTCCATATAGACATTTCACATTTCTGCAATTATATTTGAATTCCAGTCTTCTTTCTTTCAAAGCTTACAGGTATGTAGGCTTAGTTCGTTTTCATCATAGCAGCGGTTACCTCTTTGAGAGGTAAGCTAAGCTAGAAGGGGTAACATGTAAGATAGCTTGTAGAGATTCTCAGTCCATTCAAAGGGTGTTTATCCCAAATTGTATAGCTAAAAGTCTGTAGAAATTCTCAGTTATCCAGGTCATGGTTGTCCCAAAGGTGCTTTTTCAGGAGGCAACCGGACTTTCTCGTTTTTTGTTTTGAAGATGTTTCACTTCTCATCCAAGAAGCTTTTTCAGCTCTGACTGGATGGTAGGGAATGGAAGGATTGATATTCCTTGCAGACAGAGCTGGTCCTTTGCATCCTTTTAGAGGATCGTTGAAGCACTTGGAGGTTTATCTGTGTCCTCAGGGTCACCGGAGTGGTACTCCTGGTTCCTGTTGTCTGCAATTTTTCCTCTGGAAATCCTTTCCTACTCCCACACCATTCAAAGGGTGTCCATACCAAATTGTATAGCTAAAAGTCTGTAGAGATTCTCCGTCATCCAGGTCATGGTGCTTTTTCAGGAGACAACTGGACTTCCTTGTTTTTTCTTTTGAAGATGTTTCGCTTCTTATCCAAGAAGCTTCAGCTCTGACAGGAGCACCCTGAGGACACAGATAAACCTCCAAGTGGCCTCAACCAAGAAAGTCCAGTTGCTTCCTGGAAAAGTACCTTCGGGACATCTAGGATAGGAAAATTGGATGCTGAGACTCCCGGGAGTTGAAGTCCACGTATCTGGAAGTTGCCAAGGTTGAGAAACATTATTTTAAACAAAACACAAATGGGATATTTGTATAGTAGTAACTGTGAGAGGGATCTTGGAGTCCTAGTGGACAACCATTTAGATATGAGCCAGCCGTGTGCAGCAGCTGCCAAAAAAGCCAACACAGTTCTAGGCTGCATAAACAGAGGGATAGAATCAAGATCACATGAAGTGTTAATACCACTTTATAAGGCCTTGGTAAGGCCACATTTGGAATATGGCATTCTGTTTTGGTTGCCACAATGTAAAAAAGATGTGGAGACTCTAGAAAGACTGCAGAGAACAGCAACCAAGATGTTGAGGGGACTGGAGGCTAAAACATATGAAGAACGGTTGCTGGAACTGGGTGTGTCTAGTTCAATGAAAAGAAGGACTCGAGTAGACATGATAGCAGTCTTCCAATATCCCAGGGGCTGCCACAAAGAAGAGGGAGTCAAGCTATTCTCCAAATCACCTGAGGGCAGGACAAGAAGCAATGGGTGGAAACTAATCAAGGAGAGAAGCAACTTAGAACTAAGGAGAAATTTCCTGACAGTTCAAACAATTAATCAGTGGAACAACTTGCCTCCAGATGTTGTGAATGCTCCAACACTGGAAGTTTTTAAGAAGAGGTTGGATAACCATTTGTCTGAGGTGGTTTAGCGTTTCCTGCTTAAGCAGGGGGTTGGACTAGAAGATCTCCAAGGTCCCTTCCAACTCTGTTATTCTATTCTATTCTAGTCTAGTCTAGCAGATATTGCTGGAATCCAGCACTGGGCAGACTTCAACAGCTTGATGTACTGACAGTCTGCTCTAGAGAATCATGTTTCCCCCAGTACTGGTTTATGAGGAGTGTTTATTAAGACTTCTGTGCTACTCAACTCTCAGTGTCTTACAGCAGCATACACTGAAAAATCCAGACAATTAAAAGGAGCTTAAGAATATTCAAGGTTTTGATGACACTGGCTAACATAGCTAGTTACCAATACCTTCCATCTTCTGACCATCAAATGTTTACTTTCATTATGGAAATTCATTATGGTTCATTAAAACTTTGCCTTTATTAGTTTTCACTAATCTAGAGTTCAGTTCAGAACTCCTAATCACTCTGATAATGGAACAAAACATCCAAAGAGATATGTTACTTAGGTCATTTTGCCCGTTAGTTCTTTGCACAAGAGGGTTGAGAAGGAAAAGTTTTCCTTTCATCTGGTTCCTGGCACATTCCTTTCTTGATAGGTAAAAATGGTGCTACATTCCTAACGCGGTGGAGTTTTTTGGATGTGTATCACCAGATAACCCAATCTGGCAAGGAACGGAAAAGATTCAAAGGCTCCACCTTTATCCTTTTTGGATAAGGTTTCGGGCAGTTTTGTAATATGACTTCATAGAGAATGAAGGGCTCCAGATTTCACAAACTGGTGTGCAGAAAGGTTCACGTTTTATGTTTTAAAATCCCTGTAACAAGAAGGAACATGGTGGCTCAGTGGCTAAGAGGCTGAGCTTGTCGATCGAAAGGTCAGCAGCTCAGCGGTTCAAATCCCTAGTCCCGCGTAACGGGTGAGCTCCCGTTACTTGTCCCAGCTTCTGCCAACCTAGCAGTTCAAAAGCAGGTAAAAAATTCAAGTAGAAAAATAGGGACCACCTTTGGTGGGAAGGTAACAGCGTTCTGTGCACCTTTGGCGTTGAGTCATGCCGGCCACATGACCACAGAGATGTCTTTGGACAGCACTGACTCTTCGGCTTTGAAACAGAGATGAGCACTGCCCCCTAGAGTCGGGAACGACTAGCACGTATGCGCGAGGGGAACTTTTACCTTTACCTTTAACGAGAAGGATGGACGCTGAACAGCTGCTGAGATTGATGCGAAGGGTTAATTAGAACACTTTCCAGAATGCCAAGTAGATTATGGGGACTTCCAGTAATGAGGCGCTAAATGAACCACAAATCACTTGTAATTTTTAATGCATGGTGCATTCATCAGATCCAAAGCTTTGAGGCTCTTATCCTTATTCTTTTTTTCTCTCAGGAACTGCATTCTTTCCAGGTAGTGTTGAAAACGCTGGATTTAATTTGTACAGCTTTCTGTGGCTCTTGAGTACAAGTAGATTATCTTAACAATGCTTGTTTCTTACTTTCTGTATGATGGTAAGATAAGAGTTTCTGGGGAAGTTTAATTTGAGAGAGAGAGAGAGAGAGAGAGAGAGAGAGAGAGAGAGAGAGAGAGAGAGAGAGAGAATAATCGGTGTGCTGCCCTTCAAAACGTATTTTTTGAAGAGCAGTTTACCAAATGTTTAAAAGGAACCATTTTTCAAAATAGAACAGCAGCTAAAATGAAAACATACAATAACCATTATTTCTTTTCATTGTGGAAATACAAAGCAAAGAAAAATCTGGCCCAGTTATTGCCAGCATCCTAGAGCCCTGTACTTTAAAAGATTTCCAGTTCAGTCGTATGCAACCATCAGAACCACAATAAATTAAGAATATTGTGGTCCTCTTCTATTTCCTTCCTTCTCTCTCTCTCTCTCTTTCTCTTTGCTGTTTTTCTTCTCTGAATTTCTTCCTCATGCATTTGTCTATGGAGATTCTCAGTCATCTAGGTCATGGTTGTCCCAAAGGTGCTTTTTTTCAAGAGGCAACTGGATTTCTGGCTTTTCTTTGAAGACATTTCACTTCTCATCCCAGAAGCTTCTTCAGCTCTGATTGTATGGTAGGGGGAATGGAAGGATTTATATTCCTTGCAAACAGTTGGTCATTTGCATTCTTTTAGCAAGTCGTTGAGGCCACTTGGAGATTTGCCTGTTTCCTCAGGGTCACTTGAGTGATGCAAATAGGTGTGGAGCCTTCTTGGAGCTGCTGTTGTAGACTGGAGATAGGTGGTCTCATATCCCTCCCCCTCTGCTGAGAGAGGGCTGTTCAGTTTTGACACAGATGGCCTCTTTGACCCCTCTTTCAAACCAGCGGTCTTCTCTGTCCAAAA
The DNA here is from genome assembly GCF_028640845.1 of Ahaetulla prasina. Taxonomy (NCBI): domain Eukaryota; kingdom Metazoa; phylum Chordata; class Lepidosauria; order Squamata; family Colubridae; genus Ahaetulla; species Ahaetulla prasina. Next base: position 9,320,141 of record NC_080546.1, on the reverse strand, counting down.
TGTGGACGTTGCTGTCTTTAAAAGTGTGGCCTTTGTCTTTTAAATGCAGGTGGACTGCTGAATCTGGTCCTCATGGGTGTCAGGGTTTTGATGGATGCCCTAATTAAATCATGAGCCTTGAGCCAAGCTTCTAAAGAAATCCAGTTATTTATTAGGAGCTTCATGTCCGCATGTTCCAAGCAAAACCTACTCTGACCCCACGTAAATTACGGCCCAGGCCTGACCCTGTTTCCCCCCTCCCCCCAGGGTGTGTCATCAGGTCACATTCGCCAACGGAGCAATTTCATGGGTTGTAGAGATCACACCCCTCTGGCCACTGTGGGTAGCCCTGGGAGACAGCCTTGAGAGAGATATGTCTGGAATGTGCTTTTGTTTTTGGCTGCTTCGCTGTTTTCCCATCCCCCTTGCCTATGGGAACTTTAGAGCAGGTTGGGGATGCTTTGCGGAGTTGACAATGGGTTTGTTCTCCTATGTCAACCACTTCATCAACGCATGGCACAGCGTAGGAGAAGAAACTCCTTGGGACAAGATTCAGCAGTCCATCTGCTTTTCAAAGACAAAGGCCACTCTTCTGAATTGTGGTCAACTACCCATATAATAATTGCCACTTTCCTTTTTCACACTGCGAGGCTTAGATGGAATTGTTTTGCTCATTGGAAGCTGACGGAGCACTTGTGTGTGAGATTGTGGATCAATATTTTCCTTAATTGTAAATGCTGGAGATGTAATTGTGATGATGCTACATATTTTCATGTATGGTGGATTTGTAAAAAAATTAAGTCCTTCTGGATAAGAATTTGGTGGATTATGCAGAATGTTTTGAAGAAGAAGATAAAGTTCCTATCGCAATTTTTCCTTTTGGGAATAACAACAGACTGTACAGTGATTGAGACTAAATTGATTTTGAACTTAATATAACAGCAGCAAGGCTGTTGATTGGACAATATTGGAAGAAAAAAGAATTACCCACAATAGAAGAATGGATATTGAAAGTTTCCAATTTGGCTGAGATGGCTAAAATCTCAGCCTTCTTGAAAGACAGTACTCAAGAAAAATATCTAAACGAATGGAAGAATTGGACTGATTATATTCAAAATAGATATCAGATTAAGAAATTTCAGATTGCCTTTGAATGAAGGATGTTGTTTTTGATTTTAACGGAAGAAGTCAGGTTATGTGAGAGTGAAGGATTATAATTGTGTTAGATTTTAAAAATTTAATGTATGACTGTTTGTTCATTGAACTATACCTTGTGTTTGCTCCGGGAAGTCGGGGGGGGGGGAATGGGGTTTTGGAGGGAGTGGGGAAGGAGGGGGGATGGGAGGGAAGAAATTTAATTGTTGTTGTAAAACTTTTTCAATAAAAAAAACACATTTTCCTTAATTGTGGTGTTGCTTACGCGGGAGAGGCAAAACAAAACAAAACAAAAATCTCCGTTAACGTAGAAATTGAAGTGCCACTTGAAGTGTTTTCCCCACAGAGGGTTGCGGATGTGGTTTATATCACAATTTGCCTGTCATTTATGTGACCTCACTGCACTGCACATTAAATCTTCCACCTTTTGGAAAATGCTTGCCAAATGCCAGGGATGCTGTATGTTTGTGGCCTGAAAGGTGTTTTCTTCTTTGAATGATCTGAGAAAGTTAAAAATGAAAGATATCCAAAGTCACCTTATTTATCCTGCAAGTCTGCAAATGACCATCCGTTTTTGGTCTTTTTCATTAGTCCAGTTTTCTCAAATCTCGGGAACTTTTAAGACGTGTGGACTTCAAACTCCCAGAATTTCCCAGGTTGGCTGGGGAATTCTGGGAGTTGAAGTCCACAAGTCTTAAAGCTGCCAAGTTTGAAGACCTCTGCTCTACAGCCTCCTGTTAAATCTCAAGGAAAAAAGATCAGGAAGAAGTTCCTCCCATTTTGAATTCAATATCGGGAATGTGAGCAAACAGTTAGCACAGTCTCTTCACTTCCAAAATCCAGAAAAATCAAAAACGTTCAAGAAAAATATTTAAATGAATGGAAGAACTGGATTGATTATATTCAAAATAGATATCAGATTAAGAAATTTCAGATTGCCTTTGAATGAAGGATGTTGTTTTGATTTTAATGGAAGAAGTCAGGTTATGTGAGAGTGAAGGATTATAATTGTGTTAGATTTTAAAAATTTAATGTATGACTGTTTGTTTATTGAACTATACCTTGTGTTTGCTCCGGGAAGTCGGGGAATGGGGTTTTGGAGGAGTGGGGAAGGAGGGGGGATGGGAGGGAAGAAATTTAATTGTTGTTGTAAAACTTTTTCAATAAAAAAAACACATTTTCCTTAATTGTGGTGTTGCTTACGCGGGAGAGGCAAAACAAAACAAAACAAAAATCTCCGTTAACGTAGAAATTGAAGTGCCACTTGAAGTGTTTTCCCCACAGAGGGTTGCGGATGTGGTTTATATCACAATTTGCCTGTCATTTATGTGACCTCACTGCACTGCACATTAAATCTTCCACCTTTTGGAAAATGCTTGCCAAATGCCAGGGATGCTGTATGTTTGTGGCCTGAAAGGTGTTTTCTTCTTTGAATGATCTGAGAAAGTTAAAAATGAAAGATATCCAAAGTCACCTTATTTATCCTGCAAGTCTGCAAATGACCATCCGTTTTTGGTCTTTTTCATTAGTCCAGTTTTCTCAAATCTCGGGAACTTTTAAGACGTGTGGACTTCAAACTCCCAGAATTTCCCAGGTTGGCTGGGGAATTCTGGGAGTTGAAGTCCACAAGTCTTAAAGCTGCCAAGTTTGAAGACCTCTGCTCTACAGCCTCCTGTTAAATCTCAAGGAAAAAAGATCAGGAAGAAGTTCCTCCCATTTTGAATTCAATATCGGGAATGTGAGCAAACAGTTAGCACAGTCTCTTCACTTCCAAAATCCAGAAAAATCAAAAACGTTCCAAGAAAAATCTGGAAGAGGTTCTCAAAGCATCCCAAGGGGGAAAAAAAATAGAATAACAAAACTTGTTTCACAGTAGAATAAACGTTAGATGTAACATACATCTAAGACAAAGGTGTCCAAGTTGGCCACTTTAAGAACTATGGACCCACTCCCAGAATTCACCTTGCTGGCTAAGGAACTCTGGGAGTTGAAGTCCACAAGTCTTAAAATGGCCAAGGTTGGATACCTCTGTCTTAGATCAATAGATGGTTGTGTGCAACAGTTTAAAAGGCTGTTGATCTTTCCTTTTTTTTTTTCTCCCCCTTTGCTGCTTTTTAGCTAGAGGGCTGTCTAACTCCTTCCTGGAACCTTTTGCAATTTGAGGTTCGTTCTATCGCAACATTTTTGGCTGTGGCTGGTAGCTGACACAACTTAATCCCAAACTTTTTCAGCCAGCCATTGTCTCTATTCCAACTACGAGGAAGCAACCTGCCGCTTGTTAGATCTCCAGCAAGTCCATTAAAGCAACCGTTCCCCTTTTAAATTAAACTCTCTGGTTTTCCAAATGTTAATATGGATATCAGGAGAGAAGATGGTTTATATACAAGTAGGTAACATTGTTGGTACCAATGCTAACAGGGCAAGCCCCTGCATAGAAAAAGAAAGCAAACCCCACTTCCTACTAGCATTGATGATGTTACCTAGTTGGGAAACATCTGCAGGAAAACCACCAAGCTCAAAGCACACCAAGGATCCTGCAGTTTTATTCCTCGAACATATCTTTATTCTCTATTCTTTTTCTCTCTCAAGTTTTTTATTTTTTATTTTATTTTTTACAAACATATCAATGCGTGCCTGAGTGTCTTACATTTTAGTACAAATAAAATGATATTCATTTTATTGTATTTACCACAGTTGACAAGCTTACATCATTCTGGTAATAGTTCGCATATTTTTGTTAAATTATAATCTTTCGTTATTTATTCAGTATTTCAATTTTTATGTCAATCACCATATTCTGAGTGTCATTCCTTTTACTACAAATAAAATATTAATAATCGTATTTGTTACATTTAACAGACATGCAGTTCTAATAGTAATACACATGTTAAATTATAATCTTCAATTATTTAATTATTCAATATTTCAGTATGCTCAGTTCTTGTCCATATACATCTCTTTTGATTCTTGAGGGATTCCTTATCTAATGCTGTATTCTCCTTTTCCACAAAACTACAGGTTTTTGCTTGCCTAGGAAATTAAGGATAGGAACATATGATATGAGCCAGCAGTGTGCAGCAGCTGCTAAAAAAGCCAACACAGTTCTGGGCTGCATAAACAGAGGGATAGAATCAAGATCACGTGAAGTGATAGTACCACTTTATAATGCCTTGGTAAGGCCACACTTGGAATATTGCATCCAGTTTTGGTCGCCATGATGTAAAAAAGATGTTGAGACTCTAGAAAGAGTGCAGAGAAGAGCAACAAAGATGATTAGGGGACTGGAGGCTAAAACATATGAAGAACGGTTGCAGGAACTGGGTATGTCTAGTTTAATAAAAAGAAGGACTAGGGGAGACATGATAGCTGTGTTCCAATATCTCAGGGGTTGCCACAAAGAAGAGGGAGTCGGGCTGTTCTCCAAAGCACCTGAGGGTAGAACAAGAAGCAATGGGTGGAAACTGATCAAAGAAAGAAGCAACTTAGAACTAAGGAGAAATTTCCTGACAGTTAGAATAATTAATAAGTGGAACGACTTGCCTTCAGAAGTTGTGAATGCTCCAACACTGGAAATTTTTAAGAAAATGTTGGATAACCATCTGACTGAGATGGTGTAGGGTTTCCTGCCTGGGCAGGGGGTTGGACTAGAAGGCCTCCAAGGTCCCTTCCAACTCTGTTGTTATGTTATGTTATGTTATATGCAAAGCTCTTTTTTTTCCTAAGTCAATCCCCTTGTTACTTTCTTCATTTTTGAAAATTCAGATCGATAAACCTGTAGGTCAAACGCCTCTTATTTCTCAGTGGCAAAGCCGCTGTCTGAGAAAATTCTTTAGGCATTAATTGGACCGACATATAAACAGTAATGCATAAAACATTTCTATTTTGAAGGTCAGGATAGTTCTAAAGATTAAAAACAACATCTGTGGAAGAAAACATTCTAAACCCGGACAATAGGGAATTTGGAGGGTTTAGCAGAATGTTTATGGCCGTTGTAGTCAAAATCTCAGTCAATCTGTTTTGCTTCTGCGGTCAGCTTGATTTTAAAAATGGAGCACAGTCATTCCGACTATGTCCTAATGCATCAATATGCTACCAGTGGAATTAGATCATCTCCTTAATCTGTTGGTCACATAATCACAGGGTAGATTTGGTTAACCTGAGATCAAAGTTGGTACAAACAGAAACCCAGCATATGGTTGTTGGTGGAGATTGCTGATGTGGTTGACGTGTAAGTTGGACAAGGAAGAGTTTTAAGTTTGTCTTGTTTCTCTTTCTCAATTTGAGACTGGCTGGAAGTTATTATTATTATTATTTATTAGATTTTTATACCGCCCTTCTCCCGAAGGACTCAGGGTGGTTCACAACCAAAGTAAAAACAATAGTAATATACAATTAAAATAAACAATTAAAAAACTTGTTATAAAATTGGCCAAAAATTTAAAACATAGTAAAATCTAAAAACCCTTAAAATTCATCTAAAAATTGAAAATTTAAAATTTAAGCCAGCCCCGCGCGAGTAAATAAATACGTTTTCAGCTTGCGGCGAAAGGTCCGAAGGTCATGCAATTGTCGCAAGCCAGGGGAAAGTTCGTTCCAGAGAGTAGGAGCCCCCACAGAGGAGGCTCTTCCCCTGGGGGTCGCCAGCTGACATTGCTTGGCGGACGGCACCCTGAGAAGTCCCTCTCTGTGTGAGCGTACGGGTCGGTGGGAGGCGTAAGGTAACAGTAGGCGGTCCCGTAAGTACCCAGGCCCTAAGCCATGGAGCGCTTTAAAGGTAGTAACCAAAACCTTAAAGTGCACCCGAAAGACCACAGGCAGCCAGTGCAGCCTGCGCAGGAGTGGTGTTACATGGGAGCCGTGTGCGGCTCCCTCTATCACCCGCGCAGCTGCATTCTGGACTAACTGAAGCCTCCGAGTGCACTTCAAGGGGAGCCCCATGTAGAGAGCATTGCAATAATCCAAGCGAGAGGTAACAAGAGCATGAGTGACCGTGCAAAAGGCATCCCGGTCAAGGAAGGGGCGCAACTGGCGAACCAGGCGAACCTGGTGAAAAGCTCTCCTGGAGACGGCCGTCAAATGATCTTCAAACGACAGCCGTCCATCCAGGAGAACACCCAAGTTGCGCACCCTTTCCACTGGGGCCAGTAACTCGCCCCCAACAGTCAGCTGCATCTGCACCTGACTGTACCAGGGTGCCGGCATCCACAGCCACTCCATCTTGGAAGGATTGAGCTTGAGCCTGTTTCTCCCCATCCAGACCCGTATGGCTTCCAAGCACCGGGACAGCACTTCAACAGCTTCGTTGGGGTGGCCTGGGGTGGAAAAGTACAGCTGCGTATCATCAGCGTACAGTTGGTATCTCACCCCAAAGCCACTGATGATCTCACCCAGCGGCTTCATATAGATGTTGAACAGGAGAGGCGAGAGGATTGACCCCTGTGGCACCTCACAAGTAAGGCACCTCGCGGTCGATCTCTGCCCCCCTGTCAACACCGTCTGCGACCGGTCAGAGAGATAGGAGGAGAACCACCGATAAACGGTGCCTCCCACTTCCAACCCCTCCAACCAGTGCAGCAAGATACCATGGTCGATGGTATCAAAAGCCGCTGAGAGATCTAATAGGACCAGGGCAGAGGAACAACCCCTGTCTCTGGCCCTCCAGAGATCATCCACCAATGTGACCAAAGCCGTCTCCGTACTATATCTGGGCCGGAAGCCAGACTGGAATGGGTCTAGATAGACAGCTTCATCCAGGTATTGGGGTAGCTGCCATGCCACCACACTCTCTACAACCTTCGCAACAAAGTGAAAGTTGGACGATAATTTCCCAAAATAGCTGGGTCCAGGGAAGGCTTCTTGAGGAGGGGTCTCACTACCGCCTCTTTCAAGGCGGCAGGAAAGACCCCTTCCTGCAAGGAAGCATTAATAATCCTCTGGAGCCAGCCTCGTGTCACCTCCTGTGTGGCCAGCACCAGCCAGGAAGGGCACGGGTCCAGTAAACGTGGTGGCATGCAACCTTCCCAACAGCCTGTCCACGTCCTCGAGAGCCACAGGGTCAAACTCATCCCAAACAATCTCGACAAGACGCGTCTCCGCCCTCTCACTTGGATCATTCCAATTTTGGTCCAAACCATCCCGGAGCTGAACGATTTTATCGTATAGATAACCACTAAACTCCTCGGCACGTCCCTGTAAGGGGTCATCCCGCACCTCCTGATGAAGGAGAGAGCGGGTCACCCAAAACAGGGTGGCTGGGCAGTTATCTGCCGATGCAATGAGGGTGGAAACGTAAGAACGCTTCGCCTCCCTCATTGCCACTAGGTAGGTCTTAGAATAAGACCTAACTAGTGTCCAGTCAGCTTCGGAATGGCTGGACCTCCAGGCACTCTCTAGATGTCTTCACCGGCGCTTCATCTCCCTCAGCCCCTCGGAGAACCAAGGGGCCGGTTGAGACCTATGCCAGGTCAGAGGCCGCAAAAGCGCGACACGGTCCAAAGCCCCAGCCGCGGCCTGCTCCCAGGCCACAATTAGTTCTTCAGCCGTGCCGTTGGCCAGATCCTCAGAGTATGGCCCAAGCTCCGTCAGGAACCGCTCAGGGTCCATCAGGCGCCTGGGACGGAACCAACACATTGGTTCCGTCTCCCTGCGGTGGTGGGTGGCGATCCGAAAGTCCAGATGAAGGAGAAAATGATCTGACCATGACACAGGTTCTGTTACTAAATCTCCTAATTCCAGATCATTTAACTACTGTCCAGAGATATAAATCAGGTCCAGTGTGCCTCCCCCCGTGTGCGTAGGGCCCTCAATAACTTGAATCAGGACCAAGGCCGTCATGGAGGCCTGGAACTCCCGGGCCGTTGTCGATGACAAGCCGGTCGATGGCAGGTTGAAATCCCCCATGACCATAAGTCTGGGGGTCTCAACCGCCACTCCGGCAAGCACCTCCAACAACTCGGGTAGGGCTTTAGTCACGCAGCAAGGAGCCAGGTACGTGATCAACAAACCCATCTGATTCCTATGGCCCCACCTCACAAAGAGGGATTCACAGCCGGCTATCTGAGGTACAGTGGACTCCCTCGGAAGTAAAAAAAAAAAGATCCTTGTTTATATTGTCTAAGGCAGGGGTCTGCAAACTTGGCTCTTTTAAGACTTGTGGACTTCAACTCCCAGACCAGCAAAGCTGGCTGAGGAACTCTGAGAGTTGAAGTCCACAAGTCTTAAAAGAATCAAGTTTGCAGTCCCCTGGTCTCAGGTAACCTAGCTTTCTGCCATGAAATATGCAGGTAGTCCTTAACTTATGACCACCACAGTTGAGGCCAGGTTTCTGTAGCTAAGCAAGACAGTTGCTAAATGGAGTTTTGCTCCATTTTACAACCTTTCTTGCCACCGTTGCTCAATGAATCACTGCGTTTGTTAGATTAGTAACATGGTTATTAAGTGAATTCTGCTTCCTTGTTGACTTTGCTTGTCAGAAGGTCGCAAAAGGGGGGTGGGTCATATGACCTTGGGACACTGCAGCCATCATAAATATGAGTCTGTTACCAAGCATCTGAATTTTGATCGTGTGACCATGCCATTGTAATTTCAAACTGGTCACTAAATGAATGGTCGTAAGCCAAGGACTACGTATAATGGGAGAAGCATTTGATAACAATTTCTAAATGATGCCTTTATTTTCCTCCTTTTTCTACACTTCACTACGCTTGCGAGTTAACAATTGTAATGGACCCTGTTGATCACGGTCGTAAGTCATGATAGTTGTAAAGTGGGTCACCACATGATTGGTCGCAGTTTTATGATCTTTTTTTTTGCAGTGGTCGTAACAAAACGTTGCACAGATGTCATCAATGACAGCCATGTGACTGCAGGACATGGCGGATGGACATAAATATGGCCAGTTGCTAAGCACCCGAAATGCAAACGTGGGTGTAGAAGAGCAGGCAGAGTGAAGTGCGTCATAAGCTTAGCATCGTTATGTTGCCACAAACAGTCCAAGTTCAACTCCTCTTGAATTCCACTGACCTTTCTCTGATGCCAATTTAGTCTTGAGCTTTAGTCGACTAGATTCTTCTGTATAGGCCTGAGCAATAAACCTTCGGAGCTGCAGCTTAATGTACAAGATAGTCCTCGACTTACAACAGTTCGCTTAGTGTCCGCTCAAAGTTACAACGACACTGAAAAAAGTAACTTATGGCCATTTTTTCCACACTTACGACCGTTGCAGCATCTCCGTGCTCTCATGATTTACATTCAGATGCTTGACAACTGACTCGCATTTATGACGGTTGCAGTGTTCCCGGGGTCCCCTTTTGCGACCTTCTGACAAGCAAAGTCCACGGGGAAACCAGATTTGCTTAACAACCGTGTTACTCATTTAACAACCGCAGTGGTTCACTGAACAAATGTGGCAAGAGAAGTCCTAAAATGGGACAAAACTCACTTAAACAGTTTTTTTTTTCACTTAGTAACACAAATTTTGGGCTCAATTGTGGTCATTAGTTGAGGCCTACCTATATAACCCTGATCCTTTGCACCTGATAATGGGGGCGGGTCAGCCATAGAAATTCCAGAACCAAGTCATAAGTTCCTTTTGGGTTGACCATCGTAAGTTCCAGTGGTTGCTAAGCAACAGGTCCTAAGTTGAGGACTACCTATAATGCAGTAGAGTCCCTTTTATTTTGATGTACTTTACCTGTAATGGACTGCCAACTTTTATTTATTTATTTGAATGATATCTGCAGATCCTTCCTTATAGTCCTTGAGGTAAATGATGAAGATAAAATTCTCAGTTTTTTTCCTTAAATAGCTTCCGTGATATTATTACCGATACTTTTACCGGCTTTTATGTTGCTTTATTGGCACTTAAATTGTAAATTAATTAGTCATGTGGCTTATCTGGTTTTAAATGAGATAGGTATTGATTAACACTCGTATTTTTATAGTTATAATTGGCTTTAAGCGAGACAATGTATTGATTAACACTTCTACTTTTACGGTTATAGCTGCTTCTTAATAGTTCATATTTTTTAAATGCTAATAGGCAGACATCGATTTACAACTGAAATTATTTATGGGGGGAAATGTAGGTTACAAATTGATTTTTAAAAGCTGTAAAAACATGTTTATAACTAATTGTTGGAAGAAATGTCCATCTGGGTTCAGTTCCAAGTGGGAACAAAAGGACTGGAAACATGGAGGCTGATTGGAAAGATGGTTTAATGGTGGTCAGGACCACATGGTTTAAGGGCCTGGGCAAAAAGAGCGCATGGGGGAGGGAGGGAGAGAGATTTATACCCTTTCTTGGGCCCCGCCTTGGAGCTTCCTGTTCCTATGTAATAAAAGTATTCGGATTGGTTGTCAGACTCCCATGGGGCCATGCAGGGGTAAATTTGTAGATTATTTTTTAGCCCTGGGCTTGGTTGAATCTTGCTGGGTGATGTAATGAAGGCGCTTTGGGCAATTACTATTATAGTTTAATGGCTTTGTCCTGGTTTGGATCTTGAGTGAGAGCTAATCCTATCATGTCTTTTGTCTTGTAGATAAGCTGGCACCAACATATCTGCTGGGGCTGAGTTTCTGTGTCCCTTAAGATTTCTATTTCTCTTTTAGGGGAAATTTTCTGCCTTTTTAATATTTCCTAGAATATTTCATTCTTCTAGGAGAGGGGCGGGTGCCAACTTTCTACATATTCTTGTCTAACAGATATTTAAAAATATTTTAAATAAAGTACAATGTTAGGGGGGAAAAAAAGGAAAACAGGATAAAAGTAGCAAAAGTTTGAACATCGGTTTAATGTTGAAAATTAACAATAATAATAACAGAGTTGGAAGGGACCTTGGAGGTCTTCTAGTCCAACCCCCTGCACAGGCAGGAAACTACACCACTTCAGACAAATGGTTATCCAACATCTTCTTAAAAACTTCTAGTGTTGGAGTATTCACAACTTTGCAGGCAAGTTGTTCCACTGATTAAGTGTTCTCACTGTCAGGAAATTTCTCCTTAGTTCTAAGTTGCTTCTCTCCTTGATTAGTTTCCACCCATTGCTTCTTGTCCTGCCCTCAGGTGCTTTGGAGAATAGCTTGACTCCCTCTTCTTTGTGGAAACTCCTGAGATATTGGAAGACTGTTATCATGTCTCCCCTAGTCCTTATTTTCATTAAGCTAGACACACCCAGTTCCTGCAACCGTTCTTCATATGTTTTAGCCTCCAGTTCCCTAATCTTCTTAACGGTAGTGGGTTGGTACACAAAATACAGCAAAGTCCCATGAGGTGGGGTCCTCACCACATTTGATAATAACCCCCCCCCGACTTATATCCTGTTTGAGGCGGTCTTTGGTGCTCTCTGAGCTTGGTTGTTTTCTTGCAACCCTGAGCTACAAATATTCTCCTTTATTATATCCTGTTTCTTAGCCTAATGACTTGCTGAGCTGAATACCTATGAAAATATTAGTTTGAGTGAAAGCTTTCTGATGGCCCACCAAGATAAAAAGCATCTGATAGCACACTGAGATGATAAACTTGTTCTTAAGTTTATGGGAAACGCTTATTCAGATCAACATACTTCTAGTCTGCCATTCTCCACCCTAAACCTCTGAGAAAGGAGTGGGTAAAACCAGAATTACTTAACCACATCAAAGGATTTCCTTGTTTACATTTCTATATGAAATTAAGGAGACTTAGATTCACTTTTAAGTGAAGAAGATGAAGATCAGAACATGAAGTAAATATCTGATTAGTCTCTTAAGACGTGTGGCTCATAATGGCGTAAACCGCATATCTTCGTTACAGTAGTGGCCAAAATTGTGGGAACCTTTTGGGAAAAGTGTATTTTCTAAAACTAGCTAATAACACCACTTTTTTTTTTTTTTGGGAGTAGTACCATAAAATTATATATCAATGGAAAGATAATTTAATCAAGAATGTAATGCAATAACTTTTATAAAGAAGAAAGAAAGAAGAAAAGTGAAACACGTCGGAAAAAATGAGATATACAAAAATTATCACCATAGGAAAAAATGTGATATATATAAAAAATTATCACATCAGTTAATACTTAGTTGGGTAACCTTTAGCAACGTCTTCCCATGGAGTGAACCATTTAGTTCTGCAGCTGTTATAATGTGAAACCAAGATTGAATGATGGGTTCTATTAACTGGGTTTTATTACTGGGTCACTTCTGACTAACAAGTTTCTTTAGTCGGCACCATAGATTTTCAATTGAGTTAAGGTCTAGGCCAGGGGTGTCCAAACTTGGTCCCTTTAAGACTTGTGGACTTCAACTCCCAGAGTTCCTCAGCCAGCTTTGCTGGCTGAGGGACTCTGGGAGTTGAAGTCCACAAGTCTTAAAGGGACCAAGTTTGGACACCCCTGGTCTAGGCTATTCCCAGGCCATTCTAGCAGTAGAATATGATTATCTTGAAACTTCAAAAAAAAAAAGTGATGTTATTAACCATCAAATCTCAAAAATACACTTTTCCCAAAAGGTTTCCACAATTTTGGCCACTACTCTACCTTTAAAAATTTCGTGGCATAGAACAGATATTCGGTTTCAAAGTAGCATTGTTTTAAGTTCATCCCTGTGTTCACAATGTTCATATTGTTGTGTTTGAAGTTATAAATCCATTGTCCTAAATTGTAAAATCCAGAGGCTCTGGTCATTCTAGAGAAAAAGCCAAAAATATAAAATGCTGATGATATATTTTACATGGTCACTAACATTCTACCTCTGACATTGTTGCCACTTACAAAATGGAGTTTTTTTAACTCTATGGGCAACAAACAGCCTCTTTTGTGAGCCACATCTTGTGAAGATGGGCTAGTTTGTTAACGGTGATGGAGCAGTTTTCCCCTCCCATTAAATTCTTCCTCTCAATGACAACGTGCGTTCCATGATTGTTGAATGGTCTTCAAACCAAACTCGGACAGTGTGTTCTATTCATCTTGAGATGTTCTCCAAAGAGTTTTGAAATTAGAAAGACTGTGGGACTAACAGTGACAGCTCTAGATCAAAATTCCCCCCCTCTCTGTAACGTTTAGGCATATCATTCCTTGTCCATTGGTTTCATCAACCTGCACATAGAATAGAATAGAATAGAATTCTTCATTGGCCAAGTGTGACTGGACACACAAGGAATTTGTCTTTGGTGCATACGCTCTCAGTGTACATAAAAAGAAAAGATACATTAGTCAAGAATCATAAGGTACAACACTTAATGATAGTCATAGGGTACAAATAAGCAAATCGAATCATACTAGGAATAGAATAGAATAGAATAGAATAGAATAGAATAGAATAGAATTTTTATTGGCCAAGTGTGATTGGACACACAAGGAATTTGTCTTGGTGCATATGCTCTCAGTGTACATAAAAGAAAAGATACCTTCATCAAGGTACAACATTTACAACACAATTGATGGTCAATATATCAATATAAATCATAAGGATTGTCAGCAACAAGTTATAGTCATACAGTCATAAGTGGAAAAAGATTGGTGATGGGAACTATGAAACGGAAACAATCAATATACATAGTAAGGATACAGCAACAAGTTACAGCCATACAGTCATAAGTGGGAGGAGATGGGTGGTAGGAACGATGAGAAGATTAATAGTAATAGTAATGCAGACTTAGTAAATAGTTTGACAGTGTTGAGGGAATTTTTTGTTTAGCAGAGTGATGGTGTTCAGGAAAAAACTGTTCTTGTGTCTAGTTGTTCTGGTGTGCAGTGCTCTATAGTGTCGTTTGAAGGTAGGAGTTGAAACAGTTTATGTCCTGGATGCGAGGGATCTGCAAATATTTTCACAGCCCTCTTCTTGATTTGTGCAGTATACAGGTCCTCAATGGAAGGCAGGTTGGTAGCAATTATTTTTTCTGCAGTTCTAATTATCCTCTGAAGTCTGTGTCTTTCTTGTTGGGTTGCAGAACCGAACCAGACAGTTATGGAGGTTCAAATGACAGACTCAATAATTCCTCTGTAGAACTGAATCAGCAGCTCCTTGGGCAGTTTGAGCTTACTGAGTTGGCGCAGAAAGAACATTCTTTGTTGTCCTTTTTTGATGATGTTTTTGATGTTAGCTGTCCATTTGAGATCTTGCGATATGATAGAACCCAGAAATTTGAATAAATAAATAAATATTGTGTTGTCAATGAATAGCAGATCTGGTTTTGCTGCTCACCTGTGATATTTGGCCCCTACATGTTGTCAAAAAATGATTCCCCCCCCTTTACTTATGCAGTGAAGCTATGTTAATGTCATTTGATAGAAACTGAAAATTGTTGAAGAATCTAAAATAGTTCTATTTTTCACAGGTCACCATACGGTCTATATTGGGGTTCACGTTCCTAAGAGTTATCGGAGAAGAAGGCACCACAGAAGGAGGCCGAAGGAAAGGAAAGAAAAGGAGAAAACCACTGAATCAGATGTGGAAAATATTGATGAGGTCGGCGGGCACATCCTCAAGCCACTGAGTGAGTAAAAAAACTTTTGCATTTTTCTCAGGAAAGGGAAACTCTCAGAAAATACGACTTCCAGCGCTAACGTTCTTTGTAAGGAGAACGCAAGGATTCTACACAAAACGCAGGCGTCCATCTTGGGCAGCTTTAAGACCCGTGGACTTCAACTCCCAGAATTCCCCAGCCAGCCATGTTGGCTAGGGAATTCTGGGAGTTGAAGTCCACAGGTCTTAAAGTTGCCGAGGTTGGACACTGACCGCTAACATTTTTTGCAAGGAGAAAACAAGTGTTCTACCTGTTCTAGGTAGTGGCAGATATTTCTCTCTCTGGGCGCAAAGAGAAAATATCTGCTGCGAACTCCGCATTGGCGTCAGGAAGGGCATCCGGCCAGCAAACATTCATCTCCATTTAGTTGCCCTGACTCCACCCCGATGTAAGGGATTACAGGGTCATTAAAAGAAGAAAAAAACACAAAAACACAAATGTTCTACCTAAAACAGAGGCGTAGATCTTGGGCAACTTTAAGACCTGTGGACTTCAACTCCCAGAATTCCCCAGCCAACTATGGGAGTTGAAGTCTGCAAGTCTTAATGTTGCCAAAGTTGTATATCTCTGAACTGAAATAAATGGGTCCAAGAAGATTTAACTGTATTCTCTCTTCAGGATGGATGGAAATACCTGGTTTTAACTTCTCAAATTTTCAGACACTTTACTGTATAAAAGTTTCACAAAATTCAGCCAGGAAATATTGATTTCCACATACTAAAAATCACTTCAGAGTTCAAACTTGGGGAATATTTTTTTACAGGGTTTCTAGAACGCAACAAGAAAGACAGCAATTAATACAAAAAAAAATTAATCAAATCTCTTTTCATGAAAAAATTCCATTTATTTTTTTTAACCGTGTACCATACTAGATATTACATATTTTATCACTACATATCCAGAGCAATTTTTGGGTTTAATGTACTTTTTAAATGGATAAAATAAGCATCATTAAACGGGAAAAAATGTAAAAAAATGTTCAGGAAACAAAAAGTACATATTTCTTGTACTGTTAAGGTTATAAAAATAGCACCAGAAATCAGTGTTATCCAGAGCGTTTTTCTATTGTGTTCCCATTCCCCTTCTGTCGCTGCTTCTAAATAACATTATTAAGTCCATCCTAATGGATGGAAAATATTTGGCTAGAAAATCAGTATTCAAGACAAGGTAGCAATCTATGTTGATATCTTGACCCTGATAAATGGGTATTAAATGTCCACTTTTCTATCCAGCATTTATTAATTTAATAGCCACTGAAAATAATCCAAGAACTCCTTTCACTGTTGGCATAGCTAATCTTTGATTTAAGACGATTTACTTAAGAACTTTTCATAGTTGCAAACGTCACTGAAAAAAAGAGACAACCAGTCCTCGCATTTACATCCGTTACAGCAGTCCCTATGGTCATGTGATCAACATTTCGGTTCTTGGCAACTGGCATGTATTTATGAGGGTTGCAGTGTGCCTGGATCACGTGATTTGTGACTTTTCCCGTTGGCTTCCGACAAACAAAATCCGTGGGGAAGCTGGATTCGGTTAACAGCTGTATGTGGTAGGATTCCTACGGATGCCCTAATTAAATCATGGGCCAAGCTTCAAAAGAAATCCAGTTATTTATTAGGAGCTTCATGTCGTAAAGTCCCAAGTGAAGCCAGCTCTGACCCCATGCAATTTATGGCCCAGGCTTGACCCTGTTCCACTCCCCCCGCCCAGGGCATGTCATCAGTCACATTTACCAATGGAGCAATTTAGCGGGTTGTAGAGATCATTCACTTCCAGCCACTGTGGGTAACCTTGGGAGACAGCCTTGACAGAGATATGTCTGGAATGTACTTTTGTTTTTGGCTGCCGTGCTGCTTCGGTGTAGTTGTGAGTTCGTTTTTGCATCCCCTTTGCTTATGGCAACTCGAGAGCAGGCCAGGGATGTTTTGCGAGTTGATAGCATGATTCACTTAACGACTGCAGTGATTCATCCAATTGTGGTTGTAAGTCAAGGACTACCCATTTGGCTTCTAGATCTTAACATGCAAATCAGAACGGAGATCTCTAGTTGAAGGATGTAAGCTACAGTTGACATAATATTTGGGCATAACCCTCACCAGGATCTCCCACTCAAATTTAGGCCGATTTTTGACTGCATGCTCCCTTTCCCTTGACTGCATGCTCCCTTCCCTCTTCTTTGTCACTGAATTGAAAATAATAATATTGTTGTCAAATCTGAGATCAAGGAACCAGATGAGAAATGTTCCCCTAAGCCTGTGATGGCGAAGCTGACTACTTCAGCTTCAACCGCAACAATACACGACCAAATAATAAACTCAAGATAAACCGCTCCAAACTTGATTGCAGAAAATACGACTTCAGTAACCGAGTGGTCAATGCCTGGAATGCACTACCTGACTCTGTAGTTTCTTCCCCAAACCCCCAAAACTTTAACCTTAAACTGTCTAGTGTTGACCTCACCCCATTCCTAAGAGGTCTGTAAGGGGCGTGCATAAGTGCACCAGCATACCTACCGTCCCTGTCCTTGTTGTTGTTGTTGTTGTTAGTTACGAAGTCGTGTCCGACCCATCGCGACCCCATGGACAACATTCCTCCAGGCCTTCCTGTCCTCTACCATCCTCTGGAGTCCATTTAAACTCATGCCTACTGCTTCAGTGACTCCATCCAGCCACCTCGTTCTCTGTCGTCCCCTTCTTCTTTTGCCCTCAATCTTTCCCAGCATTAGGCTCTTCTCCAGTGAGTCCTTCTTTCTCATTAGGTGGCCAAACTATTTCAGTTTCCTCTTCAGGATCTGGCCTTCTAAAGATCAGTCAGGGTTGATCTCCTCTAGAAATGACTTGTTTTTTCGCCTTGCAGTCCAAGGGACTCTCAGGAGTCTTCTCCAGCACCAGAGTTCAAAGGCCTCAATTCTTTGGCGCTCAGCCTGTCTTATTTTTTTTTTAATTTACATTTATATCCGGCCCTTCTCCGAAGACTCAGGGCGGCTTACAGTGTATAAGGCAATAGTCTCATTCTATTTGTATATTTTTACAAAGTCAACTTATTGCCCCCCCAACAATCTGGGTCCTCATTTTACCTACCTTATAAAGGATGGAAGGCTGAGTCAACCTTGGGCCAGGCTTGAACCTGCAGTAATTGCAGGCTGCTGTGTTTTAATAACAGGCTTCTTACAGCCTGAGCTACCACGGCCCCTTTCTTATGATCCAACCTTCACAGCCATCCATTGCAACTGGGAAAACCATAGCTTTGACTATACGCACTTTTGTTGGCAGGGTGATGTCTCTGCTTTTTAGTACGCTGTCTAGATTTGCCATAGCTTTCCTCCCCAGGAGGAAGTGTCTTTTAATTTCTTAGCTGCAGTCCCCATCTGCGGTGATCTTGGAGCCTAGGAAAATAAAATCTGTCACTACCTCCATTTCTTCACCATCTATCTGCCAGGAATTGAGAGGGCCGGATGCCATGATTTTAGTTTTCTTAATGTTGGGTTTCAAGCCAACTTTTGCACTCTCCTCCTTCACCCGCATCAAGAGACTCTTTAGTAGGACAGTAGGACAGTATTTGTATCCATCTCATGTATTCATAATTATGTCTATACTTATATATATGTTATCTAATACATGCTTGATGAAATAAATAAAATAAAATAAAAATTCCTGAGCCAGCTAGTACTGTGGAAAGTAATGACTGGGAAAGTTTGCATCCAGCTGCGGATCCAAATTGTTAACCCTTAAATACGTCTTGCTTTTGTGTAGACTATCCTTTTTAATTGATAAACTTTCCCACTTTAACCAGGGTTAGGACACAACTAGTTTTTTAAAAAATAATAACTAAGTCAACTCCGCTATCTATAGGCCCATTAAACTCTTTGATATATTTAGTAAGTTAAATTCTGGATGCTGAAGTGGCAAATATTACGATTGGAAGCTGCCCAAGAAATACATTGAAGGAGGAACAAAACGAATTTAGGGTTGAGCAATCTGCTGTTAGTTAGAATCTTGTGTTCTAATATCTGGCTGAAAAATGTTCCATCTAGCCTTGGATTCATTGTGTGCGGCCTTTGGTAATTGCACAACCCTCTTGACACAATCTCCGAAGAAATCCTATCGAGAGGCAGTTTTGCTTCTGCTCCTATATAAATTACGAGCAAAGCTTCCACATACTATAAAGATAAATAAATCAAAAGATAACTTTATTGTCATTTTTTTTTTTTTACTGTGAGAACAAGGTTGATGCTATAATGGAACAAAACTGTGACTGAATCTAGATGTTCTGCTTCGGGTACCACAAAACCCACTCTCAGATGGTAGCAAGGAAAACAGGTTGTGAAGAGGATGTGTAGTGTCCCACAATCCTGCTCAAACATCGCTTATGTCACGGGTGTCAAACTCGCAGCATCTCGTTGCTGTCACGTGACATATCGTGACGCTCTCCCCCCTTCGCGGAGCTGGGGTGGGCGTGGCCTACATGTGACGCCTCTGAGCCGCCAGTTTGTCACCCCTGGCTTATACGCTATGTAGTCCTCGATTTATAACTGGCCATTAAACTATAACGGACTTCCCCGGGACTGTCCAGAATCTGGATTTAAAGTTCAGATCAGAGGTGGGTTTCGGCAGGTTCTGGCCAGTTCTGGAGAACCAGTAGCGGAAATTTTGAGTAATTCAGAGAACCGGTAGTAAATATTTTAACTGGCCCCGCCCCCATCTATTTTCTGCCTCCCGAGTCCCAGCTGATCGGGAGGAAATGGGGATTTTACAGCATCCTTCCCCTGGAGTGGGGAGGGAATGGAGATTTTACTGTATCCTTCTCCTGCCATGCCCACCAAGCCTTGCAACGCCCACCAAGCCACACCCACAGAACCGGTAGTAAAAATTCTGACCGGCCCCGCCCCAATCTATTCTCTGCCTCCCGAGTCCCAGCTGATCAAGTGGGAATGGAGATTTTACAGTATCCTTCCCTTGCCACGCCCACCAAGCCACGCCCACCAAACCACACCCACAGAACCGGTAGCAAAAAAATTCGAAACCCACCACTGGTTCAGATGGCTGCTTCCTGCCTATTCTTAGAGATCAGATGTCCCTAAAGTGCTTTTCCAAGAGGCAACTGGCCTTTCTTGTTAAGACGTCTTTCTTCAAAGAGAACCGAAGAAGCTTCTTGGATGAGGAGCGAAATGTCTTCAAACAAAAAATGAAGTCCAGTTGCCTCTTGAAAAAGCACCTTTGGGACAACCATGACTGAGAATCTCCATAAATACAGGGTTGTTAATCATCTGAATTCTGATCACAGGACTGTCGGGATGCTGCAATGGTTGTAAGTAAGTGTAAGTCAGTTTTTCTAGCGCCGTTGTAACTTTGAACCGTCATTAAATGAATGCTTGTAAATTGAGGATTACCTCTACATTTATGATAGCTGTCCTGGCAGACCAGAGGACTTCAGAGTGAAATGGCTTTTTATTTTTTGGGAACTCATAAGTTCAATAGAGAAACTGAGTGGTGATTTAAAAAGATGTTGAGACTCTAGAAAAAGTGCAGAGAAGAGCAACAAAGATGATTAGGGGACTGGAGGCTAAAACATATGAAGAGCGGTTGCAGGAACTGGGTATGTCTAGTTTAATGAAGAGAAGGACCAGGGGAGACATGAAAGCATCTCCTCTAATATTTGAGAGGCTGCCACAGAGAGGAGGGGATCAAGCTATTTTCCATGAAGGCGAGAAAAGGAACAATGGATGGAAACTGAACAAGGAGAGATTCAACCTGGAAATAAGGAGAAATTTTCTGACATTGAGAACCATCAACCAATGGAACAGAAATTGCCTTCAGAAGTTGTGAGAGCTTCATCACTGGAGGCTTTCAAGAAGAGACTGGACTGCCATCTGTCAGAAATGGTGTAGAGTCTCCTGCTTGGGTTGGGGGTTGGACTAGATGACCTACAAGGTCCCTTCCAACTCTGTTAATCCGTTAAATCTGATTGATTATATGCCATCAAATTGGTCTTCACTCACATAGATTCTCTCCATCATGATCTGTTCCAGTAGTTCATCCATTGCTGTAGTAACTGTGTCTATCTATCCACTTTGCTTCTGGTCATCCTCTTCTTCTCTTACCTTCCACCTTTCCCTGGTTCAGAGCCTTCTCCAACGACTGAAAGCTTTTTGTATTGACTTGCCTTTTTGATTTTTTGATTCATTAATTTTATATCCCACTTCTTTTTTCTAATTTTGTACATCATACATTTACTACTGTTAGTACGCCTAAGGTCTACTAAGGGTGTCAGAAATAACAATGCATCAGTTTTAAACTTGATCAAGTAAACCAACCTTATATCCCTTTGACTTACTTATAACAAACTTCATATCTAGTTCATTCAAGTAATGTCATATGATTTGATTTCTTTTCATTTCTTTTTAAAACCCTTTTAACAAGATTTATGCAAGCTTTAACCGACCTCTTTTGTAAATCCAAAATAGAAGAATTATTGAGGTGATTCTGTTGGTTTATTATTTGTAATTGTTTTGATTTTTAAAAACATCAACTGATTTCTTTTGTATGTCCAATGAAACAGCTTTTTTTCCATGTCATTCTTGTAGCCTGACATTTTTAGATTCCATTCCAATGCCATATCTGTCTTCATATGGCATAGGGCCGGGTTATTTACGGGACCGCCTACTGCCACCGATTGCCTCCCACCGACCCGTGTGTTCTCACAGAGAAGGACTCCTTAGGGTGCCGTCCGCCAAGCAATGTCGGCTGGCGACACCCAGGGGAAGGGCCTTCTCTGTGGGGGCTCCCACCCTCTGGAATGAGCTTCCTCCAGGACTCCGCCAACTTCCGGACCTTCGAACCTTTCGCCGCGAGCTGAAGACATATCTATTTATTTGCGCAGGACTGGCGTAAGATTTCAGTTTTAAATGGGGTTTTTACTGTTTTAATTACATTTTAATTTGGGCCAATTTAATAAGTTTTTTAAATATTGTTTTTATCTTGTATTTATTCTTGTCTATTTTTATCTGGCTGTAAACCGCCCTGAGTCCTTCGGGAGATAGGGCGGTATAAAAATCTAATTAATTAATTAAATAAATAAATAATATAAAACCTGTTCCTCTTCTGCCATTTATTCCAAATATCTTTTTGGACACTGCCTATTCATAGTAGCAAAGAACTTGACAGTGTTGATATTAACTTCTGATTCCATTTTTCAAAGGTGTCCTTCAGTATTCCTAATAATTTAATATTTTTGTGCCATTCTGTTGCTGATAATCTTGTTTATACATTCTTCTCCTTCAATTAAAATCTTTAGTGCCCTCTCGTATCCAATTTTGAAGTTGTTTATCATTTTTATGCTCAAAACAAATCAACTTTCCCACGGGAAGCTTTTCTCACAGTTAAATCCAAAGTCTTATTTCAGATTTATCTGGACCCTTAATCCGTTTAATGCTTTCTAAAATCAAAGTCTTAATTAGCTCTTTGCTGTTTATTTCATTTTTTTAAAAGAAAAAGTTCTTAAGCTTGTAGTTAACATTTTCTTTCTTTAAAGATTGAATGCTTTGTTTTTCAGACTTTTTCTAAGTTTTCTAATACTATAACTGAAAAGCGGGGGAAGGTTTGTTCTCCGAGCTTATGGGTTGGTTTACGAACGTTTCGTTACCTGGCTAGGTAACATCCTCAGCGGAGTTTAGGGTATGTCAGGGTCGGTGTTCTTCTGTGTGTAAGGGCTTCAGGTGTGGGTGTGTTAAGTGAGGGTCTTGTGATGGGTCAAGTGTGAGTTATTAGTGAGAGTCTTGGGACGGGTCTTATGGGGAGGTTACATCAGGTAAGATGTCAGCATTTTGTCTGTTTTGTTTTCCAACCTGTGTTGGAAAGGTTGCAGGGGGGGGACGCCTGTCAGCTTTCGAAGCCATACTAGGCCGGAGGCTTCCCCACTGCCACTTTCCCATGTGTGGGAAAGTAGGAGGGGGGATTTGGTAGAGGGGTTGCCATTAGACATAATAACATTCTTCCTGCCGGTCAAGGTCAGGCCGGGCCTGCATCTGGAGAAGGAGTGGTCGGAGTGATGTCTCGAGATGGGACGGTTGGCGATTGGCGCACGTGATCGGCAGAGGGGTCAAGGGGGTGGTGATTTTGGAATTTGTCTTACTGAGGAAAAACCCGGATCCTCAGATTCGGAATTTCCCCAGTTGTGCCCGTTTACCTATGCTAGTAAAAGAACTTTGAAAGATTTTATTTATTATTTATTTATTATTTATTTATTAAATTTTTATACCGCCCTTCTCCCGAAGGACTCAGGGCGGTGTACAGCCAAATATAAAAAGTTGATATACATACAATTTAAAACCAAGATTTAAAACTAAGCAAATTACAAAAGACCAATATTAAAATTTAAAAATTTAAAAAACCCAAAAACAATAAAAACCAATTTAAAATTAATAACACTATTATGCCAGTCCCGCTTGAATAAATAGATGTGTTTTCAGGTCACGGCGAAAGGTCCGAAGATCAGGTACTTGGCGTAAGCCAGGGGGAAGTTCATTCCAGAGCGTCAGGGCTCCAACAGAGAAGGCCCTGCTCCTGGGGGGGCTGCCAGCCGACATTGTTTGGCGGACGGCACCCTGAGAAGACCCTCTCTGTGGGAGTGTACGGGTCAGTGGGAGGCATAAGGTAACAGCAGGCGGTCTCGTAAGTACCCGGGTCCCAAGCCATGAAGATGGTTGCTTCAGAGTTTTTTCTGCAAGAGGGGTTTTTCTGGGATGCTGACATTAGAGTCATTGGGAGGTGAACTGCTGGGGGGTGTTGGGTGGGTTGGTTGAGGGTCGTTGCTGTCTCTGGTTGGCTGTGCAGTTGGTTTGGATTCTGAGGGGTTTGTAGGCTGGTTGTAGGTCAGTTGTGTCCATTGATGGAATTGCTTGTGGAGTGCCAGTCTTCAATGAAGTCGCAAGCCTCCATTACAGTTGTTAGTTGAAAAGTAACTCTATCCAGAGCACTTGTGGGCGATCTCCTATTTTGTTTGTCCCGAGAGGTTTCAAAAACCGGTCTACTCTTCCTTCTTCGCCATTGGCGTAGTCAGGTGTGCTCTCTTGTAGAATCCTTCCTTCTGTTCCGTCTTCCCCATTTCATAACTTAACAGAGTTGGAAGGGACCTCGGAGGTCATCTAGGCCAACCCCCTGCTCACGCAGGAGACCTGGTGGTTAACCTGGGACTGCACCTCACAGTCTCCTGCCTGGTGCTTCTTTATCCAGCAGGCCAAACTGATTCTCAAAAGGAAGAACGGGGACATTCGGGGAATTCTTGCAAACCACCATTTTTTTTCCCTCTTCCCCGTTTCCTCCTAGGCCTTGTCAAGAAGCGGGCTATTTTTGTCACACCTGGCTACTGGATTTGGTAGCTCCTTTCCTAATGCTTATTAAAATTGACTTCGCCTAGAATGACCTGTGGGTGTGGGAGTTCTCTTGGTTAATGAAGGCTGAGCTTGTGTTTTTAACAAACAATGCTAATTGGGGATCTGTTTACATTCCAGTAATTGGGACAGGCCCATATTTGATTTATTCAATTTTTTAAAAATACCGTATATACTCGAGTATAAGCCGAGTTTTTCAGCACGTTTTTTGTGCTGAAAAACGTCCCCTCGGCTTATACTCGGGTCTATACGGCTTATACTCGAGTTTTTTTTTTTTTTAAGCCCCTCGGCTTATACTCGAGTATATACGGCTTATACTCGAGTTTTTTTTTTCTTCTTTTTTTCACATTTTACCGGACGGCGCGGGGAAGCCCTGCCGGTGCAGTGAGAGGGCGGGGCAGGGGAGCCGCCAGCCTTCTCAGCTGAGGGAGGGAGGGTTTCCCCAACCGGTAGGTGCCTCATTTCCCACCCTCGGCTTATACTCGAGTCCCCAGTTTACCCCAGTTTTTGGGGTAAAATTGGGGACCTCGGCTTATACTCGGATCGGCTTATATTCGAGTATATACGGTAGCTAATCTCCCTTTTCCCCACTACGAACACTGAGGGTACTTTGATATGTTCTTCTTACTCTTGATGAACATATTTTTTCTTTTATGTACACTGAGAGCTTATGCACCAAGACAAATTCCTTGTATGTCCAATCACACTTGGCCAATAAAGAATTCTATTCTATTCTATTCTATCCTATCCTATCCTATCCTATCCTATCCTATCCTATCCTATCCTATCCTATCCTATCCTATCCTATCCTATCCTATCCTATCCTATCCTATCCTATCCTATTCGAACTGATCCTATCCTATCCATTTCCTGCTTTTCCTTTGCGGTTGCTTTAAAATAATGCATTGCATGCCTTTTAATGAATTTAATGTTCACCTGAGTATTATGAGTCACGTTTTACACTATTTGAAGTGTAGTTCAGTAGACGCCATGGGAGAAAGTGACTGGCTACCAAGGCTGCCTATAATGAAATTATGCTAACCTAATAACAATTTAACAATTTATCAGGGATGCGGTGGCTCAGTGGCTAAGATGCTGAGCTTGTCAATCGAAAGGTTGGCAGTTCAGCGGTTCAAATCCCCTAGTGCCGCGTAACAGGGTGAGCTCCTGTTACTTGTCCCAGCTTCTGCCAACCTAGCAGTTCGAAAGCACGTAAAAAATGCAAATAGAAAAATAGGGACCACCTTTGGTGGGAAAGTAACAGCGTTCTGTGCGCCTTCGGCATTGAGTCATGCCGGCCACATGACCACAGAGATGTCTTCGGACAGCGCTGGCTCTTCGGCTTTGAAACAGAGATGAGCACCACCCCCTAGAGTCGGGAATGACTAGCACATATGTGCGAGGGAAACCTTTACCTTTAATAACAATTTACTAAATAACTAACAATACCAAATTCCTCCCCATTCTGCAGCAAAGTTCTAGAGAATACATATGGATATATTTCTCCAACCCTCACCCCACCATAGCGAAGGGGTTATGCAGATACGCACATGCGTAAACATCTGGAATAATTATTTGAGCCTGCAAAAAACGAATTAGCGTTTTGAAAAGAGATGCTTCATATCTATTACGTTCTTTGCTTCCAAATATATCTTACGAAGCAGATTGAATGCTCGGTCTTCCTGTAGATTATGGGTCATCTATGTATGGCTGAATTTACCAGATTTATATAAGGTGAAGAAAACTGTGACAAACACACACACAAAATTGGATTCCTTTTTTGCAGAAGTCAGCAGATTGGAGATTCTTTGGGTTCTCTTTTGCTTTTCATTAGGGTCTCATTAAAGCCACGTGCACAGTGTAGAGCAACTCCTAGAATTCCCAGCTGGCATAGCATGGAGGATTGGTTATTTTGGGTTTAGAATAGAATAGAATAGAATTTTTTATTGGTCAAGTGTGATTGGTCACACAAGGAATTTGTCTTTGTGCATACGCTCTCAGTGTGCATAAAAAGAAAAGATACGTTCGTCAAGAATCATAAGGTGCAACACTTAATGATAGATAGATAGGGAACAGATAAGCAATCAAATCATATTAAGAAACAGTCAATATAAATTGTACAGATACCAGCAACAAGGTTACAGTCGTACAGTCATAAGTGGAAGGAGATGGGTGATGGGAACGATGAGGAGATTAATAGTAGTGCAGATTTAGTAATAGTTTGACAGTGTTGAGAGAATTATTTGTTTAGCAGAGTGATGGCGGTCAGGGAAAAACTCTCCTTGTGTCTAGTTGTTCTGTTGTGCAGTGCTCTATAGCGTCGTTTTGAGGGTAGGAGTTGAAACAGTTTATGTCCAGGATGCGAGGGGTCTGTAAATATTTTCACAGCCCTCTTTTTGACTCTTGCAGTATACAGGTCCTCAATGGAAGGCAGGTTGGTAGCCATTGTTTTTTCTGCAGTTCTAATTATTCTCTGAAGTCTGTGTCTGTCTTGTTGGGTTGCAGAACCAAACCAGACAGTTACGGAGGTGCAGATGACAAACTCAATAATTCCTCTGTAGAAGTGGAACAGCAGCTCCTTGGGCTGCTTTAGGAGATCTTTTCCATATAGGTAGTCCTCACCTTATGACCAGATGCTTAATGAACATTCCAAGTTATGATGCACCTCCCCACATTTTCTGAACGAGTATTCACTTTACCTGTTCGCTTAACGGCTGCCATATTCTCCGAATGAGTAAAAAGTAATTGTAACTTCAAAACCAGTTACTTGATGCCTGGACTTAAATTGCAACGACTTAAAACCATAATTCCCCGCTCGATTACGGTTATAAGTCAAGGACTACCTGTATCTAAACTAAGCTTTCTGTACTTTCACACACTTCTGGGAATGTAGAGTGTTTTCTTTCAGCCTAATTTAGCTGGAGATAGATAATTTCATTGATGTTATTGTGAAAACAGGTTGGGAGAGAGGAAGACCCTTGTGGTCTACGTGTAAATCACAGACCTATGTTCTTGATAAGATATAGCTATGATATATCTTGCTATTGATACAACTCTGATCTATGTTCTTCTGCTCACCTCTGTATCTCTCATCTCTGGATAATCTTAATATCCCCAGATATTTTGAACTACGTCTGTTCTTAGGTACACCAATAGCAAAGGTGTGGGAAATAACATCCCAAGTGAACGATAACTCTGTGTGGATACACATTTACTACTTACAGTTTTCCAATAATCCTTGTTTTGTTCAAGTGAGACATCTCCAGACCTCTTGTGTTCTTTTTATAGCTGCTAAAAGAGGGTAAGCACCATTTTTCTAGAGGTGTGTAAAATATTCCAAATGAAAACTAGCTGAGACTCTAGAAAGAGTGCAGAGAAGAGCAACAAAGATGATTAGGGGACTGGAGGCTAAAACATATGAAGAACGGTTGCAGGAACTGGGTATGTCTGGTTTAATGAAAAGAAGGACTAGGGGAGACATGATAGCAGTCTTCCAATATCTCAGGGGCTGCCACAAAGAAGAGGGAGTTGGGCTGTTCTCCAAAGCACCTGAGGCCAGGACAAGAAGCAATGGGTGGAAACTGATCAAGGAGAGAAGCAACTTAGAACTAAGGAGAAATTTCCTGACAGTTAGAACAATTAATAAGTGGAACAACTTGCCTGCAGAAGTTGTGAATGCTGCAACACTGGAAAAACTGCTTAGATACTGAAGTGCCCTGGTAAACTTGCAAGATTCGTTCTTCTTGCCATGTACATGTATACATCCGAACTAGACAGTGTTGTTTCTACATGTCATATAATATACGTGGGTATATGCATAATTCCTTCCTTCCTTCCCTTCCTTCCTTCCTTCCTTCCTTCCTTCCTTCCTTCCTTCCTTCCTTCCTTCCTTCCTTCCTTCCTTCCTTCCTTCCTTCCTTCTTTATTTTGTCATGTTTATGTTTAGTTTACTTTATTGTCATTGTGCTTCGTACAACGAAATTAAATGCCATCTCCAGTGTACATTATAACAATAAAAATAAAACACGCACATCCTTCGTATTCTATACAATTGAACTGAAAACCCGATATTGCACTAATCTTACACTATACAGTAGAATTCAATATAGTTACTGCTCTGGGGTAGAAGCTGTTTTTTCAGCCTGTTTGTCTTTGTTTTTATTGTCCTGTACCGGCTGCCAGATGGTAATAGTTTAAAAAAAAAAAAAGGGTGCCCAGGATGAGATGGATCTTTAGGAATGTTTTGAACCTTCTTAAGACAGCGGGAACTATAAAGCTCTTCCAAGGAGAGGAGAAGGCAACCAATGATCCTTTGGGCAATGATGTTGACCCTCTGGAGCGCGGTCCTATATGCCACTGTGCAATTGGCAAAAAATGCACAGGTGCAGTATAGGGAACGCGGTGGCTCAGGGGCTTGGACGTTGAGCTTGTCGATTGAAAGGTCGGCAGCTCAGTGGTTCGAATGCCTAGTGCTGCTGTGTAACGGGGTGAGCTCCCGTTACTTGTCCCAGCTTCTGCCAACCTAGCAGTTTCGAAAGCATGTAAAAAATACAAGTAGAAAAAATAGGGACCACCTTTGGTGGGAAGGGAACAGTGTTCCGTGCACCTTTGGCATTGAGCCATGGAGACGTCTTCGGACAGCGCTGGCTCTTCGGCTTTGAAACGGAGATGAGCACCGCCCCTTAGAGTCGGCAATGACTAGCACATATGTGCGAGGGGAACCTTTACCTTTACCTTTACACAGGTGCAGTAAGTTCAAATACTCTCTATAGCCCTGATGGTGAACTTATGGCACGCTTGCCACAGGTGGTACGCGGAGCCCTCTCTGCGGACACATGAGCTGTCGCCCAGCTCAGCTCTACCACGCATGCACGTGTGCCTCCCACTGGCCAGCTGATTTTCTGGTCTCGGGGGCGGGGGGCATGTGGGAGATGCGCATGCATACGTGGTGGGCGGGGGGAGCATGCGGAGGTGCGGTGTGCCCCCCCATGGCCCTTTTTTGGCCCCAGGAGGCTTCAGGGAGGCCTGCTAGGCCCAAAACGGGCCATGGGGGGGGTGTCGCACGGTGGGAGCATGGGGGGGGGGCAGGGTGCACGGGGGAACATGGCATTATGGGTGTGGGCACGCGCGCGTGCTATCCCCCCACGCTCCCCACGCTTTTGGCACGCGATGGCAAAAATTTGGCCACTACTGTTCTATAGTGCAACGGTAGAAGTTCACCAGCAGTGTAGTGTATATTGGAAGTGGTGACCCTTTGAGAGCTGCATGCAATGAAATTTCATTTAATGTATGCCGATTAGTGTACGTTCAGAGTGACAATAAAGTTATTCTAAGTCTAAGCCTTAGCCCTGTTTTGAATGCAAAACACTTTTTATCGTGCTTCTGCAGTTAAAATAGGGTACAGGTAAGCCACGACTTACAACAATTCATTTAGTGACGGTAGCACTGGGAAAAAAAGGATTTAAGACCATTTTTCACACTTATGACAGCTGCAGCATCCCCATGGTCGTGTGATCAAAATTTGGGCAATTGGCAACTGGCTCATTCTTACGACGGGGTCACGTGATCCTCTTTTGCGGCCGTCTGACAGGCAGAGCCTATGGGGAAAGCCGGATTCACTTAACAACCGTGTTACTAACTTAACAACTGCAGCGATTCACTTAAGAACTATGGCAAGAAAGGTCGTAAAATGAAGCCAAATTCACTTAACCGGTCTCTCACTTAGCAACAGAAATTTTGAGCTCAATTGCGGTCGTAAGTCGAGGGCTACCCGTATTTCAATTTTGAAAAAATAATAATAATAATATTGGATGGATTTTGAATAAGGTTGATGGGAGAATAGGGAAATCTTGATTCACCGCCTGGAATTTGGCTGCAAATTGTCAACTGTTTTTATACATGCAGGAAGTCCTCGACTTGCGACCAAAGGCTGAGGATTGTGGGAAATGATGTCTCCGTGTTCTGTCTGAGCTAGACAGATAAACAAATTGTTTTTTCTGTGTTCATGACTACACAGGCCAGTCTTGGAGCAGGTTTATGATGTAACAGTAACAGGGTTGGGAGGGACCTTGGAGGTCATCTAGTCCAACCCCCTGCTCACGCAGGACACCTGTACTAGGGATTTGAACCGCCGAACTGCCGGCCTTTCTGATTGATAGGCTCAGGGTCTTAGCCACCGAGCCACCTAGCCATCTCAGTGATTGGTAATGTGCTATTAAAAACATACCCATTATAAAGGAACATGTTTTTTGGGGTTTTTTTTTTAATTTGAATTTATATCCCGCCCTTCTCCGAAGACTCAGGGCGGCTTACACTGTGTTAAGCAATAGTCTTCATCCATTTGTATATTATATACAAAGTCAACTTTTATTGCCCCCAACAATCTGGGTCCTCATTTTACCTACCTTATAAAGGATGGAAGGCTGAGTCAACCTTGGGCCTGGTGGGACTTGAACTTGCAATAATTGCAAGCAGCTGCTGTTAATAGCAGACAGACTTAGTCTGCTGAGCCACCAGAGGCCCTGTATGTTGTGGTCTTGTGTGGTGCAACTGAAAAACATCTAAAGCTGAATAAAAATAGGGTGGCGGCAGGCCCTTGAAACGACCTCTTCGTGATCTTTTCACAGAATAACGTTTTCTCTAATCCCATCCCAGGCCACTACCATGTGTGGCTATAATTATCTAAGCCACCCGAATCATCTAATGCTATTCTACGCTATTCCTTCACGTGAAACTGCTGAGGGAAAGTCAAAAGAATTTGCTGCATTGTGTAGCAGGCGTTTAAAAAAACAAGGCCCAGATCTGACAGACCAAATCTTGTAAGCCAAAGAGACTTTGATAGATAAAGAGACGAATGCAGGGATTAAACAAGCTGACCCCTTTGGAAAAGTGGATTAAACAATCTGTCTCCAGAAATCCTGGGAACTGTGAGAAAGTTTGCAAACTCTACCGGGCAATTAATTGTTCCGACAAATGAATGCCAAGTGTACCTTCTAAGTAGTAGAAATGCAGATTGGCTGACCTTGCAGGTCTAGGCTAAAATATAATCAGCTGCTTTGTGACTGAGCGTGTGGTTTGAACTCCGGAAAGATGGCCAGTTTTGACTTGCCTGTTTTAGTTTAGTTTAGTTTATTCAAATTTCTATACCGCCCTTGTCCCGAAGGACTCAGGGCGGTTTACAGCCATCATAAAACAAATTCATCAATAAATTAAAAAGTAGTTATAAAAATCTAATTCAATTAAGGCCGAATTCCATTAAAACAATTAATAAAACAATAATAAAACCCAAGTTAAAAACTATATTAAAATTAGGCCAGCCCTGCGTGGTGAAACAGAAAAGTCTTGAGCTCTCGTCGGAAGGTCCAGAGGTCGGGGAGTAAACGCAACCCCAGAGGCAGCTCGTTCCAGAGGGTAGGTGCCCCCACAGAGAAGGCTCTCCCCCTGGGGGTCGCCAGTCGACATTGTTTGACTGACGGCACCCTGAGGAGACCCTCCCTATGGGAGCACACAGGGCGATGGGAGGCTATTGGTGGCAGCAGGCGGTCCCGTAGATATCCCGGTCCTGTGCTATGGAGCGCCTTAAAGGTGGTAACCAACACCTTGAATTGCACCCGGAAGACCACCGGCAACCAGTGCAGCTTGTGCAGGAGAGGTGTTATATGGGAGCCACGAGTAGCTCCCTCTATTACCCGCGCCGCCGCATTCTGGACCAGTTGGAGCCTCCGGGTGCTTTTCAAGGGGAGCCCCATGTAGAGAGCGTTTCAGTAGTCCAGGCGGGAAATGACAAGGGCGTGAGCGACCATGCATAAGGAATCCCGGTCTATGAAGGGACACAACTGGTGAATCATGCGAACCTGATAAAAGGCTGGAAAAACCAGCCAAATAATTCAATATTTTGTTCTATCCTGGATTTAGTACTCTTAGAGCAAGCACTCATCATGAGAAACAGACTTGAAAAGAGAATGAGTCTGTGGACTCCCTCCCTCCCCCCTCTCCTCCCCCTCCCCCCTCTCCTCCCCCAGTCATCCAGCCAGCTTTCATTTGTAAAGCAGGACTAGAACTCATAGTCTCCTGGTGATTGATCCAAAGTCATCCAGTTGGCTTTCATGCCTAAGGTGGGACTAGAACTCACAGTCTCCTGGCGATTGGCCCAAAGTCACCCAGGCGGCTTTTCTGAGTACAATGGGACTAGAACCTACAGTCTCCTAGTTTCTCAGTCAGCATCTTAGCTGCCAGACCAAGATCTCTCTCTCTTATTTTTTGTGAGACTAAAAAATAGGGAGGTGCAGACTACGTAGCTAATATTATGTTGTACTGCAGAATAGGTATGTCTGATGACATCAGGCATGGAGTGGATGCCAACCAGAGGTGGGTTTCAGCAGGTTCTGACCAGTTCTGGAGAACCAGTAACGGAAATTTTGAGTAGTTCGGAGAACCGGTAGTAAAAATTCTGACTGGCCCTGCCCCCATCTATACTCTGCCTCCCAATTCCCAGCTGATCGGGAGGAAATGGGGATTTTACAGTAACCTTCCCCTGCCACGCCCACCAAGCCACGCCCACCATGCCATGCCACGCCCACCAAGCCACACCCACAGAACCAGTAGTAAAAAATTTTGAAACCCACCACTGATGCCGACCCGTTGAAGGCCGATCCCCAAAACATCATGACAGACAAAATGAGTGATACGATTCAGGTATCAACTAAAACAAAGATCTGTTTGCTTTTTTGGGCTTCGGGTGACGTACAAGCCCAATCATTATCCTGCCTTAGCAATGATGTGTGAATAAACCCTTTGTGGGCTTGTTCACTCAAGTAAAGTTAAAATAATAATAATCACGGATTAAAACTTAACGTGTAAGCAAAGCCAGCTTGAAAGCATGATTAGCATGCTGTATTTCATGGAGCTTTGCTGTGTTTTCAGATAGGGATGGCGATAATTTTCCCAGCATGTTCGTTGAATACACCCCCCCCCATGTTTTTGCTACTCAAAGATTAGGTAATATTTAAGCTAATTCTTGCTGGATCAAGTAATAGATAGTTGGAAGCAGGTTGAAAAACAATTTTCAACTGGGTGGCCTCAGACCGATTTAGCATTGTCATAGTTCTTTGCCTAACAGCGCAGCCTCGATCCAACCAGTGCAGCTTTCCAGTGTGTGGTTGGTTTTTATTTTATTTATTTATTTATTTTTTGAATGGGTTTTTTGACCTGGATGGATCCTGCTTGGTAGTAGCAGTTGAAAATAATAATAATAATAATAATAATATCAAGCTAGAAAATCTTTCCTGATTCGTAGAACCAGAAAATCAAAGAGTTGTAAGTGTCCTTATCAGACATATAACCGAAACTCTTTCTTGGTGCAGGATTTGCTGTAGCAATTTCTGACATCCAGTCTTTGGTTGAGGACATTTACTGAAGTAGAAGTCCCCACTTCATATGTCAGCTTCTTCTATCGGCTGACAGTTCCTATACAGCTAGTCGGCGGTGGGTTACACATATTCTTACCACTGGTTTGCCGCACGAGCACACGCTTGCTTCACGCACGTGTGCCTTCCGTGTATGCGCCTGGCCTTCCGCGCATGCAAAGCACATGCGCGGAAGGCCAGGCGCATACACGGAAAGCGCACGTCGTGAAGCAAGCCTTCCATGCATGTGCCCGGCATCGAAAACGTGGCTAAATATGACGGCATTACGTCTGGGCGGGTGGTGGGCTACCAGTTCACAGTCGCCGCTACCAGTTCACCCGAACCAGTCCGAACCTGCTGAATACCACCTCTGCAGGTAGTCCTCAACTTTACAACCATTCATTTAGTGACCAAAGTCGGAAAGGCACTGAAAAAAAAATGACTTATGGCTAGAAAAAATTTAGAGAAGAGCAACTAAGATGATCAAAGGTCAGGAGACTAAAATATACGAAGAACGGCTCCTGGTTGTATTAGCCTGGTGCCTAATAGTTAGACTAATAGTTAGTAACATCTTTATAACCGCTATGTAAAGTAATGGATGTGGTTTATGGTAGCCGCCTTGTGAGATATCTTTGCATCTTCCCAGTCCTTATCGGTAGCCTCGTGTCCAAGACTGCTTAGTTTTTCTGAGATCAGTCAAGGTTGACTACTGTGTTTCCCCGAAAATACAACCGGGTCTTATATTAATTTTTGCTCCAACAGATGCATTAGGGCTTATTATCTGGTTAGGTCTTATTTTAGGGGAAATACGGCACTAAATGCATCCATCTGGCTGATAATCTTAAGCCCCTGGTAGGGCTTATATTATGAACATCCTGAAAAATCATGCTAGGACTTATTTTCCGGTTGGGTCTTATTTTCGCGGAACGAGGGTAGTTGTGGCCATCTGCTGTGATATTGAGGCTAGTAGAAAGATTTTATTTTTGTTTTTTAATATATTTTTTATTGGTTTTCTCTTTATGTACAATATGTGCTTAATGAACAATGTACTGTCTGGGTCACTTCGTTTACATAGTAATACTTCTTAAGTTCCTAATTTCTACCCCTTTTATCCAACCATTGATAAAACAAAGTCCCAAGTTTGAAAATATTCTGTGTCTTCTTTTCCTTTTATCTTCAGTGAGAAAGATTTTTATTTTTAAGCTGCTTCCTTCCTTTAGCATCTTGTTTGTGTTCTGCGTGGGGCATGAAAAAGGCAGAGGTCGCTAGGCCAGCCTGTTCAATCACTCACTGCATGATATTCCGTCAATTTGCTTCCTACTTAAATAAGCAATTATTTTATGGTTCACAAATAGCCTCTTTTTTTCCTGGCCCGGGAAAATCTCCAAGACCATTTATTCACACTTGGGTGATGATGGGCGTCAGAATTCATACTCCACAATATCCTTCTATCTGGCCTTATTTGGAGAAAACCTTTTGGGGTGCATTTCTGTGGCCCTTATTTTCCTGGACTCCAAGATCACCGCCACAATCAGCCCCGATACAAGTGATGTCAAGCTGGCCACGCCCACCCTGGCCCCCTAAGGTCAAACACAACCCTGATGCGACCCTGAAATCAAGTTTGACACCCCTAGTATAGGAGATCGTCCATTAAAATGTGGCTAACGTAAGATGGATCTAAGCTGCAAAAAGGCCTTTCGCAGGAGCAAAAGTGATGGCTTATGTTCTCCACCGTCATTAAGTTCTGCTCAATTGCAAGCTGTTCTCAGTAGCTAGAATCAAACTCTCTTCAACTATCCCAAAATTGCTTTTTCAAGAGGCAGCTGGACTTGGCTTTGTTTTTATTCTTGAAGACGTTTCGCTTCTCATCCTAGAAGCTTTCTTCCGTTCTGAACTGAAGAAGAACTGAACTGAAGGCGTGTGGCACGTAAAAATCTGTTAGGGGGGTCACTAAGCAGCGGGAATTTGGGCTTACAATGACAGCCATTGATGTGGCAATGTGTCGGAAAGGATCCTCTAAATATTTGGAGCGAGAATGTTTTGGTAACTTTAATCGTTGAGTAATACGCTGTGCTGTAACTGTTTTGATTACTTTATCTTTTGATGTTATCAACTGCATTCACATTCGAAGGATGCTGTAATGTTGGGCAAGGCCTAATTATTACTACAGTGAAAATGTAAGCTCAGCATTTGGACTGTTTGTAGAAACAAGCAAATCTTTTAATGGGATTTCTAATTGCTGTTCTAATTTATTTATTTATTTATTTCGATTTTTATACCGCCCTTCTCCCGAAGGACTCAGGGCGGTGTACAGCCAAGTAAAAATACTATATAAACATTAAAAGAAATTAAAAAAAACATATTATAATGTGGCCGAAGTAATTAAAACAATTTAAAATCTTAAAATATAAATAAACCCAATAAAATTTCAATCCAGTCCCGCTTGAATAAATAGGTGCGTTTTCAGCTCACGGCGAAAAGTCCGAAGATCAGGCACTTGACGTAAACCAGGGGGAAGTTCATTCCAAAGCGTAGGAGCTCCAACAGAGAAGGCCCTTCCCCTGGGGGCCGCTAGCCGACATTGCTTGGCGGACGGCACCCTGAGAAGGCCCTCTCTGTGTGAGCGTACGGGTCGGTGGGAGGCACAAGGTAACAGTAGGCGGTCCCGTAAGTACCCGGGTCCTAAGCCATGGAGCACTTTAAAGGTGGTAACCAGAATCTTGAAGCGCACCCGAAAGACCACAGGAAGCCAGTGCAAACTACGCAGGATTGGTGTTACATGGGAGCAACGAGTTGCTCCCACTATTACCCGCGCAGCTGCATTCTGGACTAACTGCAGCCTCCGGGTGCACTTCAAGGGCAGCCCCATGTAGAGAGCATTGCAATAGTCCAATGACCTGTGTTTCTACTGGGGCTTTCTTTCGTTTTTTCTTGGCCACACCAGAGACATCCTGATCTGGGCATGATTCAATTACGGCTTCATTATCTATTTACAGCCTGAGTTGTGTTTCAACTGCCACACAATCTAGCCAGGGTTGGTATTCGCTTACCTTCGCTACTGGCTCGCCAATGTGAGTGCGCACGCGTGCTCAGTTTGCTCACACGTGCCACCTCCTTGCATACGCAGGGCCTTCTGTGCATGTGCAGAGGGTCAAAAACTTGCTTTAATGGGACGTGATGACGTCTGGGTGAGTGGGCGGAGCCTCCTGCAGCCGCCGCTACCGGTTCACGCAAACCGGATAGAACCAGCTTAATACCACCACTGAATCTAACCATGTTTATCATAACACGGTTTGCTCATTCTGTCTGGGTCTCCAGAAATTAGCAGAGTGGGCTTCTCCCCTTCTCCCTCCCTTCTCGTGCTTTTGGTTGAAAACGGTCTGTTAAAAAAAATATGACTTGGAAATGGAGTGTATTTTAGGACAGGGGTCTCCAACCTTGGTCCCTTTAAGGCTTGTGGACTTCAACTCCCAGAGTTCCTCAGCCAGCTTTGCTGGCTGAGGGACT
Organism: Ahaetulla prasina; assembly: GCF_028640845.1. Taxonomy (NCBI): domain Eukaryota; kingdom Metazoa; phylum Chordata; class Lepidosauria; order Squamata; family Colubridae; genus Ahaetulla; species Ahaetulla prasina. Next base: position 9,283,205 of record NC_080546.1, on the reverse strand, counting down.
CTGGGAGTTGAAGTCCACAAGTCTTAAAGGGACCAAGGTTGGAGACCCCTGTTTTAGGAAATAGAGCCCTTGACGGGTGAGCACAATTGAGCCCAGGATGTATGTTGCTAAGCGAGACATTTATAAAACGGAGTTTCCCCCCGTTTTACAACTTTTCTTGCCACAATTGTGAAGCGAATCACTGCCGTGGATAAGTTAGTAACCCTGGTTGTTAAATGAATCTGGCTTCCCCCACCGACTTTGCCACGATTGTCAAGTGGATCGCTGCCGTTGATAAATCAGCAACACGGTTGTTAAGTGAATCTGGCTTTCCTTCCACGCCCCCCCACCCCCCCCGGTTGACTTTGCTTGTGAGAAGGTGACAAAAGGAGGAATCACGGTACAACCCACAACCCCCCCCCCCCGGAACACTGCAACTACCGTAAATATGAACCAATTCTCATTCGGATATTTGACAACTGGTTCATATTTATGACGGTTGTAGCACCATGGGGATGCTGCGACAGTTATAACTGGTCATAAGTCATTTTTTTCAGTGACGTCGTTAACTTCGAACGATTGCTAAATGAACTGTTGCAGGTCGCGGATGTCCTGTATTCCTTGTTTTGTGGAACAAAGCCTGACGCAACCTTCCTAACTTTCCTAAAGCAATTACGTGTTTTAACGCATCAGCAAGAGGCTGTTTGGTGTTTCATCTTCCGAGGCCTCCTGTTCTTAATCAACCCATCTTTATCTTTTTCCTTTTTTTGTTTGTTTGGTGGAAATCCTTTGTACTCTCACTATCGCACACTTTGGCAACTCATTAAAATCTTGTTAAATTTTCAGCTTCTGTTCTTAAAAAGAGATTTGAGTGTGTCAGAAACGGCAGGGGTTTTTGGGGGAGACACGTTCGGCCTGTGGGATCTTCAGAAGGCGTTCCAGTCATGGCTTGGGTGCCTTCCACACCATCCCTTCGCTTGGCCCTGAGGGAGACGCAGTCAAACAGTTTTGCCGATTATTCCTGGCTTTCTTTTCAGCCGGATTGGAATTTAGGCTTACCTGCTTTAGAACAAGGTAGGATATTCAGCTCCAGGTCTAATTTGGTTTCATGGTTTGAAAGGCTGGGAAAAGCTTTGCTGGCTGAGCAATTCTGGGAATTATTGTCCGCCAGGCTGAAAGTTGCCAAAGTTGGAGATCCCTGACTCAGAAGGTATCAGCCCAGAGTTTCACACATTTGCTAAAAGGAGAAGCAGTGAGTTAACCTTCCTGATTAATGATATTATGAAGAAAAGGAAAGGGTTGCATGTATAAGGAAAAGACTAATTATAGTCTTTTAATTAGATTGGATGAATATGTGTGTGTGTGTGTTTGTATTTGCTGTGTGTGTGTGTGTATTTTTATTTCTTTAATAAAAGGAGACTAGTATAGATTTATTTCAAGCTATTTAGTTGTCATCAGCTAGCCATACCCTTCTGGGATTCGAACCTGGGCTTCTACCTAATATGCAAGCCCAGGTTCAAATCCCAGAAGCTATGGCTAGCTGATGAGAGCTAAATAGCTTGAAATAGATCTATACTAGTCTCCCTTTATTTCTTTGTCAGCAAATACAAATTTAACACAAAATAATTTGTTGTGTAAGCGAGGGCTCTTGGATTGAGGCTGAAAGGCGAAAGGGAAGCAGTATGCTCCTTCCCATATTTGAGTAGACAGATTGCTTTGATAGAAAATGTGTGTGTGTGTGTGTGTGTGTGTGTGTGTGTGTATGTAGATCTTTGGTTATTCGGGTTTTCTCCCGCGTAAAATTGGAAGTGTCTTGGCGACGTTTCGACGAAGTCTCATTCGTCATCTTCAGGCTTCAGCTTGGTGCTTCTGAAATTATGAAATTTCTGAAATTATGAAACTTCTGAAACTTCTGAAATTATGAAATAGCTAAAATTATATATATATATAATTTCATAGGTTTTCACTGGTATAGGTATATAGGTCTTGGCATATTCGGATCTTTTCCTGTGTAAGGTTATATCTATATATCTATATCTATCTATCTATCTATCTATCTATCTATCTATCTATCTATCTATCTATCTATCTATCTAAATTTATTTATTTATTTATTTATTTATTTATTTATTAGATTTCTAGACTGCCCTTCTCCCGAAGGACTCAGGGCGGTGTACAGCCTTATTAAAACACATAGGTACACAATAAATTTAAAATACATTTAAAATGAAATATTTAACCGGCCAATTTAAAACTAAAAACGGTCAAACGACCGATATAAAACCCTAAACTATAAAATTATAAATAAATTAATACAGTTTAAAATTCAATTAAAACTAAGTTCAACTAAAATATCAAATTAAAATAATATTTAGGCTAGTCCCGCCTGATTGAATACCAGAGTCTTCAGTTCCCACTTGAAGGTACGGAGGTCGGGAAGTTGGCGTAACCCAGGAGGTAACTCATTCCATAGGGTCGGTGCTACCACAGAGAAGGCTCTCGCCCTGGGGGTCACCAGCCGGCACTGTTTGGCTGATGGCACCCGGAGCAGGCCTGCTCTGTGGGAGCGCACAGGTTGTTGGGAGGCTATCGGTGGCAGAAGGCGGTCTCGTAAATAGCCCGGTCCTAAGCCATGGAGCGCTTTAAAGGTGAGCACTAACACCTTGAATTGCACCCGGAAGGCTACTGGCAGCCAGCGCAGGCCGCGCAGGATTGCTCCCACAATTACCCGCGCAGCCGCATTCTGGACTAGCTGGAGCCTCCCGGTGCTCTTCAAGGGGAGCCCCATGTAGAGAGCATTGCAATAGTCCAGGCGAGAGGTAACAAGGGCGTGAGTGATCGTGCGTAAGGAGTCCCGGTCAAAAAAGGGGCGCAACTGGCGCATCAGGCGAACCTGATAAAATGCTCCCCTGGCGACGGCCGTCAAATGTTCTTCTAAAGACAGCTGATCGTCCAGGAGAACGCCCAAGTTGCGCACCCTTCCCCTGGGGGTCAGAACTTCACCCCCCACAGTCAGCGAAGGCGTAAGCTGACTGTACCGGGATGCCAGAACCCACAGCCACTCCGTCTTGGTAGGGTTGAGTTGGAGCCTATTCCTCCCCATCCAGACCCGCACGGCCTCAAGACATTGGTCCATCACCTCGACAGCTTCGTTGGGGTGGTTTGGGGTGGAAATGTACAGCTGAGAATCATCAGCGTACAGATGATAATCCACCCCGAAACCACGGATAACCTCACCCAGCGGCTTCATATAGATGTTGAACAGGAGAGGCGAGAGAACCGACCCCTGAGGCACCCCACAAGTGTGGGACCTAGAGGTCGATCTCTGCCCCCCTGCCAACACCATCTGTGAACGGTCAGAGAGATAGGACGAGAACCACCGATAAACGGTGCCTCCCACTCCCAATCCCTCCAACCGCCGCAGCAGGATACCATGGTCGATGGTATCAAAAGCCGCTGAGAGATCTAACAGGACCAGGACAGAGGAACATCCCCTGTCCCGAGCCCTCCAGAGGTCATCCACCAACGCGACCAAAGCCGTCTCGGTGCTGTAACCAGGTCTGAAGCCAGACTGGAACGGGTCTAGAAAGACAGTTTCCTCCAGGTATTGGGGAAGCTGATATGCCACCACACTCTCAACAACCTTCGCCAAAAAGCGAAGGTTGGAGACTGGACGATAGTTCGCCAATACAGCTGGGTCCAAGGAAGGCTTCTTGAGGAGGGGCCTCACCACCGCCTCTTTCAGGGCGGCAGGAAAGGTGCCCTCCAACAAGGAGGCGTTGATAATTCCCAGGAGCCAGCCTCGTGTCATCTCCCGTGTGGCCAGTACCAACCAGGAGGGACACAGGTGGTGGGATTCAGCCTAGCCAACAACCTGTCCATGTCGTCAGGAGTCACAGGATCAAACTCAGCCCAGGTAATATCCACAAGACTTGTCCCCTCGCCCGGATCTATCCAATCAGTGTCCAGCCCGTCCCGAATCCGAGGGATTTTATCGGGCAGATACTGTGCAAAATCCTCAGCACGCCCCTGCAAGGGGCCCTCCCGAGCCTCCTTCGAGAACAGGGAGCGGGTCACCCTAAACAGGGTGGCTGGGCGGTTATCTGCCGATGCGATAAGAGCAGAGAAATAGGTATATTTCGCCACTTTTATCGCCACTAGATAGGTCTGAATACAAGACCTAACTAGTGTTCGGTCGGATTTGGTGCGGCTGGACCTCCAGGCACTCTCTAGGCGTCTTTTCCGGCGCTTCATCTCCCTCAACTCCTCGTTATACCAAGGAGCTGGGCGAGTTCGGCGCCGGGTCAGAGGCCGCAAAGGCACGACGCGGTCCAAAGCCCCGGCAGCCGCCCCTTCCCAGGCAGTCACCAGTTCTTCGACTGAGTCGTGGGCTAATTCCCCAGGAAACGGCCCAAGCTCCGTCAGGAACCTCTCCGGATCCATCAGGCGCCTGGGACGGAACCATCGAACCGGCTCCATCTCCCTGCGGCGGGGTGCAGCGGTTCGAAAGTCTAGCTGAAGGAGTAAATGATCTGACCATGACAAGGGTTTAATTGTGCAAATTACTGTTTCTCTTCGCTTTATGCTTTGAGTTAAGTCTTTGAACCCCTATCATTTCAAACTGTTTGCATAGTCCTAGTGAAAGTAAGGAAGGAGAGACTCTGGCTTAAATATTCTCTCAGGTTTAGTCCTTGGTATTTTAGGTTGAAATGTTTTGGTTATTTGACAATCTAGACATAACTTGTGACCTCTTTTTTCTTCTCTTTCCGTCCTTATCTTCTCCCGTCTTTCACTTTTGAAGAAAATGATGGTTATTGTTGACTAACTGCATTCAGTGACATTTTGAAACCATTATCTGGAAACTGGTTTGTGGTGAACTGTGGTTAGATGCAGATGTTTAACCTTATCCACAGACCAGAGATGGAAGCAGATGGTTGAAGGAAAGGAGTAAGGAGGAGAAGGCTCTTAGTGGTCATTTTAGAAGATTATGGTTGTTGAATGGTTAACTGAACTGTGTTATATCACACAGGCATGCTGGAATCTCACAAGATCATTTGTTAGACACCTGAGGTCTTTTAAGAATTGACCATCCTGTCAGCTTTGGCCATTAAAAAAATAACTCTTTAGGTTGCTGCTGGCATTACAAGTAGTCCTTGACTTATGACCTCAATTGAGCTCGAAATTTCTGTTGCTAAGTGCGACATTTGTCAAGTGAACTTTGTCCTGTTTTACAACCTTGCTTGTCATTGTTGTGAAGTGAGTTACCGTAGCTGTTTCTCACTCAGTTAAGTGAACCTGCATTCCCCGTTGATTTTGCTTGTGAGAAGGTCACAAAAGTGGGGTCACATGACCCAGGGACACTGCAATCGTCATAAATATGAGCCAGTTGCCAAGTGTCCAAATTTTGACCATGTGACCATGGGGATGCTACAATGGTGATGAGAAAAACGGTGATATGTCACTTTGGAACAATGGAATACAGAAGAGCAGCTGGAGATGGCATGTGTGCCCACAGAGAGTGCTTTGCATGCCATAGGTTTGCCATCACGGGACTACTGGGTCTTGATCCATTTTCTATGTTTCTATGTTGTTAAGTGAACCATGGGGTTGTTAAATGAATCTGTGTTGTAACCTAGGCCCAAATAGTGATTACGAGACACAATCAGACCTAAACAAACATATTTTATTAGGACAGCTGAGAATTACGCCTTTCTCAGCTTAGTCCAAATTAATTCCAAAACAAAATCCTTCAGAAAAAGTCCTTCAGTCTTATCACAAACCTTTGTCTTCTTTGGCACCCTGCCAAAGGCTTTTCTTGGCAAGAAAAGTTCAGAAACAGGAAACAAGAAACAAATGTAGCAACGTTGCTTTTCCACAAAGAGTCCAAGAGCCGTTGCTGCTCTTTTAAGCCTTATGGGAGGGGCCAATCATCTCCTGGCCTTACTCCTGAGTTGTCCTTTTTGCTTTAGCTGCTCTTGCCTTCTGGCAGCTGCATGCATTACGAACAGGCTCCTCCTGTTCCTCTGCCTCTCTGCTGTCTGCCTCTGGAGGTTCCAGAGTCTGTGCATCGCTTCCAGATGGCCCTGGCCCCATCTCTGCCTCTGACGTAGAGCCCTTGTCCAGGCCTTCCCCAGACTCCAGGACTGGCCCACTGTCCTCCCCAGCCTCCTCACTGTCTGACTCTGTGGCCAGCTCCACAGACTGCTGGCGGACCACAATAATCTGGCTTCCTCAATTGACTTTTGCTTGTAGGAAAAGTTGATTTTGGAAAAGTTGCAAATGGCAATTACATGACATTGTTATTCTCATAAATATATGTTGATTACTAAGCACCCAAATTTTGATATTTTTTTTCAGTGCTGTTGTAATTTCCAAAGATTACTAAAAAAAAAAAATGGTTGTAAGTCAAGGACTACTTTCAATACTGTATCTTTCTCCTTAATCCCCTTTATCTTTCCGTTCAAGCCAAAATCAAAACTCACCGATGCTCACGATGAAGTACAAAACAGATCAACAGCCGGTCCTAAGTTTCTTTCTTCTAGTAACCCATTTTTAGTTGTTGCATATAGTTTCTATTAATGGGACGCCGTGGCTCAGTGGCTAAGATGTTGAGCTTGACGATCAGAAGGTTGGCAGTTCAGAGGTTCGAATCCCTAGTGCCGCATAAAAGGGTGAGCTCCCGTTACTTCTCCCAGCTTCTGTCAACCTAGCAGTTTGAAAGCATGTAAAAAATGCAAGTAGACAAATAGGGACCACCTTTGGTGGGAAGGTAACAGCGTTCTGTGCACCTTTGGTGTTTAGTCATGCTGACCACATGACCACAGAGACGTCTTCAGACAGCGCCGGCTCTAGAGTAGGGAATGACTAGTACATATGTGTGAGGGCAGGGGTGGGTTCTACTTACCTTTACTACGGGTTCGCAATGGGACCGCGCTCGCATGCTCGCAGGTGCAGAAGCTTCCTGATGACATCTGGGTCGGTGGGCGGAGCCTCCACCGGTTTTACTACCGGTTCTTATGAACCGGTCCAAACCGGGGGCAACCCACCACTATGTGAGGGGAACCTTCAACTTTACCTTATAGTTTCTATTCAATCTTTCCTTGCTTTGTTCTATTTAGGCTCCTTGCATTATTGTTTCGTTGGTCATAACCTTTCTTTCTTTTAGTATTGATTTTGCTCCTTGTGCAAGCTTCAAGTAGTCAACTTCAAAGCAGTAATGAGCTATCTGCATTTCCACCCCACCCCCTGTTGTTTACCCAAAACGTAATCAAGTTAACTTTTCTCTGATGACCTCCCTCCTTTGCGTTTAATTGTCTAATCATATGATCCCCCTCTTACACTCTACTCATTCCAATTTGTCGCTTATTGGATCCAGGTTGCCATAAAACCAAGACCAATAAAAAAAAAAGTTCTTAATGGTATCTTTTTCAGCAGCTTATTAACCCTAGTTGCCTAATAACTAACAAGGTATTTAACTCCCCCAATTAACTCCAAAGCATAAGGAAACTAGCACGTAAGTGGGTTGTAAAATACTACTCTAAATGTTAAATGCCATTCAATTACTAAGCATGTTAATTGCTAATGTTTCATTAACCAGAGCTTTAAAGGAGGGGGAAGGGGGGAACTTGTTTTGGTTGAACTATAATTAGCTAAGGAGCTTCTGAAAAATGACTTTATTTTTCTTGTATTAAAACTTCCCAAGTACAATTAAGTCCCAAATAAGTCAAGACAAGTCAAGTTTACTGTAAGCTTTGGGCTTTAAAGTTACTGTTTTATATTGTACTGTGTTGTATTGGCATAATAGAATAAGAGAGTTGGAAGGAACCTTGAAGGTCCTCTAGTCCAACCCCCTGCCGAAGAAGGAAACCCTGTACCATTTCAAACAAATGGTTGTCCAATCTCTTCTTAAAACCCTCCAGTGTTGGAGCATTCACAACTTCTGGAGGCGAGTTTTTCCACTGATTAATTGTCCTCACTGTTAAGACATTTCTCCTTAGTTCTAAGTTGCTTCTCTCCTTGATTGGTTTCCTTCCATTGCTTCTTGTCCTGTACTCAGGTGCTTTGGAGAATAGTTTGACTCCCTCTTCTTTGTGGCAGCCTGGAATAGTATCTTTTCAAATATAATTTGAAACGCTGCATGATAGATTTCTCACTCTGTAACAAGCTTGTTCATAAACTTTATATTGTAGGAATTTAGCACCCACCCCCCTCCTAGAAGAATGAAATATTTTAGAAAATATTTAAAAGGCAGAATATATTTCCCTGGATGAGAAGTGGAGAAACATGTTTTAAAGACAAACGAGCTCCCTGCAACTTCCTGACTCCCCCCCACCTTTGTCAATGGGCCATTAAAAGCCTCAGCTAAGCTCACTCATTCTCCCCACCTTTCTCAATGGGCCATTAAGACTTGAGCCAGTCCATTGTCTACATGACAAAGATAGGATTAGCCCCTACCCATCTAGCAACAGAATCTTACCACATGGCAAGGCTCAAGCAAGCTTGAGAGACAACCTACATTGTTAGCTAAGACCCCCACCCACTGGGAGTCTGACAACCAATCAGGATACTCTTCCTGTGCCCCAGAAAGTTCAAAGCTCAGAAAAAGCATAAAGCCAGGGAGCTCACAGGATCTCTTCCCTTTTCTGTTCAGGATCTCAAGCCATGTGATCCTGACCACCATTAAACCATCTTTCCAAGCAGCCTCCATGTTTCCAGTGTCTTTATCCCCACTTGGAACTGAACCTAGATGGATATTTCTTCCAACAATATAAAGGTAAAGGTTCCCTTCGCACATATGTGCTAGTCGTTCCCAACTCTAGGGGGCGGTGTTCATCTCCCATTTCAAAGCCAAAGAGCCAGCGCTGTCCGAAGACGTTTCCCTGGTCATGGGGCTGGTATGACTCAACGCCAAAGGCACACGGAACGCTGTTACCTTCCCTCCAAAGGTGGTCCCTCTTTTTCTACTTGCATGTTTTTACCTGCTTTCGAACTGCTAGGTTGGCAGAAGCTGGGACAAGTAACGGGAGCTCACCCCTTTGCGAGGCATTAGGGATTTGAACCGCTGAACTGCCGGCCTTTCGATCAACAAGCTCAGAGTCTTAGCCACTTTTTATACTGCAATTCATATTCCCCCCTTGTCCATTCACTTTAATTTTAAAGCATGGAAAAGTATGGGAAATATGTGTATGCCTGCATGTGTGTGAATGAGAGAGCCCTTCTCCCAATCATAGCTGGATCTTGCTTCCTCTGTGCATTTCTAACCATGAAAGACCAAAAGTCTGGAGAGCATGGGGGTTTTGCCAGAGCACAGGACCTTCTGTTAGGGAAGGAAGAAGTGTGTGTGTGGGATTCCACCTGAGGAAACAGTCTGATTCCACCTCTTTGAGCAACCTCTAGCCACACCTCTGCCTACTGCTAGCTCCACCAAGCCGTGACCGGTAGGCTAGAGAAAGCAAGGGGGGGAAGCCAAACGTGAAACTTTGTGTTTATCAGGAACGGGAGCCAAGTAAAAGGAAACTGAGTGTGAAGGGGACAATTAAAAAGAGTAAAGTTTACTAGTGTATTTTAGAGAAAGCAAAGCAGGAAGCAGTGTTGAGGAGGTGCTCGTACCTGCTGGAGGGGCAGTAGGTCCTCTGGGATCACCTTTTTGATCCAAAACGGAGCTCCCTTAACAGGAAGGGGCCCATACTTCGACAGAAGGGAGTCGAAGTCCTTCCCAGAACTTTTTTTTCTGAAAACTGTAGGAGGGTCCACCCGGCTAAGCCAAAGTGAAAAATAAAACCTCACATCGGAGAGGGAAACATGGGAAGCAGTAGCTCGAGGGTGGCGGGAAATCCCCTAGGAAACCTGCTTGGGGCCTTGGATGCCCAGGCTGCCAGTTTTGCCTGGTATGCGAAATCTTGATGCCCGATAGGAAACAAATTTGGCTAAATAAAGGTACTTAAAAGAAAAGGAAATATATAAATGGGAATGTTTGGGTTTCTGTTTGTTTTGTTTGCTTGTTTGTCTCTTTCTCTGTCTTCTATGGAACCACTGAAGGAATCTTTTTTCTGTTGTCTCTATCAATAGCTTCCTTTGCATCTGTTGGAAGAAATATCCATCTGGGTTCAGTTCCAAGTGGGGACAAAGACACTGGAAACATGGAGGCTGCTTGGAAAGATGGTTTAATGGTGGTCAGGATCACATGGCTTGAGTTCCTGAACAGAAAAGGGCCGAGATCCTGTGTGCTCCCTGGTTTTATGATTTTTCTGAGCTTTGACCTTTCTGGGGCACAGGAAGAGTATCCTGATTGGTTGTCAGACTCCCAGGGGGTGGGGGTCTTAGCTAGCCTTGCTGGCTGTCTCTCAAGCTTGCTTGAGCCTTGCCATGTGGTGAGTTTCAGTTGTATTGTGTTGCAAATCATGGGGGGATTGAGTGAGCTTGGTTGAAGCCTTAATTGCCCATTGACAAAGGTGGGGAGAATGAGTGAGCTTAGCTGAGGCTTTTAATGGCCCATTGACAAAGGTGGGGGGGAGTCAGGAAGTTGCAGGGAGCTCCTTTGTCTTTAAAATATGTTTCTCCATTTCTCATCCAGGAAGGTATAATATTCTGCTTTTTAAAATATTTCCTAGAATATTTCATTCTTCTAGGAGGGGGGTGGGTGCTAAATTCCTACAATCCCTACTTTTTTTTTTTTCAAAACGTGAGTTTTGAAACATGCTCTTGGCAAAAATTAAAATTGATCAAATCAGTGGGTGCTTTTAATTTTCCTGATGCAAAGGAAGCCATTGATAGAGACAACAGAAAAAAAGATTCCTTCAGTGGCTCCCAAAAGCTTTCAACCATGAAAGTCTAGCAGCCAGGGGAAAAGTTCTGGTAAGAATTTTACAGTATCCAATTTTCTATGCCAATTAATTTCAGCTGTTAGATATCACTTTCTGAGAGCTTCTAGTCAGGTTTCAAGCAAGCACACATCCCAAAATTTTCACAGCCATGGTTTTCCTTTAAATTACAGGCTGCCCATTTCCAAGGGTTGGTTACTGAACCTGCCCTAGCTCTTACTTTAGTCTATCCAAGATTTTTTTCAGTCCAAATTGAGGTTAATCAGTGTGCAATCCAGGCTATTTCCTTTCTTTTTTAAAAAAAATTACACACAATGAGCCCTGGGACTTCTACTCATGAGACCATCAATGCAACATATCTTGCTTTACTGGGCAACTGGACAGCATCATTTGTGAGTCATAGTCAGGGCTTGGGTTTTGGATATCAGTTTTTCCGCTATCTCTTCAAGTGAGGAATTGCCTGAGGGGGATGCCCCTCCCCCATGGAATTAGCAGGGAGATCTGACTTCTTGGGCTTGTAGTGCCACAGAGCAAAAATCAACCTAGGAGAAGCCTTGTGTGGAGATAAGTGAAGGGAATAGTTTCAGTCTAATTCTGAATGGTGTCTCTCTCTGTGTGTGCCTGTGTATGCAGTTACTTTTACAATATAGGCAATACAAACATTTTGGACATATTTCCTCCCACCAGACAGAAATCTAAGGTGTTCAGAACTTGCTGTGGTAGCCACTCAAATACAATCCTTACATGAGTACTTTAGACTGATTACAATGTAAATGAGACAAGACAGAAAACCTTACAATGAATTTCCACCTCCCCATAGTCTTTCCAGTTGTCTTCTGGGAATTGAAAAGAGTCTTTTAGTCTTTACTTGTACATCTCAGGGTCCTTTCTTTCATATCTTTTGGGTGGCATGCTTGTTGGTCAGTCAGGTTTGGAAAGGTCTGCTCCAATCTGGTTGCTGTGATGACTTTCAGTGGGGGCTGGATTCAAACTCAATTCCTGGCTCCAACAAATGGAAGGTCTCCTCTGGGGCAGCATCTGGAACCATGTGCTCTGCTTCCACAGTTGCAGAGTCATCTTTTCAGGGCTGAAAGACATTAGAACAGGATCTCCTCCCACTTTTGTGGGTAATCTTCTCAGGAAAGGCATTGTAACAGGATTAAAGGGGTGTAGATATCTTGCAGGCAGAGTTTGAAAAGAAACAACCCATCAGTATTGCAGTTACTAAAAGATAATGCAGTTTCAACAAAATGGAGACACAACTGATGAGAAAGAAAAAAACTTCACATACTTCAGGAAGAGGATGAACAGGTAAAATCATTTAAATACACAGTAAATGCAAGACTGAATTTTTTTTTCTCTTGTAAGTGAACTTAAAACATTTCCTCATAAACTTCTCTTGTAAGTGAACTTAAAATGTTTCCTTATAAACTTGAGTTGTTACTTTAAGATAGAGAGGAGGAGAAAAAGCAGAAATGAAAAGTTCTGTACCCTATTCGGTGGCCACACGAAAATAGGGCAAAGGCTTTCTTTCTTTTCTCTCTCTCTTTTCCCATTTTCATTGTTTCAACCTTTTGTTTTTGTTTTTCCCTAACAATTTAAAATTCTTGTCTCTAGAGATCAGATACATTTTACAGTTACAATTACTTCAAGGGCCCACAAAGACAGACATACACACATAAAAACAAGGAGGACAGAGAGGAAAACAAAACTCTGAGATTTACACACACTGATCATTCCGCCATAAATCTCAGTTAAATTAGGGAAGGCACAAATCTTAACAGACATACCACGTGGTTCCATAGAAGACAGAGAAACAAACAAACAAACAAACAAACAAGCAAAACAAACAAAAGCCCAAACATACCTATTTATATATTTCCCTTTTCTTTTAAGTACCTTTATTTAGCCAAATTTGTTTCCTATTCTCATCTTTATTACACAATTTCCTCAATTTCTTTTCCATACCAGGTAAAACTGGCAGCCTCCGGGCACTCCAGGCCCCCAGCAGGTCTTCCAGGGGATTTCCCTCCACCCTCGAGCTACTGCTTCCCATGTTTCCCTCTCCGATGTGAGGTTTTATTTTTCACTTTGGCTTAGCCGGGTGGATCCTCCTACAGTTTTCAGAAAAAAAAGTTCTGGGAAGGACTTCGACTCCCTTCTGTCGAAGTATGGGCACCTTCCTGTTAAGGGAGCTTCCGTTTTGGATCAAAAAAGGTGATCCCAGAGGACCTACTGCCCTGCCAGTAGGTACGAGCACCTCTTCAACACTGCTTCCTGCTTCCTTTTTAGCATACCAGGCAGTACTGGCAGCCTCCGGGCATCCAGGGCCCCAAGCAGATCTCCTGCTTCCTTTTTTTTCTCCTTTTTTACTCTCTTAATTGCTTCATTCACACTTACTTTCCTCTCGCTCAGCTTCCGTTCCCAATAAACACAAAGTTCCACGTTTGGCTTCCCCCCCTTGCTTTCTCTATCCTACCGGTCATGGCTCGGTGGAGCTAGCAGTAGGCAGAGGTGCGGCTAGAGGTTGCTCAAAGAGGTGGAATCAGACTGTTTCCTTAGGTGGAATCCCACACACACACTTCTTCCTTCCCTAACAGAAGGTCCTGTGCTCTGGCAAAACCCCCATGCTCTCCAGACTTTTGGTCTTTCTGCGGTTAGGAAATGCACAGAGGATGCAAGATCCAGCTATGATTGGGAGAAGGGCTCTCTCATTCACACACATGCAGGCATACACATATTTCCCATGCTTTTCCATGCTTAAAATTAAAATTTAGAGGTACTCACCTTCTTTCCAAGCAGTCTTTGAGCTCAACACTCAAAACCCCTTTAAAACCTAGTTCCAAATGGCCAAGGTCCAGGAAAACTTACCCACAGACTCAATGGGTCTGCTGCTAGCAAGGGAGGCTTACCTGGGCCAGGTCCATTGGTTAGGTTAGCTTGGAGTCCCATCTGCGGGTGCCAATTGTTGGAAGAAATATCCATCTGGGTTCAGTTCCAAGTGGGGACAAAGACACTGGAAACATGGAGGCTGCTTGGAAAGATGGTTTAATGGTGGTCAGGATCACATGGCTTGAGATCCTGAACAGAAAAGGGCTGAGATCCTGTGTGCTCCCTGGTTTTATGATTTTTCTGAGCTTTGACCTTTCTGGGGCACAGGAAGAGTATCCTGATTGGTTGTCACACTCCCAGGGGGTGGGGGTCTTAGCTAGCCTTGCTGGCTGTCTCTCAAGCTTGCTTGAGCCTTGCCATGTGGTGAGTTTCAGTTGTATTGTGTTGCAAATCATGGGGGGATTGAGTGAGCTTGGTTGAAGCCTTAATTGCCCATTGACAAAGGTGGGGAGAATGAGTGAGCTTAGCTGAGGCTTTTAATGGCCCATTGACAAAGGTGGGGGGGAGTCAGGAAGTTGCAGGGAGCTCCTTTGTCTTTAAAATATGTTTCTCCATTTCTCATCCAGGAAGGTATAATATTCTGCTTTTTAAAATATTTCCTAGAATATTTCATTCTTCTAGGAGGGGGGGTGGGTGCTAAATTCCTACAGTATTGGCATAATAGAATAAGAGAGTTGGAAGGAACCTTGAAGGTCCTCTAGTCCAACCCCCTGCCGAAGAAGGAAACCCTGTACCATTTCAAACAAATGGTTGTCCAATCTCTTCTTAAAACCCTCCAGTGTTGGAGCATTCACAACTTCTGGAGGCGAGTTTTTCCACTGATTAATTGTCCTCACTGTTAAGACATTTCTCCTTAGTTCTAAGTTGCTTCTCTCCTTGATTGGTTTCCTTCCATTGCTTCTTGTCCTGTACTCAGGTGCTTTGGAGAATAGTTTGACTCCCTCTTCTTTGTGGCAGCCTGGAATAGTATCTTTTCAAATATAATTTGAAACGCTGCATGATAGATTTCTCACTCTGTAACAAGCTTGTTCATAAACTTTATATTGTAGGAATTTAGCACCCACCCCCCTCCTAGAAGAATGAAATATTTTAGAAAATATTTAAAAGGCAGAATATATTTCCCTGGATGAGAAATGGAGAAACATGTTTTAAAGACAAAAGAGCTCCCTGCAACTTCCTGACTCCCCCCCACCTTTGTCAATGGGCCATTAAAAGCCTCAGCTAAGCTCACTCATTCTCCCCACCTTTGTCAATGGGCCATTAAGACTTGAGCCAGTCCATTGTCTACATGACAAAGATAGGATTAGCCCCTACCCATCTAGCAACAGAATCTTACCACATGGCAAGGCTCAAGCAAGCTTGAGAGACAACCTACATTGTTAGCTAAGACCCCCACCCACTGGGAGTCTGACAACCAATCAGGATACTCTTCCTGTGCCCCAGAAAGTTCAAAGCTCAGAAAAAGCATAAAGCCAGGGAGCTCACAGGATCTCTTCCCTTTTCTGTTCAGGATCTCAAGCCATGTGATCCTGACCACCATTAAACCATCTTTCCAAGCAGCCTCCATGTTTCCAGTGTCTTTATCCCCACTTGGAACTGAACCTAGATGGATATTTCTTCCAACAATATAAAGGTAAAGGTTCCCTTCGCACATATGTGCTAGTCGTTCCCAACTCTAGGGGGCGGTGTTCATCTCCCATTTCAAAGCCAAAGAGCCAGCGCTATCCGAAGACGTTTCCCTGGTCATGGGGCTGGTATGACTCAACGCCAAAGGCACACGGAACGCTGTTACCTTCCCTCCAAAGGTGGTCCCTCTTTTTCTACTTGCATGTTTTTACCTGCTTTCGAACTGCTAGGTTGGCAGAAGCTGGGACAAGTCATGGGAGCTCACCCCTTTGCGAGGCATTAGGGATTTGAACCGCTGAACTGCCGACCTTTCGATCAACAAGCTCAGCGTCTTAGCCACTTTATATACTGCAATGCATATTCCCCCCTTGTCCATTCACTTTAATTTTAATTACAAACTGCCTCTTGCATCCGAAAATACATTATGAAGGCTATAATTTATCCCAAGGAAATCTTCTGTAAGCTTTGCATAGTGACGTATAGGTAGTCCTTAACTTACGAACACAATTGAGGCCAAAATTTCTGTTCCTTAGCGAGACATTTGTTAAGCGTGAGTTTTGCCCCATTTTATAACCTTTCTTGCAACAGTTAAGTGAATCACTGCCGTTAAGTTAGTAACATGGTTGTAAAAAGAACCTGGATTCCTGATTTGACCTTGCTTGTCAGAAGATCACAAAAGGGGATCACATGACCTTGGGATTCAGCAACGGTCATAAAGATGAACCACTTGCCGAGCCTCTGAATTTTTGATCTCACAATCGTGGGGATCCTGCAATGGTCATAAGCATGAAAAAATGCTTATGATGGCACTTTTTCAGTGCCATTGTAGCTTTGTCTGGTCACTAAATGTATTTTTATAAGTCGAGGACTACCTGTAGTGGTTGTAGTGTTTTGAGATCAAGGATATTCATGATCAAGTTGCCTTTCAACCACAGAGTTCAGTAGATAACTGGGCCTATTTTTTTTCAGTTCTGGGTAAATTGGTATCACTGAAAAGATGAGATGCAAAAGCAACAATCGAAAAAGTACAGAATAGAATAAAGACCAGCAGAGCAATCTTCTAATATTTAGGGGGCTGCCACAAAGAAGCGGGGGTCAACTTATTCTCCCAAGCAGAACAAGAAGCAATGGATGAAAACTAATCAAGGAGAAGTCTGTAGAGATTCTCAGTCATCCAGGTCAGGTCAGGTCATCCAGGTCATAGGGGCCTCTGGTGGCTCAACAGACTAATGCAGTCTGTTATTAACAGCATCTGCTTGCAATTACTGCAGGTTCTAGTCCCACCAGGCCCAAGGTTGACTCAGCCTTCCATCCTTTATAAGGTAGGTAAAATGAGGACCCAGATTGTTGGGGGAAATAAAAGTTGACTTTGTATATAATATATAAATGGATGAAGACTATTGCTTGACATAGTGTAGGCCGCCCTGAGGCTTCGGAGAAGGGCGGGATATAAATGCAAATAAAAAAAAAATAGTTGTCCCAAAGGTGCTTTTTCAGGAGGTAACTGGACTTTCCTCTTTTGAAGACGTTTCACTTCTCATCCAAGAAGCTTCTTCAGCTCTGACAGGATGGATATCCATCAATCCTTCCATTCCCCACTATCCCGTCAGAGCTGAAGAAGCTTCTTGGATGAGAAGCGAAACGTCTTCAAAAACCCCAATAAAGTCCAGTTGCCTCCTGAAAAAGCACCTTTGCGATAATCAGGGAGAGAATCAACCTAGAACTAAGGAGAAATTTCCTGACGGTGAGAACAATTAACCAGTGGAACAACTTGCCCCCAGAAGTTGTGGGTGCTCCATCACACTGAAGGCTTTTAAGGAGAGATTGGACAACCATGTGTCTGAAAAGATATAAGGTCCCTTGCTTGAGCAGGGGGGTTGGACTAGAACAGGGGTCTCCAACCTTGGTCACTCTGAGACTTGTGGACTTCAACTCCCAGAGTTCCACAAGTCTTAAAGTGGCCAAGGTTGGAGAGCCCTGGACTAGAAGACCTCCAAGGTCCCTTCCAACTCTGTTATAAGTTCTTCTAGTACTGTTGTGTGTTCCTAGGATGCTGTTTGTGTATAGTCTGTTTGCATGGATGGGATTTTTTTTTTGTCTGTTCCCTCTTTGCCTCTCTAATATGGTATTTGTACCTTTTTTTCCCCATTTTCCCCAAATCCTCCAGCCACTACTCCTCTTTCTCTTTAGTTTGCCTTCCTTGGAGTGTTAACATTTGACAGCATCACCTGCTGTTTGGGACCCAGCTGTTTTACACCTTCTCTTTGTTTTGCAAAATCCAACAGTTAATCCCTGGGGTTGCCTTCACAAACCGCAAGGCAGAAGTGGCCTCTTTAAATCTCTCCTTCTTTAGAAGTCTTTGTTTTTTTTGTGGCTCGGCATAGGATTTCTTGGCCTGTTTCAATCCATTTCATGTCCTACTTTTATCTTGGCCTCTGTTTTTTTTTTCTCTTTCTTCTCTCCACTGGCTTATTTTTTGCTGTTGACATTTTGTAAGAACACCTGCTGTCAATCCCTCGTTTTGTCTATCTTTCTGCGCCCTCTCTAATGAGCTCAGGAAGACTTCTGTGACAGCTTCCCATGTTCAAAGCATGAACTATATGATGGTCTCATCCTGGTGACTTCAGGAGGACATTAAATACAGGATAATAGAGTTGGAAGGGACTCTGGAGGTCTTCTAGTCCAACCCCCTGCTGAAGCAGGAGACCCTATACCATTTCAGACAAATGGTTGTCCAATTTCTTTTTAAAAACCTACAGTGTTGGAGTACCCATAATTTCTGGAGGCAAGCCAACAATTAATCCACTGATTAATTGTTCTCACTGTCAGGAAATTTCTCCTTAGTTCTAGGTTGATTCTTTCTTTAGTTCAGTTTCCATCATTGCTTCTTGTCTTGCCTTCTATTACGTTGGAGAATTAATGAGGTCTTATTATTTAGAATAAAATAACAGAGTTGGAAGGGACCTTGGAGGTCTTTTAGTCCAACCCCCTGCTTAGGCAGGAAACCCTACACCAGTTCAGACAAATGGTTATCCAATATCGTCTTAAAAACTTCCAGTGTTGGAGCATTCACAACTTCTGGAGGCAAGTCGTCCCACTGATTAATTGTTCTAACTGTCACGAAATTTGTGTCCAATTGTCCTTCTACTTCTCATTGGCCATATCTCTTCATTAATGGGGCACTCCAGATGTTTTGGGGGTTCAGCTTCTAGAATTCTCCTCCAACACTGCCAGAATAAATAGTTAAATCTCTTAAAGATTTACAGAGGTGCTGTACAAATCTTGCCTGTTGACGTGTGCGCACTTTTCCATTTACAAAGGACTGGTATAGAAATTTATTATGCAGATTTCCTACCTCTTGTTGATGAAACAAAAGGGGAAGAGAGTATTGTATGAGTGGGTGGTGAGTTCTACGCCATTAATTTCATTTTGAGCTGATTCATGTGAATGAGTCACTGATTGACTGATTCTTCAAACCTTTGATTTGGGACGTGTAGAATGGAAGGTCATGTATGATTATCACAGTTGAATAAAAAATCAACATATTACACACAATATATTGTACTACAGTTTTGTAATCATCCACTTATCAGAGTTTTGGGGTAAAATCGTTGTTAAAACACTGTAAAACTAATCATAATCATAATAACAGAGTTGGATGGGACCTTGGAGGTCTTCTAGTCCAACCCCCTGCCCAGGCAGGAAACCCTACACTATTTCAGACAAATGGTTATCCAACATTTTCTTAAAAAATTCCAATGTTGGAGCATTCACAACTTCTGCAGGCAAGTTGTTCCACTTATTAATTGTTTTAACTGTCAGGAAATTTCTCCTTAGTTCTAAGTTGCTTCTCTCCTTGATTAGTTTCCACCCATTGCTTCTTGTTCTACCCTCAGGTGCTTTGGAGAACAGCCCGACTCCCTCTTCTTTGTGGCAACCCCTGAGATATTGGAACACTGCTATCATGTCTCCCCTAGTCCTTCTTTTCATTAAACTAGACATACCCAGTTCCTGCAACCGTTCTTCATATGTTTTAGCCTCCAGTCCCCTAATCATCTTTGTTGCTCTTCTCTGCACTCTTTCTAGAGTCTCAACATCTTTTTTACATCATGGCGACCAAAACTGAATGCAGTATTCCAAGTGTGGCCTTACCAAGGCATTATAAAGTGGTATTAACACTTCACGTGATCTTGATTCTATCCCTCTGTTTATGCAGCCCAGAACTGTGTTGGCTTTTTTTGGCAGCTGCTGCACACGGCTGGTTCACTAACACTAATTTTGATAACTTTTGACTTCACAAATAAGAATGTTCTTCAGATCATGGATCGAGTTATCCATTATGCTTACATCCTGGGTGTCTATGGAGATTCTCAGTCATCCAGGCCATAATTGTGCAAAAGGTACTTTTTCAAGAGGCAGCTGGGCTTCTTTTGTTTTCAAATGTCTTCAAAGAGAAACTTCTTCAAGAACAACAAAAAAAGAGAAAGTCCAGTTGCTTCTTGAAAAAGCACCTTTGGGACTTATATCCTAAGTTTTTCATCCCAGCACTGATAGTAAAACTTGTAAAAAAAAAAGTTCTTAATGGTATCTTTTTCAGCAGCTTATTAAGTGCATCAAATGAATCGAGATGCTATACAAGCCGGGATATTTTTTTTTCAGCAAAAGAAATTTGTCCGTTGCCCATGTGGGTCCAAGAGGAGGAGGGAAAAGTTTGAAGTTCATTACTTCAGGGTAATTAGCTTGACCCTTGATTGTATGTAATACTTGTTGAGCACAACCTGTTCCCTCTGGAGGCCAAGATGAAAATATGTTGTCCTAACTAAAGAGAGCTTGAAAATGACTAATGAACGGCTCATTAATTTCCAGTGGTACTAAAATGAATGTGTGGTGGAGGTTGAGGTGCAGCAGATCTTGTGATCCCAAAAAAAATTTGTATTTGGAACTTTTGTCATAACTCCAAATAAAATGCCACTTTAAGCCAAGTCAAAAAGAAAATAGAAGAAAAGACAGTACAATTGTACAACTCTTAATAGTAGAAATGGGTGGATTCATTTAAAATAGAATAGAATAACAGAGTTGGAAGGGACCTTACAGGTCCTCTAATCCAACCCCCTGCTTAGGCAGGCAACCCTACACCACTTCAGACAAATGGTTATCCAACATCTTCTTAAAAACGTCCAGTGTTGGAGCATTTACAACTTCTGGAGGCAAGTTGCTCCACTGATTAATTGTTCTGACTGATCAGGAAATTTCTCCTTAGTTCTAGGTTGCTTCTCTCCTTGATTAGTTTCCATCCATTGCTTCTTGTCCTGCCTTCAGGTGCTTTAGAGAATAGCTTGACTCCCTCTTCTTTGTGGCAGCCCCTGAGATATTGGAAGACTGCTACATGTCACCCCTAGTCCTTCTGTTCATTAAACTAGACATACCCAGTTCCTGCAACTGTTCTTTATATGTTTTATCCTTCAGTCCCCTAATCATTTTTGTTGCTCTTCTCTGCACTCTTTCTAGAGTCTCAACATCTTTTTTTATATCATGGCGACCAAAACTGGATGCAGTATTCAAAGTGTGGCCTTACCAAGGCATTATATTTAAATAAATAAACCACATGTGTGTATGGAAACTGTTGAGACAGTTGAGTCTCAACTACTTTTCCTTCATTGACCAACCAGATGTTGGCTGAGAGATAATGAGAATTATAATCTATACATCTGGATGTCTAAATTAGAAAAACTTGCTTTATTTAGTTAAGATGATACGATTATGGTTAGTGGCACAGTCAGCGAGATGTTGAGACTGGATTTGGTATTTTTATCCATCTATCAAGTCCTTCCCAAGGACCTAAGATAGGGAGATGTTATTTAAAAAATAATAATATTAAAGGTATCGTCACAGGTTGAAGGCTGTTCCAAGTAAAGCTGTGTTTTGCAATTGACCGATGGAGATTTTGTCAATGTCTATGAGTTTCAAGTGGTGCTCCAGAAGTTAAGTCTCTCCCAAGGACCTATTGTGGTTTGTTGTACAGTCAGCCAAATGTTTAGACCAGGGGTCTCCAACCTTGGCAACTTTAAGACATGTGGACTTCACCTCCCAGAATTCCTCAGCCAGCTTTGCTGGCTGAGGGATTCTGGGAGTTGAAGTCCACAAGTCTTAAAGTTGCCAAGGTTGGAGACTCCTGGTTTAGACTGAATTTGGTATTTTTTAACCACCCATCCAATCCTTCCCAAGGGTGATGATGACTACAGGTATTGGCAGATTAGGTGGTGTTCAACGTAGTGGAACATTCAATGGAAGTTAGAATCAGCACCTTGGTCAGCGTTCCATGGAACCAGTGATTCTTCTAACAGTCCTCAATAGGGGTTTGGACATCTCAAAACCTGCGGAAATAATTGGATAAGGGATGGTGGGTCCTATCTGTTACTTTTTCTGAACAGTTGTTTGGTCAATGAATTAAGAGTCTTTCTCCAAGTTAGAAATCTATGTTCAAGTAAAGATTTCTTTCTTGGAGCAGGTTACTGGAGATGTTGCATCTACTATGGACGCTGCGCCCTCTGATAAAGGGGTTTCCCTTACCAGTTAATTTCTAAGAAATCACTGGGCCACTTCTTGAAGTAAAAGTATCTGGGACTGGGACCTAGGAAATGTGGAAAGAATTAGGTTCAACCCTCCCCAAAAATAGATTAGTTAGGGCAAAGATTGGTAGAACATTTGCTAAATCTCAACTAGTTGAATGAATTAAATTGGAGTCAATGAACTATCTTTTTTTCTCTCTCGTAAAGAGTTGTATTAAGTAGCTTTGACTGGAGCGGATTCCTTCCTCCCTCCCTCCCTCCCACCCATCCATCTCAGTATATAGTGTGGGAAATATTGTTTGTATCAGTCTTTCAATTACTTAAGAATATTCCTTGAAGAGTTCACAAGATCTTTCCAACGTCTCTTTAAACCATAGTCTGTTTTTGAAAGACTTTTTAGCTGATTAATAAGCAAGGGAAGACTTTAACTGGCAGCATTAGATATTAGTAATACTAATGTACACATGGAGTAACTAATGAAAATGATTTACTTAGCAATAACCTTCTAATAAGTCCAGTTTCTAACCCCACTGGATCCTAATTGTCTGCTGGTTTTCATGCATGCAAATATTTAATAATCTGCATTTATAAATTTAATTATAATATAAAAGTGTTGCTGTCCCTATTGCTTATTTCTTCATTTCTCACATGCCGAGGGATCACGTCTTATTCTAAAGATTATCAATCCACAGAGTGTAGTGAGATGTAGAAAGTAAAGTAATGCACCTTAGATCAGATCTTCAAAATAGTTTTAAGTGAGTTCTGGGTTTTCTGATGGAATTCTATTTCCCTCCTTTCAAATATGGACAATTAAACCTGGAAGAACAGCAAACTCTATACATTTTTAATCTTTTGGATTAAATTAACAGTTTTAGATCTAGGAGAAGAAACCATGTCTGATGACACCTATGTCATGAAGCTCAGGTTGAGGTGCTGCACAATTCTTCCTGTTGGACCATATAGTTCTGTCCCTGTTATTACCTGTCATATCCTTGTTTGAGACCATACAGAGAATACACTCAGCAATTGGTGATTTATCCTCCAAATTTTACTTCCTCCCCTGTTTTTTAGATTAAAAGGAGGCCAATGAATTTCCACATATTTGAGAACCCAATTAATATTTCTTTTATTTATGCAAACATAATACAAACACAATTTGGTGCCCTGTGGTTGCCGTGTGCTCTTTCTTCTTTCCTTCCCTTCTCTTTTTACTGGTGCGTCGGATAACTAAATGGACCAAAACACACAGCCTTCTGTGCAAAAAGTAGGAAAGTGTCTACTTTGTTAAATATTCCCTTTGACATTGGTAATGAGTCTTAGAAGGGGTAACACGCTGCCTCGCAAGCCAATGAAAGTTCCCATTTTGCACAAAAGGGAGGGGAAATTGGCAGTGGGATGCCACTTCCTCTGCCCCCCAGATAGTTCGGCTTCAACCGGTTCTCTGCCTATAAAGAAAAAAAAAAGTCTTGAAAAGGACCTCAGCTGATCGGAATATGAAAGTTCTCTGGGCATCTACCAGAGAACAAATTGGTGCCGAGCCCAGAAGTTCTGTTCTGGGTTTTCCTTTGACGAGGAGCTGTGTGGGTTTGCTGCGAACACCCATCTTAAATGAGCGGGGAAGAAAAGCCACTCGTCCTATTGAACTTTACCCCAAGCTTTTAAGTTTTTAAGAAGTAAGTGTAAGAAGGGAGAAATAGAGACGTAGGTAGGTAAGCTGGGAAGTTTTAAAGGACAGAAAAGGAGAGAAAGAACAGCCAGCGTTCCAAGTTAACATGTCAGATGGAAGAGACCAGCAGCAGAAGCAACCCAACGGCTATGGAGAGGAGGTGAAGGAGAGGACCCGCACTTCCTTGGTTATTCTACAGTCCGTTAACCGCAGTATTTTCACCTCTGCAGTCTCTCCCGCCGCCGAACGCATCCGTTTCATCTTGGGGGAAGACGATGACAGCCCTGCACCGCCACAGCTGTTCACAGAACTGGATGAACTTCTACCTGCGGATGGACAAGAGCTGGAATGGAAGGAAACAGCCAGGTGAGTAGCGTTCGATGGGTTGGCTGGGGTTGCTCTTCTGTCTTTGAGAAGAAGGTGTAAGTCCCACATGCAGAAGAATCTGGACCAACCCTACATGTTAATTTGGGGGGGAAGCCCAATATTTCCTAAAATAAGGGGTTCCACTGTATGGAGATCATTATGGCCCCAATGTTCGGGAAGGTGTTTCTGAACATCAAGAATTTATTCTAGCATTTTATTTTAAATACCTCTTTGGAAAGCTAAATGGGAATAAGTTGTATTCCAGAAACGGGTATATTAAAGTCATGTTTCATATTACCACCTAACTCTGGTGTTTTCAATCATTGAAATAGTTGAAAAGTATTGAAATAGTTTTAAAATGTCAACTTTAAATAAATGAGATGATACATAGGGGGGAGAGAGGGAGAGGGAGAGGGAGAGGGAGGGAGAGGGAAGCAACTTAGAACTAAGGAGAAATGAGATGATAAATAGGGGCTACATATACAGTATATATATGTAGAGAGAAGCAACTTAGAACTAAGAAATTTCCTGATAGTTAGAACAGTTAATCAGTGGAAAAACTTGCCTCCAGAAGTTGTGAATGCTCCAACACTGGAAGTTTTTAAGAAGAGATTGGACAGCCATTTGTCTGAAGTGGTGTAAGGTTTCCTGCCTAAGCAGGGGGTAGGACTAGAAGACCTCCAAGGTCCCTTCCAACTCTGTTATTCTATTCTATTCTATTCTATTCTATTCTATTCTATTTTTATTTATTTATTTATTTATTTATTTATTTATTTATTTATTTATTTATTTATTTATTTATTTATTTATTTATTATTTTGATTTTTATACCGCCCTTCTCCCGAAGGACTCAGGGCGGTGTACAGGCAAAAATAAAACAGGCAATACAATGTACAATTTAAAATGCAAATTAAAAAACTTATTTTATAATTAGCCTAAAAAGTTTAAAATATATAATAAACTAAAACCCCATTTAAAATTATTAATAAAAAATTTAAAATCGATAAAATTTAAGCCAGCCCACGAATGAAAAGATGTGTCTTCAGTTCATGACGGAAGGTCCAAGGTCAGGTATTTGGCGTAAACCCGGGGGAAGCTCATTCCAGAGTGTGGGAGCCCCCACAGAGAAGGACCTTCCCCTGGGGGCCGCCAGCCGACATTGCTTGGCGGACGGCACCCTGAGAAGGCCCTCTCTGTGGGAGCGTACGGGTCAGTGGGAGGCATGCGGTAACAGCAGGCGGTCCTGTAAGTACCCAGGCCCTAAGCCATGGAGCGCTTTAAAGGTCGTAACCAAAACCTTAAAGTGCACTCGGAAGGCCACAGGTAGCCAGTGCAGCCTGCGTAGGAGCGGTGTTACGTGGGAGCTACGCATAGCTCCCTCTATCACCCGCACAGCTGCATTCTGGACTAACTGAAGCCTCCTTCTATTCTATTCTATTCTATTCTATTCTATGCTATGCTATGCTATGCTATGCTATGCTATTCTGTTCTGTTTCTGTTTCTGAAGACCAACCGCTGGGAGACTTATGGGTTTCCTTCTGCAGGTGGTTGATGACCATTATGGCTATAGGAAGTCTTCGATTTCTGACCGTTCATTTAATGCCTGTTTGAAGTTACGATGGCACTGAAAAAGTGACGTACAACCAATCCTCACCCTTATGACCATTGCAGTGTCTCTGCAGTCATGCAACACACACACACACATATACATATGGTAGTTGCAGCATCCAATGATTATGGGACTGACTGTCTCAGCCAGCTTCTGACAAACAAAGTCAGCGGGAAAGCCAGATTTGCTTAACAACCATGTGTTTCACTTAACAACCACAGTGATTTGCTTAACTGCCATGACCAAAATGATTATAAAACCGGACGTGGCCCACTTAACAATGATCTTGCTTTGCAACAGAAATTCTGGCCTTAATTCTGGTCTTGAGTCGAGGGCTGTTTGAATTGCGCTAGGTGGGCAATGATGACTATGCAGCAGGACACTATTTATATTCTTAAGGATTAAATGGAATCCTCTTATTGTGATATACAGGTAGTCCTCCACTTACGACCACAATTGAGCCCAAAATTTTGTATCGCTAAGTGAAACATTGGCTAAGTGAATTTTGCCCCATTTTGCAAACAGTTATTAAGTGAATTGTTGCAGTTTTTAAGTTGGTAAAACGGTTGCTAAGTGGATCTGGTTTTCCCATTGACTTTGCCGGTCAGAATTTTGCAAAAGGTACACACACACACAATCCTGGGACACTGCAGCTGTCATAAATATGAGTCAGCTGGCCACTATCTGGATTTTGATTTAGTGACCATGGGGTGGCTGCAATGATCGTAAGTGTGACAAGCGGTCGTAAGTCGCTTTTTTTTTAAAGTGACGTAACTTTGAACAGTCACTAAGTGAACTGTTGTAAGCCAAGGACTACCTGTAATCGTATATTCTGTGAGTAGATCTTCAGACCTTCAACCTGGGGTCTAATTCAAATGAAGCACTTTGAGGCTGGTTTTTTTCATTCAGACAAACACGAAAACATTCCTTAGTTCCAACTAATTTATGGTTTCTTTGGAAGACATGCCTAGAGATAATGTTCCAGAATAATGACCCTGTGAAGCAATAGTTAATGAAGATGCCATTAATATAATCAGGTTAGTGATTCCATGGACCTTGCTTTGCTTACAGGAGACTTTTAACTATGACGTTATAATAACTTATCTTTCTGCCAAGTCTGAACTCTTTTTTTCATTTTTCACTTTGGGGAAAATTACTGGGTCAGGTAACCCAGGGGCTGATCGAAGCGCTGACTCAGGATTGTCCAGGATCCGTGACATCAATCCTTTTAAATATTAGCCTTTCAGTTTTTCTCTTGGTTTTTTTTTTTTAAAGTTCTCCTAACTCACCTTTTGCTTAAGGCATGTTTTTATTGAATTTCAGTCATGGCAGATTAACTTTCCCCCTGTGTGCGTTTTTAATATTTCTAATATTTCTGCTCCTTAAGGCAACTTATCCCACTAGACTTGAAATCCTGGGCTTGGAAAACTTGGAACTCCGTCGCCTTCGACAAGACCTAAGTTTAACTCATAGAATCATCTATTGTAATGTCCTTCCTGTTAAAGACTACTTCAGCTTTAATTGCAATAATACAAGAGCAACCAATAGATTTAAACTTAATGTCAACCGCTTTAATCTAGATTGCAGAAAATATGACTTCTGTAAGAGAATCATCAGTGCTTGGAATACTTTACCTGACTCTGTGGTCTCTTCCCATAATCCTAAAAGCTTTAACCAAAAACTTTCTACTATTGACCTCACAGTATGAATAGATTTCTTTTGTAGTAAATATCAAGATGTGTATTGATCTATAGGTAATCCTCGACTTAAAGCAGTTCGTTTAGTGACTGTTCTAAGTTATAACAGCACTAAAAAAATGACTTGTGCCCGTTTTTCACCCTTACAACAATTGCAACATCCCCCATGGTCATGTGATCAAAAGTCAGATGCTGACTTGTATTTATGACGGGTGCAGTGTCTTCAAGGTCATGGGATCACTTTTTGTGAACTTCTGACAGGCGCAACAGGTGCAAGAAAGGTCATGAAATGGGGGCAAAACTCGCTTAACAAATGTCTCAGAAATTTTGGGCTGAGTTATGGCCGTAAGTCGAGGACTACCTGTATGGACGCCATTCGCCATTCAGGGTGCGCAGATATTTCCGATCTACACTCATTTCAGAGTGTAGCAAATTGGCCAACTTTCTTAAGCAAGTAAATGTGGGAAATTCATGTATTTGTAGTTATTGCTGCACATTCAGGCATGCTGTGGGAAATCAATGAGGGATTTTTGTGTGCATTGAAATTAGGAAAACTATCCTTGGTAGGTCAATGTCAGGAGAGGCTTCCAAACAGTAAGAAGTTGACAGTGGAATCCTGGACCTCATTCCCTTGTGTGTTCAGGTAGAAGAAACGAGATAGCTTTTCCTCAAAAGAGGAAAAAAACAAACAAGCAAGGAAGTCCGGGTGCCTCCTGAAAAAGCACCTTTGGGACAACCATGACCTGGAAGATTGAGAATCTCTGCAGACTTTTAACTTGGATTGCTTTATTGAGCTGAGATTTCAACAGGTAGCATTCCTGGGTGCTGAAAGAACTTTGTATTGCTTTAAAATCCTAGTGTGGCTTTAGTAAGCTGCCAGTGTTGGTTACGGGGGTGGCAGGTAGGGTGAAATTTTGTTCACTTTTTTACTTTTTGAAAGAATATCTTTAACGTGAAGAACGGTTGCAGGAACTGGGTATGACTCGTCTAGTGAAAAGAAGGACTAGGGGAGACATGATAGCAGTCTTCCAATATCTCAGGGGCTGCCCCAAAGAAGAGGGAGTCAAGCTATTCTCCAAAGCACCTGAGGGCAGGACAAGAAGCAATGGGTGGAAACTAATCAAGGAGAGAAGCAACTTAGAACTAAGGAGAAATTTCCTGACAGTTAGAACAATCAATCAGTGGGACGACTTGACTCCAGAAGTTGTGAATGCTCCAACACTGGAGGCTCTTAAGAAGAGACTGGGCAGCTAGTCTGGAATGGTATAGGGATCTCCTCCTTGAGCTGGGGGTTGGACTAGAAGACCAAGGTCCCTTCCAACTCTGTTATTCTGACTTCTGACTTCATTTTCCAGGTTCATACATCCTTTGGTTTTTTTCCTTACTATCATTTATAATCTCTGCTTCATGACTGTGGATTACAACGCAATTTGTAGACCCACGCCAGTTTCGACTTATTCAGCAAACCATGGTTAAATTTGTCAATGGTTAGCTTGATATAGGAATGCAGTCTCTTAGCTCACATATTTCCCCAACTGTTGTTACAGATGCGATTTATCTCGTTCTATTATAGCGAGCAAAAACAGTTAGCCCTTAGCTGACGCGCTGGTATTTGTGGGTTTGTTCTTTTCGGAGAATGTTTGCTCAGCTTTTCCTGGTGCGCTGGTAACTAGATGACAACTGTAGCTTCAAAGAGCTGTTCCAACAACAAAGCCATAAAAGTTGTTAAGCTTTGTCACTTGAAGATTAAACCATTTAAAGAGCAAGGACAGTCAGGGAACTTCTTTTGTTCCGGCTCTTGGTACCACAGCTTGATGGATGAAGTTGTGTTGATTTGGAGAAAGGAATTGTGCAACCCCACAACTAACCTTTTGCTACTGTTTTGTAACTTAAAGAGAAGATAATCATGAAAAAAAGAGAGCCTGGAATTTTCTAATTCTGTGGTAGGTTTTTTTTGTTGTTGTTGAAAGGCTGGGTGGTCCTTGACTTACGACCACAATTGAGCTCAGAATTTCAGTTGTTGTGAGACATTTTGTTAAGTGAGACTTGCCCCATTATACGACTTTTTTTTTGGGGTGGGAGCACAATTGTGAAGTGAATCTTTG
This sequence comes from Ahaetulla prasina, assembly GCF_028640845.1. Classification (NCBI taxonomy): domain Eukaryota; kingdom Metazoa; phylum Chordata; class Lepidosauria; order Squamata; family Colubridae; genus Ahaetulla; species Ahaetulla prasina. The sequence continues at coordinate 9,253,876 of NC_080546.1, read as the reverse complement.
GAGTTGATAAATCAGCAACTCGGTTGGTAAGTGAATCTGGCTTTCCCCATTGACTTTGCTTGTCAGAAGGTTGCAAAATGGGGGTCACGTGACCTGGTCATAAGTCATAAGTATGAACCAGTTGCACTTGGACTGAGTCTGCAACTAAGTAGGAGTCTTAGATTCTTATGTCGCTTTGACTTCAAATGCTAATCCCAAAGGTGCTTTTTCAGGAGGCAACTGGACTTTCTTGTTCTTTCTTTGAAGGTGTTTTGCTTCTCATCCAAGAAGTTTCTTCAGCTCTGCCAGGATAGTGGAGAATGGAAGAGCTGAAGAAGCTTCTTGAGACGTGAAACGTCTTCAAAGAAAAAAAGAAGAAAGTCCTGTTGCCTCCTGAAAAAGCACCTTTGGGACAACCATGACCTGGATGACTGAGAATCTCTACAGACTTCAAATGCTAAGAAAAATATATTTGTTGCTTACTTTTTTGGCAAATGCTAAGGAAATTTATTTGCTTGCTTTTATCTTGCGTTTACTTTACTTTAAATTGGTTTTTCAATGGCTTTTAATCAATGGCATAGTAATAATCAATATACTTTTGATTATTACTATGTATGCTGCCCAGATTTACTATATGAGAGAGGCAGATATGCAAATATGATTAAATAAATAAACAGAAAGCGAAAGCATGAAAGTGGCCTTCAGTTTTGCTCTGGTAGGTTTGCTTTCGTTCTATCAACCTAGTCTCACCTTACCAGGTTTTCAGCATGCCGAGATCCACCCTTAGATAAAACTTCAGCCTCATTCATTCTTTTGCTCATTACAGGTGGATAAAATTTGAAGAGAAAGTTGAGCAAGGAGGAGAGAGATGGAGTAAACCCCACGTTGCCACGTTGTCTCTTCACAGTTTGTTTGAACTGAGGACATGTATAGAGAAAGGCTCTATTCTACTGGATCTGGAGGCCTCAACACTCCCTCAAGTCGTAGGTAAGTCTTAACAGAGATGGAACATTCAGCGTGTAGCATCTTGAATGCTTAGAAGAATTGTTGGTCTTCTAAAGATTCTTGAGAATCTAATCTGGGTTGATCACTGGGACCAGAGATTTAGTCTTCTGAACTTTCAGACTCATAATGGAGCCCATCCTCAGGGAACTTCTCTCTACCAGAATGTGTAGAGAATGAGTAAAGATACTCATTCTTGAGCATCTTCTAGGCTACCAAAGGTCTGTTTTAGTACTTGAAGGGGTGTCACAGGGAAGAGGGTGTTGATTCATTCTCCGTAACACCTGAAGGCAGGTCAAGAAGCAATGGGTAGATGTTCATTAGGGGAAGATCCAAGCTGGAAATAAGGAGGAATTTCCTAATGGATTGATTAATGATTGATTAATGAGAATGATTAATCAATAGAACAGCTTGCCTTCTGGAGTTGTGGGTGCTCCATCACTGGAGATTTTCAAGAAAAGATTGGCAATCATTTGTCCAGGATGGTATGAGGACTCCTGCCTTGGTTGGGGGTGGGGGTAGAGTAGAAGACTTCCAAGATCTCTTCCAGTTGAATAGAATAGAATAGAATAGAATTTTTTAACTGGCCAAGTGTGATTGGACACACAAGGAATTTGTCTTGGTGCATATGCTTTTGGAGTACATAAAAGAAAAGATACATTGGCCAAGAATCATAAGATACAACACTTAATGATAGTCATAGGGAAGCAGTCAATATAAATCTTCAGGATACCAGCAGTAAGGTCACAGTCATACAGTCATAAGTGGGAGGAGATGGGTGATAGGAACGATGAGAAGATTAATAGTATTGCAGACTTAGTAACTAGTTTGACAGTGTTGAGGGAATTATTTGTTTAGCAGAGTGATGGCGTTTAGGAAAAAACTGTTCTTGTGTCTAGTTGTTCTTGTGTGCGGTGCTCTTTAGCGTCTTTTTAAGGGTAGGAATTAAAAAAGTTTATGTCCAGGATGTGAGGATTCTGTAAATATTTTCACAGCCCTCATTTTGACTCTTGCGGTATACAGGTCCTCAGTGGAAGGCAGGTCGGTAGTAATTGTTTTTTCTGCAGTTCTAACTATCCTCTGAAGTCTTTGTCTGTCTTGTTGGGTTGTAGAACCAAACCAGACAGTTATAGAGGTGCAGATGACAGACTCAATAATTCCTCTGTAGAACTGGATCAGCAGCTCCTTGGGCAGTTTGAGCTTCCTGAGTTGGCGCAGAAAGAACATTCTTTGTTGTGCTTTTTCAATGACATTTTTGATGTTGGGTGTCCATTTTAGGTCTTGAGATATGATAGAACCTAGAAATTTAAAGGTTTCTACTGTTGATACTGTGTTGTCTAGTATTGTAAGAGGTGGAAGTATGGAAGGGTTTCTCCTAAAGTCTACCACCATTTCTATGGTTTTGAGTATGTTCAGTTCCAGATTATTCTGGTCGCACCACGAGGTTAGTCGTTCAACCTCCCGTCTGTATGCGGATTCATCATTGTCTCGAATGAGACTGATCACTGTTGTGTCATCTGCGAACTTCAGTAGTTTAACAGATGGATTGTTAGAGATGCAGTCATTGGTATACAGAGAGAAGAGAAGTGGGGAGAGCACACAGCCTTGGTGGGCTCCTGTGCTAATTGTACAGGTATCTGATGTGATTCTGCTTAGCTTTACCTGCTGCTTCCTGTCTGTTAGGAAGCTTATGATCCATTTACAAGTGTGTTCAGGTACTGCTAGCTGGTTTAGCTTAATTAGAAGAATGGAAGATGAACAAGTAAAAGAGACAATGATAGTATGGGCTAAAAATTATTGGCTATCAACTGCCCAGGATATACCACAATGTAACTATTTGTGATAGTGTAACACACATGTTGTCATTATGCTGAGGCATTGGTACCTTCTCTGGTTAAGAGTAGTGCGGTGAGCTCTTGCCTGACAATCAAGAGGCTGTGAGTTCGATCCTAGGTAGAGGCAGATATGAGAATATATATCCACTGAACAAAACTCCGCACGGGTGACAGGAAAGACATCCGGCCATTAAACATTCTGCTAGCTCCATTCAGTTGCCCAGACTCCACCCTTCAAGGGGATTATAGGATTATCAAATGATGATGATGATTGGTACCTTATCTGGTTCCTTCATAAAAGAAAAAACATAATTTCAGGTTAAAGAAATGAAGTAAGTCATTTAAAATTCAGTGGAGGATTAATTATTACCTTGCAGAACCAGGCCCTGAAGACTTGGTTCTGTCAACAGATTTGGAGACCCCAGACCCAGAGTGATATGGAGCCCATCAAATCCATGTTTGTTGGATTTTGGGGAGTTTGCTGGATTTTGTATTTTGTATTTTTTATTTCTGTAGGCCACCCAGAGTCACAGAGAGTGAGTTGTGTGGCCATATATATATGTCTTCTTAAATTTATCTCCGATTGCAACCACTATTATTATCTTTAGCCGTTCTCACCATTTCTGATTGGAAATGCAGGTACGTACAACCTCCACTGAGGCCAAAATTTCCATTGCTAAGCGAGACAGTTGTTCAGTGAGTTTTGCCCTGCTTTACGACCTTTCTCGCCACAGTCGTTAAGTGAATCACTACAGTTGTTAAGTTAGTGACAAGGTTGTTAAGGGAATCTGGCTTCTCCATTGACTTTGGTCATTGGAAGGACGCAAAAGGGGATCACTTTGTCTCGGGACACTGCAACCGTCATAAATATGAGTCAATTGCCAAACGTCCGAATTTTGATCCCCTGACCGCGTGAGGATAGTGCAATGGTTGTACATGTGAAAAACGGTCATAAGTCAGTTTTTTCAGTGTAACTTTGAATGGTCACTAAACAAACTGTTGTACAGTGAGGACTAGCTGTAAGGGTAGCTGGATGGGTGGGATGACACCTGAATAGCCCCACTGAGGAAATCTTCCCTATTTTTTTGCCTGTTGGAAGTTTATGAACTCAGCCACCAACTTCCAACCAGCTTTTCACCTTTTCTTTCCGGTTTAACATTTTTTTATTATAAAGTAAATCGTAAAATACAAAATACAAAAGTCAATAGAAAAACAGTGGGAAGGGGGAGAGGAAGAGAAGTGAGAAGAGATAGTGGGGGTGGGGGGAAACATTGACTTCCAACTCTCTCTGTTTCAGTAAAATAAGGCATTAACATCAAATCACAACTTTTTGATTTTTCATAATAATATGAACAAGCCATTTCTGTAAAGATCCACCAGTCTAATCAGTAAAACCCAAAGTTAAGAGTTTCATTCTTTCCCACAACAAGCACAAAGTTCAGAAGTGGTTTCCACGTGGAAACAAAATTACTTAGCGTTCTTTTCTTTCATCGAAGTGGTCAGTTTTGCCATTTCAGCCAATTCCATCCACTTTTCAACCTTTTCTCGCCTCTCCTCATCCGATTGATGGTCTCTCTTTTCGCCTCGCAGAGATGGTTGTGGAGAACCAGATCGACACTGGCCTGCTAAAGCAAGACATGAAGGACAAAGTCATCTACACGCTGCTCAGGAAACATCGGCACCAGACCAAAAAATCCAACCTCCGATCGTTGGCCGACATTGGAAAGACCGTCTCCAGTGCAAGTAGGATGTTAACCAACCCTGATAATGGTAATGCAAAGGCCGGTGGGCTGTGGCCTTCCCATAGAGTCGCTCTGAAAAGCTAACTCGGCTCTCAGCTCATGGAGACGCATCTACTCCATGAGTAGCTTAGCACAACGGCCCCCAACCTTTTGGGCACCGGGGGCTAGTTCCGTGGAGAGAGAGTTTTTTCCCACGGACCGAAAGTGGGGGGGTTCAAGTGCTGCCTACATTCCCACGGATGGGGTTTCGCTTGCTTGCACGACCTGGTTGCTGACATGCTGCGGCCCAGTTCCGGTCCACGGACTGGGTAGTTGAGGATCCCTCTCTTAGCAGATCCTACTGATGGATTTATCAGTGATGGATTCCGAAGGCTTGTAGTGCTGCGTTGCATGGCTCTAACACGTCTCCGCTGCAGCCTGGGAATTGTTGAGGATATGCTTTGGTTTTAATTAGCCTTGGGCCGTGTTGAAATGCAGCGCCATCCTACAGGGAAGAAGGACAAGAGCAGTGCTGTGGTCTGTCCCCTCCCACATTTTAGTGGTGCAGGTGTGGGTATATTGTTGCGTGGCCATACCTAAAATGTGGAGCTAATGTCTGTGGAGATATTCTCCGTCATCCAGGTCATGGTTGTCTCAAAGATGCTTTGTTTAAAAAAAGCTTCTCGGATGAGAAGCGAAACATCTTCAAAGAAAACCCAGAAAATCCAAGTTACATCTTGAAAAAGCATCTTTTGGGAAAACCGCGACCTGGATGATTGAGAATCTCCGTAGACGTTGATCTTTGCGTTGCATCCACGTTCTGTTCAGCTACGGCTTATGACCCTAATGGAAGATTCATGGTGCTATCCAGCTATCATGATACCACTTGAATCATCATTCTGCTTTTTCTTCTTCCTTATTTCTTTTTAATGTAGCAAGGTGGAAAAACCACAATGAAAACACAACGGAGTTAATGCGAAAAAAGCATTATCTCTTCTAAAATGGCATATTTAAGGCAGGGACACTTGCGTGATCAAACTATTATTTGAAAGTCTGTCTTTTTACCTCCAAGATTATCATTATTTGGGGAACTGGTTTTCAAAATCTAAATCAGAAAAAAAACAATGACAGAACAGATACTTGACCCATAAGGTGCAGAACATATTAGAAATACTTGAACGTTTACAATTTCCCAGGATCTGGAGATTAGATACAATTTGGAGATTAAATACAGCTATCCATTTTCCCTCTAAAAAGCTTTTTTTCAATAGGAAGGACGATGAAAGCCTCATAAACTTAATCCAGAAAGCAATGCTGTACCACCTTCATGAGACGGAAATTGCAATGAGAACAATAATAGCATTACATCACTTAAGTGAAAATGTCACCTTCTCTGAAGTGGTGCATGCCTCTAATTTGCTTCTTTTGTCAAATTTGGAATCGCACTTTTCAAAAGATTTTTTTTCCTACTCTTTAAGTGCTGCAGAACTAGTGAATATGAGTCAAGAGGAAAATAGACGAGAATTGAAAAGTGATAAGACTGTAGAAGAAGAAGAAGAAAAAAAATAACACCATGCTTTAAGAGCGAACAAAATAATTTCTTAAATATTGGATTATAGTTTCCTAAACGCCAGCTATTCTTAATGAAATAATGGAAGATAGGTAACAAGCTTAGTAGCAACGTTAGAGAGGAAAAACCCAGCGATCCTATCCTAAAACAAAGACTGCATCATTTATTTATCACAATTACTTATTTAAAGCTGGAGATTGTTAAAAATGTATCAGGAAGGTTGCAATTGTCATTAAATTGGATTGACTAGGAGGCAGGTCAGTGGGATTTCATTCTCGAAACCTTATTCTGCTTTATTGCAAATAGTTAAATAATGCATAAACTTGAAAACTAAAGCGAGAGAAAAAAAAAAAAAGAACAGAAGGACAGGATTGACAGGTTAAAAGGACCAAGCTAATGAGTCATTGTCATGTTATTTTAAGTCATTAAAAATGGAACACGTTTTTATTCATTGCCAACATAACACTCTGGAATCACGCGAATAACACATTTCCAAATGTTCAGGTACAAATTGTTCGCTTTTTTTTTTTGCACGCAGGCCATTTCTCAGCATGCATTCAAATCCAGCAACAACCTGCAAAATTTGAGCCAGATTTTATATTTTTGGCTATAGTATCTTCTGTGATAGGTTATAAAATAATGTGTGTGAAAGTTTTTGCATTTGGTTTCCATTTTTTTAGGTATTCTTACCAGGATAAAACCAACAGGTTGCGCTCATAAATTTTATCAAAAAACATCTTAGGTCATTGAGCTTGTCCTGATTTAGGAACATATTAGGTAGGAAAAATTTAGTCCAGAGACGAGATACAGCACCCAATTCACCCTGGCTGAATTAAACATGAAATCCTCCTCCTTCTTCTCCTTCTCCACATCCTCCTCCTCCTCACCATCTTGACTTTTTAAAACCTGAACATTTAAAAAAAACAACACAATTTATTACATCAACTCTAAAATGGCTGGATTTAAGCTTGCGATAGAATATGACCCAGATCTCAGATGTTTCGTGGTCAGGTGTTATAAATACAATACTAAAGATCAGATGGGAAGGCGACGGCTCAGTGGTTCAAGACTCCGAGCTTGTCATCTGGAAAGCTAACCAGCCCAGGTTCGAGACCTGGACACTGCAAGGTGGGCTGAGCTCCCATTACTTGCCTCAGCTCCTGTCTGCCTAGCAGTTCGAAAGCATGCAAATGCGAGTAGATAACTAGGTACCACTTCGGTGGGAATGTAACAAGTTCCGTGCGCATTTTATGGCCACCACTGGCTGTTGGTTGTCCCGGTCTGGCCCACAAGAATTGCTTTTATTTTGAAGGGGACTGCTATTTTATATGTGCACGACCTAGGCACGTTCAAGTACCTACTGGTTTGTCTCTCCACAACAAGTCCCAGTTTCTCATATGGCCTCTTGGGAAAATTAATTGCCCACCTCTGTTATAAATGGTATTCTCAAGGTTTTAGCATCCTGACAGTCAGAATTTAGTTAGCCACGAAGGCTGGGAGGTCAGAATGGAAGTCCCAAATATCCAGAAGTCAACAGGTTGGAAATGAATAGGATGTATTTATGGGTCTCCTTTTTTCTTAGGATTTTTAGGAATATATCGGCCCAGTGCTTAGTCCAATTTCAGGGACATTTGCTTCATCTTACAGGAATATGGTTATTGATAGCTACTCTTTATTTCTAAAATGCTATGGGAAATGAAATGTCAAAAGTAATTTTGCTGAGAGCCAGCCCCCAAAATACAGCTCATTGTTTCTCTCTGGAACTTAGGTATCAGCTTAACCGTTCAGTTCTGTAATTAACCCTGCGGTAAAAGTTTTCGTGGCCTAGGAAAAAGACTTTAACTTTTTAAGAGTGGCCTTTATTCTTGGAGACAGGACACCTGGATTTTGTGGCCTCAGCTCACTTGTAGTTTGAGAGAAGATACTCCAGTTCAGAGAGGAGGTGAATATATAGAGTAAATGATACCGTATCATGGAAACAGCCATGGGACTTTGCCTCGCAGGCTCCATGTAGGTTACCTAATTCCCATATTTCTGACAAAAAGGGTCATATGAATAAGGTCATTAAGTTAAAGAACAAAATCTTATGAACAGTTGCCAAATTCCAGCTTAGTTTCATGTATTCTTTTTCTGGAATGTGTATGGTTTTCTCTTCTCTTCTCTTCTCTTCTCTTCTCTTCTCTTCTCTTCTCTTCTCTTCTCTTCTCTTCTCTTCCCTTCCCTTCCCTTCCCTTCCCCCCTCCCCTCCCCTCTTCCCTCCCATCTCCTCTTCTCCCCTCCTCCTCCTCCTCTCCTCTCCTCCTCCTCCTCACCTCTCCTCTCTCCTCTTCTCCTCTCCTCTTCTCCTCTCCTCCCTCCCTTCCCTTTTCTCCTTCTCCTCTCTCCTCCTCTCCTCTCCTCCTCTCCTCTCCTCCCTCCCTCCTCTCTCTCCTCTTCTCTCCTCCTCTCCTCCCTCCCTCCCTCCTCTCCTCTCTCCTCTCCCCATCCCTCTCCCCTCCCCTTTTCTCCTCCTCCTCTCCTCCCCTCTTCTCTCCCTCCCCCCTCCCCCTCCCGTCCCCTCTTCTCCCCCTCCTCCTCTCCTCTCCTCCCCTCCCCTCCTCTTTCCTCTCCCCTCCTCTCATGTGCCAATGAAGATATTCACAAAGAAGAGTAAGTCTCAAAACTACACATGACCAGTTGCCCGAAATGTACACAGTGCATTTGCTAGCTATTCACTTCAAAGGCGTTGGCAAATGAATGGATTCCTCGTGAATGGACAGCTGCATGTTGTTCCCTGCGACCTCTTTACGCAAGGAAACTTTCACGTCTTGATTCTGTTTCTTTACTTAGCTTTACTTCGGCCACACACACACCAAACTGCAACTCTCTAGATAACATTGGAGGTTCTGGAATTTGCAGTGCCAACAATCTGGAAGCTCCCACATTGGGGCAGGTGGCCTTTCTTGCTCTCCTTCCTAATCCTGTTGTCTCCTTCTCGTCTTGCTGCCGCTCTTGACTGCTGCTCTGCCTTCTGCTTGCAACGCTAAAGCTCGCTACCCACTTGAGAGCTCTGTGCCCTGCCTTGCAACCTGTACCCTGGATGATGAAATCGGAATGCAACGCAGCCCCAGCGTGGGATGGCTAAGTAAGTGGACGGTGGGAAGCTGTAGACCCGGGTGGTGGCTGGTCCAGGGATCCGGGGAAGACAATTCCCAAACCCATCCTTTCCTGGAAGAATCACCCAGTTCTTCCTACCAGGAACGCTGGGGGTTTAAAACTCACACTGCATAGGCAGAGATTAGTATCAAATTTATAAGAGCGCCATGGTGGCGCAGTGGTTAGAATGCAGTATTGCGGGCTAACTCATTGCTCACTGCCAGGAGTTCGATCCTGACCGGCTCAAGGTTGACTCAGCCTTCCATTCTTCCGAGGTGGGTGTCGTGTCCCACTCCCACTCCGACGAACGAGTCAAGGAAGTCCGTAACAAACTTGGCAATGACGCCTCTGCAGCTTGCCACGTTCCTTCGAGGTTTATTAGGGTAGGCAGGAGTCCAAGTTGTGACTTCAGCGATAGGGTCCGATATTAGCAAACTAGATAAGACTTTGCTTGACTCAAGGTTGGAATGCCAAGAGCAGGTCCTTTACATAGGCTGTTGGGTGTGGCTCCATGACTCAGCATTTATCCAGGCCTGACCCATCCTTCCTTCTGCTGGCGTCGCCTCTCAGATCTCCGGAAGCGAGGGTCCTCCCACTTTGAATTGTTTTCAGCTGGATCTGCTGTCAGCATCTGGGAAAGGGAGGGGTAGGGAGTAGACCCGGTTAATTCCACCACCTGGCTGAGCCAAAGGAACACACGCTGTATGAGTGAGGTTTATCGGGCTTGTCCTTTCACTCCTTGAATCCTCTCCGGGCATGGGGCCAGGGCCGGGGGCTGGAGTCATGACAGGCCGTTCATCTTCATTATCAGACTCAGAGTCTGATAAAAGGCCTGGTTGGAGACGGGAGGGGCCCGGCTGAGGAGAGGAGGGAGGACCAGTCACAACACTAGGTAAAATGAGGACCCAGATTGTTGGGGGCAATATACTGATTTTGCAAACCGTTTAGAGAGGGGCTGTAGTGTACTATGAAGCAGTATATAAGTCTAAGTGCTATTGTTAAGGGAAATGCTCAATGTACAGTAGTGTGCACGAGCCTTCCTCATCTAGGGTTCCCCAGATATGGACTGCAACCCCCATCATGCAATTCCTGTTGGCCGCATTCTCTTAGGTTGGTGACGGTGCAGATGCCCAATGAGTGTTGTGGCCTGTTGGCTGGTGGCCCCTCCAGCAGCTGAATCAGAGGAGGAGGAGGAGGAGGAGGTGTGGGAGTCAGGGTCAGCATCAAGGCAACCTGAGAGCTCCGAGGGGGAAGAGGGAATGGAGCTGGCAGAGAGAAAGAGAGAGAGACGGGGAGTAGAGCCTGGGCTGTCCATCAGCCCTCAGATGGAGACTCAACAGCCCCCAGGTCTGGAGGTGGCTGATGAAGAAGAGGAGAAACAGCTGGGTCCAGTGCCTGTTGGGTGGATGTGGAGAAGGCAGAGGAGAGGAGAGGAGAGCAGTGGAAACCTATGGGCTGATCCTTGGGACGGAAGAGCCAGCGCTGCTAGCGAAGCCCCACCCCAGCTCTGGGGTTAAAAGGCAGGAGGGGCCGAGATAAATAGATGTGGCAGACAACTATTCATCTCCCTGCCGGACAGACTTATTAGCCTGCGTTGAGAGAGAAACTTTTTGCTGGGGCTGCCGGCGCTCCTAATAAAGGAATCATTGATTTAACTGTTTTTGTCGTGTTTGGGGAGCTGGGTCAGAACACTGGGAAGTTACTTCTCTAAGAGCATCGGAAGTTGTTCTCTAGCCCCATTCTGTGCAGGTTGGTGCAAAATTGGGACAGAAAACTTGTTTATTTCCCCCCCGCCAACCTCTCAATGGTACAGAGAGTTGAACTCGGCAGCCTTGCTTGGATATCATTTACTTTTCTGGTGATGGTTGGTGGTTTATCACGTTTGAGACATGCGATAGTTCTATTTATCTGTCCTTGGAAGGAAGGGAGAGTTACGTAGGATGCTATGCAATGTTTAGTTAAACTTCCCCAGCCACGTGTGGAATTGGGTTGGGTTGGAATTTTCCAAGTCCACAAGTCAACCAGGAGGTTTTCGCGCTGCGTAACCGGCTTCACTTGCTCGCACAGGCGGTCCTCCCACTTACGACCACAATTTCTGTGGCTGAGCGAAACATCCGTCAAGTGAATTCTGTCCCGCTTTACGACCTTTCTTGCCACCGTTGTTAAGTGAATCACTGCAGTCGTTGAGTTAGTCTCATGGTTGTTAAGTGAATCTGGCTTCCCCATTGACTTGGCTTGTCAGAAGGTCGCAAAAGACGATCACATTTCCTTGAGACACTGCAGCGGCCATAAGTATGAGTCACTTGCCAAGCGTCCGAATTTTAATCACGTGACCATGAGGATGCTGCAGTGGTTGTAAGTGTAAGTGTGAAAAACAGTCATAAGTCACTTTTGTCAGTGCTGTTGTAACTTTGAACAGTCACTAAATGAACTGTTGTAAGTCTGGGGCTACCTGTACAGTTCACAAATGCTTAATTTATTTATTTATTATTTATTTTATTAGATTTCTAGACCGCCCTTCTCCCGAAGGACTCAGGGCGGTGTACAGCCAAGATAAAAATAAACAATATACAATTAAAAATAGATTTAAAAAACTTATTATACGGTTAGGCCGATAAATGAAAATATATAATCTAAAAAACCCCAATTTAAAACTAAAAAAATTAAATTTAAAATCTCCCCAATTTAAGAAAGCCCCGCGCGAACAAACAAATATGTTTTCAGTTCGCGGCGAAAGGTCCGAAGGTCAGATATTTGGCATAAACCAGGGGGAAGTTCATTCCAAAGAGTGGGGGCCCCCACAGAGAAGGATCTTCCCCTGGGGGCCGCCAGCCGACATTGTTTGGCGGACGGCACCCTGAGAAGGCCCTCTCTGTGAGAGCGTACGGGTCGGTGGGAGGCATAAGGTAACAGCAGGCGGTCCCGTAAGTACCCAGACCCTAAGCCATGGAGCGCTTTAAAGGTGGTAACCAGAACCTTGAAATGCACCCGAAAGGCAACAGGTAGCCAGTGCAGTCTGCGCAGGAGAGGTGTTACATGGGAGCTACGTGGAGCTCCCTCTATCACCCGCACAGCTGTATTCTGGACCAACTGAAGCCTCCGGGTGCATCTCAAGGTTAATGTGATTCAAAGATAGATATGAACTAAGAATGGGCGTATCTGAGCTTCGCTAGGTCAGTGTTTCTCAACCTTGGCAATTTTGGGATGTGTGGACTCCCAACTCCCAGAATTCCCTAGCCAGCCTGTCCTGTGATGTCACATTACCAAAGAAACCTATAGGCATGGGGGAATTCTGGGAGCTGAAGTCCAGAAGTCTTAAAGCTGCCAAGTTTAGAGATTCCTCCTCATTACCAGAGCAACGGGAAGAAAATACATCTTTACATCCAAGACAAGTAGAAAGCATGTGTGAGTGACTCAGACAGATAATTTTTGCAAGTATAAAAAGGGGAAGACGTGTAGCACGGACAGTTATATTTGCAAGTATAAGTTACCCTCAATAAAAATAGTTTTAGCCCATCTGTGGAGTTAAATCCTGATCTGATCTGCTACTAATAACTTTGCTTTGATTAATGAATTCTATGGACTTTTAACTGTTAACCTCCTTGCTGGAGAAAATAATGCAATTATAGGTATGTACATAAATACGTATGTCTGTATGTATATGTATACACACACACACAAACCATATACAGGCAATATATGCACTTTTTCTAAAGATGTTGAGACTCTAGAAAAAGTGCAGAGATGATTAGGGGATTGGAGGCTAATACATATGATGAACGGTTGCAGGAACTGAGCATGGCTAGTCTAGTGAAGAGAAGGATCAGGGGAGACATGATAGCAGTGTTCCAATATCTGAGGGGCTGTCACAAAGAAGAGGAAGGGGTCAAGTTATTTTCCAAGGCACCTGAAGGCCAGATAAGGAATAATGGATGGAAACTGAACAAGGGGAGATTCAACCTGGAAATAAGGAGACATTTTCTGACAGTGAGAACAATCAACCAATGGAACAGAAGTTGCATTCGGAAGTTGTGGGAGCTTCATCACTTGAGACTTTCAAGAAGAGATTGGACTAACATTTGTCAGAAATGGTGGAGGATCTCCTGCTTGGGTGTGGGGGTTGGACTAGATGACCTATAAGGTCCCTTCCAACTCTTGTTAATCTATTAATCTTGCATGGAATGCCATCAAACATTACAAATCTAGGACTACTGATAGAAAGTAAATTTCTCTTTGTCTAGAATCATGGCAGCTATTGTTGGAATCTACATTATTCCACTCCTATCTGCTTTAAATACATGTATGTGCTCCTCTCCTGCTGGACAGGTTTACTCTTGCTTATTATACCTCTTCAGTATTGCACTATATTTTTACTGAGTCTTTCTGCCTTTTTTAAGAGTCATTCTGTTCTCCTTCATCCTTGTTATGTGTTTAGCTATTTTGAAAGCTAATAATAAGACCACATAGGTTCCTTGTATCGGTTAAGGGGAATTTTATTCTCAGGAGGCAAAAGTCCTGCAAATCTTATATATCCAAAATTTGGAAGGGCTCAGAGGAAGTACAGAGTTGATATTGATATTGTTGATATCATGTTGAACCGTGATATTGTTCAGTTATTCTTTACATGCGGTATAAAACTTGGTTTCAGCTATAAAAGAGCAAGTCCCCCTGTGAAGTCCAGTTAATATTGAAATATTAATAAAAAACCTATGCAGAAGACAATAGAATAGAGAATAGAATAGAGAATAGAATAGAATAGAATTTTTTATTGGCCACACAAGGAATTTGTCTTGGTGCATATGCTCTCAGTGTACATAAAAGAAAAGATACGTTCATCAAGGTACAACATTTACAAAACAATTGATGGTCAATATATCAATATAAATCATAAGGATTGCCAGCAACAAAGTTATAGTCATACAATCATAAGTGTTTCCACTTATTGGTGATGGGAACTATGAGAACTATGAGAAGATTAATAGTAGTGCAGATTTAGTAAATAGTTAGACAGTGTTGAGGGAATTATTTGTTTAGCAGAGTGATGGCCTTCGGGAAAAAACTGTTCTTGTGTCTAGTTGTTCTGTTGTGCAGTGCTCTATAGCGTCATTTTGAGGGTAGGAGTTGAAACAGTTTATGTCCTGGATGTGAGGGATCTGTAAATATTTTCACAGCCCTCTTCTTGATTCGTGCCGTATACAGGCCCTCAATGGAAGGCAGGTTGGTAGCAATTATTTTTTCTGCAGTTCTAATTATCCTCTGGAGTCTGTGTCTTTTTTGTTGGGTTGCAGAATCGAACCAGACAGTTATAGAGGTGCAAATGACAGACTCAATAATTCCTCTGTAGAACTGAATCAGCAGCTCCTTGGGCAGTTTGAGCTTAATAGAATAGAGTAGAGTCGAGTCGAGTCGAGTCGAGTCGAGTCGAGTCGAGTCGAGTAGAGTAGAGTAGAGTAGAGTAGAGTAGAGGAGTAGAGTAGAGTAGAGTAGAGTAGAATAGAATAGAGAGTAGAGTAGAGTAGAGTAGAGTAGAGTAGAGTAGAGTAGAGTAGAGTAGAATAGAATAGAGAGTAGAGTAGAGTAGAGGAGTAGAGTAGAGTAGAGTAGAGTACAGTAGAATAGAGAGTAGAGTAGAGTAGAGTAGAGTAGAATAGAATAGAGAGTAGAGTAGAGTAGAGTAGAGTAGAGTAGAGTAGAGTAGAATAGAATAGAGAGTAGAGTAGAGTAGAATAGAGTAGAGTAGAGTAGAGTAGAGGAGTAGAGTAGAGTAGAGTAGAGTAGAGTAGAGTAGAGTAGAGTAGAGTAGAGTAGAGTAGAATAGAATAGAATAGAATAGAGCAAGTGTGATTGGACACAGAAGGAATTTGTCTCCCGTGCATAAGCTCTCAGTGTACGTATTAGAGTTAGATAAAGTTGAATGAAATTCCAGTGGATGTAGACAGCTTGCGGTACTTAAGGATTCCAGACCAATCCCTCTTTGAGGTGTCTTTGGGGCTGTCTGAGCTTGGTTGTTTTCTTGTAGACATTTCATTATCCAAGCTAGATTGATGCACTGATGATGTTACCTAGTTTGGGTAATGAAACATCTGCAGGAAAACAACCAAGCTCAGAGAACATCAAAGGCCCTTCATTTCAACCCCGAATTACAAATATTCTCTTTTATGGATTCTTTGTTTTAACTCCACCCCCAGTTCCTGCCATTCCTTCTCCACTTGGGATGGTTTTCCCTGACCCAACTATGATGAATAGAGCTCCTCAAAAAACAAACTGGCCATACATATAAGAAACTTCAAATGTCCATTTTATCCCACGCCTTGATTTTACACAATATCCGTGGGATGTTTTTAGGAAGTCTATGATTTAGAACGGAAGGGGGTAGCCCTCTTGCAACAAAGCTCTTTTATAGCCATCATACTGTAAGGAAGTGATATTGTTGATCCAGGTCCGCTTACTTGGCAGGGGGAGATGTTTTTAAGCAAAAACAGGAGCATCTCAAATGATAAACAACAAAGTTGCAGTCTTTAATGTATGCCAAGAATCTTGATTGTTTTTGCACAATTTTAGTAACTGGTGTATGAGACAGGCATTCTCTTGTATCTTCCATTTGATTAGAAATTATGTTAAGGTTAAAGCTATATAGGTGTCGTTGTCTTACATTAATTTGGAATACTGCATCCAGTTTTGGTTGCCATGATGTAAAAAAAGATGTTCAGACTCTAGAAAGAGTGCAGAGAAGATCAACAAAGATGATGAGGGGACTGGAGGCTAAAACATAGGAAGAATAGTTGCTGGAATTGGGTATGTCTAGTCTTATGAAAAGAAGGGATAGGGGTGACATGATAGCTGTGTTCCAATATCTCACAAAGAAGAGGGAGTCAAGCTATTTTCCAAAGTATCTGAGGGTAGAACAAGAAGCAATGGGTGGAAACTAATCAAGGAGAGAAGCTACTTAGAACTGGCAGTGAGAACAATTAATCAGTGGAACAACTTGCCTCCAGAAGTTGTAAGTGCTCCAACACTGGAAGTTTTTAAGAAGAGATTGGACAACCGTTTGTCTAAAGTGGTGAAGGGTTTCCTGCCTAAGCAGGGGGTTGGACTAGAAGATCTCCAAGGAACCTTCCAACTCTGTTATTCTATTCTAATTTGTTAGCAAGTGCCAATACTTGGCCCAACTTCTCTGGAGTCGAAGCTAAGCTAAGCTAAGACTTTTGCTGGAAAATCACATGCAAATTCCAGAGCTGGGGATTTAAAAAAATAAATAAATCCTGGAATCTGGAGAGAAGTCATAGTCATTTCCATGTAGTCACCAGGAGTCAAGCTTGACTCAAGTTCTTCTTTAATTCTAGGTTTCCAGACAAGTTTTGTGTAATTATCAGGTTATCTCAGGGGTCTGTAAACTTGGCTCTTTTAAGACTTGTGGACTTCAACTCCCAGAGTTCCTTAGCCAGCTTTGAGTTGAAGTCCACAAGTTGTAAAAGAGCCAAGTTTGCAGACCCCTGGGTTATCTTAATCGGGTATTGCTATAGCCTTGAGTCTCTCTGTCTTCAACATATTACAACGGTTGTGTTAAATTGGTTTGGAACTTCTACTTTCAGGTAGTCCAGCCTTGACACCCAGAAACCTGACGTCCTCTAGTTTGAACGACATCTCTGACAAACCTGACAAGGAGCAGGTAAGCTTCAATTTTCTGGCCATCAGTATCCTCTTCTTAACCAGGTGCCGAGAGTGTCTGTGATCCAGAAGAATGAGAATGTGAGGACATGAATGGAAAAAAAGAGACCCGAACTGTTGCTTGTTGTCATCTGAAGAAGCCATTACAGTACTTGATTTGCTTGGTTTGGGCTTAAGATGTGTTATAGCTTATTTATAGCGCCCTGGTGGTGCAGTGGTTAGAATGCAGTATTGCTGTTCTGACCCGGGCTTCCCCAACAGCACGAAGCCGAGTCCTTGTCCCGATAAACTCCTTTTATTTAATTTACAGTGAATTCCTCTCCAGCAAAGTCTTTCCTCTCCCACAGTCTTTCAAGATAGTTCACAATTACCAACTTTTATTAGGCTTCGCAGCAAGAATGCAGGAAAGAACTAATTGTCTCCTGCAAACTCCACTCCCCTTCTCTCCCCTTTTATTCCCTCTGGGAGGGGCCATTCATCGTCCACCTGTGGCCTTACTCCTGAGTCGACTCTTGTTCTTTAGCTGTTCCCGTCATCTGGCAACTCTATGTATGCGCAAACTGGGAACAGGCTCCAGCTGTTCGTCTGCCTCACTGATGTCCGACTCAGAAGGCAGCTGATAACTGGCATATGGCCCTGGCCCTCTCTCTGCCTCCAACACAGAGACTCCAGGACTGGCCCATGTTCCTCCCCAACCTCCTCACTGTCCGACTCTGCTGCCAGATCCGCTGGCTGCTGGCAGGCCACAACAATTGCAGGCTAATTCTACCGATTGCCATCAGTTCGATCCTGACTGGCTCAAGCTCAAACTTGACTCAAACTTCCATCCTTCCAAGGTCGGTAAAATGATGACCTAGATTGTTGGAGGCAATTTGCTGTTTTTGTAAACCGCTTAGAGAGGGCTGTAAAGCACTGTGAAGCGGTATATAAGCCTAAGTGCTATTGCTTTTGCTATTATTTCTAGAGATACTTTTCAGGGATGAATTTTTCTTGGCTTGAATGTCCTGAAACTCCTATCCTTTCATTGGGTTGACATGTCACCTCCTTTCCCTGTGAATTCTCGCTCTGACTTCTTTTACCTCCAACTGTTACTGTCAGATCGATCCAACTCTCTTTCTCTAAACATCAGTCAATACCGGTCTATTGCAACCTTGCTTTAAGTAGCTTTTAGGTATTTCACATCTAGCTCTGTTGAATATCTCTTTTAGCTGTAGCTGTTTATTCAGTTGATTTTTTTAGTATTTATGCATTGTGTTTAGATGCACTTTTAATTATTTTTTATTAAAGAGCCCTGGTGGTGCAGTGGTTAGAGTGCAGTACTGCAGGATATTCCTGCTGACTGCCGGCTGCCAGCAGTTCGGCAGTTCGATCCTGACCGGCTCAAGGTAAACTCAGCCTTCCATCCTTCCGAGGTGGGTAAAATGAGGACCCAGATTGTTGGGGGCAATATGCTGACTCTAAACTGCATAGAGAGGGCGTAAAGCACTATTAAGTGGTATATAAGTCTAAGAGCTAATGCTTTTGCTATTAATTTGCTTTGATTGGAGAAGTACATTTCTATTTATTATTGATCTGAATCATTAACCAGTCCCTCTGTCTCTTCTGTTTATTCTAATTTCAGCCAAATTCTGCTAAGAACTTTGTAATGCAATTTAATTTAATTTAATTTAATTCACTTTTGACTCAGATTTCAACTTTGGATAGAGGTAGTTGTCTTTTGGATCCTTTGAAACGAATAAGCATTAATTTTAAAAGAATTCTTAATTTGGTTCTTAATTTAACAACCACGTTACTAACTTAACAACTGCACTGATTCACTTAACAGTTGTGGGCAAAAAGGTCGTAAAATGGGGCAAAATTCGGTTCACTGTGTCACTTAGCAACAGAAAGTTCTTAGCAGAATTTGGCTGAATTTTGATCCCATGATTATGGGGATGCTGCAAAGGTCGTAACTATGAAAAACGGTCATAAATCACATTTTTCAATGCTGTTGTAACTTTGAACGGTCACTAAATGAACTGTTGTAAGTCGAGGGCTACCTGTTATTGCAAGCTTCAGCTCTTCTAAGAATCTGAACTACTAATGGTCCAAACAAATTGACGGTAGATAAGAATTCAAAGTGAGCTGGAAATTAGCTCTCTTGTGGGCACGAAGGGACTCAAGACTGATGACGCGTTTCACCCCTCCCACAGGCCCAGCCTGGTCTTCTCCTACAATATCACTCGGTAGCACTGAACCTTTTCTGTCTGGTTTTCTTCATCCAATCTGAGATCTCACTTAAAGACTGCTTCACTCAGTGACTGAGATTTCAGTCCCAGTTGTGTCTGTAAGTCAAGGACTTTCCTGTAACTGCAGTCAGAATTTCTCCTTGGCTGGGGTTCAATGTCTTGCTTGTTATACTTAGAAACTGAAGATTGATTATGAAATAGTGATTTATCAGGGGATAAAGAACGAATGAAGCACAAAGCACTAAATCCCACACACTGTGCTGTTAAATAGAACAACAGGAAAGGAGTCAATTCTTTAAATAAGATGTACAGGGAAAACAGGAGCCAACAAAAAAGTCAGGCGCAAAATATCAGGTCTACATGTGAAGGTCCAGTTAAACTGATTTATTGCTAGTGAACAGGGGTGAAATGCTCCTGTTCGGACCGGATCGCCCGATCTGGTAGCGATGGCGGCGGGTGGTTCGGAGAACTGGTAGCAAAAATCCCTCCCCCCCCTTTGCCCAGCTGAGCTGCGCGATCATCAGTTGTTGTTTTTTTTACTTTTAAAAGCATTTTTTCTTCGGCTGAAAAAATGCTTTTAAAAGTAAAAAAAAAATCCTCTGATCCCAGCTGGGATCCCAGCGGAGTTGCCTGATCGTCAGAGGCTTTTTTTAATTTTAAAGGCAAAAAAATAAATAAATGCCTATGCACAGGAATATTTTCAATTAACAGATAACACCTGCTTGGAATTAGATCAGGCTCCATGGAATTCAAGGGAGGCTGGAATTAGTTTGCTAGTGGCTACTTAAGGATTGTAGACTGATCCCTCTTTTAATCCCACCTCCACTGCCTAGCACTCCTCCTTCCACAAAACACTTCCCGAAATATGAAGACAACCCCGATATTAAAAATGTACCCATTTATCAGCACTCCTGGGAAACGTCTTTGTAGTATCTTAATGTTTAGCTTTGATCATCAAGCTTCAGACGTTGATTTTCAGAGAGGCACAATCAAGAAAGGAAGAATGTGTGATTATTCGGAAATTTGGTTTCCAAATAATTATTTGGAAACTGAAGTCAGGGTTGCAACTCGTGAGATAAAGGCAAGTGACATTAACATGGTGGATACAAATAGATTATAGGTAGAGTCTGCCATAAAATTGTAGAGTCAGGGCTTTATTCTTTATGATCTGAAGGTGGACTTCAGATCATAGAATAAAGAAGAGAAGGGGAAGAATGGGAAGAGGAGGAGGAGAAGAAGGAGAAAAAGAAGGAGAAGGAGGTTGTTTGTGGAAACCCAACCAGAAGCAAAGTTTTGGTGTGCTGATGGAATACCAAACATGCTCCTGAAAGCATAGAATTCAAAACATGTAAGGAATTAACTCATCTTGACCACTACTGGAAAACAATGGAAGTTACCCATGATTAAGGATCTCTTTCTAAGCATGGTGGCCAAACATTCCTACCTACTAGGCAGCTGTGAAGTCGAGTCCTTCCAGAAAATCCAGTGCCCTTACCTAAAATATCATTCCTGTTTGAAGTGGCAAATTCAGCCTTTATCTAGGTCAACGTTAAAGAAATTTAAATGGGCATTATTTCTGTATATTTTTTTTGGTAATCTTTTTCTAACAAAGACCTTGGCACTCTTCCTGGTAAGCACAGCTATATATGCATAAGTTACCCAAGCTCAACTATTATACAGTCTTCCCTATTCTTTGTTAACTCATCATTATCTTGCTAGCTTCCCATCTTCTCATCTTCAGGGAAAATAGATCTGCTGTTCTCACTTGCATTTACACTTGCTCAAATTTGAAGTGAGTTTCCCGATTTAGTCCTACCACAAATAGAGTTGAGTTGCTGACACAGTAGGTGAGGTGAAAGGAAAGGTTGCCGCAAGATGAAGAGATTTATATTTTGACTATTACTTCGCAAGATAACTTTGTATAGGTGAATGGATGGATGGAAGTGAAGGCATAATTATAAGTAGCGGTATAATTTATGGCCAAGATAAATTGACAGCCAGTTTGGTGCAATGAATAAGATGCTGGCTTAGAAACCAGGAGACTGTGAGTTCTAGTTCCGCCTTAGGCATGAAAGCCGGCTGGGTGACTTTGGGCCAATCACCAGGAGACTGTGAGTTCTAGTCCCACCTTAGACATGAAAGCCGGCTGGGTGACTTTGCGCCAATCACCAGGAGACTGTGAGTTCTAGTCCCACCTTAGGCATGGAAGCCGGCTGGGTGACTTTGGGCCAATCACCAGGAGACTGTGAGTTCTAGTCCCATTTTAGGCATGAAAGCCAGCTGGGTGACTTTGGGCCAATCACCGGGAGACTGTGAGTTCTAGTCCCATTTTAGGCATGAAAGCCAGCTGGGTGACTTTGGGCCAATCACCAGGAGACTGTGAGTTCTAGTCCCATTTTAGGCATGAAAGCCAGCTGGGTGACTTTGGGCCAATCACCAGGAGACTGTGAGTTCTAGTCCCGCCTTAGGCATGGAAGCTGCCTGGGTGACTTTGGGCCAATCACCAGGAGACTGTGAGTTCTAGTCCCGCCTTAGGCATGAAAGCCAGCTGGGTGACTTTGGGCCAATCACCGGGAGACAGTGAGTTCTAGTCCTGCCTTAGGCATGAAAGCCAGCTGGGTGACTTTGGGCCAATCACCGGGAGACAGTGAGTTCTAGTCCTGCCTTAGGCATGAAAGCCAGCTGGGTGACTTTGGGCCAATCACCGGGAGACAGTGAGTTCTAGTCCTGTCTTAGGCATGAAAGCCAGCTGGGTGACTTTGGGCCAATCACCGGGAGACTGTGAGTTCTAGTCCCACCTTAGGCATGATAGATAGATATTATTTTTTATTTTATTTATTTTGTCATGTACGTATTAGATAATATAAGCATGAATTGAATACATAAAACGATACAATTAAAGGGAACATTAGGACAGTAGATAGACATACATATAGACATAGATAGACATAGATAGATAGAAAGAAAGAAAGAAAGAAAGAAAGAAAGAAAGAAAGAAAGAAAGAAAGAAAGATAGATAGATAGATAGATAGATAGATAGATAGATAGATAGATAGATAGATAATGTAGTCTTTCCACAAGAGTTTTGTTTTTTATTTCCCGTCCTGCAGGTTGCAAATCCCACAAAAATTCCTTGAAACTCATGAAGGCGGTGACCTCAGTTCAGAAGAGAGCTTGTGTGTAAAGCGTGTGTTTTGTGACTTGCAGGATTTCCCCCCCCCCCAAACGGGGATTGTTAGGTGTCCTCTGTGTTTGTTTGGAAACAGCATCAGGCTCTAATATCTTCCAGCAGAATAGATGCACAAATTATCCTTCTTAATGCAGTCTCTTATTTTTGAGGATTAGGTGAACTCTTTACACAGGAAGTTGGACCCTCGTCCTCCTCTGGAAATGTTGCCAATCTCCAAGCGCTCCGTTCTTTGGGCTTTGTTTCCGTGTCCTTGACAAACCTCCTTCTCCCCCCTCCCCTTTGCCCTCCCCCCCCCAGTGAATCTCAGCTTCCCCCAACGGCTTATATTTTAAATCTACGAAGTTGCAGAAATGAATGAGACCGGGCTGTCGATGGAGGGGGAAGAAAAAGGAGAGAGGGGTGGAAATACTTTTTTGTTCAGTTTCAAACACAGATGAAAAATTGTATCCGAGTTGACCGTCTCCCAACAAAATTCATGAGAATCGGGTTTCTGTTGTTTTTTTTTGCGTCGCGGGTTGGGGAGCACCTGCTTAGGATGCAGAGTAGGTTGAGATGCCCTTGGCCAGCTGAATCGTAGACAGAAGTCTCTGTGTTTGTGGTGCTTTCCTGACTCCCGCGTTGCCATATCAACAGGAAAGACCGTTTCCCCCCCCCCTCTCTCCCTTTCCTCATTTTGTCCACGCTAATTCTAAAGTTTTATAAAGAGGTTGTCTTGGTCGAAGAATGCCTCTCAGCTTCGCCTAATAAAAATGTAGACAGCATTTCCTGCTGTGGGAAGCTTATTCCTCCGATGAGTTGTGTAAGACTTCACTTACTCAGCCTCGCCTTTCTTTCGTTCATCGGCCCTGGCGATTGTCTAACCTTTCATTCGCTGGCAATGAGCGTTAGTGCCCTTGTTTGCTCCCGTGTCCTGGGTTAACCCCCAGCGATGAAGCAAGGAGGGCACACCTTTTGCAAAACGATGACCTTCTCACACACTGTCGTGTCCCACTCCTCCGCTGACGGCCGGGTCAGGGAAATCCGAATCAGGTGTGCCTCTGCAGCTCTGCCAAAGTCCTAGCAAAGTCCTCAGGGCAGGCAGGAGACCAGAAAGTGACTTCAGCAAGATATGTTTAGACTGCCTGACTCAGAGACTGCCAGAAAGCAGATCCTTTATATAGGCCATGGGATGTGGCTCCATGACTCAGCACTTATCCAGGCCTGCCCCTCCCTTCCTTCTGATGCCGCCGCCTATCAATCCTTCTGAAGCGAGGGTCACTCCAATCGGCAGCTGTTGGTAATAGACCTTCCTCAGGCTCACATGCTGTGGAGGAGGGGGAGGGGTCTAGTTGCTCCGTTTGCCTGGGCATGGAGCCAGAGCAGGGGGCTGGAGATACTTGCTCTTCTTCAGCCTGTCTGGGCATGGAGCCAGGGCTGGGGCCGGGAGATGCCCCCTCCTCAGCCTGTCTGGGCATGGAGCCAGGGCTGGGGCCGGGAGGCATGCTAGGACATTCTTCAGCGTTCGGAAGCAGATAAGCAGACCCCGGCTGTGGTGGTGAGATCGGACGAGACACAACACACACCTGTCTGAAAGGAAGTCGGTAGGCAGTAGGGTGTGGCTAGTCCTCAACGTACGACCGTAGTTGAGCTACCTTGTTGAGCGAGAAATTTGTTAAGGGAGCTTCGCCCCACTTTACGGCTTCCCCGTTGTCTTTGCTTGTCGGAAGGTCGCAAAAGGGGATCGCGTGACCCTCCCCCTCCCTCCCGGGACACTGCAACCGTCATAAATATGAGCCAATTGTCAAGCATCTGAATGTAAATCACGTGACCGGGAGGAGGATGCTATGGTGTGAAAAATAGTCGTCGAACCATCACTAAGGGAACCGTTGTAAATGGAATACCATCTGTAATCCGTTTGCAAAGTGAAGTTTCAGAATCCTTGTTTCCTCCTAAAGGCGTCAGCATTTTGATTCCTGCTGGACATGACAAGTCAGAGAAGAATAATATTAGTTGCGATACTATTTTGAAGGCATATAATATGGCATGAATTCATTTTTTGGGAGGGAAGGGCATGATATGAGAAATTAGGGGAAACAACAGTATCCTCAAATATCTGTCTCTGACTCAGAGTTAGAAAGGACCTTGAAGGTCTTCTAGTCCAACCCCCTGCTCAAACAGGAAACCCTACACCATTTCAGACAAACGGTTGTCCAATATTTTCTTAAACACTTCCAGTAATGGAGCACCCAAAACTTCTGGAGGAAAGCCATTCCTCTGGTTGATTGTTCTAACTGTGAGGAACTTTCTCCTTAGTTCTAAGTTGCTTCTCTCCTTGATCAGTTTCCACCCATTGCTTCTTGTCCTGCCCTCAGGTGCTTTGGAGAATAGCTTGACTCCCACTTCTTTGGGGCAGCCCCTGAGATATTGGAGGACTGCTATCATGTCTCCCCGAGTCCTTCTTTTCACTAGACGAGACATACCCAGTTCCTGCAACCGTTCTTTGTATGTTTTAACCTCCAGCCCCCTAATCATCTTTCCTTACAATGAAATTATAATGAAAGATTATGACTATTTCATTATAACATTATAATAGGCATTTCCCTCCATGAGTATTGGCCGGTTGGGGACAGGATGAATAATTACAGCTCTATTCTCTCTCGTCTGTACTTATTTTTTCAATAAAATAAGTGGAACTTCTTGTTTGTCTCTATCCTCTGCTCTGTAAGCCTCTGCATCCATCCAATTTACCAGGTCAGGTCAGATAATTTATTATGCAGTTTCCATCAATAATATATCAGGGAACGGCAGAGTTATATTTCACTTGTCTCTTCCAGATGGCCCTCATGATTGACAATTGGTGTGATTGTTGCCTGCAGTTCGTGTGGGAAATACACAAGCAGACCTGAGAGACTGTGTTCCTTCTCTCGTCTGCCTCTCTGGCATATGCAGGAAAGACTTCTGTGCTGCTTCAGCTATTTTTGACAGCAATTTCTCCATCATTCATTGCTTTGTATTGAATTCTCTTCTGTAGAGATGCTGGCTGATGTATTGATGTAGGCAGAGAACCCCCCACCCCCACCCGCGGCCCGTTTTGGGCCTAGGAGCCCGAGTGCTGCCTCTCACACCCTTGGCCACGCCCACCATGGCCACGCCCACCATGGCCATGCCCACCATGGCCACACCCACCATGGCCATGCCACACCCACCATGGCCACACCCACCATGGCCACACCCATGCCCACCCAGCCGGTCATGAGGGCAGAGAACCAGTTGTTAAATCATTTGAATCCCGCCACTGAAGTTGCTTTCTGGTTATTATTATTATTATTATTATTATTATTATTATTATTATTATTATTAATTATTATTATTATTTATTAAATTTGTATACCGCCCTTCTCCCGAAGGACTCAGGGCGGTTCACAGCCAGTAAAAACACAATACATACAATACAAATTAAAAACTATATAAAAAACTGATTCAATAACGGCCTAAAAATTTAAATACAATTTAAAACCCTGTTTAAAACCCTGATTAAAACCCTGAAAATAAAACTATGTTCAAGCTAGTCCTGCACGTCGAAACAACAGCGTCTTCAGCTCGCAGCAGAAGGTCCGGAGGTCAGGGAGTTGACGAAGCCCCGGAGGCAGCTCATTCCAGAGGGTGGGAGCCCCCACAGAGAAGGCCCTCCCCCTGGAAGTCGCCAGCTGACATTGTTTGGCTGACGGTATCCGGAGGAGGCCTTCTCTGTGAGAGCGCACTGGTCGGTGTGAGGCTACTGGTGGCAGTAGGCGGTCCCGTAGATACCCCGGTCCTAAGCCATGGAGTGCTTTGAAGGTGATAACAAGCACTTTGAATTGGACCTGGAAGATCACTGGGAGCCAGTGCAGACTGCGCAGGAGAGGTGTCACACAGGAGCCACGAGGTGCTCCCTCTATCACCCACGCAGCCGCATTCTGGACCAGTTGAAGCCTCCGGGTCCCCTTCAAGGGGAGCCCCATGTAGAGAGCATTGCAGTAGTCCAGGCGGGATGTAACAAGGGCATGGGTTTGATGCTAAGGAGGTTCTACAGGAGGATTAGTCCTTTGAAACTTCTGTTTTTCTCTTTTTTTCCATTCAGCTGAAGAACAAATTCATGAAGAAGTTACCTAGGGATGCTGAGGCCTCCAATGTGCTGGTTGGAGAAGTCGACTTTTTAGAAAACCCTTTTATTGCCTTTGTGCGGTTGCAGCAAGCAGTCATGCTTGGGGCTCTGACAGAAGTCCCCGTACCTACTCGGTAAACAAGTGTTTTCTATCTGATGCTGTGTATTTATTTATTTTTTAAAATTACATTTAAAGTTTAAAAATGAACCTGCAATCCAGTGATTGCTTTAATAAGCCCTGTTACAAAAAGATGTTATTTTCCAATGGAGAGTTTCTGGAAAACTTTTCTTTTCTGTGCTGTTGAAACTTTGAACAGTGGCTTAGAAGTTTTCCAGAAACTCTTTTTTTTTTAATTTGCATTTATATCCTGCCCTTCTCCGAAGACTCAGGGCGGCTTACACTATGTCAAGCAATAGTCTTCATCCATTTGTATATTATATACAAAGTCAACTTATTGCCCCCAACAATCTGGGTCCTCATTTTACCTACCTTATAAAGGATGGAAGGCTGAGTCAACCCTGGGCCTGGTGGGGCTTGAACCTGCAGTAATTGCTGCTGTTAATAACAGACTGTCTTAGCAGTCTGAGCCACTCAAGGACCCTTGAGAGCCACTCTTCATGGATGAGTCAGCCAGCATGTGGCAGTCTGTTCTGAGAAGATTAATGTTTATTTTAATGCAGCTGTCTGTAGAAATGTTAATTCCCCTCATGTTGAGTTTGCTGTTTGCTCTCATTTAAAACAACAACAACAAACCCATGGCATTTACCTTTGGTGCAATATAGCCATTTGCCCTCTTCAGAAACCTCTTTATTTATTTATATGGCAGTTCTAATTAGCCGATTAAAAATGAATAATTTATGCTGTTGGCTTCTGCAAGGTATCGCAGTGAAAGCGTTTTATTTCTCCCAGAATTGCACACATAAGTAAATGGCATGTAGTTGCATAGTGGTTATTCGCCCATGTCACTGAAATTTGTCGTTCCAACAAAATGAGGAAGAAGGTAAGGGAATTTGTTTCTTGAGAAGGAAGTCATTAATTTTAATCTAAAGAACCCTCCTGTGCAAAGCTTATGGCCATGAGTGAATCACATGGCTGTGATATCCCTACCTGGAGAGATTGAATAAATGTTTATGTGACAGCTGCACATCAGCTGGAATGTCTAATTGGAGGCGAAAACCTATGAAGAAAAGTTGTAAGAATCAGGTATGTCTAGTTTAATGAAAAGAAGGACTAAGGGTGACATGATAGCAGTCTTCCAATATCTCAGGGGTTGCCCCAAAGAAGAGGGAGCCAAGCTATTCTCCAAAGCATCTGAATGCAGGACAAGAAGCAATGGGTGGAAACTAATCAAGGAAAGAGCCAACCTAGAACTAAGAACTAAGGAGAAATTCCCTGACCAGGAGAACAATTTAATCAGTGGAACGACTTGCCTTCAGAAGTTCTCCATCACTAAAGGTTTTTAAGAAGAGACTGGACAGCCATTTTTCTGGAAAGGTATAGGCTCTCTTCCTTGAATAGGGGGTTGGACTAGATTACTAGAAGGTCTCCAAGGTCCCTTCCAACTCTTGTTATTCTGTCTTTGGATGGTCATATGAGCTAATTTGTAGATATTCCTCACGGCTGCAAAGAAACTGTAAAACTATTGCTTCTCTTTGAAATTATTTCCCGTCACCAAACTATCAGCCTTCACAGGTAGATCAGTCAGGAAACAAAGCCAGATGAAATAATTCTGTTCATTGCAGGATTATATTAACAGAATTCTTGCAAGTCCGAAAGTACAAGTCTTACTATGTCTTCTTTACAGTCTGATAATTTCAGGGCAGTCCCTCCTAAACCGCTATTCTCCATCCATTATGCAGCTGGAGGCTAGGCCGCCTCTGATCTAGCCATTTCCTCTTTTTCATATTTTTTTTCTTTTGTATTTGTTTATGTAAACATTCTTAATAAAAAAAAAAGTATGTGGATTTGCACATGATAATAACACTGGTTTTCTTCCTGGGGTTCAGGTTCCTGTTCATTTTGCTGGGCCCAAAAGGCAAAGCAAAATCCTACCACGAAATCGGTCGAGCCATTGCCACGTTGATGTCGGATGAGGTAATTTTTCCTTTGCACTGATAGGCTTGTAATCTCCCCAAGACCACAATGGGCCAATCTTTTAATGCTTTCCTTCAGAAATTGTAGGTGCGCCGTCGCTGGAGAGTTTTCAAGAAGAGGCTAGCCCAGGGGTCTGCAAACTTGGCTCTTTTAAGATCTGTGGACTTCAACTCCCAGAGTTCCTCAGCCAGCTTTGCTGGGAGTTGAAGTCCACAAGTCTTAAAAGAGCCAAGTTTGCAGACCCCTGGGCTAGATCAGTGATGGGGAACCTATGACACGCGTGCCAACGGTGGCAAGCAGAGCGCTCTCTGTGGGCATGGGAGCCGTCGCCCCAGCTCGGCTCTGTTGCGCATGTGTGCGCACCTCCTGCTGGGCAGCTGGACTTTGGGTCTCTGCTGTGCATGTGCAGGGGGCAGCACATATGCAAGGGGCGCGTGCATGTGGATGGGGCACATGTGTAGGGGTGGGGTGCATACACGGGGCCCTATATGTGCATTTCATTTTGAACTCTTGCGTGTGCATTTGCGTGCACGCGTACTTAAGGCACTTGGTCCAGAAAAGGTTAGCCATCACTGGACTAGACAGTCACTTATCTGAAATAGTATAGGTTCTCCTGTTTCAGCAGGGGGTGGACTAGAAGACCTCCAAGGTCCCTTCCAGCTCTATTCTGTTTTCTTCTATTTTCTTCTTATTCTTATTCTGTTTTATTTCTCTTCCATTCCTATTCCTATTCCTATTCCTATTCCTATTCCTATTCCTATTCATTCCACTCTACTCTACTCTACTTTTGGGAAGTGTGAAGGGTTCCTTCCCATGGATTTTTAGAGTTTATAGTCTTTATACTGCAATCACTCAGTTCTTTAGGTCTTGGCTTGGCCTTGGCTTTATTTGAAGTGTGGGCAGTGAAGGAGGGTTGGGAAAACGATCATACAAACAAAAGTGGAATATTCACACCTGCCAAGCCATTGACTCACTCCCAACTCAGTGAAGTTGCAACATCAGCTTTTGCTCACGGGAATTTTACCAAAGATCTCTTCCTTGTAGTTTGATCACTTTGCGGAGGGGGAAAAAAACTGCAGGCAAATTTCTTTTCCTTGACGCCGTCTCAGTGGCGTCTCCTTCTCTGGAGCCACGACAAGTCTGCCTTCCCACAAACACTTACAAAACATTCATCTGTTCATAGGAAATCTGGTGATGTAGTTGAAGGGAGTTCCTTGGGACCGAAACCAAGGAGATTTGGTGGATTGGATAAGGCCTTAGATAGTAGGAGGCACCTATTTGCAGATCCCTCGCATCCTGGACATAAACTGTTTCAACTCCTACCCTCAAAACGACGCTATAGAGCACTGCACACCAGAACAGCTAGACACAAGAACAGTTTTTTCCCGAAGGCCATCACTCTGCTAAACAAATAATTCACTCAACACTGTCAGACTATTTACCGAATCTGCACTACTATTAATCGTTTCATAGTTCCCATCACCAATCTCTTTCCACTTAAGACTGTATGACTATAACTTGTTGCTGGCAATCCTTATGATTTACATTGATATATTGATCATCATTTGTGTTGTAAGTGTTGTACCTTGATGAACGTATCTTTTCTTTTATGTACACTGAGAGCTTATGCACCAAGACAAATTCCTTGTGTGTCCAATCACACTTGGCCAATAAAAATTCTATTCTATTCTATTCTATTCTATTCTATTCTATTCTATTCTATTCTATTCTATTCTATTCTATTCTATTCTATTCTATTGAGTTCAAACACTCACATGATAGGAGTGTTTGATAGGAAATCTCCATTTCTCTAAACTTGGAAGACTACTGGTCAGAGTAGGTACTGAAGGCTTGAAGGGACCTTGGTGCTCTCTGAGCTTGGTTGTTTTCGTGTAGACCAGGGGTGAAATGCTACCGGTTCGCACTGGTTCGGGTGAACTGGTAGCGGCAGCAGCACGAAGCTCCGCCCACCTGCCTGGACGTCAACCTGTTTTTTACCCTCTGTGCATGCGCAGAAGGCTTTGCTCATGCGCAGAGGGTCCAAAATCGCCACGTGACATGTGTGCCAAATACTTCTAAACTGGTAGGGAAGATAAGTAGATTTTACCCCTGTTGCAAATGTTTCATTACCCAAACTAAGTAACATCATCAATAAGTAATGGGGTTTGCTCTCGATTTATATTCTAGTGTCTTGCCCTGTCAGGAATATAAATTGAAAACAAACCCCACTCCTTACTAACACTGATGATGTTACCTAGTTGGGCCATGAAACATCTGCAAGAAAACAACCAAGCTAAGACAGTTCCAGGGACCTCTCAGTTTAACCTTGAGTTACAAATAATTCTTTTATCGACAGGGAAGGCTTTATCTGGGCAAATAGATGGGTGTTACATAAATAAGGTGTATCTAGTTGCCTATATCTCTGCAAAAATATCTAGATGGCTTTTTCCTTCTGCATCTGACCTCTTCTTCGTTCTCCCCTTTATAGGTATTTCACGACATAGCCTACAAAGCCAAAGACAGGCAGGACCTGATCGCTGGGATTGATGAATTTCTGGACGAGGTAATTGTGCTTCCTCCTGGGGAGTGGGATCCTGCCATAAGGATAGAGCCCCCCAAGTCTCTTCCATCTTCTGACAAAAGGTAAGTGAGTTCTATCCTGTGTGACAGCTGGATAGCTGGATGGATGGATGGGTGGATGGATGGATGGGTGGGTTGGTGGGTGGGTGGGTGGATGGATGGATGGATGGGTGGGTGGGTGGATAGCTGGATGGGTGGATGGATAGGTGGGTGGGTGGGTGGGTGGATGGATGGATGGGTGGGTGGATAGCTGGATGGGTGGATGGATGGATGGATGGATGGATGGTGGGTGGTGGATGGGTGGATGGATGGATGGATGGATGGATGGGTGGATGGATGGGTGGGTGGGTGGGTGGATGGATGGATGGATTGATGGATAGCTGGATGGATGGGTGGGTGGATGGATGGATGGATAGCTGGATAGATGATGGATGGATGGATGGATGGATGGATGGATGGATGGATAGCTGGATGGATGGATAGATATATCATGGAAGATAGATAGATAGATAGATAGATAGATAGATAGATAGATAGATAGATAGATAGATAGATAGATCTTGTTCATTAATAAACTGGTGGTTGGATAAATATTAGACATAATATGTGTTACATGAACTGGTTGGATGAAGAAGATGATGATACTATCTTCTCCAGGATATCTATTTCAGATTCCTTAACAATCTTGGTATTGAGGATGGAAGGTGGCATTGACCTTTAAAAGGTGGTAAATGCAATGGGTCTAAAAAAAAATCAGGTCCTATGCCCAGATCTTTCCTTCTTGGGAAAAGTGAAGGAAGAAAAATAATAGATAAAGCATTGAGGAAAAGCAAGTGACTGACTCAAAATAATGACAACATTCTTAAGAGCATAATAGTTTATTCCTGAACTCTCACAAAGTTACTTCTCCATAGGATCAGCAATGCCATATGGAAGGTGTGGATTTTAGAGTTGCTGTGTTTTTTAAATACCCCCATCACCCCAAAGTCACAAAACAACTACCATCACATATAAAATCTATGAATTATTTCAGCTTCCAGTCATCCGCAAAATGAAAAAAAAATGCTTTATGGCAATGCCGTTGTCATCACAGCTTTTGTGGCATAGATTTTGCTTATGTTTGCTAAAAGTTTGGATATAAAAAAAATTCACATTCTAATTATTGTTTAAGTTAAATTAAAAGGTTAGGAAAACCATCCTTTTCCAGAGGTGGACTTTTTGCTCGTAGTATACTTTCTTTTATTAAAAGTATTTCTGCACCATGTAATGCAGCAAGCAATTTACAAAGTTCCAGCTCTTTATTTAAAATAAAATCTGTGAACAAAACGTTAAGGAAAAGGCAACTATCAGGGGCCCTTGGTGCTCTCTGAGCTTGGTTGTTTTCTTGTAGACATTTCATGACCTAGCTAAGTAACATCATCAGTGCAGAAAAAAAAAGATAAAGTTTTTTTAAAAAAATATAATTTTTATTATTTCAGAATAGAATAGAATAGAATAGAATAGAATAGAATAGAATAGAATAGAATAGAATAGAATAGAATAGAATAGAATAGAATAGAATTTTTTATTGGCCAAGTGTAATTGGACACACAAGGAATTTGTCTTGGTGCATACGCTCTCAGTGTACATAAAAGAAAAGATACCTTCATCAAGGTACAACATTTACAACACAATTGATGGTCAATATATCAATATAAATAATAAGGATTGCCAGCAACAAAGTTACAGTCATACAGTCATAAGTGGAAAGAGATTGGTGATGGGAACGATGAGAAGATTAATAGTAGTGCAGATTCAGTAAATAGTCTGACAGTGTTGAGGAAATTATTTGTTTAGCAGAGGGATGGCATTTGGGAAAAAACTATTCTTGTGTCTAGTTGTTCTGGTGTGCAGTGCTCTATAGTGTCGTTTCGAGGGTAGGAGTTGAAACAGTTGATGTCCAGGATGTGAGGGATCTGTAAATATTTTTGTAATATTTTGTCTGTAAATAGTTGACTTTGTATATAATATACAAATGGATGAAGACTATTGCTTGACATAGTGTAAGCCGCCCTGAGTCTTCGGAGAAGGGCGGGATATAAATGCAAAAAAAAAATAAAAAAATTCACAGCCCACTTTTTGACTCGTGCAATATACAGGTCCTCAATGGAAGGCAGGTTGGTAGCCATTGTTTTTTCTGCAGTTCTAATGATCCTCTGAAGTCTGTGTCTTTCTTGTTGGGTTGCAAAACCAAACCATTCCTTGAGCAATGGAGATGTCATTAAAAGGCAAATGTTAGGAAAATTAAAAGCCGGGGAGGGCTAAACCTAATTATTTTTTATCATTTTTAAAAATAATATGACTAAAATGCATCAGTGTTGGAATCTGGTGTTTTGCACACAGGACAGGTTAATTCATATTACTTATGAAGACCAAACATAATTTCTGAAGATTACAGAAGGCTAAGTACGCATGCCAGGTTATTTGTGTTTGTGTGACGTTTGCATTGAATGTGCACCTTCAGTTCTGTTCTCATTCTGTCTGTCCAGGAAAAATCTGTATGCAGGCGGTGAGAACGTCCAGATGAATGGAGATACCCCTCATGAGGGAGGAAATGGAGGAGGAGGTCACGGGGACTGTGAGGAATTGCAGCGAACTGGCAAGTAAGGGACAAAATCTTCATATCTTCGCTAGGTAGTCCTATACAGGTAGTCCTTGACTTATAATCAATTGTTTAACCACCATTTGAAGTTACTGTTGTGGTCTGCCAGCAGCCTCTGGAGCTGGCAGCAGTGTCATACAGTGAGGAGGCTGGGGAGGACAGTGGGCCAGTCCTGGAGTAAGGGGAAGGCCCGGACAAGGGTTCTGTGTCAGAGACAGAGATGGGGCTAGGGCCATCTGTGAGTGATGCGTGGACTCCGGAGCCTCCAGAGGCGGACAGTAGAGAGGCAGAGGAACAGGAGGAGCCTGTTCCTAGTGCATGCATGTGAAGAGCTGCCAGAAGGCAAAAGCAGCTGAAGCAAAAAGGACGACTCAGGAGTAAGGCCAGGAGATGATTGGCCACTCCCATAAAAGAGTGCTGCTTAAAAGAGCAGCAACGAATTGTTGGGTTCTTCGTAGATTTCCATGCTTCTTGTCAGCGTCTCATGAACTTTGTGGGGTTTTTGCCAAGAAAAGCCTTTGGCAGGTTGCCAAAGACATCAAAGGTTGGTGATAAGGCCGACGGACTGGTTATTACGAATTTTGTTTTGGACTAAGATGAGAATGAATTAATTCTCAGCTGTTTTAATAAAATAAGTGTGTCGAGGACTGAATTGTGTTCAGTAATCACTACTTGGGCCTTGGTCACAACAGTTACAACAGACCTCCCTAGAACTATTTACAATCTGTTTTGGGAGTTACAACAACTGCACAAATACATTCCCTGTCATATGATTGTTGTCAACTCGCAAAGCATTCCTGGCCTGCTCTTGAGTTGCCATAGGCAAAGGGGATGGGAAACGGAGGAAGCAGCACGGCAGCCAAAGACAGGAGCACATTCCAGACATATCTTTCTCAAGGCTGTCTCCCAGGGTTACCCACAGAGGCCAGAGGGGACAACCCGTAAAATTTGCTCCGTTGGTGAATGTGATTGATGACACACCTTGGGGCGAGTGGGGAAACAGGATCATGATTGGGGCTGTAAATTACGTGGGGTCAGAGCTGGCTTCATTTGGGGACCATGAAGCTCCTAATAAATAACTGGATTTATTTTGAAGCTTGGCTCGAAGCTCATGATTTAATTAGGGCATCCTTTGGAACCCTGACAATTGCATTTTGGGCGTTTGGAAACTGGCTTACTTTCACGTCCATTTGCAGCGTGATCATGTGATTTTTGTGACATCTTATGCTGGTTCTCAGCGTTTACGTCTAGTTTCCAGCACACACACACACAAAAACTCCCATTGGGGAAAACAGATTCATTTAATAGAGCATGGTGTTTACTTGACAATTGCTGCCTTTGCTTAACAAATGTTGCCAAAATGCTACAAAAAAAACCCCAAGCCTGATGACATGATGCCTTGATTTACGACCGCAATACCTTATGATTGTAATTCTAGGCTCGGCTGCAATTATAAATCAAGGACTACCTGTAAATTATCTTTTTTTTAAAAAATTAAAGTTCTCCTTCAGATAGTTTTAACTCACATCCTTCTTTGGGGAAGCCCTCGAATTACATTTTAGGATGCTGTTTTCAAGCTCTCCTTCGCCACCTGGGCTAATGTCATTGTGACACTTCTTCTTCTTCTTCTTAGATTTTTTGGGGGTTTAATCAAAGACATCAAGAGGAAGGCCCCTTTCTTTGCCAGCGACTTCTACGATGCCTTCAACATCCAAGCCCTCTCTGCTATTCTCTTCATTTACCTGGCGACGGTAACCAACGCCATTACTTTTGGAGGCCTGCTGGGAGATGCGACAGAAAACATGCAGGTGGGTCATTTTCTGAAGAAGCCAATCGCAGCGGGATGGAATTGGGCAACGCACCTTTGCCTGAAGTCTCACTCCCAGACCGCAAGGGGCTGCGGTGGCTCATGTGGTTAGGACGCTGTGTCACAAGACCGTTGAAGGGTTGACTGCTCGGCAGTTTGAAACCCGAGGGTCCAAGCCACATGACAGAAAGAACTTCCATCAGTTTGTCTCGGCTCCTGCCAACCAAGCAGTTCGAAAACATGCAAATGCGATGTTCTGACCCAGCTCCCCAAACATGACAAACCCTCTGAAATCAACTCAAAGATTCCTTTATTAGGAACGCCGGCAGCCCCAGCAAAACATTTCTCTCTCAACGCAGGCTAACAAGTCCGGCCAGCCAGAAGATGAATAGTAGTCTTCCACATCTATTCATCTCTACCCCTTGCCTTTTATCCCCAGGGCTAGGGTGGGGCTTCGCTAGCAGCGGTGGCTCTTCCTTCCCAAGGACCGGCCCATAGATTTCCACTGCTCTCCTCTCCTCTGCCTTCTGCGCATCCGTGAGTCAGGCACTGGATCCAGCTGTTCCTCCTCTTCTTCATCAGCCACCTCCAGACCTGGGGGCTGTTGACTCTCCATCTGAGGGCTGACAGATGGCCCAGGCTCCGCCTCTGTCTCTTTCTCTCTGCCAGCTCCATTCCCTCTTCCCCCTCGGAGCTCTCAGGTTGCCTTGATGCTGACCTTGACTCCCACGCCTCCTCCGCCTCCTCTGATTTGGTGCTGGAGGGGCTGGCAATTGACGGGCCACAACATGCGAATAGACCAATAGGTACCACCATGGCGTGGAAATAATAACAGGGACATGAAAGGAGCCCCCTCAGGTGTCTCATAGGCAATGATGATGTCACTGGTTAATTCTTTCAACCCGGAAGTGCTTGATAGATGCTTCTGACATGAATGAGATAGTTGTTGTTTGCCACCCAAAGCAAAGCAGCTGATAGGATTGCAGGAAAGAGCTTTGTTGTAGGTAACAGTGGGACGCCCTGGAACCAATGATTTTGCATCTTGGTTACGAAGGGAATTGCAAATAGGTGTGGTGAACAGTTTGAGGTTCTCCTGGACCTGTGACTCCTACCTGACGAACAAGTGACTACTTGGCAAGCCGTTGCACTGCTCCATTTCCGTCTTACGTGTGTAGTTTCCATGGTTGTGCCAATGTCTGCTTTGAGTTTAATTGGTTATCTTAGCTGTTTTCTGTGTACCATGGATATTTCGCTCCAATATATTGTATTTGTTGTGACCCTCCACAAGTTATAAGGTGTGACCAAAAACCAATCAATCAATCAATCAATCAATCAATCAATCAATCATTCAGTTGGCTGCCAGACAGTATCAATGTTACTACCATAACGTAGCTTTGCCAACACTTACACGATTGTGTTGTATAAGAGTATTATCTAGTTCTTTATTTTGCAAATTAAATATGTATCTCTCTGTGTGTGTATATGTGTATGTGCACACACACACTCTCACACAATGGATCTTTTCCAACGTTTTATCCTGCTTCACTTAGTTTTTGAGGCTTGTGGCTCTAAATTAGAAGAGGTCATCCCTTATATATATAGGATAGCATATAGGATATATATATATATATCCTATTCTATTTTAGAGCAAACTCAGTCTGGGTCTTTTAGGCATCCTATATATATGATACAGATATGTGTGTGTGTGTGTGTGTGTGTGTGTGTGTGTGTGTGTGTGTGTGTAGGTCTTTGGTTATTCGGGTTTTCTCCTGTGTAAAATTGGAGGTGTCTTGGCGACGTTTCGACAAAATCCCTTTTGTCATCTTCAGGCTAGGTGTTTACATCTTCGTGCTTCTAGGAGAAATATATATAGAAATATAGGATAGCCTGTTCTAATTTAGAGCCACAAGCCTCCAAAACAAAATGGATAAAACTTTGGAAAATATTGATTATTTTGTTCCTTAACTCTTAGTTAGTTAATCCATCTCAGACAAATATTGATAGTTTAACCAGTATTTCCTTTACTCCATGTTCATGGACTAAAAAGAGGCTTTAAGCCTCTGAGAGCTCTGGAGTCCCTGTTTTATAGTACATGATACGGTTTGTATACTCGCTCCCTTTAACATCAGTGTTGTCGAGTGCAAACAAGTGCAGACCCACACTCGGAAGAGCTCAATTAGCTGTTTTATTGCTCAAGCTTATACACTGGAATCTTCTGACTAACCATTGCGCCTGGGTGAGACTAGATAAGCCTTTAAAGGGGGTTAGACTTTGCCTTCTTGTCCCCATGCAGGGATTCTAGACTAAGTTCCTGTTTGACTCCTCCCCCTGGCTTGGCCACTCTCTCCCACAAGTCTTCTCTTGATAGTTCATGTGCCTTAGGACTGAATCGCAGCACTGAGAATAGGTTCAAGGCTTAGTGATGAAGTTTTGAAATATGTTACCTGAAGATTTAAAAGAATACCGATTTTTCTACCACTAAAGAAAATGCCACCATACAGAGTGATTTACTTCTTCCTGCTTGTATGGTGTAAGAGGAAGAGTAGAGTTTTTTAAAATTTATTTTCCTACTGCATTTTTCAGAAAGCCTAAATAAAACTAATCCCCTTCAAGGAAACACCAGGAAATGGAGAAAAAAACCCTGATCAGGAACTGCTTTCAATCTTCCTGTCCAATATTGGTTTGCAGAATGGAAACCTTAAACTTAATAAATACTCCTCTGATTTATTTACCTCTCCGAGAACATTTGGACCTGGACGGTTTTACTTCTTTGTTCTTTCATATTTTAGAGCAATTTTGGCCTGGATCTTTGAGGGTAAACCAGGTTGCTTTTTACATATCTTCATGATGAATGCAAATGAAACATTGCTAGACGTATCAGCAAGGAAATCTACCTGTACAAGAAATGATAAACTGGAGAATATGATATTTTACAGATGTCACGCCAGAGAGCATTCATAATTTACGAGAAGGAAAATTTATCTTTGGTTGTGGAATGTTGAATCTTTATTTCAACGAGGATCAGTTTCAGAGCTGGTGCCAAGACGTAGCTTTGGAGTTCAACCAGCCACTAGAAGATGTTCAGAAGATCTAGTGCTAAAGTTCCTTTTCTCCTCTTCTTTTCCTGCCAGTGTTATGACCAGGAACAAGATAATTCCCAACAGCTTCTGATTTGTCTTCTGGGTTTTCCATCGCCCAATTTATCTCCACACCTATTGAAGTGCTATTTCTTTTTCTTTTTCTCTCCTCCTCCTCCCTAACTCTCTGGCTATATTGGCCTGGCACATTTGATCACGTCAGGAAATCATTCACGAAACAAGCCGTTTTTGACCAGTCTAATGTGTTAGGAAAACTTAAGCATGTGCAAAGCCAGGAGATTAATTCAGCAACCCAAAATAAATTAATTGGTCAAACCTATACCCTTTGCTCTTTCTCTCCTTTACTTGACATAGAATCATGGAATTAACAGTATAACAGAACAACAGAGTTGGAAGGGACCTTGGAGGTCTTCTAGTCCAACCCCCTGCTTAGGCAGGAAACCCTACACCAGACAAATGGTTATCCAACCTCTTCTTAAAAACTTCCAGTGTTGGAGCATTCACAACTTCTGGAGGCAAGTTGTTCCACTGATTAATTGTTCTAACTGTCAGGAAATTTCTCCTTAGTTCTAAGTTGCTTCTCTCCTTGATTAGTTTCCACCCATTGCTTCTTGTCCTTCCCTCAGGTGCTTTGGAGAATAGCTTGACTCCCTCTTCTTTGGGGCAGCCCCTGACATATTGGAAGACTGCTATCATGTCTCCCTTAGTCCTTCTTTTCATTAAACTAAACATATCCAGTTCCTGCAACCATTCTTTGGATCCCCTCCTCTTTGTAGCAGTCCCTCAAATACTGGAACACTGCTGTCATGCCTAGTTGGAATTTATTTATTTATTAATTAATTCGATTTGTATACCGCCCTTCTCCTGAAGGACTCAGGGCGGTTCACAGCCAATAAAATACATATCAAACAAGTTAAGAACAATATAAAAAACTGATTCAATTTATGGCCTAAAAAACTAAAATAAGAATAAACCCCCTTTTTTTTGGTTTTTTTTGTTTACATTTATATCCCGCCCTTCTCCGAAGACTCAGGGCGGCTTACAGTGTATAAGGCAATTTAAAAACTGCATTTAAGCTAGCCCTGCGCGATGAAACAAAAGCGTCTTCAGCTTGCGGCGAAAGGTCCGGAGGTCGGGGAGTTGATGAAGCCCCGGAGGCAACTCATTCCAGAGGGCAGGAGCCCCCACAGAGAAGGCCCTCCCCCCGGGGGTCGCCAGCCGACATTGTTTGACTGACAGCACCCGGAGGAGGCCCTCCCTGTGGGAGCGGACAGGTCGATGGGAGGCTACTGGTGGCAGTAGGCGGTCCCGTAAGTAA
The DNA here is from genome assembly GCF_028640845.1 of Ahaetulla prasina. Classification (NCBI taxonomy): domain Eukaryota; kingdom Metazoa; phylum Chordata; class Lepidosauria; order Squamata; family Colubridae; genus Ahaetulla; species Ahaetulla prasina. The sequence goes on along the minus strand of NC_080546.1, from coordinate 9,213,886 downwards.
CCCGGTCCTATGCCATGGAGCGCTTTAAAGGTGGTAACCAGCACCTTGAATTGCACCCGAAAGACCACCGGGAGCCAGTGCAGACCGTGCAGGAGAGGTGTTACTTAGGAGCCATGAATGGTCTCTACATGGGGCTTCCCCTGAAGTGCACCCGGAGGCTTCAGTTAATTCAGAATGCAGCTGCGCGGGTGATTGAGGGAGCCCCACGCTGCTCCCACGTAACACCGCTCCTGCGCAGTCTGCACTGGCTTTCTGTGGTCTTTCGGGTGCGCTTTAAGGTTTTGGTTACCACCTTTAAAGCGCTCCATGGCTTAGGGCCCGGGTACTTACGGGACCGCCTGCTGTTACCTTATGCCTCCCACCGACCTTTACGCTCACACAGAGAGGGTCTTCTCAGGGTGCCGTCCACTAAGCAATGTCGGCTGGCGGCCCCCAGGGGAAGGGCCTTCTCTGTAGGAGCTCCTACCCTTTGGAACGAACTTCCCCCCCGGTTTGCGCCAATTACCCGACCTTCGGACCTTTCGCCGTGAGCTGAAAACGCATTTGTTTATTCAAGCGGGACTGGCTTAAATTTTTAATTCTAAACTTTTAATTCTAAACAATTTTAATCGGGGTTATTATTTATAAATTTTAAGGGTTTTTAAATTTGATTGTTTTAATTTCGGCCATTTATGGATTATGTTTGTTTTAAGTTTTTGTTTTAATTGTACATTGTGTTGTTTTTATACTTTGGCTGTACACTGCCCTGAGTCCTTCGGGGGAAGGGCGGTATAAAAATCTAAATAAATAAATAAATAAATAAATAAATACCGGCCTATGATTTGAATTCCCAACTGGAGCGACAGGAAACCTGTCCCCCACACCCCCAAGCTTCCTGCCATATCAAATTTTCTTTTATATTTTAAATTACGTTAGTGCTAACGCACATGTTTTACAGGGAGAGTAATTGGGTTCGGACTCCCATCACGAAAGCGGCAGGAACTGCTGATGGTCGGTTTAGACAAATGGACTATTCTTTTTTCTCAGACTGTTCCGGTGCATAAAAGCCAAAAAAAATTTCAAGCTTCCAAAGTAATTTGGTTTTCACGATTGGCAAAACAGAGTGAGGCTGACAGAAGTTGCAATCCAGGATTGTTAAGAGTGCTATTTGAAGAAGGCTAGAATAGCAATAGTGATAGCTATTTTAGACTTATATACCCCTTCAGAGGGTTTTACAGCAGAGGTGGGTTTCAGCAGATTCTGACCAGTTCTGGCGAACTGGTAGCAGAATTTTTGAGTAGTTCAGAGAACCGGTAGTAAAAATTCTAACTGGCCCCGCACCCATCTATTCTCTGCCTCCCGAGTCCCAGCTAATCGGGAGGAACTGGGGATTTTACAGCTTCCTTCCCCTGGAGTGGGGAGGGAATGGAGATTTTACTGTATCCTTCTCCTGCCATGCCCACCAAGCCTTGCAACGCCCACCAAGCCACACCCACAGAACCGGTAGTAAAAATTCTGACCGCCCCCGCCCCAATCTATTCTCTGCCTCCCGAGTCCCAGCTGATCGGGAGGAAATGGGGATTTTGCAGTATCCTTCCCCTGGATTAGGGAGATTTTACAGTATCCTTCTCCAGCCATGCCCACCAAGCCATGTCACGCCCACCAAGCCACACCCACCAAGCCACGCCCACAGAACCGGTAGTAAAAAAAATTGAAACCTACCACTGCTTTGCAGCCCTCTCTAAGCGGTTTATGGGCTTACCATTTTAGTTTTGGCTCGTGGGGATGGCTTGAATAAAAGTTTAGTACTTTCAAGAAAACCAGCTTCCTTCTGGGGAAAAGGAAGATGTTAAATGGTTTGAACCGAATGCTAGATTTATCTGTTTATTTATAGACTAGAGTCCCCCGTCCTGAGTTTTGATGTAAACGCTCCAGAGGCTACTGAATAAACACAATAAATATGAATCATAAAAGTCGAAAATAACTACAGGGATAAAAATAGGGTGGGGGGGGGCGAGATAAAAAGAGCAGCTGTCAGAAAGGAAATGAGAGTACCATTCAATCTTTAAAGGAGATGGTTGAGTGTTGTTGTTTTTTGACCGGTTTCCTACAAATAAATGAAATTTCATTGGAAAAAAAAACCTATTAGCCAAAATTTTGGACGTCACTATGAAGAATACAGGTTGTCTTCCACTTTACGACCACGATGGACGGCAAAATTTCTGTTGCAAGACGGTTGTTAAGTGAACTTTGCCCCGTTTTATGAACTTTCTCGCCGCAGGCTCTTTTGGAGAGTCGTTGAGGCCACTTGGAGGTTTGTCTGCGCCCTCAGGGTCACCTGAGTGGTGCAAATGGGGGTGGAGCCTTCTTGGAACTGCTGAAAGGACTGTGTTTTAAACAGGAGATAGGTGATGTGGTACCCCTCCCCTTCTGTTGAGAGAAGGCTTTTCAATTTTGACACAGATGGCCTCTTTGACCCCTCTTTCAAACCGGCCGTCCTCTTTGTCCAAAAATGTGGACTTTGCTGTCTTCAAAAAAGACAGTCCAGTTGCCTTTTGAAAAAGCACCTTTGGCGCAGGCCCAATTCACTCAATGACCGCCTTGCTTAGCGATGGAAATTCTGTGTATAAAATGTCAGGCCTGGAAACCATACTAGACTTTAGGGTTCCAGACGCTGCCACATTTTTCCCCTGAGGGGAAGAAGGGGGGTTGAGGGGTATGGTAACATTCTTCAAGCGGTCAAGGTCGGATGGTGTTCATATCTGCAGGAGGAGTGGCAGGAAGATACTCGAATGAACTGGGAGAACGTGGGACCATGTGACTAGCAAAGGGGTCAGGGGGGTGGGACTCTTGGGGTTTGTATAACTGGGAAAAGAATCCGGAAGTTCAGTTTTGGAATAGTGTCAGGGTTCCAGAAAAACCTCTTCTGCATAAAAAAAACTCAGAAGCCATTGTCTTTCAGAGTTCTTTACTAGCACGAGGAAACTGGCACGTGATGAGTGAAATTCCAAAACTGAACTTCCGGATTCTTTTCCCAGTTATACAAACCCCAAGAGTCCCACCCCCCTGACCCCTTTGATAGTCACATGGTCCCACGTTCTCCCAGTTCATTCGAATATCTTCCCGCCACTCCTCCTGCAGATGTGAACACCATCCGACTTTGACCGCTTGAAGAATGTTACCATACCCCTCAACCCCCCTTCTTCCCCTCGGGAAAAATGTGGCAGTGTCTGGAACCCTAAAGTCTAGTATGGTTTCCAGGCCTGACAGGGTTCATATCTGGAAGGGGGCAGGTCCTATGGCACGCGTGCCACAGGTGGCACGCGGAGCCATATCTGTGGGCACGCGAGCATTGCCCTAGCTCAGCTCCAGCGCGCCGGCCAACTGATTTTCAGGCCTTCCGGGCCCACCGGAAGTCGGGAAACAGCATTGTTTCCGGTCTCCAGGGGGGGGCCTTTGGGGGGGGGGAAAGGCCATTTTCGCCCTCCCCAGGTTCCAAGAAAGCCTCTGGAGCTTGGGGAGGGCGAAAAACAGGCCTATTGGGCCCACTATGCTAGCGTGTGCCAAAAGCGGGGGGACCCGCGGGTGATGCGTGCATGCATGGGAGACCGGGAGCATTGAATTATGGGTGTGAGCATGCATGCGACCGCCCCACGTTCCCCCTCCCCCCGCTTTTAACACGCGGCAGCAAAAAGGTTAGCCATCACTGGGGTAGGTGAAGTGTTTATGGGGTCATAAATATAGGGATTTCTTCAGGAGTTCTCAAGGAGGGAGACCTTTGGAGGTTCTCACTGACCAGCTGGTAAGCGAACAACAGAGTTGGAAGGGACCTTGGTGATCTTCTAGTCCAACCCCTTGCTGAAACAAGGAAACCCTCTACCATTTCAGTCAAGTAGTTGTCCAATCTCTTCTTAAAAGCTTTAAAAGTGATAGAGCACCCACAACTTCTGGAAGCAACTCGTTCCATTGATGAATTCTTCTCACTGTCAGGAAATTTTTAATTCTAGGCTGGTTCTCTCCTTGATTAGTTTTCATCCATTGCTTCTTGTCTAGCCTTCAGGTGCTTTGGAGAATAGCTTGACTCCCTCTTCTTTGGGGCAACCCCTGAGATATGGAACCCTGCTATCATGTCACCACCACCATCCCGGTCCTTTTTTTCACTAGACTAGACGTACCCTATTCCTGCAACCATTCTTTGTATGTTTTATCCTCCAGTCCTCTAATCATCTTCGTTGCTCTTCTCTGCACTCTTTCTAGAGTCTCCACATCTCCTGCTTCCCTACTAAACTAGGCATACCCAATTATCCAAAGGTAATATCCAAAAAGTTCCACACCACCGTTTTAGAAAAAAATTTTCTAGTAGGGGCTGCTGAAGTTCTATGTTTTATCCCCATGGAATATAAAGAAAAAGAAGGAGAAGGAGAAGAAGGACCTAAGGCCCGGACAAAACCTGTTGTTTAAACAAATTTATTGTTCATCCTCTAAACCAGGGATGTTAAACTCAGTTTCATTGAGGGCCACATCAGGGTTGTGTTTGACTTTGGGGTCCCGTTGGGCGTGGCCAGCTCGACATCACTTGTGTCCGGGGGGGCCTGTGGTGGCCTGAGCACTCTGCCAACAAAAATGGAGCTTGGGAGGGTGCAACGGCTTCCTGCAACTCTCTGCCAGCAAAAACGGGGGGCTCGGGAGGGCCATGCGCGGCCCTCCCAAGCTCTGTTTTCATTGGCAGAAGGTTGCAGGAAGCCATTGCAGCCTCCCAACCTCCCTTTTCCCTGGCAGAGGCACCGCAGGCCGGTCCTTCGCTCTTTCCAGGGTGGCCCTATGGGCCAGATCTAAGCACCGCGTGGGCCTTCAGTTTGACACCCCTAAACTGCAGTGTCACAAAAGAAGACCTCGTAACAATGGTGGGATTCAATTTTTTTTTTTTGCTACTGGTTCTGTTGGGCGTGACGTGGTGGCCGTGGCTTGGTGGCCAAGGCAGAAGAAGGATACTGCAAAATCCCCATTCCCTCCCCACTCCTGGGGGGGAAGGATATTGCAAAATATCCTGGGGGGGAAGGATATTCCCTCCCCACTCTGGGCCCAGCCAGAGGTGGCATTTGCCGGTTCTCCGAATGACTCACAATTTCCGCTACCGGTTCTCCAGAACCTGCTGAATAGCACCCCTGCATAATAACCCTACAGATTTTGCTTTCCAGGAGTGGGAAAAGAAGTTTGCTTTGTGTGGGCCAGATTGGTCCATTCTTCTCTGGGTGGGACATGCTGGGTATTTAAAACACTGGAGTGGGAATGAATTCAACGATCATGGATGTATTTGCTTGTTTTTGTGCATCTAGGGCGTGTTGGAAAGTTTTCTGGGCACAGCCGTTACAGGAGCTGTTTTTTGTCTATTTGCCGGCCAGCCACTTACTATTCTGAGCAGCACTGGACCCGTTTTGGTCTTCGAACGACTTTTATTTAACTTTAGCAAGTAAGTCTGAAAGGAAGAGGGGCTGGTAATATCATGGGGACTTCTGATAGAAAAATGTACGGCAACCTATTCTAGTTCCTCGATTCCCAGTCTGCCCTTCTGAAGGACCTCAATTCTGGAATGACTAATTATTCCCGAAAATAAATGATGTAGGTAGTCCTTGACTTACAACCGCATTGAGCCCCGCATTTCCGTTGCTAAGCAAAACCGTTGTTAAAGGAGAGTTTTGATCCCCTTTACGGTCTTTCTTGCCACGGTTGTTAAGGGAATCACTGCCGTTGTTAAACCGGTTGTAAAGTGAATCTGGCTTTCCCATTGACTTTGCTTGTCAGAAAGTCGCAAAAAGTGATTACAGGACCCCGGGACACTCCCACCGTCATAAATACAAGTCAAATATCTATGGAGGTTCTCAGTCATCCAGGTCATGGTTGTCCCAAAGATGCATTTTTCCAAGAGGCAAGTAGACTTTCTTCATTTTTTCATTGAAGACGCATCGCTTCTCATCCGAGAAGCTTCTTGTTGTGGTCCACGGAGCTGGCAGCAGAGTCAGACAGTGAGAAGGTTGGGGAGGTATATGGGCCGGTCCTGGGGGCTGGGGAAAGCTCAGATGAGGGCTCTGCGTCAGAAGCAGAGAAGGAGACAGACAGCAGAGAGGCAGAGGAACAGCTGGAGCCCGTTCCCAGTGTGTGCATGCACACACAGAGCTGCCAGAAGACGAAAACAACACAGAAAGCAGGGTCGACTCGGGAATAAAGCCACACCTTGGAGGTGATTAGCCCCACCTATAGGAAACAAAAGAGGAGCGAACGGGGAAGGGGCTTTCGCAGGAAACAATTGGTTCATTCAGTAGTTGCAAGAACGGAAAGTTCTGTTCGTGACTCTGAGAGACTCTGTGCCAAGTTTTGCATTATTCTGCATTTGGAAACAAGTTACGTGGCAGCTTGCCATACGAGATAAGGTGTGTTGAGAAATATTCCTTTGAAAAACTGTTTGGGCAAGCCTTGCTGACTGTGAATGAAAGTAATTCATAGCCCTGTAAATAAAAGAGGTTTTGCCAGGACCAATTCCTGCCTCCTAAGGGAGCGTAGGTCAGAACAGTTCTGACTGAAGAAGCGAAACGTCTCTTCTTTGCCTCTTGAAAAAGCACCTTTAAGTATGAGCCAGTTTTTAAAATAGATTTACAGAGTTAGAATGGACCTTGTAGGCAGTGGTGGGATTCAAATAATTTAACAACCGGTTCTCTGCCCTAATTATTTCTCCCAACAACCAGTTTGCCAAACTGCTCAGAAAGTTAACAACCGGTTCTCCCGAAGTGGTGCGAACTGGCTGAATCCCACCACTGCTTGTAGGTCATCTGGTCCAACCGCCCCCCTCTGCCCAAGCAGGAGACCCTACACTATTTCTGACCAATGGCAGTCGAATCTCTTCTTGAGAAGCATCTGAGTTTTGATCAGATGACTGTGGGCACGCTGCAACAGGGGTATGAAAAAAGCGGATAAGTCCAATTCGAACGGTCGCTAAACGAAAGGCTGTAAGTCAAGAACTACCTGCCTACCGTTTAAACAGGTAGATGCTATTTCCCCCTCGTTTATTCCCTTTTATTTTCAATCTCACATGATTTTCTTCCTTTGCAGAGACAATGGCTTTGATTATCTGGAGTTCCGCCTCTGGATTGGCTTGTGGTCGGCCTTCCTGTGTCTCATCTTGGTGGCCACCGATGCTAGCTTCTTAGTTCAGTACTTCACCCGCTTCACGGAAGAAGGCTTCTCGTCTCTGATCAGCTTCATCTTCATCTACGATGCCTTCAAGAAGATGATCAAACTCGCCGATTATTACCCCATTAATTCCCATTTTAAAGTGAACGATATTACGCTGTATTCCTGTACCTGCGAGCCACCAGATCCAGGTAAGGGTGGAAAACTTTGTTCCTTTGTTTGGGAGGGTGAATTCTTAAAAAATAATTACTTCATTCAATTCTAACAAAACCTGGATTCTTGCTTCTCTCTTTTGAAGTCCTAGGCCAGGGGGGTCTCCAAACTTGGGACCTTTAAGACTTGTGGACTTCAACTCCCAGCATGCTGGCTGGGGAATTCTGGAAGTTGAAGTCCACAAGTCTTAAAAGTCCCAGGTTTGGAGACCCCTGGACTAGGCTAACCTTTCCCAAAACACGTGTGCAAACCCCCAAAATGCAATATTTTATTTATTTTTATTTTATTTTATTTTATTTGAATTTATATCCCGCCCTTCTCCGAAGACTCAGGGCGGCTTACACTGTGTTAAGCAATAGTCTTCATCCATTTGTATATTATATACAAAGTCAACTTTTATTGCCCCCAACAATCTGGGTCCTCATTTTACCTACCTTATAAAGGATGGAAGGCTGAGTCAACCTTGGGCCTGGTGGGGCTTGAACCTGCAGTAATTGCAAGCAGCTGTGTTAATAACAGACTGTCTTAGCAGTCTGAGTCACCAGAGGCCCCTACCATACCCCCACGTGCGCCCCGCACATGCATAGCAGAGACCCAAAAACCAGCTGGCTGGCGGGAGGTGCCCACCAGAGACTTGTGGACTTCAACTCCCAGCATTCTGGCTGGGGAATTCTGGGAGTTGAAGTCCACAAGTCTTAAAAGTCCCAGGTTTGGAGACCTCCTGGCCTAGGCCAGTGATGGCTAACCTTTCCCAAAACACGCGTGCAAACCCCCAAAATGCAATATGGGTGTGACCCCCGCATGTGCACATGGCCCCCTGCATGCACCCCACATGTGCCCCATCCCCCACACATGTGGACCGCCCACATCCATGCCGCTCCCTGTGCATGCACACGCACATACCCCCACACGCGCCCCGCGCATGCACAGCAGAGACCCAAAAACCAGCTGGCCGGTGGGAGATGCACACGGATGTGCAGCACACCTGAACTGGGGCGACAGCTCGTGTGCCACCAGAGAAGGCACTGCGTGCCACCTCTGGCACACGTGCCATAGGTTCGCCATCATGGGCCTAGGCTACCATCCTTCCAGACGAAAGCTGTAGGTACCAAACCTTCATCCTTGTTCCATTAGATTCCATTTATAAGACCAAGAGGGTAGATTTTACTCCAAATAGCTAATTGAGGCCTTGAGCTGAGCCCATCCTTACTCCAGCTGGGACGTTCCATTATTTTTTAACAAGCGTGGTCTTTGCTTCAGTAGAAACAGTTGTGTGCTGTTTGGGTCTCTCCAATCCTCTTGTGTAGCTTCTACAGCAATGTCTTTCAAACTTGGCAAGATTTCAGTTTCTAGTATCCTCCAGCCACCCTGGGAATCTCTGCATTAATTGAAAATTTGATTATGATGTCGTAGGATCACAGCGTATGAAAGGTTATTAGAACAATCTGTCTCAACCTTGGCAAACTTGATGTGTTGGTTTCAGCTACCAGAATTCCCCAGCTGGCATGGGGATAAATTCCCAAGTTTGAAAAACACTGTTCTAGATTAATCCTGAAGAGGGCAGGATCAATCCCACACTCACAGTGATGATGTTACCTAGTTGGGTCACGAAACGTTTGCAAGCGAACAACCAAGCTCAAAGACCACCAAAAACTCCACAGTTCAACCTGAGTTATAGATATTCTCTTCAGCTGGAGGATGCGTATTTTCAATCTTCTTTTACTTTTGGGTGGAGTGTAACAGCTTAGGATAACCATTCACCCTTTAACTACCGCAGGAGTCTGCAAATGTGGCTCTTTTAAGAACTGTGGACTTCAGTTCCCAGAGTTGAAGTTCACAAGTCTTAAAAGAGCCACGTTTGCAGACCCCTGAACTACCGTTTTCTGTTGATCGTTGTTCCCATCTGGGATACATTGGCATCCTTCCGTCTCAAAAGACTAGATGCTCTGGAAAGAGATCCTAAAACAGCATCTAGTGTGGCTAAAAAGGCCAATCCGAGAGTGGCAATCCCTTCCACACTGAGAGCAGATACCTTCTGTCCCCTGCCCAGCTCCCAGATTTCGCTGGTTCCGGAACTGCTTCTTGGCCTCAGCCTGCCGAAAAAATGTCTCTTCAAATTGGAGAAGGCCCTGCTGCGTCTTTAGCCTCCAAGCTGAACAATCGGAGGTCAAGGTTTCCCAGTTGTTAATGTCCATTCCCAGGGCTTTTAGGTCCCTCTTGCAGATAGCCTTATATCGCAGCATCTGGGATATTTAAATGGGCAAAATGTTGCCCTTCGAAATCTTGTATCTCCCAGAAATGGGCTGTACGTTTTGGCACCAACTAGATTAGATTAACATAATTGGAAGGGACTTTGTAGGTCATCTAGTCCAACCCCCCGCCCAAGCAGGAGACCCTACAGCATTTCTGACAAAAGGCAGTCCAATCTCTTCTTGAAAGCCTCCAGTGATGAAGCTACCACAACTTCCGAAGGCAACTTCTGTTCCATGAGTTGATTGTTCTCACTGTCAGGAAATTTCTCCTTAGTTCTAAGTTGCTTCTCTCCTTGATTAGTTTCCATCCATTTCTTCTTGTTCTACCCTCAGGTGCTTTGGAGAACAGGTTGGTCCCTTCTTCTTTGTGGTAGCCCCTGAGATATTGGAAGACTGCTATCATGTCTCCCCTAGTCCTTCTTTTCATTAAAATAGACATAAAGGGCCTCTGGTGGCTCAGACTGCTAAGACAGTCTGTTATTAACACAGCTGTTTGCAATTACTCCAGGTTCAAGCCCCACCAGGCCCAAGGTTGACTCAGCCTTTCATCCTTTATAAGGTAGGTAAAATGAGGACCCAGATTGTTGGGGGCAATAAGTTGACTTTGTATATAATATACAAATGGATGAAGACTATTGCTTGACATAGTGTAAGCCGCCCTGAGTCTTCGGAGAAGGGTGGGATATAAATGCAAATAAAAAAATAATAATACCCAGTTCCTGCAACCGTTCTTCATGTGTTTTTTTTTTAAAATTTACATTTATATCCCGCCCTTCTCCGAAGACTCAGGGCGGCTTACAGTGTATAAGGCAATAGTCTCATTCTATTTATATATTTTACAAAGTCAACTTATTGCCCCCCCAACAATCTGGGTCCTCATTTTACCTACCTTATAAAGGATGGAAGGCTGAGTCAACCTCGGGCCGGGCTTGAACCTGCAGTAATTGCAGGCTGCTGTGTTCTAATAACAGGCTTCTAACAGCCTGAGCTATTACGGCCCATTAGCCTCCAGTCTTAGCCTCCAGTCCCCTAAGCATCCTGGTTGTTCTTCTCTGCACTCTTTCTAGAGTCTCAGCACCTTTTTTATAGTGTGGTGACCAAAACTGGATGCAGTACTCTAGGTGTGGCCTTATTAAGGCTTTATAGAGTGGTGTTATTACTTCACTTGATCTTGATTGTATCCCTCTGTTAATGCAATTTAAGATTGCATTGGCGTTTTTGGCTGCCACTGCACGCTGCTTGCTCATATTTAGCTGGTTGTCCACTAAGACTCCAAGATCCCTCTCACAGTCCACTGTTTTGTTAGTGCCTGGGATAAACTCTTTAAAATACACTATAGACCTTTTGTAAGAACATTGCTCTTTAGTGTCTCACAGTAGAGATTTAAAATGGAGATATATGTTGTAATTCGGAGGTAGTGATCGGAGGAATAGTTCGTGATATAGGTCTCTGCTGAGAAAGAAAAGATAGATGGCTGGGGATTATGGGAGTTGAGGTCGTAGAAATCCGGAGCGCGCCAATTGCAACCAGCCTACCGTAAAATATTGATAATTTTTTAAAATCCACAAGTGAAGTTGGCATAGAAGGCATCTTCTCAGCACTAAATTTGAATCTCGGGGTTAAAAAAAAAACAATAGGACTACAAAAAAACAAAATTTAAATAACGTTGCACAGGTGATCTGTTAACTGCTGTTAAGTTGAGGTGAGTCAGACTTTGGCAGAGGCAAAAAGGAAGAATCCTTGAGTATCTGGTCTCCTGCCAGAAAGGAAGGTGAGCTAATGTCCTGCTCTGAACCCTACCTGTTTGCCCGAGTTGACCTTTGCGAGATGCTTCTCAATTATGATTATATATGAAAGTGGCACCTTCAGTCTCCCAAATAACTTCAGGTCTGCCTGGAAGTCGTAGGAGGACTTCTCACCAGTCCTCACTACTGAGTGTGTCATTTTGGGTGGCGCCTGGTGAGACCCAGAAGAGCTCTCAAACTCAAGGCCTGGGGACTGGATGCGGCCCGCGGGGTGCTTAGATCTGGCCCACAGGACCGTAACGGAAACTGTGATGGCGTTGCCTGCGGTGCCTCTGCCAGTGAAAACGGAGGCAGTCCTCCCGAGCTCCGTTTTTCACTGGCAGAGAGTTGCAGGAGGCCGTCACAGCCGAAAACAGAACTCGGGAGCTCGTTTTCTCTTACACAGCTTTGGGAGCCAAGGTATTCCATTGATGAATTCTTCTCACTGTCTGGAAATTCCTCCTTAGTTCTAGGTTACCGTATTTTTCGGAGTATAAGACTCATCTTAGTTTTTGGGGAGGAAAAGAAGAAAAAATCTGATTGGCAGGTAGATCTGCCTCCCGGAATACCCCCAACTAGCTGTTCCCAGAGGTGAATTTTAGCAACAGCTTCCTTGGTTGTGAGCTCTGTGCCTGGTTTTTTTTTTTTTCTGCCTCTGAAAATTCTGAAACTCTGTTTCAGAAAAAAACTTTTTTCTGCCTCTGAAAGCCTTCGAAACAGAGCTTCAGAAAAAAAACCTCTGAAGCTCTGTTTGGGGGCTTTTTTTTCCTGAAGCTTCGTTTCTGAAGCTTCTTTCAGCTCTGAAACCTCCGTTTGAGAAGCTGGGCCGGGTTACATTCATTGTATAAGACACACCCAGATTTTCACCCTCTTTTTTTGGGGAAAAAGGTGCATCTTATACTCCAAAAATTACGGTATATCTCCCTTAAACCTGTTTCTTCATATCCTGTCCTCAGGTGCTTTGGAGAATAAATCACACTCCCTCTTCTCTGTGACAGCCCCTCCAGTACTGGAAGACAGCTGGCCTGTCACCCCCTAGCTTTCTTTCTTTCTTTTTTATTTTTTATTTTATTTGCATTTATATCCCGCCCTTCTCTGAAGACTCAGGGCGGCTTACACTATGTCAGGCAATAGTCTTCATCCATTTTGTATACTATATACAAAGTCAACTTATTGCCCCCCAACAATCTGGGTCCTCATTTTACCTACCTTATAAAGGATGGAAGGCTGAGTCAACCTTGGGCCTGGTGGGACTTGAACCTGCAATATTGCAAGCAGTTGCTGTTAATAACAGGCTGCATTAGCCTGTTGAGCCACCAGAGGCCCTATTCTTGACCATTCATCCTGCAGTTTAATCTCCAAACTTCTTATCCTCTTTGTTGCTCTTCTGTGCCCACTTTTATGGTACACACACACACACACACACACACACACACAGACAGAGTTTCCTCTTTCCACTATGTATTCAAAATGGACAGATACACACACACACACAAAATACACATAGTACACACATACATATATGGCGTAACATACACACATATAATACACATGTGTGCACACACATATACACACATATGTATAGATATACATATATATATATAATAAACACAACACATATATATGTATACACACATGTATGTGTGTGTATGTTTGTGTGTGTGTGTATAGAGTGAGTCACAGTATAGAGTGAGTACACCCCTTCACATTTTGTAAATATTTAAGTATATCTTTTCATGTGACAACACTGAAGGAATGACACTTGGCTACAATGTAAATAGTAGCAGTATACAGTACTCACTTTTGTTGCCAGCGGTTTAGACATTAATGGCTGTGTGTTGCGTTATTTTGAGGGGGTAGCACGTTTACACTGTTATACAAGCTGTACACTCACTACTTTACACAAAGCTTTGCTCACAGAAGCATGAAGCCGAAAACACCAGCCTGAACATGACGAGTGAGACCTCATTGAAACGTCACCAAGATACTCTCAACCTTACACGGGAAAAGACCTGAATACGCCAAGACCTACATACCTATACCTATGAAAACCTACGAAAACAAATATGTAAACAAATAATACATATGTAGGTCTTTGGTTGTTCGGGTTTTCTCCCGTGTAAAATTGGCAGTGTCTTGGTGAAGTTTCGACGAAGTCTCATTCGTTATCTTCAGGCTTCAGCTTCGTGCTTCTGGGAGCAATGCAATACAAACACCCGTGAAAACCTCAAAAAACAAATAATACATATGTAGGTCTTTGGTTGTTCGGGTTTTCTCCCGTGTAAAATTGGCAGTGTCTTGGTGACGTTTCGACGAAGTCTCATTCGTCATCTTCAGGCTTCAGCTTCGTGCTTCTGGGAGCAATGCAATACAAACACCCGTGAAAACCTCAAAAAACAAATAATACATATGTAGGTCTTTGGTTGTTCGGGTTTTCTCCCGTGTAAAATTGGCAGTGTCTTGGTGACGTTTCGACGAAGTCTCATTCGTCATCTTCAGGCTTCAGCTTCGTGCTTCTGGGAGCAATGCAATACAAACACCCGTGAAAACCTCAGAAAACAAATAATACATATGTGTACACACACACACACACACGCATACACACACATATATAACACACGCACATATGTGTACACACACAAAACCACTGTCCATTTTGATTACGTAGTGGAAAGAGGAAACTTGTAGAGTTCCCAAAGTTGATGCTATATGGAACAAAACTGCAACTGAATCTGGATGTTCTGCCTCGGATAACCCCGAAGCCCCCTCCCAGAAGGTAACAAGGAAAACCGGTCGTGGACAGGATGGGTAGCATCCCAGACAATCCTGCGGACTCTGCTCGAGTTCAAACACGGACACATGGCTGGCACCTGTATCCCAGGGAGCAGCCTCACTGCTCTTTTCACAGGTGTTACCAACCGAGCCTGAAATCCTTCCCCTGGAAAGAAACACCGTGAAGTTGCCAGATTTTGTGATTGGATTACCGTGTCTCCTGCTGTTCATCAGTCTGTACTGATTACCGTCGTGAGGGTGGGCGGATGGCTGGAAAGAGGGAAGCAGTCTAGCGGCCTCTAAAGAAAAGATTTACAGCCGCCTCCTTCGGTTTCTTCCCTGTGAATTTATCGTTGACGTTCCCCTAGGGATGGGCACGACTTTTAAAAGTTCCAGGTTAAAAGATAAGGGCCTCTGGTGGCTCAGCAGACTGTCTGTTATTAACAGCAGTTGCTTGCAATTACTGCAAGTTCAAGTCCCAGTAGGCCCAAGGTTGACTCAGCCTTCCATCCTTTATAAGGTAGGTAAAATGAGGACCCAGATTGTTGGGGACAATAAAAGTTGACTTTGTATAATATACAAATGGATGAAGACTATTGCTTAACACAATGTAAGCCGCCCTGAGTCTTCAGAGAAGGGCGGGATAAAAATTCAAATTAAAAAAAAAAAGACAGTATAAGGTAAAGGTAAAGGTTCCCCTCACACATACGTGCTAGTGCTTCCTGACTCTAGGGGGCGGTGCTCATCTCTGTTTCAAAGCCAAAGAGCCAACGCTGGCCGAAGACGTCTCCGTGGTCATGTGGCCGGCATGACTCAACGCCAAAGGCACACGGAACGCTGTTCCCTTCCCACCAAAGATGGTCCCTAGTTCTTCTACTTGCATTTTTTACTTGCTTTCAAACTGCTAGGTTGGCAGAAGCTGGGACAAGTAATGGGAACTCACCCCGTTACGCGGCACTAGGGATTCGAACCTCTGAACTGCCGACCTTCTGATCGACAAGCTCAGCGTCTTATCCACTAAGCCACTGTGTCCCTTTAAAAGAAAGTATAGAAACAAACAAACAAATGTTTGTTTCTGTTCACAGCGTTAAGGAAAGTTTGGCTTCCTCTCCACTGCACTGCCTTTAAAACCAGGGTGTTTATTGTGGATTTGACTTGAATTTCATGGTTTCATGGTTCAGTTAAATTGGGGTGGAAGATTTTAGCACATGGCTGTGGTGCAAAAAGGGGCGGGGGGAGGGGAGACAGTGGCTCAGTGGTCAGAGATGCTGGGCTTGTCAGCTGGAAAGCTGAAAGCTGAAAGCTTGGGTTTTAGACCTGAGGTCCACATGACAGGGTGAGCCCACCTACCAATTTGAAAACATGCAAATCAGGGGTGAAATGCTACCGGTTCAGACCAGTACTCCCAAACAGATAGTTTAAAATATGCTACCGGTTCGGGCAAATCGGTATTTCCGACAATCAGCTGGGCAACGATCAGCTGGCAACGCGTGATTTATATTAGCTAAAATAATTAGATTTCCTGCTTTCTAGCTAATCTAAATTGCGTGGCACAGCAAGTTAGCTGTTCTACTTACCTTTGCAGACTTGGAAGGCTTCAAAATGTTCGTTTTTTTAGCGCTGCGTGGGTGCAAAGTGCGCACTCAGTAGCAGACTCGCAGAACCAATAGTAGACTTCAGAGGATTTCACCGCTGGTGCAGATGCAAGTAGATAAATAGGTATCACTTCGGTGGGAAGGTAACAGAGTTCCGTCCGCCTTTGGTATATTGTCATGCTGGCCAGATGACCACATGAAACATCTTTAGACAACGCCGACTCGCTCGGGCAAGAAACGGAGATGAGCATTACGCCCTAAAGTTGGTCATGATTGGACAGGGAAACTTTTACCTTTTGCCTGGTGCAAGGAAGAGATTCTTCCTTTCTTCTTTTCCTACATGTGGAAACTGGGAAGGACTTCCAGATCAACAGGCTAATTTAGCTCCTTTTCTGTAGTAAAGTGTGGGTATATTGGGGCTGTCCAAGTGTTCCACTTTTCCCTTTGTTTTAGAAGCAAAAACCTGAAAGCGTTCCTTCTTCCCTCCCTCCCTCCCCGCCTTCCTTCCCTCCCTCTCCTCCCTCCTTCCTTCCTCTCTCCCTCCCTCCCTCTTCCTCCTTCCTTCCTTCCTTCTTTCCTTCTTTCCTTCTTTCCTTCTTTCCTTCCTAACTCCCTCCCTCTTCCTCCTTCCTTCCCCCCTTCCTCCTTCCTCCCCTTTCTCCTTCCTTCCTTCCCAACTCCCTCCCTCTTCCTCCCTTCCTTTCCTTCCTCCTTCCTCCCCTTCCTCCTTCCTCCCTCCCCTCCCTTCCTCCTTCCTTCCCTCCTTCCTTCCTTCCTTTTCCTTCCTTTCTTCGTTCCTTCTCTCCCTTCCTTCCCTCCCTCCTTCCTCCCCTTCCTCCCTTCCTTCCTTCCTAACTCCCTCTCTCCCCCTTCCTCCCTTCCTTCCTTCCTTCTTTCTTCCTTCCTTCTCTCCCTTCCTCCCCTTCCTCCTTCCTTCCTCCCTTCCTTCCTAACTCTTTCCCTCTCTCTTCCTCCTTCCTTCCTAACTCCTTCCTTCCCTCTTCCTTCTTCCTTCCCTTCCTCCTTTCTTCCCTCCCTCCCTCCCTCCCTCCCTCCATACTTCCTTCCTTCTCTCCCTTCCCACTTTCTCCTTTTTCCCTTCCTTCTGCCCTGCTCTGCCCAATCCCATCCTGTTTTCCCCCCCTTACTTCTTAGCATAATCTCATCTAAGATGGAAAGTTGTTAAACAAAAAGTAGGTTTTCCAACACTTGGAATAAATAGTGGAAACATTTTGAATCAGTATTTTTTGTTTTCTCTCTATCGTGCACGCTGCAGTTATGGTTTGCTCTTTTCTGAAAGTCTTTGTGGGGCTGAGCCTCTTCTTTTGAACCCAGACAAAAGAAATGCCCCCCCCCCCATTTTGTTAATTGGAAGCCAAGCCATTTGTTCACACTATTATTCATGTATAAGGAAAAAGGATAACATGGCAAAACATTTAATAGTTCAGCTTTTCACTGTAGATAGAAAAAAGCACTTTTATCTCTTGGATGATGTAAGAATTCTAATGATGAATTTACACTGGGAAGTATTGTAACCCCCATTGTCATTCAGGCATCAACATAATTCGAGGCGATTAGTTTTGTATTTTTTCTTTGTTTTTCCCACAGCGAACCGGTAAGAAGCACAAGTGATGGAATAATAACTTCTTTTCACTCTATATAACGCAGGATCATTATGGATGCTACTGATTACTGATTAGCATAAGAGGATTATAAGGCTTAGCTGTATTTTAATTTTTGGGAGGTGGGAGGGATTGTGCGATTCATTTTAATTGCCGCTTCCCCTCATTATTTTTTTCCAGTGGTTTATTCAAAGTGCTGCATTTCTTTCTTTTTACAGTGAATAGTTCATTGATCAATGAGACGGTTGCGTCGTCTCTGCCTTGGCTCGATGAAATGGTAAGCAGAAATCGGGTTATAATATTGGAAATAATTCATGCCCAGTGCAATTACACTGCTGACTTTTAATACATTCTCCTTCCTTTTCTTATTTTGCTTTAATCTCTTAAGAGTTGCATTAACACCTGTTTCGTAGGATTTAAACCAAATCACAGTACAGATAGTCTTCGACTTAACAGCAGTTCAGTTAGTGACCTAAGTTTGAAGTTAGGTCACTAGTTAAGCACTGAAGTTAAGCACTGAAAAAAGTGACTTACGACCATTTTTCACACTTAACGACCATTGCAGCATCCCCATGGTTGCGTGATTTACATTCAGATGCTTGAAGACTGACTCATACTTGCAACCTGGATAGCTGTACCTAAACCAAATGGCTCAGAAATTTAATGAAAGGCCGATATAAAAATATACCCGTGCGTTTTTTATAAAATCAGAAGTGCAACAGCACACGGGTGGTCTTATCACTTCTGAGTGGAAAAAACAAGAACTTAGTCCAGTGAAGATGGCAAAGTCCTTTTGCTCCCTCTGGGCTGTACAGTTTTTTTTTTGTTTTTTTTAATTTGCATTTATATCCCGCCCTTCTCCAAAGACTCAGGGCGGCTTACACTATGTTAAGCAATAGTCTTCATCCATTTGTATATTATATACAAAGTCATCTTATTGCCCCCAACAATCTGGGTCCTCATTTTACCTACCTTATAAAGCAGGGGTGTCCAAACTTGGTCCCTTTAAGACTTTTGGACTTCAACTCCCAGAGTTCCTCAGCCAGCTTTGCTGGCTGAGGGACTCTGGGAGTTGAAGTCCAAAAGTCTTAAAGGGACCAAGTTTGGACACCCCTGTTATAAAGGATGGAAGGCTGAGTCAACCTTGGGCCTGGTGGGACTTGAATTGTAATTGCAAGCAGCTGCTGTTAATAACAGACTGTCTTACCAGTCTGAGCCACCAGAGGCCCTTTAGTTACGTTGTTGAAAAGATACCTGTGAAAATTGCGATCTGATGCAAAGAGGGTGTGAATGCTTTTTAGCACTTTTAGGCTAATAAAAAAATTCTTCCCAGTTGAACAATAAAAAAATTCTTCCCAGTTGAATAGGCAGTAGCTCGGGGAGTGGAATACCGTATATACTCGAGTATAAGCCGAGTTTTTCAGCACGTTTTTTGTGCTGAAAAACGTCCCCTCGGCTTATACTCGAGTATATACGGCTTATACTCGAGTTTTTTTTTTTCTTCTTTTTTTCACATTATACCGGATGGCGCAAACTTGGCGGGCTTTTGCATTAGCGCGGGGAAGCCCTGCCGGTGCAGTGAGAGGGCGGGGCGGGGGAGCCGCCAGCCTTCTCGGCTGAGGGAGGGGGGGGTTCCCCGACCGGTAGCTGCCTCATTTCCCTCCCTCGGCTTATACTCGAGTCCCCAGTTTACCCCAGTTTTTTGGGGTAAAATTGGGGACCTCGGCTTATACTCGGATCGGCTTATATTCGAGTATATACGGTATCTATGCATTCAGAAGGTTGAGCTATGTACAGGAAGTCCTCGATTTCACAACAGCTGACTTAGCGACCGTTCAAAGTTACAACGGCACTGAGAAACGTGACTTACGACTGTGTTTCACAGTTACGACCTTTGCGGCATCTCGGCGGTCACGGGATCAAAATTCAGATCTTTGATAACTGTTCCTATTTATGACCGTTGCTGTGTCCCAAAGTCATTAATTAATCGCTCATTCATAAAATGCTGGGATTCGCATGCATTATACCAGGGATCTGCAAACTTTTTTTTTTATTTATTTACATTTATATCCCGCCCTTCTCCGAAGACTCAGGGCGGCTTACAGTGTATAAGGCAATAGTCTTATTCTATTTGTATATTTACAAAGTCAACTTATTGCCCCCCCAACAATCTGGGTCCTCATTTTACCTACCTTATAAAGCAGGGGTATCCAAACTTGGTCCCTTTAAGACTTTTGGACTTCAACTCCCAGAGTTCCTCAGCCAGCTTTGCTGGCTGAGGGACTCTGGGAGTTAATCAAAAAATCTTAAAGGGACCAAGTTTGGACACCCCTGTTATAAAGGATGGAAGGCTGAGTCAACCTTGGGCCTGGTGGGACTTGAATTGTAATTGCAAGCAGCTGCTGTTAATAACAGACTGTCTTACCAGTCTGAGCCACCAGAGGCCCTTTAGTTACGTTGTTGAAAAGATACCTGTGAAAATTGCGATCTGATGCAAAGAGGGTGTGAATGCTTTTTAGCACTTTTAGGCTAATAAAAAAATTCTTCCCAGTTGAACAATAAAAAAATTCTTCCCAGTTGAATAGGCAGTAGCTCGGGGAGTGGAATACCGTATATACTCGAGTATAAGCCGAGTTTTTCAGCACGTTTTTTGTGTTTTATACGGCTTATACGGCTTATACTCGAGTTTTTTTTTTTCTTCTTTTTTTCACATTATACCGGATGGCGCAAACTTGGCGGGCTTTTGCATTAGCGCGGGGAAGCCCTGCCGGTGCAGTGAGAGGCGGGCGGGAGCCGCCAGCCTTCTCGGCTGAGGGAGGGAGGGTTTCCCCGACCGGTAGCTGCCTCATTTCCCTCCCTCGGCTTATACTCGAGTCCCCAGTTTACCCCAGTTTTTTGGGGTAAAATTGGGGACCTCGGCTTATACTCGGATCGGCTTATATTCGAGTATATACGGTATCTATGCATTCAGAAGGTTGAGCTATGTACAGGAAGTCCTCGATTTCACAACAGCTGACTTAGCGACCGTTCAAAGTTACAACGGCACTGAGAAACGTGACTTACGACTGTGTTTCACAGTTACGACCTTTGCGGCATCTCGGCGGTCACGGGATCAAAATTCAGATCTTTGATAACTGTTCCTATTTATGACCGTTGCTGTGTCCCAAAGTCATTAATTAATCGCTCATTCATAAAATGCTGGGATTCGCATGCATTATACCAGGGATCTGCAAACTTTTTTTTTTATTTATTTACATTTATATCCCGCCCTTCTCCGAAGACTCAGGGCGGCTTACAGTGTATAAGGCAATAGTCTTATTCTATTTGTATATTTACAAAGTCAACTTATTGCCCCCCCAACAATATGGGTCCACATTTTACCTACCTTATAAAGGATGGAAGGCTAAGTCAACCTTGGGCCGGGCTTGAACCTGCAGTAATTGCAGGCTGCTGTGTTCTAATAACAGGCTTCTTACCAGCCTGAGCTATCACGGCCTTGGCTCCTTTAAGACTTGTGGACTTCAATTCCCAGCAAAGCTGGCTGAGGAACTCTGGGAGTTGAAGTCCACAAGTCTTAAAGGAGCCAAGTTTGCAGACCCCTGCATTATACCAAGGCTGGGACCTGTCAAGCATGTTGAGACTGCAGCTCCATAACTCCTGAAGAGTAAAGGTTATATTGCTACACGCAGTCCTCGACTTGCAACCATTCACTCAACCATTCACTTAATGACCGTTCCAAGTTACAATGGCACTGAAAAAAATGCCTTAGGACCTCTTTTCATACTTACGACCGTTGCAGCATCCCGCTGATCCCACGATCAAAATTCAGACCCTTGGCAGGTTATTCGTATTTATGATGGGTGCAGTGTCCCATATTTATGACGGGTGCAGTGAACCAAAGTGCACAGAATCTAGCATTGAGGGAGAAAAGGAGAATGTTTGCTCTAAAGATGCCATTTCCCCCCCCCCTCTCTCTCTTGGGTTTTGCAGCACAACGATACAATTGAATGGTCATCCCTGACCAAGAAGAAATGCTTGCAATATGGAGGAGTCCTCCTGGGGAATAATTGCAAATACGTCCCTGACATCACACTCATGTCTTGCATTCTCTTTTTGGGAACCTACACCTGCTCCATGGCTTTGAAGAAATTCAAGACCAGTCGTTATTTCCCAACCATTGTAAGTCATGTGATTTCATAATAGTTTTTCCCAGCTATTTCTCCAGTATATCCAGCACCATTTGATCAAGGTCAAGATTTAACTTCGTATATAGAGTAGAGTAGAGTAGAGTAGAGTAGAATAGAATAGAATAGAATAGAATAGAATAGAATAGAATAGAATAGAATAGAATAGAATAGAATAGAATAGAACAGAACAGAACAGAACAGAACAGAACAGAACAGAACAGGTAGAGAGGAGTAGATGAATAGAGTAGAATAGAGTAATAGAATAGAGTAGAGTAATAGAGTAGAGTAGAGTAGAGTAGAATAGAAGAATGGAATGGAATGGAATGGAATAGAATAGAATAGAATGGAATAGAATAGAATAGAATAGAATAGAATAGAATAGAATAGAATAGAATAGAATAGAATAGAATAGAATAGAAAGAATAGGAGTTAAATGATGGATAGGATAGGATAGAGAGAAGAGAGAAGAGAAGGGAAGAGAATAGGTAGAGAGGAGTAGACAAATAGAGTAGAGTAGAATAGAGTAATAGAATAGAATAGAATAGAATAGAATAGAATAGAATAGAATAGAATAGAATAGAATAAGCTGGAAGGGAGCTCAGAGGTCCTCCAGTCCAACCTGCTGCTCAAGCAGGAGACCCTATACCATTCCAGACTATCCCAGTTGTCCAATCTCTTCTCAAAAGCCTCCAGTGATGGAGCTCCCACAATACCTGACCTAGAATAGAATAGAGCTGGAAGGGACCTTGGAGGTCTTCTAGTCCAGCCCCCTGCTCAAGCAGGAGAACCTATACCTTTGATGGCAAACCTATGGCATGCATGCCTGAAGTGTCGCCTGGCCCGCGTGGCATCGCCCATTCCTCTTTTGGGTTTCGGGTGCGCATGTGTGCGCGACAATCAGCTGGCCTTCGTCCGTGCGGCAGTGCCGGAAATTGGAAGAGCTGGTCTTCCATTTTCCGGCGTGAGCATCCGCACCGTCCAGCTGATCTCATGCGTGCCAGTAATCAGAAGACTAGCTGGCCGGCGCGCATGTGCCTACTGGAAACCAGAAGTTCATTTTCCGGCACGCGCATGCCTACTGAGCAGCCCCTCTTCTGGGTTTGTTTGTTTGTTTGTTTGTTTGTTTGTTTATTTGTTTATTGTTCCAATTTATATACCGCCCTTCTCCCGAAGGACTCAGGGCGGTTTACAGCCGAGTAAAACAGAGATACAAATAATACAAAAGTTAAAAACATTGTTTAAAAAACTAATTCAATTTGGCCTGAAAGTTAAAAATTCTAATAAAAACCCCCATTAAAACTATTAGGCCAGCCCTGCGTGACGAAATAAAAATGTCTTTAGCTCGCGGCGAAAGGTCCGGAGGTCAGGGAGTTGTCGTATCCCTGGAGGCAGCTCGTTCCAGAGGGCAGGAGCCCCCACAGAGAAGGCCCTCCCCCTGGGGGTCGCCAGCCGGCATTGTCTGACCGACGGCACCCTGAGGAGGCCCTCCCTATGGGAGCGCACTGGTCTATGGGAGGCAATAGGTAGCAGCAGGCGGTCCCGTAAGTAACCCGGTCCAATGCCATTGGGGTTGCAGCCCCAATGAGTGCTCGCTCCCTTTTTGCCATCATTGACTTATACCATTTCAGACAAATGACTCTCCTCATTGCAGCTGTTCCTCATTGTAGTGTTGGAAGAAATATCCATCTGGGTTCAGTTCCAAGTGGGGACAAAGACACTGGAAACATGGAGGCTGCTTGGAAAGATGGTTTAATGGTGGTCAGGATCACATGGCTTGAGTTCCTGAACAGAAAAGGGCTGAGATCCTGTGTGCTCCCTGGCTTTATGCTTTTTCTGAGCTTTGAACTTTCTGGGGCACAGGAAGAGTATCCTGATTGGTTGTCAGACTCCCAGTGGGTGGGGGTCTTAGCTAGCCTTGCTGGCTGATGTAATCTTCCCAGGTGCCATGTGGTGAGTTTCTGTTCTAGATGGGTTCTATTATGTTGCAGATGATGATGGCCCATTGAGAAAGGTGGGGAGAATGAGTGAGTTTAGCTGAGGCTTTTAATGGCCCATTGACAAAGGTGGTGGGGAGTCAGGAAGCTGCTTTGTCTTTAAAACATGTTTCTCCATTTCTCATCCAGGGAAATATATTCTGCCTTTTTAAATATTTTTTAAAATATTTCATTCTTCTAGGAGGGGGGGTGGGTGCTAAATTCCTACAGTAGCCAGTAAGTCTGAGGGTGGATGGTGCACGTACAGACACGAGTGCCAATGTGGTAGTCTATCCACTTGTATCGTGGCAGCACACCTCTGTATTGTGAATCAGACAGCATGAGTATTTAGTTAAGGTGGGATTTAGAGGAGACACTCAGTTCTGTAGGTCCCTGGGTGCTCTCTGAACTTAGTTGTTTTCTTGCAAACATTTCATTACCCAACTAGCTAATATCATCAGTGTTACATCTGTAAGAGAGCGCCAAAAAACTCACAGTTCAACATTAAACTACAAATATTCTCTTCTATTGGTACACTTATTCCAGCCTTCCTTGTGCCTTATAAACCACTAAGTTTATATATGAACTTTGCTCAAATAGCAATGTTACTACCTGAGCATTTTAAGTTTATTTTAACCCAGCGTGGTTCACTGCATACTGTTGTAAGCCTTAAGACTGGACTTAGATAAAAGATAGTATGTTGCAGAAAAATGTTTTATTACTTCCTCCTTTGATTTATGAAGTACCGAAGGCATTTGAATCCTAAGCACTAAGATAACATTTCTGGGACCAGAGCCAAATTAACCAACAAGGAATGATTAGAATTTTGGTAACAGCTTGCCATGTTTAGAATGATATCTGATGGATGGAAAGGTATGGAAAGAGTATCTTTAAAAATTATTATTATCCTTTTCTTGGGAGGGATAATAAGATTTTGTAAAAACTGAGCTACTCTCTTAATAAAATGCCTTTTTTTTTGCATGGTAAGATTAATGGGATCTTCGAGCCCTAGTGGACAAGCATTTAAATATGAGCCAGCAGTGTGTTGCAGCTGCCAAAAAAGCCAACACAGTTCTAGGCTGCATAAACAGAGGGATAGAATCAAGATCACGTGAAGTGTTAATACCACTTTATAAGGCCTTGGTAAGGCCACACTTGGAATACTGCATTCAGTTTTGGTTGCCACGATGTAAAAAAAATGTGGAGATTCTAGAAAGAATGCAGAGAAGAGCAACAAAGACGATTAGGGGACTGGAGGCTAAAACATATGAAGAACAGTTGCAGGAACTGGGTATGTCTAGTTTGATAAAAAGGAGGACTAGGGGAGACATGATAGCAGCCTTTCACTATCTCAGGGGCTGCCACAAAGAAGAGGGAGTCGGGCTGTTCTCCAAAGCACCTGAAGGCAGGACAAGAAGCAATGGGTGGAAACTAATCAAGGAGAGAAGCAACTTAGAACTAAGGATGAATATCCTGACAGTGAGAACAATTAATCAGTGGAACAACTTGCCTGCAGAAGCTGTAAATGCTCCAACACTGGAAGTTTTTAAGAAGATGTTGTATAACCATTTGCCTGAAATGGTATGGGGTTTCCTGCCTGAGCAGAAAGTTGGATTAGAAGACCTCCAAGGCCCCTTACAACTCTGTTATTCTATTCTAATGTTTGATTGTGCACTGAATTGCACTCAGTAATGTTAACTTTTTTTTAAAAAAGCAAGGGCTATTGTTCCATACTCTGTGAATGTTTTCTTGTACACATGCTCCGTTCTTCCAAATTCTCATTCAGCTTTGCACAGCTTTTCACAAGTTGGATACAGTTAATTGAAGAGATCCTGAAAATCAGGATTATGAATACGTTTGGTGGGAAGGGCACTTTGAGGTGGGAATGTTGTAATCCAGTCTATTTTGTCTGCCCATCAGGATGTCAGCATCTTCTGGAATGTTCTTCAGCTGGACGGAAAGAGCTGCTGGGGTTTCTAGTTGCTGATTCGCTATTTGCTATTTTCAGTTTTTCTTTTTTGTGCATATTTGTCAGGTCCTTAAAACAGGCAAGTTTAAACCGCCATTGATGTAGTTTCTCTTTCTGTTTCAGGCAAGGAAATTGATCAGTGATTTTGCCATCGTCATTTCTATTCTGATTTTCTGTGGAATCGATGCTCTGGTCGGTGTCGATACACCAAAACTTCTTGTGCCAAGTGAATTCAAGGTATGTTAAACTGTCTCTCCTCCATTTTGTTTAAGAAGGCAAAGAATTACAATACATGGAGGAGGAGGAGGATCAAAGCTAGGCTGCAAAATCAAGATGACCAGTAGATGGCAGCAAGGATATACACAATAAAACCAGCTCTTTGCTACCACACTGTGGTTTCTGGGATGTTTGCAGCCTATAATCAATTGCATAATCATATCAAAGTATGACTTCATTGTACACCTGGATCATGATTCGTGTCTCTATTATTTACTGCTGTAGACCACTGGGACAACTATACTATGCAAAGCACCAATGGGGAATTTACCTTTAGTGAACCATTGACCAATTAGAAGAAGTTTTTCAGTACAGGTGGTCCTTGACTTACGACCGTTCATTTAGTGTCCATTTGAAGTTACAAAGGAAATGAAAAAAGCGATATTTGACCTTTTCACGCTTATAACTGTTGCAGCATCCTCAAGGTCATGTGATCAAAATTCAGACACTTGGCAACTGACTCGTATTTATGACGGTTGCAGTGTCCTGGGATCACATGATCCCCTTTTGTGACCTTCTGACAAGCCAAGTCGATGGGGAAGCCAGAGTCATTTTTTTTTTTTTATATTTATATCCCGCCCTTCTCCGAAGACTCAGGGCGGCTTACAGTGTATAAGGCGATAGTCTCATTCTATTTGTATATTTACAAAGTCAACTTATTGCCCCCCCCAACAATCTGGGTCCTTTAACAACCATGTTACTAACGTAACAATTTCAACAGTTCACATAACAACCATAGCAAGAAAAGTCGTAAAACGGGGCAAAACTCACTTAACAAATGTTTCACTTAACAAGAGAAATTTTGGGCTGACTTGTGGTCGTAAGTTAAGGATTACCTGTTCTTTTGAGCAGAGGTGATGGGATAAGCATCAAGAAGTGAGTTTTGCCAGAATAAGGACCCACAGCAAGACAATGCTAATTTGTAGGGTGGTGGTGGTTGTTGTTTTTAAAAAAAGTTTTATTTTAGAAATTAAATTTGGTTAATATGATAGCTTCTATAGATTTGGCAATTTCTGTTTAAATTTCACTTCTGCAGATCTTTAAGGAACACCTTTAAGACTGAGGGTAAAAATCACATATAACTCATAACTTCACCTTGGGCAGTCTTCTGTGCAATCCAGCTACCTCTTACAGGAAATCTAGATTCCATACTGCAGGAATAATAGAGTAGATTGCATGAATCTTGCTCGAACATAGCACTTACCAGCTCTGGTCCGAAAAAAATAAACATTGTGACCACCAGTAAAGGTAAAGTTTCCCCTCGCACATATGTGCTAGTCATTGCCGATTCTAGGGGGCGGTGCTCATCTTTGTTTCAAAGCCGAAGAGCCAGTGCTGTCTGAAGATGTCTCCGGGGTCATGTGGCTGGCATGACTCAATACCAAAGGCGCACGGAACGCTGTTACCGTTTCACCAAAGGTGTCCCTATTTTTTCTACTTGCATTTTTACGTATTTTGAAACTGCTAGGTTGGCAGAAGCCGGGACAAGTAATGGGAGCTCACTCCGTTACACAGCAGCACTAGGGATTCGAACTGCCGAGCTGCCGACCTTTCGATCGACAAGCTCAACGTCCTAGCCCCTGAGCCACCGCGTCCCTCAATTGTGACCACTAGATGGCAGCAAAAAGACCCAGAAGTCCCCATCTCTTGGCTGCCATCTGGTGGACAGTTGGATGCTTCCATCCCAGATCCAGTTCTTGCAAAACTAGCTATGTTGTTTTCATTGTGGGTTTCATTGTGCATGCTTTTTTTCTCTGCTTTTGTCACTGACAATGCCTATAAATAATGGGAAGTGCAAACGCAAAAAGAAAAAAAAAATGCAGCGGGATACGAGGATCTGAAAATGCAAAGGAAGTATTCCTCGGCCCATCCTTGCAACGTTTGTGGGTTTTGTGTGTTGTGTGAACTTGGGTTTACTTCAGAAACTCTTCCTTTGACTTGAAATGTTTTTAAGCGTCTTTTTGATTGCCCTTTTCTGTCTTTTTCCCTGTGAAGCCAACAAACTCAGATAGAGGCTGGTTTATCACACCATTCGGAGGAAACCCATGGTGGGTATATCTGGCCGCAGCTATTCCTGCTCTCCTGGTTACCATCCTCATCTTCATGGACCAGCAAATCACAGCTGTTATTGTCAACCGTAAAGAGCACAAGCTGAAGGTTGGTGCCTTGTTATGCAAGATTGGAACAGGGATGGGCCAAATTGTTTTAAGAGTACATTGTGGTAGATCTCTCCAGGAGATTGGTGCAGATAACTGTTCTGAGACCTAATGAGGTCTCCTTGGAAGCAGTTTATTGCTTAAAATAATATGCACTGAGGGATGCATTATTAAATATGAGCCAACAGGGTTTGGCGGCAGCCAAAAAAGCTAATACAATCCTTGGTTGTATAAATAGAGGCATAGAATTGAACTCATGTGAAGTATTAGAATAGAATAGAATTTTATTGGCCAAGTGTGATTGGACACACAAGGAATTTGTCTTGGTGCATATGCTGTCAGTGTACATAAAAGAAAAGATACGTTCATCAAGGTACAACATTTACAACACAATTGATGGTCAATATATCAATATAAATCATAACGATTGCCAGCAACAAGTTATAGTCATTCAGTCATAAGTGGAAAGAGATTGGTGATGGGAACTATGAAACGATTAATAGTAGTGCAGATTCAGTAAATAGTTTGACAGTGTTGAGGGAATTAGTTGCTTAGCAGAGTGATGGCCTTCGGGAAAAAACTGTTCTTATGTCTAGTTGTTCTGATGTGCAATGCTCTATAGCGTCATTTTGAGGGTAGGAGTTGAAACAGTTTATGTCCAGTATGCGAGGGATCTGCAAATATAAATATTAGTACTGCTTTATAAAGCTTTAGTAAGGCCACACTTGGAATAGCGCATCCAATTTTGGTCATCACATTATAGAAAAGATGTTGAGACTTTGGAAAAGGTGCAAAGAAGAGCAACTAAGACGATTAAGGGCCTGGCAGACAAGACACATATGAAGAACGGTTGCAGGAATTGGGTATGGGCATTCTAGAGAGAAAAAAAAAAGGACTATAGGGGGTGACATGATAGCAGTATTGCAATATCTGAGGGGATGCCACAAAGAGGAGAGGGGGTCAATTTATTTTCCAAAACACCAGAAGGCAGGACAAGAAACAATGGATGGAAACTAATCAAGGAGAGAAGCAACCTGGAACTAAGGAGAAACTTCCTAACAGTGAGGACAATTAACCAGTGGAACGGCTTGCCTCTAGAAGTGGTAGGGTCTCCATCATTGTACAGAGACTGGACAACCATTTGTCTGAAATGGTATAGCGACTCCTGCTTGAGCAGGAGGCTAGACTAGAAGATCTCCACGGTCCCTTCCAGTTCTATTCTGATTGAACCTATGGTGCATTTAGACCAGGGGGTGTCCAAACTTGGCAACTTTAAGACTTGTGGACTTCAACTCCCAGAACTCTGGGAGTTGAAGTTCACAAGTCTTAAAGTTGCCAAGGTTGGAGTCCCCTGTTTTAGATAATTATTCCATGAAAGCCTTAACAATTACGAAAGATTAAGATGATGAGGTTTTAATCCCAAATTCTAGAAGATTTCAAGACATCTAGATGGAAATTAGTTTCCATCCCTTACTTCTTTTCCTGCCTTCAGGTGCTTTGGAGAATATAATTCTCCCAAATAATCTGGAGAAGGTATCTCGCCTTTTCCAGAGGCTTCTTTTTTGATCTTCATTTCGAGGTCTGACACCCGCCGCCTCCTTCCTTGCGTTTTGTGTGACTGGAACAGACATGGGATTAAAACAACATGGCTCCTCCAGAGTCACTTAGCATTTGCCCCTAAGTAAAAGAGTGAGGAATGCTTTCTGAAGAAATACAAACGGGCTTTGTCTTGGCTTTGAATCAGGAAACACAGCTGGATCAACTGTTCAGCCTGGAAGGAAATATCTTTGAATTCCGCCAGCTGTTTTATCGTTGCGAAATCAACATTTATCAATTGATCCCTCGTTTATTTCACCTCGGTGTCTGATTTAGCATTTTTTTTCCCCTCCAAATGTGGAACTTACCAACCACAGTGCTCGGAAAAATCAGGTTGGTTTTTGTAGGCTGGCAATTCAGAATCTTTGCAGGTGGTTGGATGTGTGATCAGAATCCCCACAGGAAAAAGAACAGAGAAGGTCAGATGGAGGAAGACGCATTCAGAAGCACCAAAGATCATGCTGGATCTGAATTACTGCAGTCCAGGTTCAGGATAAGGATAAGAAAGGGAATTCCAATGCATCAATGGACAGACACAGTCCCACCAACCCAATCCACCAACCACTTAGGTTGCAAGAACAACATCAACCGCAATCCCAAAGGCAGCATTTAAAGACCAACAAACAGCGACGCTGCAAGCAAGACCATGGCATCATCGGAAGACATCCGAACAACAACACCAGTGTTAATTTACATCACACAGACGGTTGTATTCTTGAATACAGCTCATCTGTCTGGAACCCGCACTGCATATCGGACATAAAGTTTCATGAGAAGAGTCCTCCACTCCTCTACCCGCAATAAAATACCTTATGCCACCAGACTCCAAATTTTGGGCTTAGACAACTTAGAACTATGCTGACTTCAGTCTGACCTAAACATAGTACATAAAATTATCTACCATAATGTCCTACCTGTCAATGACTACTTCAGCTTCAACCACAACAATACACGAGCAAATAATAGTTACAGACTCAAGGCAAAGGGCTCCAAACTTGATTGCAGAAAATATGACTTCAGCAACAGAGTTGTCAATGCCTGGAATGCACTACCTGACTCTGTGGTTTCTTCCCCAAACCCCCAAAACTTTAAGCTTAAACTGTCTACTGTTGACCTCACCCCATTCCTAAGAGGTCTGTAAGGGGCGTGCATAAGTGCACCCGCGTGCCTAACGTCCCTGTTCTAATATTCCTTTTTTACTTACTCTTTTCATTTATCCAAATTATGTTTATACTTTTATCTGTTATCTTATATATGATTGACTAAATAAATAAATAAAATAAATGACTCAGCAACTACAGCCAGTCAATCACACAACCAGAAATCAGACCAGGGACTCAGAAGAGTCGCGCTAATTTTTAAAATAATTTTATTATGTTTTAAGATTTGGTATAAAGACGTCAGATGGGCAAAATAAGTATATATTTTCAGTGGAAAGCAATGTTCTCCCTTGAATCTGCTCTCCATCAACTTAATGGTCTCCCTGCAGCTGTTAATACACTCAAAATACAAAATGCATGAGGTTCAATAGTATTTCCCCTATCGATACATTTCTTTCTTTTTTCTACTTCTCCCAAGTTCTGCGTGTTTCCAAAGTTCTTTGATCCATTCTTTTTGTCCTGTGATCTTCACTGGGTTGAATTTTTATTCTTCGTCCCTTACTTGAAATACTGGCAAGAAAGGTGTTATTTTTATTTTAAGGCAGAGATACGGCACAGAATGTGAGAACAAAATGACACCCCTATTACACGGTGAAAGAAAAAAAAGGGGGACAAGAACAAGATGCAAATCTTGGTGCTAATTAACTTCTTTTCAAGGTTTTTAGAGTGTCTGCCCTAGGCTACGTTTCTTCCAAAAGCTATATTTATTTCCATCATTTGCAGGTGAATTCTGAATTTCACTTAATTTGCCTCGACATCCTGATGGGCTGAAGAGAAACTTAGCACTTTAAATGTCTTAACTGACAGTATCTTATTTTCACATGTTTCAGATGCAAAGGGCCACTTTGGATTTTTTTTTTAAAAAAATGGTGCTTATTTGGTTGTTCTTGTTGTAAAGTTTTCTCCCTTGGTATCTCTCAGCATATTTTGCTGTGGGAGCAAAGTTGAGATTAGAACAGGGGTGGAAATCCAGCAGGTTCTGACAGGTTCTGGAGAACCGGTAGCGGAAATTTTGAGTAGTTCGGAGAACCGGCAAATACCACCTCTGGCTGGCCCCAGAGTGGGGAGGGAACGGAGATTTTGCAGTATCCTCCTCCCAAGAATGAATGAAGGATTTTGCAATATCCTTCCCCCAGGAGTGGGGAGGGAATGGGGATTTTACAGTATACTTTCCCCTAGAGTGGGGAGGGAATGGAGATTTTGCAGTACCCTTCCCCTGCCACACCCACCAAGTCACACCACACCCACCAAGCCATACCACACCGAACCGGTAGTAAAAAAAAAATTTGAATTTCACCACTGGATTAGAACCATCTGTGTAGCTCTCTTTATACTGCAGGATCCAATCTAGATGGTGGTTCATTGGGACCAGAGGTTTAGTCTTCTGAGTTTTCGGACTTGTGCCGAAGCCCATCCTCAGGGAAGTTCTCTCTAGCAGTATTTATGCTTTGGGCTTTTCTGTGTGGGGTATTGATATGGTGCCTGGTTGTATGTGGCTTTCTAGTTGTTGATTGGGGTGTTGATGACCGACTATTAAGTCGTTGTTTCCTTATGCTGCCAAGCCCTCACTTCCTAAATACTCGATAAGCTGGCAGTAAATGGACAAGAAGCAACCGGAATGGAAACTAATCAAGGAGAAAAGCAACCTAGAACTAAGAAGAAATTTCCTGACAGTTAGAACAATTAAACCAGAGGTCTTCAAACTTGGCAGCTTTAAGACTTGTGGACTTCAATTCCCAGAATTTTGGGAGTTGAAGTCCACAAGTCTTAAAGCTGCCAAGTTTGAAGGCCTCTCAATTAAACAGTGGAATTCTCTACTCTATTCTACTCTACTCTGTTCCGTAGAAATGCTGATTTGCTGACGCTTTAATGTGTATATCAGTTTGACCTCTGTTGATGCCATACACTAAATATAATAAATAAATAAAGCCATGACTTCTACCCATTTTCTTACATTACAGCTAGAGCCATTCTGTATCTAAGTTTATGTCCGTTCATTTGGAAACTAGTCAAGGAGAGAAAACTTACAATTAAGGAGAAATTTTCTGACAATTAGAACAATTAAACAATGGAAGGATTTGCTTCCAGAAGTTGTGGGTGCTCCAACACTGAAGGTTTTTAAGCAGACAGCCATTTATCTGAAGCGGTATAGAGGTCTTCTTCTTGAGCAGGGGTTGGACTAGAAGACCTCTAAGGTCCCTTCCAACTCTGTTCTTCTATATTCTAACTCCATAGACCTTTTGGGACCATGTGATCAATTTTGGTGAGCTTCCAGTAGGCTTCCAACAAGCAAAGTCCAATGGGGAAAGCTGGATTCACCTCTTGTTATTCCGTCGTGTTACTCTGTTAATATGTTCTTCTTTGAACTGAATTTTTAAAAAGGTTATGTAAAGGCATTTAGACAGAACTGTTCTTGGGGTGTGTGTGTGTGTGTGTGGTTTTTTTTGTGTGTGTGTCATCCTGACTTGCAACCAATTGATTAGTGAAAGTTCACAGTTATAATGGCACTGAAAAAAAAAATTGATGTGTGGATTAATCCTTCTAATTATAACCAGGGCACCGTCCCCATGGTCACTTGGTCAAAATTTAGGCGCATAGCAAACTCCTGAGAAGCAAAGTCAGCGAGGGAAGCGACAACGTGGCTTATTTAACAACTGCAGTTGTTCGTTTAGCAACCATGGCAAAAAGTTGCAAAATCTGGCATGACTCGCTTAAGGACTGCTTTGCTTAGCAACAGAAATGCTGGTCCCCGTCGGCTCCTAAGTCGAGGACTGCCTGAAGATGCTAACCGGTGGACAGTCTCTCCAGATATCTTCCCATTTAAATTCAAAGCCTCTGAAGAGTTAAAAGGATAGGCTTTGGTCCCCAAGGAAGAAAACCCTTAACCCGGAGGCTCCAACTGGTTCAGAATGCAACCGCGTGGGTAATAGTGGGAGCAACTCGAGGCTCCCATGTAACACCTATCCTGCGTGAGCTGCACTGGCTTCCGGTGCTCTTCCGGGTGCAATTCAAGGTGTTGGTTATCACCTTTAAAGCGCTCCATGGCATAGGACCGGGTTATCTATGAGACCGCCTGCTGCTACCAGTAGCCTCCCACCGACCCATGCGCTCCCATAGAGGGGGTCTCCTCAGGGTGCCGTCGGTCAAACAATGTAGACTGGCGGCCCCCAGGGGGAGAGCCTTCTCTGTGGGGGCTCCTGCCCTCTGGAATGAACTGCCTCCGAAGATACATCAACTTCCTGATCTCTGGACCTTTTGCCGCGAGCTAAAGAACTTTCTGTTCCATTGCGCAGGGCTGGCTTAATGAAGTTTTTTTATTGGGGTTTTAATATAGTTTTATTATAATTCTTTCAGCCTTTAATTTAATTAGTTTTTAAATGCTTTTTAAACTTTTTGATTTGTACTTTTTACCATGGCTGTAAACCGCCCTGAGTCCTTCGGGAGAAGGGCGGTATATAAATTAAATAAATAGAAATAGAAAATAGAATAGAATTAAAGAAAGGCCTCTTTAAGCTTACAGTTTTTAATACTGTTTTTTGTGTTCACATCAAAGGCTATACACCCCCCCAAAAAATCATGTTATAGCATATTGTGGTGGTTTACATGACACACAACAAGTTCAGGTAACATCTGGGCCAGTGATGGGATTCCAAAGCTTATCTTACCGGTTCTATGCGAGCGCGCTTTGTTCTCGCACGCAGCACTCAAAAACCGCCCTCGATGTCAGCGCTGGGGAGCTGAGCTGTTGTTTAGCTCAGCTGAGATGCGGCAATCCATTCTGCCGTGTGAACCAGCTGAGCTAAAAAACAAGGGAATATGGGATAGGGAATGGCAGGGGTGGGAGGGGGGGGCCAGCCAGAGGTGGTATTTGCCATTTCTCCGAACTACTCAAAATTTCCGCTACCGGTTCGCCCAAACCGGTCTGAACCGGCTGAATGCCACCTGTGATCCGGGATCTCACGACGTGCTGAACCTCAAAGTACCTAATCCTATTTTATCCTAATTTAGAATATTGTTCAAAGCCGGCATCTCAGTTCCACTAGTGTTGTGACTCCAGCCCCCGAACCTGGCCCCATGCCCGGAAATGACTTGGAGCCGGGCCTGCTGCCAGAAAGTGACTTGGACAGTGAGGGGGAAGGGCTGTCAGGACTTACCTCGGGAGCACTGGCTTCCCTGGCTTAGCTCCAGGAGCCAGAAGCAGGCCAGGTGGAAGAAATAATGAGGCCTCCATCCCCAGACTCTTCCCCCCCCCCAGGCCATGCCTCCAGACCCGGCTGATGGCAATCAGGCATGGTTGAATCCTAGGTTTCATAGGCAGGAGAGGAGGGAACAACAGAAGCAGGGGAGGGGCAGGCCTAGGAAGTGCTGAGTCATGGAGCCACACCCCACAGGATATAAAAGGCAGCGAGAGCTGCTGTGTCTCTTTGTAACAGGCAAATCCACTGATTGACTAGAGCTGAAGTTTGTGACTCACCAGCGTTGTGGAAAATAGCGAGGGCTCTTGGCAGACGCTGGCTCTTTTGCCGCCAGAGCTGATAGTGCCGGCTAATTAAGCCATCATTCGGATGGAGGCGGAGGAGGACAGAACAACTAGGTTGCCATCCTCACCGCAAAAACTTCACACTTAAAAATTAACTTTCCTCTTCCTTTTTCCCTTCTTACCTTTGCAGAAAGGTGCTGGATATCACCTGGATCTATTCTGGGTGGCTGTGTTGATGATCATCTGTTCCTTCATGGGCCTGCCCTGGTACGTTGCTGCTACCGTGATCTCCATCGCTCACATTGACAGTTTGAAGATGGAAACGGAGACCTCGGCGCCTGGCGAACAACCCAAGTTTTTGGGAGTTAGGTATGCTGACCTGATGGGAAAAGAGATTGAATGCTAAGTATTCTAAGAAGCTGCCTAGCATGGCATTCTTCACAGGCCAGAAACTACAAGCTGTATTTTTCTCTGAACTGTGGGATCAAACACAGCTTAGAGCTATGAGTCTTAGACATAGATAATATGGAGTACATTGGGGGTCTTGGTGCTGTTTGAGCTTGGGGGTTTTCTTGCAAGATGTTTCATTACCAAACTAGGTAACGTCATCAGGGCTGGAAGGGAGTGGTGTTTGTGGAGAGGAAGAGAAGGAGGATGAGGAGAAGGAGAAGGATTGTGGGGTCCTTGGTGCTCTCTGAGCTGGGTTTTTTTCTTGTGAGATGTTTTATTACCAAACTAGGTAACATCATCAGTGTTAGAAGATAGTGGTGTTTGTGGAGAGGAAGAGAAGGAGGATGAGGACTCTGGTGTTCCTGATGCTCTCTGAGCTTTGTTTTTTCCTTGCAAGATTTTTCATTACCGAACTAGGTAACATTATCAGTGCTAGAAGGGAATGGGGTTTGCTCTTACCTTCATATGCTAGCGGC
This sequence comes from Ahaetulla prasina, assembly GCF_028640845.1. Lineage (NCBI taxonomy): Eukaryota > Metazoa > Chordata > Lepidosauria > Squamata > Colubridae > Ahaetulla > Ahaetulla prasina. The sequence continues at coordinate 9,177,761 of NC_080546.1, read as the reverse complement.
TTGCCCTGTCCGGATCGGTGGGAGAGTTCTTGGTGGTTCCTTGATACAGTAGATTATTTCTGTATTAGCATGCAGAACGTGGTGGAATCTCTAACTAGTCTGGAAGGAGGCGTTAAAAAGGGACCAAGCTTAGAGTCTTTGCATTGGAGAAAACAACACAGGCCTGACCTCCCCCAAGTCCATGAACCATTCCTAAGAGAATGCAGTCAATCTGGTGAGATTCTCGTAACATAGGTGACCAGCAATAAAGCTTCTGCTTGAGACTATTCATGAGTGGTTCTGGTTGCTTGTACTTGACACCAAGTCCTTCTTTGAAACAAATTATAGTGGCCAAAAAACGAAAAAAAAGTTCTTTTCTTCCTGAAACCTTGGAGATATTGTAAGTTCATGTCAGGTATACATGTAGTCCTCGACTTACAACGATTTGTTTAATAAAATGTCCTTCAAATAAGAATTGGTTATGCTATTCCTGGGTTTGATTTCAGAGAGCAGAGAGTGACTGGATGTATCGTATTCCTTCTGACAGGCGTTTCGGTGTTCATGGCCCCCATCTTGAAGGTAAATATATATATTTTAGTTTGCTTATCTCTTCCCCACCCTTCATAGAATTCTGCAATAATAAGCGCTTAGCTAGGAATTTCAAAAAAGGAGACATATTTTTAATACATTGAAAGGACTAAAACGAAACCATTAAAGAGGCATATCGAAACACCATCGCTATGATTTTAAGAACAGAGAAATATACTCAACAGGAGAGGAATCACAGAGTGTGTAGAAATTTTGCCTTGGCATTTGTGCAGAAAATGTTTTTGCGACCAGATAGTATGATCACCGAATTTAGGGGGAATCCTGGGCTGTTTTCTGTCCTTGCTGGTTTTTGCTAAGTTAAAATCCCCTGTATTTGGAAAAGTTATACCTGGATAAAACAGAACAACAACAACAACAAAATACTATTGTCATTTACAAAAGAAAACCAGGTTTCCAAATCAAGATGAATGAAAAATCGTACCTATCCAGAATTCTATAATTTATTTATTTATTTAATCAAATTTTTAATCAAATTTCATGTCGGTCAGTCTGTGTCTGTCTGTCTGTCTGTCTAATCCTTTATATAGCCATCCATCTCATGCATGTGACTCTGGACAGTATCCAATAAAAGCAGAACACAGCTAGTCCTCAACTTACGACCACAATTGAGCCCAAAATTTACGTTGCTAGGTGAGAAATTTGTTAAACGAGTTTTGGCCCATTTTACGGCTTTTCTTGCCACGTTTGTTAAGTGAATCACTGCAGTTGTTAAATTAGTAAGGCGGTTGTTGAGTGAATCTGGCTTCCCCATGGACTTTGAGGTCGCAAAACGGGATCGCATAACCCCGGGACACTGCAACCGTCATAAGTGTGAGTCGGCTGTCAAGCATCTGAATGTAAATCATGTGACCATGGGGATGCTGCAGCGGTCGTAAGTGTGAAAAATTGTCACTTTGTTTCAGTGCCGTTGTATCTTTGAATGGTTACTAAGCGAACTGTTGTACGTCGAGGGCTGCCTTTACAAGCACATCTTAAATAACCATAAAATGGGCTGTTTTATGTAATCCATATAATCCAGCAGAGTGTTTTAAAATTGTAGAGCGTATGACTGGCCACTTAGTATTTGAGGCACTTGGGAGCTGGCCTGCATTTATAGCAGATTGCAGCATCCCACGGTCATATGACCGGTTTACGATGGTTTGGTGGAAACCCTTGTTTACGTCCCGTTTCCGGCAAAAAAAAAACTTGCCTTAGCCAACAATGGGGCTGCTTAAAGACCGCAGAAGTCATAAAATTAGATCTGGGCAAGCCACTTTTTGACTAACATGACTCAATTATGCCAGGCTCAATTATGGTCATAACCAGTGGTGGGATTCAAATAGAATAGAATAGAATAGAATAGAGTAGAGTAGAGTAGAGTAGAGTAGAGTAGAGTAGAGTAGAGTAGAGTAGAGTAGAGTAGAATAGAATAGAATAGAATAGAATAGAATAGAATAGAATAGAATAGAATAGAATAGAATAGAATAGAATTTTTATTGGCCAAGTGTGATTGGACACACAAGGAATTTGTCTTGGTGCATATGCTCTCAGTGTACATAAAAGAAAAGATACCTTCATCAAGGTACAACATTTACAACACAAATGATGGTCAATATATCAATATAAATCATAAGGATTACCAGCAACAAAGTTACAGTCATACAGTCATAAGTGGAAGTAGATGGGTGATGGGAACGATGAGAAGATTAATAGTAGTGCAGATTTAGTAAATACTTTGACAGTGTTGAGGGAATTATTTGTTTAGCAGAGTGATGGCCTTCGGGAAAAAACTGTTCTTGTGTCTAGTTGTTCTGGTGTGCAGTGCTCTATAGCGTCGTTTTGAGGGTAGGAGTTGAAACAGTTTATGTCCTGGATGTGAGGGACCTGTAAATATTTTCACAGCCCTCTTCTTGATTCGTGCAGTATACAGGTCCTCAATGGAAGGCAGGTTGGTAGCAATTATTTTTTCTGCAGTTCTAATTATCCTCTGAAGTCTGTGTCTGTCTTGTTGGGTTGCAGAACCGAACCAGACAGTTATAGAGGTGCAAATGACAGACTCAATAATTCCTCTGTAATTTAACAACCAGTTTTCTGCCCTAATGACTGGGTAGGTGTGGCTCGGTGGTCATGTGACCGTGCGGGCGTGGCCAACTCATTGTCACTCACGTCGACGGGCGCTTCGCCTTAGCTGTTACAATGTACTAAGGGTTAACCAGAGAGGCAGTTTCTGTCAGCAGGGCAATAAAGTTTAGGCTAGAAATACCACCAGAATGTTTCCTTCCTGCCTTCCTTACAGGATTAGCCCTGTAAATTGGAAAAAAACAAAATAATATTTCTTCCAACAACCGGTTCTCCCGAATAGGTGCGAACTGGCTGAATCCCACCACTGGTCATAACTCAGGGACTACCCGTAAAGACACAGTTACAGACCTGGGGAATTTTGGGAAGAGGTCTAAAAGGTAATGCCAATGGTCAAGAGCTGCAGATGTTTAATTGGGCAACTATGGGAAGAGCATGTTAAGTAGTGGGCTTCATTTTTTAAGATATCTCTTGGGTTCATAGGGCAGTTTTCCCCTAGCAGGACCTGGGAATATAATTCTACCTGTTTGGGAGATGCTAGGGGCCTCCACTTTGGGGAGGGCGAATGGACTTTTGCCAGGTAAAGAATCGGGGCAACACATTAAATTCCGATCAAGGTGATTTATGCCTGTACAGAAGAATCTAGTCAAGTAACGGTGAACACTAAATTGGCACTAGATACGAGCTAATGGAATTCAAGGGGGTTGGACTTGGGTTATTTGTGGGAACGTAACAATTCAGTGGTGGGATTCAAATAATTTAACAGCCGGTTCTTTTTTTTTTTAATTTACATTTATATCCCACCCTTCTCCAAAGACTCAGGGCGGCTTACAGTGTGTAAGGCAATAGTCTCATTCTATTTGTATATTTACAAAGTCAACTTATTGCCCCCCACAACAATCTGGGTCCTCATTTTACCTACCTTATAAAGGATGGAAGGCTGAGTCAACCTTGGGCCTGGTGGGATTCGAGCCTGCAGTAATTGCAGGCAGCTGTGTTTTTTAATAACAGGCTATCTTACAGCCTGAGCCACCACGGCACCTCTGCCCTAATGATTGGGTGGGTGGGTGTGGCCATGGTGGGCGTGGCCAGGAGGTGTGACAGGCAGCACTAGGCCTCCTGCACACCCCTGGGAGCAAAAACGGGACGCGTGGGGACTCCTGGAAGTGGGGAGTGGGGGGCAGGCAGCAATTTAGCAACCGGTTTGCCCGAACCGGTTGAATCCCACCACTGGAACCATTCCAGGGTGTTTCCTCTCTTGACTCCACCGCTAGTCTCTGCCTCCTCTTCTACAGCTTTCCCAAAAGTCTGGACAATTGCTGCCAACTTCCCAGTCCCAGATACGGGATTTGCGTATGTGCTTGCAGACTTTCCATATTGTGAAGTTTTACGTTTTGGTTGTATGACAGTGTTTCTGGGTTGCAGCGGTACCCCATGGTTGAAAATAATTGTTTAGCGGGACTGTCCGTGGATTAATCTGTACAGTAGCCGCGGTAATTCTGGTTTGCATGATTTGTAAAGGAAGAACAGCATCTTTTGAATCTTGAAATCAGTGTATGGAACTTCTCTTCAGAACTGCAGTGGATCATAACAAACCCCGAGGGATATGTTGAGCTGTAAACAAAGAGATCCATCATCTTAATGTGTATGTGTGTTTTTCCCCCGGCTGGGCATGAAAAGCCAGAGAAAGTACAATTAAGGATTCTGCTCGTTTTCGTTGTTACTTTAAAATCTCTTTCCCCCTCGGGTGCTTCAACAGCTCCTTCGTTGTTTATTAACGGACTGGTTAGGATTGCATAATTAACTGTTGTGCAGAAGTGTCTGCATTAAATACAGAAATAGCTGGGAACAATTCTGCATTGATTTCCTTAGATCAGGGGTGTCAAACTCAAGGCCCGGAGGCCGGATCCGGCCCACGGGGGCGGGTGGGGGGGAGGTCTTAGATCTGGCCTGAGAGGCAGACCTGGAAACAGTGAAGGAGCGGCCCACGGTGCCTCTGCCAGTGAAAACGCCCGCGGCCCTCCCCGAGCTCGGTTTTCACTGGCAGAGGGTTGCAGGAGGCCATCGCAGCCGAAAACAGGACTCAGCTGGGATTGCCAGAGGAGCCTTTTAAAAGCATTTTTTTTAACAACCTCTTTGGCTGAAGTGGTTGTAGAAAAAATGCTTTTAAACGGTTCTCATGATCCCAGCTGAGCCGCGCGATCATCAGAGGCTTTTTTTTTACTTTTAAAAGCAATTTTTTGGCTGAAGAAAAAATGCTTTTAAAAGTTTTTTTTAAAAAAAACTTCTGATGATTGCGCAGCTCAGCTGGGCAAGGGGGTGGGGGGCAGGGATTTTTGCTACCGGTTCTCCGAACCACCTGCTGCCATCGCTACCGGATCAGGCGATCCGGTCCGAACCGGGAGCATTTCTCCCCTGTGCGGGCCCCCACATATGTGCCCCCCCCACTCCACTTTGGCTGCCAGAGGTACCGCAGGCTGGTCCTTTGCTATTTTCAGGCCAGATTTAAGCACCCTGTGCCCCACGCTTGATTTATGAAATAGCAAAGGACCAGCCCGTGGTGCCTCTGGAAGCATGAGCCCCTGTGCCCTGTTTTGGCCAGCAGGGTGCTTCAGGAGGCCCTGTCTTCCCCACACCCCAGCCTGTGGAGGAGACCCTAGCTCCATCTCTCCCACCCCCCGGCCTGCGGAGGAGAACTACAATGCTGATCCAGCCCTCGAAGAAATCCAGTTTGATCTAGAGTTTTATTAACATGAAGCAGAAAATCAAAAGCTGCCATCCTCAAAATAACAATGGTCTTCCTCATTACCACCATAGTATCTTTTCAAAAGTACTGTATGCCGCTTGCCCTATACTTCCTAATGTACACGCATACAAACACTCACAGATACAACATGAGGAGAGAGCACAAATACACTTGCACACACAAATCTACCTGCTTCTGTTGTTCCCTCCTCTCCTGCCAACGAAACCTAGGGTCCAGCCAGGCCTGATTGCCATCAGCTGGGTCTGGAGGCGTGGCCTGGGGGGGGAAGAGTCAGGGGACGGAGGCCTCGTTATCTCCTCCACCTGGCCTGCCTCTGGCTCCTGGAGCTGAGACAGGGAAGCCGGTGCTCCCGAGGTAAGTCCTGACGGCCCTTTCCCCTTCCAAGTCACTTTCTGGCAGGAGGCCTGGCTCAGGGGGCACAGACACAACAGTATTGGAAGACTGCTATCTTGTCACCCATAGTTTTTTGTTTTGTTTTGTTTACATTTATATCCCGCCCTTCTCCGAAGACTCAGGGCGGCTTACAGTGTATAAGGCAATAGTCTCATTCTATTTGTATATTTTTACAAAGTCAACTTATTGCCCCCCCAACAATCTGGGTCCTCATTTTACCTACCTTATAAAAGATGGAAGGCTGAGTCAACCTCGGGCCGGGCTTGAACCTGCAGTAATTGCAGGCTACTGTGTTCTAATAACAGGCTCTAACAGCCTGAGCTATTCCGGCCCTAGTCCTTCTTTTCATTAAATTAGACATACCCAATTCCAGCAACCGTTCTCTATATATATTAGCTTCCCGTCCCCTAATCATCTTTGTTGTTCTTCTCTTCACTCTTTCTAGAGTCTCCACATCTAGGCTAGGAGACCTATCTTTTCTGCATAGAATTTTTTTTTTTTCAAACACCAGGCTCAAGAAGGGATGGTGGGTTCATCTCAGGGGTGAAAACCAGCAGGTCCTAACAGGTTCTGGAGAATCGGTAGCGGAAATTTTGAGCAGTTCCAAAAACCGGTAGTGGAAATTTTGAGCAGTTCGGAGAATCGGTAGCAGAAATTTTGAGCAGTTCCAAAAACCGGTAGCGGAAATTTTGAGTAGTTCGGAGAACCAGCAAATACCACCTCTGGCTGGTCTCAGAGTGGGGTGGGAATGGAGATTTTGCAATATCCTTGCCCCAGGAGTGGGGAGGGAATGGGGATTTTGCAGTATCCTTCCCTGCCACGCCCACCAAGCCACACCACGCCCACCAAGCCACAAGCACAGAACCAGTAGTAAAAAAAAATTGGATTTCACCACTGGTTCATCCCGTATCTCCTCTTTCCTTAAAGAACGAACCAAGTACAAAATGGTTACAAGGTCATTCGGTTCAATTATCTGAAAAAAAAAACACCTTGTTTTCCTTGTGCTTTTAGCTGTTATTTAGAAGGTAGAAAAAGACTTTTCGTTTCCTGATCTTTATGTCTCTGCTGATTTTGGCTCTCGGTGTTATAAAAACCTTCATTTCTCTTTCTTGAGTTTTTCCTGGTTATCTAGTTTTCTTTTTTATTGCTTGCCCCGTTCGAACCTTTGCTCCTGCCAAACATTTTAAAGCAGAATACAGTAACCTGCTTTGTATGCAAAGGTCATCGGTTCAATCATTACCTTTTCCGGATAGGGCTAGAAAAAACTTGTGCCAGTCCAACCTTCCCGAATGGGCCCGGGCAGAGATGCGTCAGGAATAGCAAAGTTGATTTATTGATCGCAAGCGCATTCGTGTGGCTTATGTTGGAAACATCCTAAATTTCACTTTCCCAGGATAATTGCAACATTTGAGGAGGGCAGCCAACTAGGTCTGCATCCACCTGTGCTCCACGTCACATTTTGCTTTTAAATCTCTCTCTTGCATGAGCCTAGTCCTCATCAGACCCTGTGAATGGCTCTTAGCCAAAGGGAATTCTGGGATTCGTAGTTCCGGCTCATTTGGAAATCAACAGTATGTACAGCTAGTCCTCGGCTTACGACCACAATTGAGCCCATCATTTCTCTTGCTAAGCAAAACAGTTTATTAAATGAATCCCCTCCCCATTTTATGACCTTTCTTGCCACAGTACAATGGTGGGATTCAGCCAGTTCACACCTATTCGGGAGAACCGGTTGTTAACTTTCTAAACTAGGGGTCTCCAACCTTGGCAACTTTAAGACTTGTGGACTTCAACTCCCAGAATTCCTCAGCCAGCAAAGCTGCCTGAGGAATTCTGGGAGTTGAAGTCCACAAATCTTAAAGTTGCCAAGGTTGGAGACCCCTGTTCTAAACAGTTCAGAAGATCGGTTGTTGGAAGAAATCTTATTTTGTTTTTTTCCCACTTTACAGGGCTAATCCTGTAAGGAAGGCAGGAAGGAAACATTCTGGTGGTGTTTCTAGCCTCATCTTTATTGCCCTGCTTACAGAAACTGCCTCTTGGTTAACCCTTATCACATTGTAACAGCTAAGGCGAAGCGCCCATCGACATGAGTAATGTTGAGTTGGCCACGCCCACATAATCACATGACCACTGAGCCACGCCTACCCAGTGGGTCATTAGGGCAGAGAACCGGTTGTTAAATTATTTGAATCCCACCACTGCCACAGTTGTTAAGTGAATCACTTCAGTTGTTAAGTTAGTCACACGGATGTTAAATGAATCTGACTGCCACATTGACTTTGCTCATCAGAAGGTCGCGAAAGGGGATCGCATGACCCCCCTGGGACATTGCAACCGTCATAAATATGTGGCGGTTGCCAAGTGCTTGGATTTTGATCACGTGACCATGGGATGGGGGAAATGCTACAATGGTCATAAGTGTGAAAAATGGTCATAAGTCACTTTTTTCAGTGGCATTGTAACTTTGAAACAAGGGCTACCTGTATAAGAATGTTGAAAATATTGAATGAGGTAGATCTGGTTTAACAAAGCAGCTTGTTGATTCCTAGATAATTTGAGAAAAACAACTTGGCACTCTTGATTGAGGGAATTTTGAAAAAAACTTGGATCATATGAATTTTGAAGAGAACTTGATCATATGTGCATATTCATAGCTCAAAGACTCTTATATATAAGAGCAACAAAGATGATTAAGGGACTGGAGGCTAAAACATATGACGAACGGTTGCAAGAACTGGGTATGTCTAGTTTAATGAAAAGAAGGACTAGGGGAGATATAGAATAGAATAGAATAGAATAGAATTTTATTGGCCAAGTGTGATTGGACACACAAGGAATTTGTCTTGGTGCATATGCTCTCAGTGTACATAAAAGAAAAGATACGTTCATCAAGGTACGACATTTACAACACAATTGATGGTCAATATATCAATATAAATCATAAGGATTGATATGATAGCAGTCTTCCAATATCTCAGGGGCTGCCACAAAGAAGAGGGAGTCGGGCTATTCTCCAAAGCACCTGAGGGTAGAACAAGAAACAATGGGTGGAAACTGATCAAGGAAAGAAGCAACTTAGAACTAAGGAGAAATTTCCTGACAGTGAGAACAATTAATCAGTGGAACAAGTTGCCTGCAGAAGTTGTGAATGCTCCAACACTGGAAATTTTTAAGAAAATGTTGGATAACCATTTGTCTGAAGTGTGGTGTAGGGTTTCCTGCCTGGGCAGCGGGTTGGATTAGAAGACCTCCAAGGTCCCTTCCAACTCTGTTATTATTATTATATAAGTTCTCGACTTAGGACCACTCTATTAATAGTACTTTGGAGGCTTTGTTTTATTTATCTATATCCTGCTTTTTATTATTTTTATAAATAACTTCAGGCCGTGAACATATTCAACGCACCTTCCTCCTTCAGCCATTCATTGCAGATCATCAGATCTATGGTAACCAAGTTATCAGATACGAGTAGATTTTTTAATGTAAAGATCGTCAATATATTATTAGCAAGGATATCAAACACAGTGGTACCTTCTTGGATGGACAAATGGCAAGGAGATGGCTGGTGAACAGATTTAATTTAATAAAATAAACGTTCTGTTCCTAAATCTGTGTTTCTGAGCAGCGTTTTTCAATAGAGTCTGTCTCTGAATTCAGCTTTCCATTATCTAGCATCTAAAAATATTACAAACTTTGTAAATAACATTTGTTACTTGTGAATAACAGATATGAGATAGTAGCTGGGGATATCCAAACTACTTGTTTGAGTTTTTATTGTTTGAGTTTTTAGTAGTCCTGTGCTAAGGGGGGGAAATGCCACTATGGAAAGATACTTTATTTAAATTTAACTTTTTGTCTGTGTGACTTGTCGAACTTTAAGTCTAATGTCTAGCACAAAGTAATCAGAAACATAACTGATCCCATAAAACGTGTACTTTTAAATATGTGAACAAACATATTTATTTAATTGTGCAGGGCTGAGCTAAATTTTAAATTACTGGCTTTTAAATTGGCTTTTATTCTATATTTTTAATTCTAAATTAACAGGCTTTTAGAATAAGTTTTTTAACTGTTTTTATATTCTTTATATTGTATTTATGTGTTTTTAAATGCCTGTACACCGCCCTGAGTCCTTCGGGAGATAGGGCGGTATATAAATTTGATCAATAAATAATACAATAATAATACTTCATTGCAAATACAGTTTGTGCTCTAAAGATTAGAATGGTGCAACATTTTTGGCAAGGAATGCTGATGTGCAGATGTCATGTTCTATGAAAGATGGGGAACAGCTCAGAAATGGAAAGTTCTGTTATTGTTGGAAAGTTGACAGACATTCTTTTTAAAACACTGCCATGGAAGGGTTCGTGGTGGCTCAGTGGGTGAGACACTGAGCTTGTCGATCAAAAGGTCGGCAGCTCAGCGGTTCAAATCCCTAGTGCTGCCGTGTAACGGGGTGAGCTCCCGTTACTAGTCCCAGCTTCTGCCAACCTAGCAGTTTCGAAAGCACGTAAAAATGCAAGTAGAAAAAATAGGGACCACCTTTGGTGGGAAGGTAACAGCGTTCCGTGCGCCTTTGGCGTTGAGTCATGCCGGCCACATGACCACGGAGACGTCTTCGGACAGCACTGGCTCTTCGGCTTTGAAACGGAGATGAGCACCGCCCCCTAGAGTCGGCAACGACTAGCACGTATGTGCGAGGGGAACCTTTGCCTTTACCTTTATAGAACAAATTTGTGAAAATATTAGACAAGCTTTGCATGTCATCTAACCATGATGACGAACCTATGGCACCCGTGCCTGAAGTTGCAGGTGGAACCATGTCACCTGGCAAACGCAGAGTCGCCCGTTCCTTTTCCTGGTTTCTGCTGCACATGCGCGTGTGCGTGCGACAATCAATTGGCCTTTTTGCATGCGGCAGTACCAGAAACTGGAAGAATTGATCTTTCATTTTTCTGCGTGAACGTGCGCGCTGTCCAGCTGATCATCGCAATGCACATGTGTGTCAAAACCCTGAAGACTAGGTGGCCGGTACGCATCCGGGTGACGGAAACCAGAAGTTCATTTTCAGGCGCATTTTTGAGCAGCTTCTCTTCCAGGTTGCAGCCCTGACAAGCGTGCGCACACATGCGCTCCTTTTTCGGCCCTTTTCACCATCACTGTCATATAAGATGATAAAATTGTGTTGATTTCCTGCCTCGTAATCTTGAATGGCGCTCTTTATGTGTTTATTTCCCGTCCCCCCGGGCAATTTAGGATTCTATACATTCATTAAATGACAATTCAAAGAGTGGTGTGGTGGCCTAGAGGTGGAGCTTCTCGCCTCACAATGAGGAGGCTGTGAGTTCGATCCTAGGTAGAGGCAGATATTTCTCTCTCTGGGCACACTGAGAATAGATCTGCTGAACCAAACTCCGCATTGGTGACGGGAAAGGCATCCGGCCAGTAAACACTCAGCTCCATTCAGTTGCCCAGACTGCACTCCGCAAGGGATTATGGGGAGATGATAATTAAATGACAATTCAAATTTACAATGGTACTGACAAAAGTGACTTACTGTGTTTTTCAGAGTGTAAGACATACTTTTAGAGGCTAAAAATTTGGGTGCATCTTATACTCCGAATGTAGCTTTTTCGAAGCTTTTTTTCAGCCCTAACTAGGCGCTAGCCCAGTGAAGCGATCTCCCCGTGCTTTGCCTGTTTTTCTCATTGCTGCTTCCTCTCAGCTGTGCCTTACAAGCTGTTTTTTTTATCCCCAAGCAGGAGATAAAAAAAATCAGCAAACTGAAGCTGATCAGACTAAGGACGTTAGCCAGATGAGTACCTGGTAGGCAGATTCCTCCCCCTATTTTCCTCCCCAAAAAATAAGCTGCGTCTTACACTCCGGTGTGTTTTATACTCCGAAAAATACGGTATGTCCCATTCTCACACTTATGACTCTTGCTGCATCCTCATGGTCACGTGATCAAACTTGGGGTGCTTGGAAACCAGCTTGTAGTTAGGATGGTTGCAACATCCTGAGGATTGTCATTTCCAACCTTCCTAGGTAACTTCTGGCAAGCCAAGTCAATAGGAGCAGCCAGTTTTGCTTAATGACCATATGTTTCACTTAACAACTGTAGCGATCCTCTTAAATAGCCGTGGCAAAAAAAAAAAAAAGGTTGTAAAATGGAGCGTGCTTCGCTTCATAACCGCCTCGCAGCAAAAAAAGATTTGCGCTCAGTTGTGGTCATAACAGTGTTCTGTCCCCCCTCGCCTCCATCCGAGCGATGGCTTAATTAGCCGGCACTATCAGCTCTGGCAGCAAAATAGCGAACATCTGCCAAGTGTCTCTGTTATCTCCCTTGATGCCGATGAGTCATCCAGGAACAAACAGTACTTCAGCTCTAGTCAAGCAGTTGATTTGCCTGCTATGAAGAGGCACATCAGCTCTTGCTGCTTTTATATCCTGTGGGGTGTGGCTCCATGACTCGGCACTTCCTAGGCCTGCCCCACCCCTGCTTCTGTTGTTCCCGCTTCTCCTGCCTACGAAACCTAGGGTCCAGCCAGGCCTGATTGCCATCAGCTGGGTCTGGAGGCGTGACCTGGGGGGGAAAGAGTCAGGGGACGGAGGCCTCGTTATCTCCTCCACCTGGCCTGCCTCTGGCTCCTGGAGCTGAGCCAGGGAAGCCGGTGCTCCCGAGGTAAATCCTGACGGCCCTTTCCCCTCACTTTCCAAGTCACTTTCTGGCAGGGGGCCTGGCTCGGGGAGCGCAGACACAACAAACAGAGAGCTAACCGTCTCTTTGTTCATTTGGGATCTGTAGCCTTTTGTTTCAAAAATCATTTTCTCAACAAAATATTTTACTTTAAAAAAACAATCAGACACTCCGCAAGCATGTGTAGAAAATTTGGAGATTATGTGTTCCTCTGTTATTAAGGCTTTGCCGTTGTTTTTAACTCCAGTTTTTTTCCTTTTATCTCTCTGCTTAGTTTATTCCCATGCCTGTCCTGTATGGTGTGTTCCTTTACATGGGTGTTGCATCCCTCAACGGAGTGCAGGTAAGTGTCGGCCTTCACAACCCAGCTCTTTTTCACAGGTGCAGTAGATATTCCACAGACTCAGGCTGGAAAAGGGGTAAACATTAATCCATACTGCCTTTCTTCTACAATAGAGGTGTCAAACTCAAGGCCTGCGGGCTTAGAGCTGGCCCGCGGGCTTGCCCTGGGTGCCTCTGCCAATGAAAACGGAGCTCCGGAGGGACGAGGGTTGCAGGAGGCTGTCACCGCTGAAAATGGAGACCGGGAGCCCGTTTTCGCTGGCAGAGCACTCAGGCCACCATAAGCGCCCCTGACATAAGTGACGTCAAGCTGGCCACGCCCACCTTGCCCCCCGCCAAGGTCAAACACAACCGTGATGCGGCCCTCAATGAAATCGAGTTTGGCACTCCTGTTCTACAACCTAGATGATGTCGTGTCCCACTCCTCCGCTGACGACCAGGTCAGGGAAATCCGAATCAGGCGTGCCTCTGCAGCTCTGCCAAAGTCCTAGCAAAGTCCTCAAGGCAGGCAGGAGACCAGAAAGTGACTTCAGCAAGATATGTTTAGACTTTGCCTGACTCAGAGAATGCCAGAAAGCAGATCCTTTATATAGGCCATGGGGTGTGGCTCCATGACTCAGCACTTATCCAGGCCTGCCCCTCCCTTCCTTCTGTTGCCACCGCCTATCAATTCTTCTGAAGCGAGGGTCACTCCAGTCTGTAGCTGTTGGTAATTGACCTTCCTCAGGCTCACATGCTGTCGTGTCCCACTCCTCCGCTGACGGCCGGGTCAGGGAAATCCGAATCAGGCTTGCCTCTGCAGCTCTGCCCAAAGTCCTAGCAAAGTCCTCAGAGCAGGCAGGAGACCAGTAAGTGACTTCAGCAAGATAAGTTCGACTTTTGCCTGACTCCGAGACTGCCAGAAAGCAGATCCTTTATATAGGCCATGGGGTGTGGCTCCATGACTCAGCACTCATTAAGGCCTGCCCCTCCCTTCCTTCTGTTGCCTCCGCCTATCCAATCTTCTGATGCGAGGGTCACTCCAATCAGCTGTTGGTAATAAACCCTCCTCAGGCTCACATGCTGTGGAGGAGGGGGAGGGGTCTAGCTGCTCCGTTTGCCTGGGCATGGAGTCAGGGCTGGGGCCGAGAGGTGCTCCTTCTTCTGCAGTTTGTCTGGGCATGGAGCCGGACTGGGGCCGGGAGGCATACATTCCTCCGTGTTCGGGAGCAGATAAGAAGGCCCCGGCTGCTCTGAGGGCGGGCAAGACACAACACATGCTGTGAGGGAGGGAGAGAGGTCTAGTTGCTCCGTTTGCCTGGGCATGGAGCCAGAGCTAGGAGCTGGAGGCACTTCCTCCTCCTCAGCTTGTCCGGGCATGGAGCCAGGGCTGGGGCCGGGAGGCATACTAGGACATTCCTCCATGTTCGGAAGCAGATAAGAAGGCCCCGGCTGCGGTGAAAGTGGGCGAGACACAACAGATATGGCCATTCATTGTCAACAAAAACACATTTAACTAGTTGCTAAATTGCAACACTCATGCCCCCTCTCCCCTCGGGTCCTTAAGTGTGACATCTTATGTCCCCATTGCTTAGCGGCAACAATCCCGGGAGTCCCTATTGCTGTCGTTAAAGCCAATTCCATGCCGTCGTGAAGCGCAACCTCGCATGATCCCTATTTGTGATTTCCTGCTGGCTTCCCCACTGACCTTGCTGGCCAGAAGCTGTCAGCGAAGGTTGCAACTGGTGCAATTCTGCAGTTGTGATCCAATTGTGGAGCACCCAGATTTGGCAAGCCAGGGGATTGTAGAGATGTTGCAATGGTCAAAATTTTGAGGACCCATTGCAGGTTGTGCCCATTCAACACTGTTGTTATGTTCACGTGGTCACCCATATAGGTAGTCCTTGCTTAACGACTGCCCTGTTTAGCAACTATTCATATTTCGGATGGCACTGAAAAATGCCTCTATTTATGACAGATCCTTGCACTTATTTATTTGTATCCTGCCATCCTTATTGTTAGGAATAACGTAAGGTGGCAAACATACCTAATACTCTTTCCTTCTTCTATTGTCCCACAACAACAACAACCCTGTGAGGTGTGTTGGGTTGGGTTGGGCTGAGAGAGAGAAGGACTGGCCCAAAGTCACCCAGCCGGTTTCATGCTTAAGGCGGGACTAGAACTCACAGTTTTCTGGTGATTGGCTCAAAGTCACCCGGCCATCTTTCATGTCTAAGGCAAGACTAAAATTCACAATGTCTCGGTTTCTAGCCTTTGCCTTAACCACTGGACCAAACTGGCTTAAAACCATCTCATTCTTCCAACAGTCATGTGATTTAAGATTTGGGGGCTTTGCAACTAGGAGGCATTTATGACCATTGCATTTAGTCTTGCCTTAGGTGTCGTGTGATGGTACACTTCATAGCTTTCAACTATCAGAGTCAATGGAGAATCTGGCAATAAAAGCTCAAGTAGCAGTCACATGCTACTTGCTACTTAACCACGAGCAATTTGCTTAGCGATCATTATGGAAATGAGATAAATCTATCATGATCATGTGAAGTTTCTCTCCTCTCCTCTCCTCTCCTCTCCCTTTCTCCTCCTTCTCCTCCTCCAACTCCTCCTCCTCCTCCTCCTCTCCTTTCCTCTTCTCCTCCTCCTCCTCTCCTCTCCTCTTCTCTCCTCTCTTCTTCTCCTCCTCCTCTCTCTCCTCTCCTCTTCTCTCTCTCCTCTCCTCCTCCTCTCCTCTCCTCTCCTCCTCCTCCTTCTCTCCTCTCCTCCTCTTCTCGCCTCTCCTCCTCCTCCTCCTCCTCCTCCTCCTCCTCCTCTTCCTCCTCCTCCTCTCCCAATCATGGGCATTAAGTGGTTACTATCTGTATCTCAGTCACCATATAGAAACTTAAATCTAGAAATAATTGGACGTAGCTAAATCTCCTGTGGTTATTTGAAGCTTATCAGCGCCTTATTGATTTCTGATCATGTATTATTGATTATCAAGTTTCTGGAGAAAGCAGGAAAGGAGTCACATGGTGTTTAAACAGGTCCATTTTTTCCCCCCTTGCCTGCACCATTGTTACATATTTGTTTTCATGAAGAATAGTTTAAAAAACATATTAAGAAGCAAGGTAGTCCTGCCCTCTGCAGAAATGCTCAGATTTCATCTTTGTAACAGATTTATTGAATGCAAAGGTTGCCCTCATGAGATGATAAATCTTACCCGTAGCTTTAGATAAGGTTTGCAAGAAACACACCCTGGCCTTTTAGCAAATACCCACAAAGTTCCTTGTGGAAACAAATGCATGAGAAAGTATACAATAAACTATTTAGCGTGGACTTTCTCAGATCAAGTTCATTTCCTGGTGAGTTCATGGCGGTATCTATGTGGTTTTCTTGTCAACAGCTGTACTGCAGGAGTTGGTTGGCCACATTCTTTGTGCAATTTTCCACTTTCTGCCTTCGAGCAGATCAAACCCGGTTTAGTGTTCCAAGATCAAGATCAGCTGGATAAGCATTAGCAGACATAACTGTCTATCCTAATGTGATACTTGCCTTAATTAACGCAACGCAGTGTTTGAATATCCAGAAAATGGCGAGGGTGTCTAGCAAGCCGTAAAACAGAATGAGAACTAGTAAATTCTAAGAAAAGAAACAGCCAGGTGGATCTTCTGGAAAATGTACACCACAATTCTGGTATCTCGCCGTGAATATTCTTGCTGCAACAGGAGCAGATTCAACTGTCTTGTAAGGTTTTACCTAAGCTAGGGTCTTCTTGGAAGAAGGAAGAGAACATAATCCATAGATATATGCTCAAGAACATGAGAGACTTTACACAGTCCGGCCACGGACTTCTTGAGTTTTTCAAGTATGGAATTAGGAGCGTGTTAAAAAACTTCCTAGCTGTTGTTTTTGCACTGGTTCAGGTTTTCCTAAAGAAACACACAACTCCAGTGTTTACACAGATATCAATATTAACTGAAAGTTAAGCTGTGTAATATCCCTCTTCTCTCCTCTTCTCTCCTCTCCTCTGCTCTCCTCTTCTCCTCGCCCTTTCCCTCTCCTTTCCTCCTCTCCCTCTCCACTCCTCCTCCCTCTCCCTCTCCTCCTCCTCACCCTTACCTTCTCCCTCTCCTCTCCTCCTCTCCCTCACCTTCTCCCTCTCCTCTCCCTTGCTTTCTCCCTCTCCTCCTCTCTCCCTCTCCTCTCCTCCCTCTCCTCCTCTCCCTCTCCCTCTCCTCTCCTCCCTCTCCTCTCCTCCTCTCTCGCCTTCTCCCTCTCCTCTCCCTTGCTTTCTCCCTCTCCTCCTCTCCTCCCTCTCCTCCTCTCCCTCTCCCTCTCCTCTCCTCCCTCTCCTTTCCTTCTCTCTCTCGCTTTCTCCCTCTCGTCTCCCTCGCCTTCACCCTCTCCTCTCCCTCTCCTCTCCCTCACCTTTTCCCTCTCCTCCTCTCCCTCACCTTCTCCATCTCCTCTCCGCCCTCTCCTCTCCTCCTCTCCTCCTCTCCTCCTCCTCCTCTCCTCTCCTCCTCTCCTCCTCCTCCCTCCTTCTCCTCTCCTCTCCTTGCTTTCTCCTCCTCCTCTCCTCCTCCTCCTCTCCTCTCCTCTCCTCTCCTCCTCTCCTTTCCTCCTCTCCTCCTCTCTCCTCCTCTCTCCTCTCCTCTCCTCTCCTCCTCTCCTCTCCTCTCCTCCTCTCTCCTCTCCTCCTCTCTCTCTCCTCTCTCCTCCTCTCCTCCTCCTCTCTCCTCTCCTCTCCTCTCCTCTCCTCTCCTCCTCTCCTCTCCTCTCTCCTCCTCCTCCTCTCCTCTCCTCTCCTCCTCCTCCTCTCCTCCTTCTCCTCTCCTTCTCCTCCTCTCCTCTCCTCTCCTCCCTCTCCTTTCCTCCTCTCTCTCACCTTCTCCTTCTCCTCTCCCTCACTTTTTCCCTCTCCTCCTCTCCTTCTCTCCCCTCCCTCTCCCTTCCCCTCCTCTCACTTTGCTCTCCTTTCCTCTCCCCACTCATTCCCCTGTCCCCTCCTCTCCTCGATAACTTGAGGGAGAGATTGTGATAATCGATGGAAGCTGGAAGGGGATCCCTTGACTCCTAGAAAGGAAAGTTATCGCTTGCTCTTTCTGCACCGTGATGGCCCCTTTGAACGTTCCTTTCTCCGCCTCAGTTCATGGATCGCCTGAAGCTGCTCCTGATGCCTCTCAAGCACCAGCCCGACTTCATCTACCTGCGACATGTCCCCCTCCGCCGAGTCCACCTCTTCACCTTCCTTCAGGCCTTGTGCTTGGCTCTCCTTTGGGTCTTGAAGTCTACGGTAGCTGCTATCATATTCCCCGTCATGGTAGGTGGACATTTTCACACCGCTATTCTGTTGCATCTTTTGGAGCTATCAAATGTTGTGTCTCACCATTATACTGCCCAATATATTGACAGGAACTGGTAATTTTCTTCAACCTTTAGAATCAAAATCCATCAAGGACAATCTAAGCTTGCTTGAGGCTTAAAATCCGTCTCCAAGATTTTGCTTGCAGTGGGTCCCCTCTTTCATGGGTTTCTTGAACCTTCATGGCCTTCATAGTCTTAACTTTTCATAGCAAAATTTGACTTGGTTCTAAATCTTCTAGGATCACAACTGATTATTTTGCTTTGAGGTATCAGTAGCCCTCGACTTACGACCATAATTGAGCCCAAAATTAACGTTGTTAAGTGAGCGTTTTGTTAAATGAATTTTCCCCCCATTTTTATGACCTTACTTGCCAGTTAATCACTGCAGTTGTTAAGTTAATAACATGTTGGCTAAGTGAATCTGGCTTCCCCATTGACCTTGCCTGTCAGAAGGTCGCAAAAGGGGATCCCATGACCCAAGGACACTGCAACCGTCATAAGTATGAGTCAGTTGCCAAGTGTCTGAATTTTGATCGCACAACTGTGGGGATGCGCAACGGTCGTAAGTGTGAAAAACGGTCATAAGTCATTTTTTTCACCCCGGTTGTAACTGAACGGTCATTAAACGAAACTGTTGTAAATCGAGGACCACCTGTAGAAGCTTAGATGACCGAGGTGGAAAATACCTACGTGTCAATAAGGGAATGTTGAATTCTGTCTTGGCAGATCCTCGCCCTCGTGGCGGTCAGAAAGGGGATGGATTATCTCTTCTCCCAACATGACCTCAGTTTCCTTGACGACGTCATTCCAGAAAAAGACAAGAAGAAGAAAGAAGATGAAAAGAAGAAGAAGAAGAAGAAGGGCAGCCTAGATAGTGACAACGATGACGTAAGCATGTTTGCTCTTTTAAAATAAAAGATGACATCTTTAATTATTAAAATTAAAATTAACTAATTTATAAGAGCCGAGAAGGACCAGGAATGTGGGATCTGTGGAGGTTCTCCATCATCCAAGGTCATGGTGGTCCCAAAGGTGCTGTTCTGTCCTCCTTCGCTTCCATCCGAATGATGGCTTAATTAGCCGGCACTATCAGCTCTGGCAGCAGAATAGCGAACGTCTCCCAAGTTATCTGATATCTCCCTCGATGCTGGTGAGTCACTTCAGCTCTTAGTTAATCAGTTGATTTGCCGGCTATGAAGAGACGCAGCAGTGCTCACTGCCTTTATATCCTGTGGGGTGTGGCTCCATGACTCAGCACTTTCCTAGGCCTGCCCCACCCCTGCTTCTGTTGTTCCCTCCTCTCCTGCCTACGAAACCTAGGGTCCAACCACGCCTGATTGCTATCAGCTGGGTCTGAAGGCGTGGCCTGGGGGAGGAAAGAGTCAGGGGACGGAGGCCTCATTATCTCTTCCACCTGGCCTGCCTCTGGCTCCTGGAGCTGAGCCAGGGAAGCCGGTGCTCCCGAGATAACTCCTGACGGCCCTTCCCCATCACTTTCCAAGTCACTTTCTGGCAGGAGGCCCAGCTCAGGGGGGCACAACAGGTGCTTTTTTTCAGGAGGCAACTGGACTTCCTTGTTTTTTTCTTTGGAGACGTTTCGCTTCTCACCGAAGAAGCTTCTTCAGCTCTGACTGGACGGTGAGGAACGGAAGGATTTATATTCCTTGCAGAGAGCTGGACATTTGCATCCTTTTAGAGCAGGGATGTCAAACTTGATTTCTTCTAGGGCCGGATCAGCATTGTAGTTCTCCTCTGCAGACCGGCAAGGGTGGGGAAGACGGGATGGATATCCCATGCAGCACCCTGCTGACCAAAATGGGGCACCGGGGGCCCGGTGCGGCCTCCCCGCAGCCAGTTTTTGGTCTGGACAGTCTCCTGCAGGACCCTGCCAGCCAAAACGGGGCACCGGGACACCACATGGTCCCTCCTGTGCCTCATTTTGTCTGCCTGAGGCACAGCAGGCCAGATTCAAGCACACCCCGCAGGCTTAATCTGGCCCACAGGCCTTGAGTTTGACACCCCTGTTTTTAGAGAGTCGTTGAAGCCACTTGGAGGTTTATCAGTAGTGCAAATAGGTGTGGAGCCTTCTTGGCTGCAGGATATTTTCTGCCCCGTGTCCACTGTTGAAAACAGGCACTGTTGGGGGATGATTCTCGGTTGTCTGCATCTCAAACTCAAAATCCTTCCATTCCCCACCATCCAGTCAGAGCTGAAGAAGCTTCTTGGATGAGAAGCGAAATGTCTTCAAGAAACAAACAAGTCCAGTTTGCCTCCTAAAAAGCATCTTTGGGACGACCAGGCCTGTGTACGTCCTCACATTGTAACATCCCACCTCTCACTAAGTTGTGTTGGTGTAGTTTTTAGTGACCCCCTGAGTTACATCATGGTTTACGAAGGTCGGTTTTTGAGTGGCGTGTGAGTTTTGCATTTCCACGAGAGTCATTGAGTACACTTAGTCCTCGCCTTAGGACCACAATGGAGTCCAAAATTCCTGTTGCTAAGCAAGATTATTGTTAAGTGGGTTGTCCCCAGTGGTGGGATTCAGCCAGTTCGCACCACTTCGGGAGAACCGGCTGTTAACTTTCTGAGCAGTTTGCTGAATTGGTTGTTGGAAGAAATCATTAGGGCAGAGAACCGGTTGTTAGATTATTTGAATCCCACCACTGGTTGTCCCCCATTTGTTAAGTGAATCACTGCAATTGTTAAGTGAACCTGGCTTCCCTTATTGTCAGAAGCCGGTTGGGAAGGTTACAAACAGTGATCACATGACTTCCGGACATTGCGATTGTCAAGCACCTGAATTTTGATCACGTGACCATTGGGATGCTGTCGCAGTCATAACTGTTAAAACTGGTCATAAAAGTCGCGGTGGCGCAGCGGTTAGAGTGCAGTACTGCAGGCTACTTCTGCTGACTGCCGGCTGCCTGCAATTTAGCGGATCGAATCTCACCAGGCTCAAGGTTGACTCAGCCTCCCATCCTTCCGAGGTGGGTAAAATGAGGACCCAGATTGTTGGGGGCAAGAGGCTGACTCTGTAAACCACTTAGAGAGGGCTGGAAAGCACTGTGAAGCGGTATATAAGTCTAAGTGCTCTTCCTCCCTCCCTCTCTCTCTAAATTCCATTCTTATTCTCCTTCCTGGTGATGCAGGGGTTAGAATGCAGTATTGCAGGCTGACTGCCCACTGCCAGCAGTTTGATCCTGACTGGCTCAAGGTTGACTCAGCCTCCCGTCCTTCCGAGGTGGGTAAAATGAGGACCCCAGATTGTTGGGGGTGAGAGGCTGACTCTGTAAACCGCTTAGAGAGGGCTGTAAAAGCACTGAGAGAAATGGAATGATTCCTGTAAAGAATATAGCCTAAGCAACTACATATTTACCCTTCCTATAACCTGAGCTAACCCTGAGCTATTTAACTGTGTGAGAGACACTTAAAAAGAGGACGTATGTAGGATGCCTTTTCTGAGGAAATAACGCCAGACACTTAAAGTTAATATATTCTGGGTTGGGTCAGGCTGACCCAAGCTAAATTAGAAGAAGGAAGGAAGATACCCTGTTCCAATTAATTTTTTTAGTTAAGGACATATTCAAAGGGTATTTTTATGAGGGAAATGCCCCTCTAAAAGGGAATTCTAAATCGGGAAAGATGTTGCTGAGAAAGCCAAAAAGTTAGGTAATGTCCGATAGGCGTTTAATTGTTTTAATTGTTTTGCTGCCTGTTTGAAAATGTATTTAAGCCATGTATCCAGATCTTTAAGAGGTTCTCTCCCTTCCGGAGAACACTTTTGCAAAAGCTTTTTGATATATCTCTTTAAAATAAATCTGCTTTTTATTGTTCATGGTCTCCTCCTTTTTTAACTGAGAGGTTTGTGGTTTTTTAAATCTCACAAGCACCGTGAAGTGGTATATAAGTCTAAGTGATATTGCACTCCCTTCCTCTCTTAATTCCCTTTTTCATTCACTCTCCTGCTAGTGCAATGGTTAGAATGCAGCATTGCAGGCTAATTCTGCCAACCATCAGCAGTTCGATCCTGACCGGCTCAAGATTGACCCATCCTCCTAGGATCAGTGAAATGAGGACCCAGATTTTTTTTTTTATTTGCATTTATATCCCACCCTTCTCCGAAGACTCAGGGCAGCTTACACTATGTTAGCAATAGTCTTCATTCTATTTGTATATTTATATACAAAGTCAACTTATTGCCCCAACAATCTGGGTCCTCATTTTACCTACCTTATAAAGGATGGAAGGCTGAGTCAACCTTGGGCCTGGTGGGACCAGAACCTGCAGTAATTGCAGGCAGCTGCTGTTAATAACAGACTGCATTAGCAGTCTGAGCCACAGGGGCCCCAGATTGTTGGGGGCCATAGACTGACTCTGTAAACCACTTAGAGAGGGCTGTAAAAGCACTGTGAAGCGGTATATAAGTGCTGTTGCTATTGCTAAGTTACAGTTTTCAGTGCCACTGTAACTTTGAACTGTCACTAAATGAATGGTTATAAGTTGAGAACTACCTATAGCAGGGGTCCACAACCCGTGGTCCATGGACTGGCACTAGGCCATGGGATGCCACAAACCGGGCCACGCAAGGAAGCAAAGCCCCATCTGCCGGATGAAGGCAGCACATGAAACCATCATGCCTCTGTGGTCCTTGGAAAAGAAGGGCCTCTGGTGGCTCAGACTGGTAAGACAGTCTGTTATTAACACAGCTGCTTGCAATTACTGCAAGTTCAAGTCCCACCAGGCCCAAGGTTGACTCAGCCTTCCATCCTTTATAAGGTAGGTAAAATGAGGACCCAGATTGTTGGGGGCAATAAAAGTTGACTTTGTATATAATATACAAATGGATGAAGACTATTGCTTGACATAGTGTAAGCCGCCCTGAGTCTTCAGAGAAGGGCGGGATATAAATGCAAATAAAACAAAAAAAATCTTCAATCCACGGAACCAGTCCATGAACCCAAAACATTGGGGGCCAGTGACCTACAGTTAGTCCTTGACTGATGACAGTTCGCTTAGTGACCGTTCATAGTTACAGCAGCACTGGAAAAAGTGACTTATGACCATTTTTCACACTTACGACCATTGCAGCCACAACGGCCACAAGATTTACATTCAGATGCTTGACCGCTGACTTATATTTATGACGGTTGCAGTATCCCGGGGTCGTGTGATCCCCTTTTGCGACAAGCCCAGTCAACGGGGGAGCTGTATTCCCTTAACAACTGTGCTACTAACTTAACAACCACAGTGATTCATTTAACAACTGTGGCAAGAAAGGCAGCAAAGCGGGGCAAAACTCACTTAACAAACGTCTCGCTCAGCAACATAAATTTTGGGCTCAATTATGGTCATAAGTCGAGGGCTACCTGAGTAGTAGGAGATGGATTCCACACGGTTAAGATTTCCAACGTGGAGAAGTAAGTTTTACTATCAGTTCTGGCTAGAGGAGGGTTTCACATAATTTTACCACTGGTTCGCCGCACGCTGAAAATGTGAGCGTGCGCATGCTTGCTTCGCTCTCTTGCGCGCTTCCCGCACATGTGCTTTGCACGCACGCGCGGCTCGCACGCGTGCGTACAGCTTAAGAAAATGTGGCTGAATAGGACGGCATAGCTCCGGGGGGGTCACCACTACCGGTTCGCCCGAACCGGTTTGAACCGGTTGAATGCCGCCACTGTTTCCGGTCCTTAACTCTGGTCTGAAGCAAGCAAATGAAAATAAATGATGTGAAATAAGAACATGAACCTGTTTTGTTCTAAATGCTGTGCCCGTTTCCTTTACAGTCCGACTGCCCGTTCACGGAAAACGTGCCCAGTATTAAAATCCCGATGGACATTATGGAGCAGCAACCTTTCCTGAATGATGGGAAGCCTACTGAGAGTGAGTAGCACTGATTCAAACTTAAAGTGAACCGCACCAGACTCGATTGCAGAAAATACGACTTCAGCAACAGAGTTGTCAATGCCTGGAATGCACTACCTGACTCTGTGGTCTCATCCCCCAAACCTCCAAAACTTTAACCAAAGACTATCTACTATTGACCTCACCCCATTCCTAAGAGATCTGTAAGGGACGTGCATAAGAGCACCAGCGTGCCTACCGTCCCTGTCCTAATGTTCCCTTTAATTGTATTCATTTTATTCAAGCTTATACTTATATATATATTATCTAATATGTACTCGACAAAATAAATAAATAATAAATAAAAATAAAATAATATATATTTTTTGCATGCTTCCGTCAGCCGTAATTGCAATTTCCAAAACTGAGTAGGCATAGATGGATAGACATCCTTATTAGTCTGCATGACTTTAAAACATTCATGGATATTATTATTATTATTATTATTATTATTATTATTTTAAAAATCTTGTTCAGTAGAGGTTATTTTCCTCATCTTTCTTTTTCTTTTTTCCTCCCCTGCACCCGACCTGTGGAATTTTTGTTGACTTTCAAAGAATGTATTTGCTTTGAAGCACTTAGACCTATTGTGACCTTTGACCTCTTCCCTCCCTCCCTCCCTCCCTCTCTGAGATTCTGGCTGCAGTTGCTTTGAGGCAGCTGCTAATCGAGTAGATATGAGTGCTGCCTCTCACTGTACTTCTCTTTTAAGCTTTTGAATTACCCAGCCTGTCTCTAGCCCAGTATTTATATATATTTTGGGTCTGCATGCTTTCTTTTTCCCTGAAGTTTTCTGTTCCTGCTGTCTAATCTTCTCATTTGCGGCATAGAGAAAAATGTTCTGTTTTCAAAGAGAATCACTGATTACTTAGAAAATAGCTTGATAATGGCAAATTAATATAGCTGATTAGGGCCTCTCTCTCTGGCCCAGTGGTGAAATTCAGCCCCTTAAAAGAGTGTTTCAGCCTCAAATTATTTTGTCCCTCTCTCTCACTCTCTCTCTCTCTCTCTCTCTCTCCCTTCCTTCCTTCCTTCCTTCTTTCCTTCTTTCCTTCCTATCTCTTTGTCTTTTCCCTTCTTTCCTTCCTTCCTTCTTTCCTTCCTTCCTTCCTTCCTTCATCCCTCCCTCCCTCCCTCCCTTCTCTCTTTGTTTCTTACTCTTTTTTCTTCCTCCTTTCGCCTTCCTTTCTCCCTCCCTCCCTCTCTTTCTCTTTTTCTTTCTTTCCTTCCTTCTTCCTTTATTTCTCTCCCTCTCCCTTTCTTTTTTTACTATTTTTTTCCTCCCTTTTCCTTCCTTCCTATCTCTTTCTCTTTTTCCTTCCTTCCTTCCTTCCTTCCTTCCTTCCTTCCTTCCTTCCTTCCTCATTCTTCCTCTCTTTCTTTTTTACTATTTTTTCTTCCTCCCTTCTACTCTCTCCCTCCCTCCCTCCCTCTTTTTTCTTCCTCCCTTCCTTCCTTCCTCCCTTCCTGCCTGCCTGCCTTCCTTCCCTCCCCATCTATCTATCTATCTATGTATCTTTCTTTCTTTCTTTCTTTCTTTCTTTCTTTCTTTCTTTCTTTCTTTCTTTCTTTCTTTCTTTCTTTCTCGCTGCTTTCATTTTCTGAGAATATCTTAAAAGATCTGTTGCAGAGTTGTCTGCAAAGTGCAGTCAAAAGATGGCAGCCATAATGCACATAAAACCAGAGCTCTTGATTGCCAATTTCTCTTCATTCTGGGAAATAATATATTTTAAAATCTGAGGGTCAGCCCTTTGGTTTGAAGCACGTCATCTTCTGATTCAAATCATACTTCAAAATTTTAAAAAGTCCCGTAGGGCAGGAAGTATGTGAGGGAAGGCAGTGAAGTGCCATAGTCTGTATATAAAGAGCTGTTTTACTAGCATGTCATATTTGGTTTATTTTTATTTTATTTTTTATTTATTTTATTTGCACTTATATCCCGCCCTTCTCCAAAGACCCAGGGTGGCTTACACTATGTCAAGCAATAGTCTTCATCCATTTGTATATTATATACAAAGTCAACTTTATTGCCCCCAACAATCTGGGTCCTCATTTTACCTACCTTATAAAGGATGGAAGGCTGAGTCAACCTTGGGCCTGGTGGGGCTTGAACCTGCAGTAATTGCAAGCAGCTGCTGTTAATAACAGACTGTCTTACCAGTCTGAGCCACCAGAGGCCCTGTTTTTTGAGAGTGTTTTTTGAGAGTGTTACTAGCTTCTGTTTAAAGTATATTAGGAATTAATAACCAGACCAGAAAAGCAACAAAAGGGTTTTATTTCAGTCATGTGAGTGTCTTCATATAGAAAAGAAGGATTGGAATTTCTAAGTGAAATGTTTTGTTTTTTTTCAATAACACAGAAGAAAAATCAACATTCCTTGAACGCCATACATCCTGCTGATCAAATTCCTCACTTCCATTCCTACATGCCAAGGTAAGCCACTTTGTGTGGTTCCAAATTTTATCCACACACACATATACATATACATGCACACGCATACACTGCTAATGAAAACAAACGGGATACCTGTTTCAAACAGCTTTCATCCAGAATGTTGCCTTCAATAAATTAGGCATAAACTTCACGGAATTTCTAACTGGCTTAAAATTTCCGATGGGATTTATTGCATTTTACAAGTAGCCCTCGACTTACGACCGCAGTTTGAGCCCAAAATTTCCACTGCCAAGCGAGACAGTTGTTAAGTGAGCTTTGCTCCATCTTACGACCTTTCTTGCCACAGTGAATTGCTGCACTTGTTACGTTAGTAAGATGGTCATTCAGTGAATCTGGCTTCCCTAGTGACTTTACAGGTCAGAAGGTCGCAAAAGGAGAGCACACATGACCCCGGGACGCTGCAACCATCATAAATACATGTCAGTGGCCAAACATCTGAATTTTGCTCACGTGACCATGAAGTTGCTGCAACGGTTGTAAGTGTGAAAAACAGCCATCAGTCGCTTTTTTCAGTGCCGTTGTAGTTTCAAACAGTCATTAAACAAATGGTTATAAGTCGAGGACTACCTGTACTTATCTTTTTTTTTAAAAAAAGCTTCCAGCGAACACATAAGTGTTGTGACCCAGGCCCAAGTAGGTAGTAGGAAACTCAGTCAGTGTAAAAGCAAACAAACTTTATTCGAACAGCTGAGAATTACTTCATTCTCAGCGTAGTTCAATTAAATTAAAGCAAATTCCTCCCAACACAAATTCCTCAGCCCTATCACCAACCTTGGTCCAATTAGGCAAACTGCCAAAGGCCTTTCTTGGCAAAAGTTCAGAAGACGCCGATACAAAATAAATGCAAGAAGATAAAGCTATCAACGTTGTTTTCCGGCAAAGAGCCCAAACGCCGTTGCTGGTCATTTAAGCCTTATGGGAGGGGCCAATCATCTCTTGGCCCTATTCCTGAGTCATCCTCTTTGCTTGAGCTGCTCTTGCCTTCTGGCAGCTCTTCTCATGCATGCATTAGGAACAGGCTCCTCCTGTTTCTCTGCCTCATTACTGTCAGCCTCTGGAGGCTCCGGAGTCCGCACATCACTCCCTGATGGCCCTGGCCCCACCTCTGCCTCCGACGCAGAGCCTCATCTGGACCTTCCCCAGCCTCCAGGACTGGCCCACGCTCTTCCTCAGCCTCATCGCTGTCTGACTCCGTTACCAGCTCTGCAGGCTGCTGGTGGACCACAACAGTAAGAACATGGTCTCCTATTAGTCTGCAGAGATTCTCAATCATCCAGGTCATGGTTGTCCCAAAGATGCTTTTTCAGAAGGCAGCTGGACTTCCTTTGTTTTGTTTTGTTTTTGAAGACGTTTCTCTTCTCATCTTGAATCATCTTGGAGGAGAAGCGAAACATCTTCAAAAGAAAAAGCAAGAAAACCCAGTTGCCTCCTGAAAAAAGCACCTTTGGGACGGCTCTCTTATGTGACTTCCAGAGGATCCAAAAGGCTATGCAAGACCTTATCTCCTCCTCACATGATCTCCACAGCCTCCAAAAAACCCACATAAGAACAAGGTGGGCTTTCAAGAAGAGTTGTCAGGTGTTGGCCAATGCTGGTGGCTCACCCAAAACATCACGGCAACGTCTCCTTTGACACACGTGTCCTAAGTTCACCCTCAACGGCTCTGGAGCCAGTGGTGGGTTGTGGCCGGTTCAGACCGGTTCACATGAACCGGTAGTTGCCACCCCGGTCTATGCCATCCTATGCACGCGCTTATATTTTCGGTGCTGGGCGAACCGGTTGTTAATTCATGTGGCGCCCACCTCTGTCCTATTGTGCTGCCTTTCCTGGAAGTGTACGGTCTCTGAATGATAACTGTGTTTCGTCTTTCTAGGCCTCCGCAAAATCGTGACGGAAGTTGTGCCTCAGAGTAGAATAGCGCTCAGCCCTGAAGACCATGCCTACTTACCGGAATAGCAAGGGAACAGAACACACTTTTGCAACTACTGCATCTTTGTCCTTTTATTGCGGGGGGTGGGGGATCTCCCCCCAAAAACCCTGGCCACTTTAAGACTCGTGGACTTCAACTCCCAGAATTCCCACTGGGGGGAATTCTGGGAGTTGAAGTCCACGACTCTTGAAAGTGGGCAGGTTATTGGGGAGAGCACCCTTGCTTTTTATTGAACTGGATTTTCTTTGTCGTCTTCTCTTGTTGAATGTTCAGTGGCTTTTATTCATCTAGGTTAAAAAACAAAACAAAAGAAAACCAGATGTATCCCTCTTCCTTTAGATTTTCTTCTATTTCCACTCTTCCTCGCTTCGACCCATTTGTGTACTTTTCATCGCAAGCTATTTCTCTTCGCTTTCATTTCTGACCAATTTTTTTCCCCCTGCCTTTTCAATATGTGCGTCTCTCTCTCTCTCTGTTGCTTTTCAGAAGAGAGGATGCAAATATTAAGGATATACATATCATTGCAACGTGGTTTGTTGTCAGCAAAACGGACTGTTATTTTTATTTTTAGATGCGAATCAGCGTTTCCCATCCTATCTGCTTTTTTGGGGCATTTGTCAATATTAAGGTTTTGATTTGCTCTGATTTTTTTTAAAATCTCTCTTTTCTTTCTCTCTTAAGCAGAACAAAACTGACTTTCAGGCAAATTCCCGATCAACTCTCGATTCCTGCAAAAATGCTGCTATCTTAACATGCTCTTAATGTCACCTCTGCTTTTGTATTTTGGTGCAAAGCAGTTGAAAAGATGCAAACCCACAGAGACGCATCTCTTCTTTTCGCCATTACTATGTGGCATTTGAGTAACCCGCTCCTATGCAACTTTCATTCTGTAACACTGAAATGGATTCTTAAGTTGTCGGCTGTGTTGACAAAGTGTTATCCGTTTTAAATTATAGGAGCCTAATCTGTATAACATTTTTTTGTGGGGTGGGGTGGGGTGAGAATGGTCGATTTTTAAACATTTTTTTAAAACTTAGTGTAAAAAAAAATGACTTTCTTTTTTCCTGCAGCAGGAAATATAGTTTTTGAGTAGTTCTACCTCTTGTTTCTAGATTTGGGCTTTTTTTTCTTTTAATAAAAACCATAAAAATAAAGAAAATGTTTTAATAATAGTAATAATAACAATAACAATAATAATTGTATAATATATAAAGTGATTTCTACAAAAAGAACAAAAAAACACACCAAAAATACAAGCTCAAGGGTATATATAACTTATATATATACCCAGAATATATATATATTCTGTGTTTTTCAAATTTGGCAACTTTAAGAGGCATGGATTTCAATTCCCAGAATTCCATGCAGGCTGGGGAATTCTGGGACTTGAAGTCCCCGCATCGAAAAGTGGCCCAAGTTTGCAAAAGAGGGCTATATAGCATCAAACTTAAAATCAGCTGTATCAATACTTTTTTTTTAAAATCGTCTTTCTTTTCTTTCCATTTCTTCTTTCCTTTTAACAATCTAAATCGTGGTTGTCAAACTTGATTTCATTGAGGGCTGCATCAGGGTTGTGTTTAACCCTTGGGAACCAGGGTGGGCGTGGCCAGCTCGACGTCACTAGTATCGAGGGGGAGGGGCGCCTGTGGTGGCCCGAGCGCTCTGCCAGTGGAAATGGGCTCCCTTTGCTGTTTCCCAGGCGGCCCCGTGGGCCAGATCTAAGCACCCCATAGGCTGGATCCGGCCCCCAGGACTTAAATTTGACACCCCTAATCTAAATCAAGGATACTTGTTCAAGATACTCATTCCTGTCTTGATCGCACAGAGATTTTTACACACACACACGCCCCAATTTAGGACACCAGAGTGGCGTTGTTGTGCAGCGGTATCGCTGACACAGACAGGAAAGGCGAATGCAAACGGGTGGGGGCAGGTACAGACTTTTGGCCTCAGGTAGGTCTCTCTTGGAATTCATCTTTGTGGTTCATTTTCATTTTTGCAAAATCACTGTAGCGGTGCAATGTGTGCACGTTGGGCAGAAAATGAGCTGGATACAAAAGCGGGTTTTAAGCAGTGGTGGGATTCAGCCAGTTCGCACCATTTCGGGGGAACCGGTTGTTAAGTTTCCGAGCAGTTTGCTAAACTAGTTGTTGAAGAAATCATTAGGGCAGAGAACTGGTTGTTAAATTATTTGAATCCCACCATTGGTTTTAAGCCTTAATCGCCCAACCTCCCTGGTCTTACTTTATCCACCTCTGTCAAAAGATGAGGGAATATAGGTAGTCCTTGACTTACGGCTACAAGTGAGGCCCAAAGTTCTGTTGCTAAATGAGGCAGCTGCTAAGTGAATTTTGCACCATTTTACGACTTTCTTTGCCACGGCCGTTTAGGGAATCACTTAAAGTCGCTAAGTGTAGCAACCTAATCGGTCATTGAATCCGACTTCCCCACTGACTTTGCTGGTCAGAAGGACTCAAAAGGCGGGATCACTTTAATCCCAGGACACTGCAGCGGTCATAAATATGAGACAGTTGCCAAGTTTTTCAGAATTTGGATCACGTAACCATGGGGATGCTGAACGGTCGTAAGGGCCACTCAATGAATTGTTGTAAATCAAGGACCACCTTTATTTTGGCTGGATTGACGCTCTTCCTCCTAAATTCTTGATTTTCATCTTGACCTAAAATTAAAATTGCATCTAGCTTAGTTTTCTGGACTGTTGTGATTTCAAGCTGTACATTTTCCTCTCCTCTTTGCAACTTCCTTAATTCTGGGGGAATTCTGGGAGTTGAAGTCCCAGACTAAGTTCTTAAGATTGAAAAAAAAACTCCCCTCTAGTCCTATGACAGAATTAAAATGGCTGGCTGGGGAATTCTGGGAGTTGAAATCCAGACTCCATAAGGTTCCTAAGATTGAAAAACTCCCCTCTAGTCCTATGGAAGAATTAAAACAGAACAAATAAAACAATCAAAAACTGGTTAAATGGCCTTTAGGAAATAGAAAGAAGTCAGATTAAAATCCAAACTAACTCTTTGGGCAGGGATAACTTCTGTAGAGGCATTTTAGATGAGTCTTCAGATAGCGGGAGACGTTTGGTACTTCAGCTGAGGTCACAAACTATTTGGGGGGGGAGGCTTGATTTGGGCTCTGCGAATTGTGAGAAACCATCTATTGTAAGTTGCAAAGTGGTCTAGGGCAGGGGTCTCCAACCTTGGTCCCTTTAAGACTTGTGGACTTCAACTTGGCTGGCTGAGGAACTCTGGGAGTTGAAGTCCACAAGTCTTAAAGTTGTCAAGTTTGGAGACCCCTGGTCTATGGTTTAGTGCTGAATCCATGGATGTAAATAAGTACGCCGTTTATAGTTTGTGATTTCGTCCAATCACGGTTAAATGAATAATGGTTTAGTATGAATGTGTTGATAACAATTCAAAAATATTTATGAATTGGAGCTTTGAAGTAGTACCCTTTGGCACAGGAACAATATTAGGGGGGGGAAATGGCATTGGCATAGGAAAAAAAAATGGCAATATTAGAAAAAAACCCCGGCAATAACAATATTAGGAAAAAAAATATTTTTACCGGATTCAGCAGAATTTAGGATTTTTATCCATTCAGCTTGTTGTCACTGCCGGCAAATTGGTATTTGGGTCAATGCAATAATGAATTGCTAAGGTGCTGGATTAAATTTTTAATGTGTAGGACGGGAAATATGGGTAGTCCTTGACTTAGTACCACCAATTGGACTGTGGAAAACCCATCATTCCGTGGCACGGTCGTTAAATGAGGCATCATCACGTGACCCCTCCCCCCCACCTGATTTTACTGCCTTGTGTGCTAAAGTCATTAAGCGAGACATCGCTCGATCCTGTCTTGCAGCCTTCCCTGCCCGGCTTCTCCATGGGCTTTAGCCATCGGAAGATGGCTAGGAAAGTCGCAATTGGTGGTCGTGTGAGCAAGGGACACTTCGACCGTCATAAATGAGTGATCATGTGGTTCCCAAATGCCTACATCATGATCACATGACTTTGGGGGACACTGTCACGGTCCAAGTCCAAAAGACCCGTCGCAAACTATTGTAATTTCGAACAGTCACTAAACAAAACGTTCATAAGTCAAGGACTACTGTACTTTTCTTACCTGGCTATACCTCAAGAGCATCTCCCTCCTGCTGCCAAAAATAAACGTTGAGAAGCGCAAAAGGAAGTTTAGAATTTTGAAACGAGCGGTGATATTTTGCAGCCGTAACATAAAAAAACTACGTGCATTTGCAAACATGTGCCAGAGGCAAAATTATCTGTTGATTTCGACAGATAAGTCTTCAGTCTTCGTCTGCTGAATTATATGAAATGTACTTGAATTCCCTTCGGTAACTAAGGCTCATTGAACAAAACTTTTGTTGTTTTTGTTGTTGTTGTTGTTGTTGCTTTTGCACTAAACCTGGCATTGTTACAGCGAGAAGAATAACAATCCCTCGTTGGGTTCTTCTCGCTGTTTAAATTGGGGGAAATGATTTTTCGTTTTATGAATTCCAGCTGCACAATTTATTTATTTATTTTGTGTTTGAATGGCAGGCCCTAAGGGCGCATTGACCTTGCACTTAAAATGGTCTTTTTTTTTTTAAGGCCAGCTGAACTGGCCCAACGTCCTGCCACAAAGGAAGTACGGTTAGTCCTCAACTTACAACCCCCAATTGAGCCCAACGTTTCTGTTGCTAAGCGAGACGGTTCCTCAGTAAGTTTGGTCCCGTTTTACCACCTTCCTTGCCACAGTTGTTCGCTGCCGTTGTTAAAAGTTAGTAACACGATTGTGTTCAGTGACTTTTTCTCCCCCTTGACATCCCAAAAGGCGACCGTCATAAATACGAACCGGTTGGCAGGCGTCTGAGTGATGCTCCTGCAATGGTCGTGTTGGAAACGGTCATAAATCACTTCGTTCAGTGACATTGTCATTAGGAATGGTCGCTAAACGAACGGTTGTAAGTCAAGGACTACCTGGATTCTTGTCCGTGGACACTCCCAGTCATCCAAGGTCATGGTTGTCCCAAAGGTGCTTTTATTTCAAGAGCCAACTGGACTTTCTTGGTTTTTCTTTGAAGAAGTTTCGCATCTCATCCGAGAAGCTTCTTCAGCTCTGAGTGGATGGTGGGGAAGGGAAGGATTTATACTCCTTGCAGATAGCTGGTCATTTGCATCCTTTTTAGAGAGTCATTGAGGCCACCTGCAGGTTTATCTGCATCCTCAGGCTCACCTGAGTAGCGCAAATGGGTGTGGAGCAGGGGTGAAATGCTCCCGGTTCGCCCCGGCTCGCCCGATTAGGTAGCGATGGCAGCTGCTGGTTCGGAGGACCGGTAGCAAAAATCCCTGGCCCCGCCCCCCTGCCTCTGCTGAGCCGCACCATCAGCAGAGGTGTTTTTTTTTTACTTTTAAAAGTTTTTCTTCAGCCGGAACATACCTTTAAAAGTAAAAAAAAAAACCTCTGATGATCGCGGGGCTGAGTAGAGATCATCAAAACCCTTTAAAAGTTTTTTTTTAAAAAAAAACCTCTTCAGCCGAAGGGGGGAAAAAACAAAGAAAAAAACATGAGGTTTTAAAAGCCTCCTCTGGCGATCCCAGAGAAGTTTCCTGCTCCTCACAGGCTTTTAAACTCACTTTTTAACAGCCCCCACTTACAAGAGCCCCCACCCATGCCCAGCCAATTCCCCCTCCTCACTTACCTCTAATTACTGCTCCTTTCCGGCTGCAACTGCATGCTTTTCTTCAGCTACTGAAGAAAAGAAAAAAAGCTGGCTTTGACTTCCTGCTTTGCTGAATGAGGAACTCTGGGAGTTGAAGTCCACAATAAAATAAAATAAAATAATAAAATAAAATATTTATGCAGCTTTCTGAGATTTGGTGTGTTTCTGTAGTGTTTCACTCTAACTACACAAACACACAAAATCTCAGAAAGCTGTATCTGGCATTTTGTGTGTGTGTGTATGTGAGTTGTGTGTGTGTAAAGTGTGAAAGTTGGTTTTTGAGCTTTTTGTGGCTGTGTGAAGTGTGAAGTGCAGCTGCTTTTACACTGTGTGTGAGTCAGTTGTGTTGTGTTGTGTGTGTGTAAAGTGTGAAAGTTGGTTTTTGATACCTCTTATTGTTTTTTATACTTCGTTTATTATTTTTATTATTTATTGTTATTGGCCACGCCCACCCAGTCACCTGACCACCAAACCACGCCCACCAATTAAGCCACGCCCACAGAACCGGTAGGGAAAATTTTTAGATTTCACCCCTTTTGTGGAGCATTTTTGGATCTGTTGAAAGGACTGTGTTGTAGACTGCATCATCTGTTGTCTATCTCCAGTCTACAACAAAGTCCGTTCAGCAATTCCAAGAAGGCTCCACACCCAATTGCAACCCTCGGGGGACCCTGAGGACACAGATAAACCTCCAGGTGGCCTCAAATCCCGGTGAACAAAACCCAAACCAATCACAGTGTTCAGATCACTGTTTCTCAAACTTGGCGCCTCTAAGATGTGTGGACTTCAACTCCCAGAATTCCCCAGCCAGCCAAGTTGCTAAGATTGAGAAACGCTGGTTTAGACAGCCGTAACTCTTGAAAGGCTGTGGACCATATTAAGGGCGAAATGCTTTGCCCTTACTTCCCTGCAGTATTACTAAATTGATCTGCAACCCTTAGAAGTGTCTTTTATCCCATTCAGTAGAGAATAGTATATAAGGTACCGTATCTTAATATGAGGTGCAATCAAATGGAGCCACTTGCGAAAGTCAGAAAACTTTATTGTTTACCACCTATGTTGCAAGAATCTCCCCAGACTGCTTGCCTTCTCCTGGGAACGACCAGATAAGGTTTTATGGATCTTGGGGGGAAGTCAAGCTTATGCCACTTGCGGCCGCACAAGAACTCCAAACTAGGCCCTTGCTTGACTCCTCCTTCCAGCCAAGCTAATTTTCCCAACAAATAAGGAAAACATAGAAACTAGGGTACTGCCAATCTCCAAAGGGGATATATAGCCTCATGTAATTTTTTTTTTAGGACTACAAGTAGCCCTCGACTTACGACCACAATTGAGCCCAACATTTCTGTTGCTATGCGATACAGTTGTTAAGTGAATTTTGCTCCCTTTCACAGCCTTTCTCGCCACAGTTGTGAAGTGAATCACTGCAGTAATACGGCTGTGAATCTGGCTCCCCCATTGTCTTTGCTTGTCAGAAGGTCACAAAAGTGATCACACGACTCCCAGGGCATCCTACATATGAGTCAGTTGTCGAGCTTGAATTTTGATCACGGGACCATGGGGATGGCGGAACGGTTTGTAAATGTGAAAAACCGGTCATAAGTCTGATTTTTTTTAGTGCCGTTGTAAGTTCAAACGGGCGCTAAATGAACTGTTGTAAGTTGAAAACTACCTGTCATAGAATGAGGTCCTAATTCAAGTGATCCAGGCGAACACCCACAATGCCTTTCACCATAGAGAGGGCAAGAATGGAGGGGCCTCATTCGGCATCTGTAGAAGGTGCCAAGTGTTATGGCCTGCCAGCGGACAGTGACGAGGTTAGGGAGGAACATGGGCCAGTCCTGGAGTCTGGGGAAGGCTCTGATGAGGGCTCTGCATTGGAGGCAGAGATGGGGCCAGGGCCGTCCAACAGTTAACAGCTACCTTCGGAGTGGGAGATAAGTAGGGCTGAAGAACAGCTGGAGCCTGTTCCCGATGTGTGCATGCGCAGAACTGCCAGGAGAAGGGAACAATTAAGGAACAAGGGCCGACTCAGGAGTAAAGGCACAGGTGGACAGTGATTGGCCCCTCCCATAGGAAATAAAGAGGAGCGAAAGTGGAGTGGAGTTTGCAGGAGACAATCAGTTCATTTCATTAGTTTGAAAATCTGTTTGTGACTCTCGGAGACTCCTTGCCAAGTATTTTCTTGCACAGCATTGCATTTGAAAGATGTCGGCTTGGCAGCTCTCCAAGCCTGATAAGGCCTGTGGTTGTAAAGTCACCCTTGAAAGACTGCTGGGACTTTGCTGGATGTGAATGAGAGGAATTCACATTCGCTTAATAAAAAGGGGGTTTTGTCGGGACTTTGCATGATTTTGTGATACCTAGGTCAGAACACCAAGCACTCAACAGAGGTAGAGTGATGCCACTCAGTTCCTGCCCATTCTATGGTAAAATATTGATTCATTTGTTTGTTGCCCCTAGTTTGGACCTGTTCTTGCGAACCGGTAGCAAAACTGGGGGGGAGGCTCCGCTCACCGATCCCGATGTCATCAGGAAGCTTCTGCGCATGTGCAGAAGCAAGCGCGCGCGAGCCCGCTGCGTACTGGTAGTAAAGATAAGTAGAATCCACCCCTGGTGTGATTGTGTCTCTACCATTTTCGGGTTCTTTAACAACCTCCGTGAACCGCAAGGCAGAGAAGGAGGAAGGAGGCAGAGACGGAAGAGGGACTTGATGAGGTTAGAGCCTTACGAAGATTTCCAGCTTAGCACAACTTCATAGCCAAACTCTACCAAGTAAATTTCCACTCAGGGCTAACATGGAGTGAACTTCTAAAGAGCCAGAGATTATTTTTTTGTCACAATGTGAAGCTCCTGATCACCTATCTCTGTCCCTCTCTCTCTCTCTCTCTTTCTCTCTCTTTTTTTTAATTTTTCTTTCGCCCTCCTTCACACAACTGCATAGATGTTGTTTCCGCAAATCGAAATGCACTTTCAGACAACTTTGTATTGTTGTTGGGGTAGTTGTTGTTTATTTGTTTATTGTTTGTTGACTTTAAAAAAACGATGGAAAAGCCTGTATTTGCTTTGGAGGAGTGACTGATGAGGAAAAAAGAAAAAAGAAAGGAAAGAAAAACACAGCCACTTTATTTAAAAATGAAGATTGAGACGATGGAACAAATAGGAAACTGCGGGGGAAGGAGACCCTCAGAGGACGCTACGGCTTCTGTCAATAATAATAATATAAGAACTAAAACCGTGAAATTCCATATTATATATAACATATGATTTTACACTTTTATGCGGCTTTCTATTGTGACTTTTACGGAATCAAGAAATGAAGAAGATGAGATATTTTAGCATTTCTATTTTTCAAAATTACATGTATACTGAAAATAAAGTAATTTTATGCATATTTTCGGCCTGTGGCATTTTTGTACGTTGTGGGGTTGTCATCTGATATAACTTGGATACGTGTCGAAAGATCAGATCTACATGGGAAGGTCCAGTTAAACTGATTTATTGCTACTCATGTCTATGCACAGGACTACTGTCAAGTAACAGCCCCTATTTGGAGTTTAATATGGTGAACAGAATTCCAAGAAGTTAGTTCGCTTGTGAGTACATAGGGATTCTAGCCAAATCCCTCTTTTAACTCCGCCCCCAGATTCTGCCACTCCTCCTTCCATTAGTGTTTGTTCCATGATGGAAAATGAGTCATTCGGACACATAGGCACACTGGCCCTTGCACACTCGCTGCGTGCTCCCCAGTCTTGCAAGAATCCCAGAGTTTCATTTTACACGGTTTCTAGTCCTCATGATTACTGAACTACCTGGTGGCATTTGACACGTTTATTGCACCAATAAAACACTGTAGAAAGGCTATATAATAAAATATATTGTAACTACAGCGTATAACACAAATGTTAGAAGTTGAAAGGTTATGATTATGTATATTTAGTGTTATTATCGTTGGTATTGTGTATAAAGTATATCGACCCACTGTTCACTAAGCACTTACGGATGTTAAAAGAAAAAACTATAAATAAAATTATATACAGGGGTGGGCTGCTGGGGGTTTGCGAGAACCTCTAGCTAAGATTCTGTGCAGTTTGGAGAACCCCCCAAATCCCATTCCTGGTTGACCCCACCCCACCCTTCCCAGGAGTCCTGGCGCAGCCGATCTTGGATGCAGGTAAGTGCAGAGTGCACGCGGAGCCTCGGACAGGATGAAAAATGAACTTTCCGGAAGTTCGGGAAGACCGGAAATGGGGCCAGAAGGCCTCCGGAGCCTGGGGAGGGCAACCCCCCACCCCTGCCATTGTGCAGGAGGCCGACTAGGCCACGCCCACCATGGCAAACCCACTCAGCAATCGGGTAGAGAACCCCTTGCTAAAATTAGGTGGTCAAAGTATTTGAATT
The DNA here is from genome assembly GCF_028640845.1 of Ahaetulla prasina. NCBI lineage: Eukaryota > Metazoa > Chordata > Lepidosauria > Squamata > Colubridae > Ahaetulla > Ahaetulla prasina. Next base: position 9,139,153 of record NC_080546.1, on the reverse strand, counting down.
TCCTCTTCAGGATCTGGCCTTCTAAAGAGCAGTCAGGGTTGATCTCCTCTAGGACTGACCGCTTTGATCATCTTGCAGTTCAAAGGACTCGCAGGAGTCTTCTCCAGCCCCAGAGTTCAAAGGCCTCAATTCTTTGGTGCTCAGCCTTTCTTATGGTCCAACCTTCATAGCCATACATTGCAACTGGGAAAACCCGAGTCTTGACTATACGCACTTTTGTTGGCAGGGTGATGTCTCTGCTTTTTAGTACGCTGTCTAGATTTGCCATAGGTTTCCTTCCCAGAAGCAATCATATATCTATCATTTATCATGTCTGTGTCTATCTAATTGATCTCTATTTCTATCATATCTATATCTATCTATCTATCTATCTATCTATCTATCTATCTATCTATCTATCTATCTATCTATCTATCTATCTATCTATCTATCTATCTACAGTATCTATCATATCTATCTATCTATCTCTATCTATCTATCTATCAGCATCTATCTACAGTATCTATCATATCTATCTATCTATCTATCTATCTATCTATCTATCTATCTATCTATCTATCTATCTATCTATCTATCTATCTATCTACAGTATCTATCTATCTACAGTATCTATCATCTATATTTATGTAGCTAGCTAGCTATCCCTACCTATGTATATCAACTATCATCTATCATTTATCATCTCTCTCTCTCTATTTGATCTTTGTTTCTATCATTTTTATCATATCTATATCTACCTACCTACCTACTTATCATCAGAGAAGAGCAACAAAGATGATTAGGGGACTGGAGGCTAAAACATATGAAGAACGGTTGCAGGAACTCGGTATGCCTAGTTTAATGAAAAGAAGGACTAGGGGAGACATGATAGCAGTCTTCCAATATCTCGGGTTGCCACAAAGAAGAGAGAGTCAAGCTATTCTCCAAAGCACCTGAGGGTGGAACAAGAAGCAATGGGTGGAAACTAATCAAGGAGAGAAGCAACCTAGAACTAAGGAGAAATTTCCTGACAATTAGAACAATTAACAGTTGGAACAACTTGCCTGCAGAAGTTGTAAATGCTCCAACACTGGAAATTTTTAAGAAAATGTTGGATAGCCATTTGTCTGAAATGGTGTAGGGTTTCCTGCCTGGGCAGGGGGTTGGACTAGAAGACCTCCAAGGTCCCTTCCAACTCTGATATTATTATTATTATTATTATTATTATTATTATTATTATTATTATTATTATTATTATTATTATTATTATTATCTTCTATCTCTATCTTTTCTTTATTTCTAATGTTGTCTTGTAGACTTTCCTCAAAGGTTTTGTGACGGGTTGTAGGATCTCACTGCCTCCTCCTTTAACCAACTTTTATTACCAGCCTGGCTTGGAGGTCCTGTAACTTCAAGGGGTTTTGCCTGTGGGGTATAAAGGTCCTGACGTCACCCTCCTGACCTTTTGAGAAAATTAATCCTTCTCATCTCCAGCAGCTCAGGCAATGGCTGTTGATTGAGGTGCTCCAGGGCCTGCTGAGATACAAGTGCTGAGTTTCATTCAGGTGTCAAATTTTCCAATTTTAACCACAGGAGAAATAATTATGTGGCCAGGCACTACTGAGCATCGCTGAGCTGGAGGTCAATTTCATCAAGAGCTCTGCCTGGAGCTAGTCTTACCTCCTCAAGAAGCTTATATTTGGGTCTGCAAAGCGATTGTTAGGTGGGAGACTTTAGTCATGGAGTCTCTCCATCCATAACTACAAAAAGAAACACACGCGGAAAGTTGAGTCGGCAAGTGAGCCTGTAAGATAGGAGTTTCCAACCTTAGCAACTTTAAGACCTATGGACTTCAACTCCCAGAATTCTACAATAGGGGTGTCCACCTAGAGCAGGGGTCTACAAACTTGGCTCTTTTAAGACTTGTGGACTTCAACTCCCAGAGTTCCTCAGCCAGTTTTGCTGGCTGAGGAACTCTGGGAGTTGACGTCCACAAGTCTTAAAGTTGCCAAGGTTGGAGACCCCTGACCTAGAGAAAACTGTTAATATCAGTGAACTTCAACTCCCAGAATTCTACAACAGGGATTTCTAAACCAATGTTTCTCAATCTTACCAACTCTTAAGATGTGTGGACTTCAACTCCCAGAATTGTGAGAGTTGAAGTCCACAAGTCTTAAAGTTACCAAGATTGGCCACCCCTGCTATAGATTTCCTGACCCTGAGTTAGCAACATCAGGTTCAGGAGTGGGATTCAGCCGGTTCGGACCGGTTCTAGCGAACCGGATACTAATTTTACATCTGGTTCGCTGAACCAGTAGTCACAAGGACTGGCTGGCCCTGCCCACCTCACCCCTCCCCTCCCCGGAGTCTCCACACAGCCCATTTTGGATGCCAGGTAAGTGCAAGGCCTTTGCGGAGGCTCTGGGAGGGTGAAAAACAGGCTTCCCGGAAGTTTCGGAACTCTGGAAACGGGCATGTTTCCGGCCCCTGGAGGGCATCCGGAGTCTGGGGGAGGCCATGTTTGCTGTCCCAGAGGCTCAAGAACAGCCTCCGGAGCCTGGGGAGGGTGAAAACGCACCCCCGCCACCCATTGTGGTGCAGGAAGCCGAGTAGGCCACGCCCACCATGGCCACGCCCACCCAGCAACTGGGCAGAGAACCGTTTGCTAAAATTTTTGAATCCCACCTCCCTGTGAGGTTGGCTTTGAATTTGAAAACTGCCCTTCCGTCTTTGCAGACAAGTTGGCCTTCATCTCAAGATCTAAGGGAACGGGGAAGATTGTTATTCATAAATAAGATTCAAAGGAATAAAAACAAACTTGTGCTTTGGGCTTCGTATGATTTATAGCAGATTGCAAAAAAACGGCTGTTTGGATAAATCCAAAAGAGAAAATATTTTCCACTTGAGGAGATGGAAATTTTCCTTTTCCTTCGGGGGGTGGGGGGGGAGTAGGGGGAACAAAGAGGAATGTTATCACGGGGGCATTTCACCGAAAGAAAATAAATAGGGGATAAAGTTGAAAGGGTTTTATTGCTCAATATTTGCCAGCTGACTGATAGCTAAGCTGCAAATGTCTGAGTCCTATTGCAATTATGCAATGATTTTTTTTTTATTAAGTGTAAAAATTGGAGAGTCCAATAGGCCATCTACTGGCAAAGCAAATATTCTTTTTTTTGTTGCTTATTTTGAACGCATTAAAACACAAGACAAACATACAACATTTATATACATATCACTATCAGCTATTCAAAGTGGTCCTTTCTTACTGTGTATACATATTTTAATTCTATCTTAGTCTACTTTTATATTATCTATCTTCCTTTATTTCATCTACATTCATCTACATTTTCTTTATTTCATCTACATTACAGATATTTAAGCAAATATTCTGAGTTTCTTTGTTAGGGACTGAGATCGGGGTGCGTAAAGCAATGATTCCAATGGCCTCAGATCGCTTTGACCGGTTCAAAAAAAAGGAACTCAAATCAATCTGGAGGTCTTCTGTGCATCATTCCATGCAGTTGGAAGAATGTAGAACATAGAATAATAGAATTGGAAGGGACCTCGGAGGTCTTCTAGTCCAACCCCTTCCTCGAACAGGAGACCCTATATGGAGCAGGAGGTCCTAGAGTCAGTTTAATGGTCTCCAAATATGGTAGTTTTAAGACTTGTGTACTTCAACGCTTTGAATTCCCCAGTCAACATGGATGGATGGATGGATTGAGACAGACTGTCATTAGGACTGAATACTAGTTTGGGAGATTGTTGGATGTAAATGTTAGTAGATGATGGTAGATAATAGATGGATGATAGGTAGGTAGTTAGATGGGTGGGTGGATGGATTAATGGATGGATGGAATGATATAACAATAGATAGATAGATAGATAGATAGATAGATAGATAGATAGATAGATAGATAGATAGATAGATAGATAGATGGTTGCATAGATGGATAGATGGATAGATGGATGGATAGATGGATAGAATGATAGAACAATAGATATATAGACAGATAGATGGTTGCCTGAATGGATGGATGGATGGTTGGACGGATGGACAGAAACAGATGGTTGGATGGATGGATGAATGGATAGATAGACAGACAGACAGATAGATGGTTGCATGGATGGATGGATGGATGGATGGTTGGACGGACGGACAGAAACAGATGGTTGGATGGATGGATGAATGGATGGACAGACAGACAGACAGATAGATGAATGGATGGATGGACGGATGGATGGACAGATGGACCAACAGACAGATGGATGGATGGATGGATGGATGGATAGATAGCTAGATGACTGCATGAATGGATGGATGGATGGACGGATGGACAGACAGAGACAGATGGTTGGATGGATGGATATATAGACAGACATGATGATAGATAGATAGATAGATAGATAGATAGATAGATAGATAGATAGATAGATAGATAGATAGATCTCTTGTCTCTTGCTCTTGTCTTTTTAGTTCTAGCGCAGATTCTGCTGAAAGTTAGGACAACCTTCCTGACAGCAACAGCCGTTCAAAATTGGACCAGATGGTCTAGGAAGCTGGTGAACGTCCCTTTTTAGATGTGATCAAGCAAAAGCTGGACAACAATCTGTTCGGGTTGCTTTAATTGGACTCTGTGCTGCTTTCCAACTCTTTTGAGTTTATGATTCCGAATCGTTTCTAAAATGTGACAATGGGCACCCATGGAGAGCAGATCTGGTTTCCTTCAAAGCTTCTCTTTAACCCCTACTATTCCCCTAGAGAAGTTCAGTGCTCCTGCAGGAATCAAAGGTTTCTCTTCATTTAATTCTCAGAATAGCCATCCTGGAAGATGGTTGTGAGTTCGTCTGGCCTAAGGATCCTAGGAACATGAACCTGGATGTCCTTGTTCTAAGCCATGAGAGCCATCTTCCAATACTTCCGAGGGCTATCACGGACAAGAAGGAATTGACGTACTCTCTGTAGCATCTGCGGGCAGGACAAAAAGCAATAGGGTGGAAGCTTCTCAGAGGTAGATGACCCAAACATGGAAATAAGGAGGAATTTCAGAATAACAGAATTGGAAGGGGACCTTGGAGGTCTTCTAGTCCAACCCCTCTGCTCAAGCAGGAAACCTATACCCGTGATGGCAAACCCTATACCCAGTGGCACGTGGAGCCATATCGGTGGACACGCGAGCGTCGGCCAGCTGATTTTCGACCTTCCAGGCCCACCAGAAGTCTGGAAACAGGCCATTTCCAGCCTCCGGAGGCCCTCGGTGGGTGCTTGTGGGGAAGGCAGTTTTCGCCCTCCCCAGGCTCCTAGAAAGCCTCTGGAGCATGAGGAGAGCGAAAAATGGACCTTCCAGTCCCACCGGAAGTTGGCAAATGGGCCGTTTCTGGCCTCTGGTGGGCCACTGGGGTGTGTGTGGGGAAGGCTGTTTTCGTCTAGAGCCTTTCTTGGAGCCTGGGGAGGGCGAAAAACGGGCCTACCGGGCCAACCATGCTATCATGTGTCAAAAGCTGGGAGAGTATGGGGGGTGTGTGTCACACATGCAGGGCAGGGGAGGGCAGGGCGCATTGAATTATGAGTGTGGGCATGCATGTGCGTGACAACCGCCCCCCCGCGTTCCCCCTGCTTTTGGCACAAGATGGCAAAAAAGCTTCGCCATCACTGCCCTCGATCATTTCAGACAAATGGCTGTCCAGATTCTCTTTAAAAGCCTCCAGTGATCAAACACCCACAACTTCTGGTGGCAAGCCGTTCCACTGATAAATTGTTCTGTCAGGAAATTCCTCCTTAGTTCTAGTAGGTTGCTTCTCTCCCGTGTGACGTGAGAACATTTCCTGACAGTAAAAACGATTCATCAATGGAACAGCCAGCCTGCCTGTCATCAAGAAGAGACTGGACAACAGTTAGTTCAGGATGGTATAAGGACTCCAACTTTGGGCAAAGAATTTGATTAGAATAGAATAGAATAGAATAGAATAGAATACAGCTCGCCTGTCTGAAACCCCTACCACATTTCAGACATCAATACAATTGAACGTGTCCAGAAATATTTTACAAGAAGAGTTCTCCACTCCTCTGAATACAACAAAATACCTTATCCCACCAGACTTGAAATCCTGGGTTTAGAACATTTAGAACTCCGCCGCCTTCAACAGGACCTGTGTTTAACTCATAGAATCATCTATTGCAATGTTCTTCCTGTTGAAAACTTCTTCAGCTTCAATCACAACAATACAAGAGCAAACAATAGATTTAAACTTAAAGTGAACCGCTTCAATCTTGATTGCAGAAAATATGACTTCTGTAACAGAGTTGTTAACACTTGGAACTCACTACCTGACTCTGTGGTCTCTTCTCAAACTCCCCAAAGCTTTAACCAAAAACTGTCTACTATTGACCTCACCCCATTCCTAAGAGGTCTATAAGGGGCGTGCATAAGAGCACAAATGTGCCTACCGTTCCTGTCCTATTGTTTCCTTTCATTATATCCAATTAATGGAGTTATTGCATGCTTATGCTTATATATATATATGCTTATATATTATATAGTTACTTTCATGCTTATGCTTGTATATGCTGTTGTGACAAAATAAATAAATAGAATAGAATAGAATAGAATAGAATAGAATGGAATGGAATGGAATGGAATGGAATGGAATAGAATAGAATAGAATGGAATGGAATGGAATGGAATGGAATGGAATGGAATGGAATGGAATAGAATAGAATAGAATAGAATAGAATAGGATAGGATAGGATAGGATAGGATAGGATAGGATAGGATAGGATAGGATAGGATAGGATAGGATAGGATTTGGCTGTGGTGAGTTGTCCCATTCTGCCTCCAAGTGCTTCAATGATCCTCAAAAAGGATGTAAATGGCCAGCTGTCTGCAAGGAGTAGAAATCCTTCCATTTCCCCCACCATCCAGTCAGAGCTGAAGAAGCTTCTTGGATGAGAAGCAAAATGTCTTCAAAGGAAAAACAAGAAGACCCCAGCTGCCTCCTGAAAAAAGCACCTTTGGGACAATTATGACCTTGGATGACTGAGAATCTCTACAGACTGATGGAGGCAGGTGTGCTTGCAGTAGCCAGGAGTAGAGGGAAGACAACGCTGTCCATGCTTGCCTTCAGGATTTGGAAGGTAGTAGCCCCTTACGGTCAATGGAGTAAACAGAAGTTGCATATCAGGCCTTAAGTAGGTCAAGGGGAAGGGCTAAAGGTATTAAGGACGTTAAATAATGCCAGACGCTAATCCACCGAGGATTAGCTCTACTCTGAAACAGCTCTAGATCACTTTGGGACTCTGCAACTTGTCAACTTTCTTTCCCACAACACAACCGTCCGAAAGTGGCCTTAGAAAAACAGGGATTGTCTCCATCTGTGCTTCTCATACTTGAGGACTTTAAGATGTGTGGACTTCAATTCCCAAAATCCCATCCGTGTTTCTCAAGCTGGATGACTTTTAAGTCCATGATGGCAACCTATGACAAGTGTGCCACAGGTGGCACGCGGAGCCGGGTCAGTGGGTACACGAGCATTGCCCTAGCTCAGCTCCGGTTCGCATGTGCGCGCCGGCCTGCTGATTTTCGGGCCTTCCAGACACACCGGAAGGACCTCGGGAGATGGGGGGAATAGAAGCCGGTCCCCTGATGAGGTAGGGGCACCGGTTCTATGGCCCTGATGGACAGCAGGTGCTGAATCTCTGCTTCCATTTAAGCCCTTTTGGTGGACTCCTTGGAAATGGAGCACTGGATGAACCTCCTTGGGGGTTCGGAGTTGAATTCGAGAGTTAGGCCTAGTGTGAGTGTCTGGAGCACCCAGGTGTCGGTGGTCGTATTGTGCCAAATGGAAACAAATTTGGCGAGGCGACCACCGATGGGATCCTGATCGGTATAGTCATTTGTTTCTGCGATAAGGCCGGAAACCAAGGATCCAAGAAAACCCCTGGAGCCTGGGGAGAACAAAAAACGGGCCTTCCGGTCCCACCGGAAGTCAGCAAACAGGCCGTTTCTGGCCTCCGGGGGGATGAGGAAGGCCATTTTCGCCCTCCCCAGGATCCAAGAAAGTCTCTGGAGCCTGGGGTGTGTGTGAAAAACAGGTCCACCAGGCCCACCCTGCCATTGCGTGCCAAAAGCAGGGGGAACGCGTGGGGGGGGGGGTGCGCGGGGCGCATTGAATTATGGGTGTGGGCGCGCACATGCGCAATCCCCCCTGCACTCCCCCCACTTTTGGCATGCGACGGCAAAAAAGGTTAGCCATCAATCACTGCTTTAAGCCATGTGGACTTCAACTCCCAGAATCCCAAGAGCGTTTCTCAAGCTGGATGATTTTAAGACACATGGACTTCAGCTCCCAGAATCCCATCAGTGTTTCTCCAGCTTGTGGACTTCAACTTCCTCTTGTGTAGAATTCTGGGAGTTTATTTATTTTATTTGTCAACAAATACAAGAAAACAAGTAACAGAGTAGACAGAGATATGGACACATGAACATTTTTTGTCACACACACAAAACAGGGATTTAAATAGGCCAAACATAGCCATAAACACATAGAATTATTACATGTAATTTGGAACAGTAGGACAGAGATGGTAGGCACGCTGTGTTGTGTCTTGCCCGCTCTCACAGCAGCCGGGGCCTTCTTATCTGCTCCCGAACACGGAGGAATGTATGCCTCCCGGCCCCAGTCCTGGCTCCATGCCCAGACAAGCTGAAGAGGAGGGGGCACCTCCCGGTCCCAGCCCTGGCTCCATGCCCAAGCAGGCTGCAGAGGAGGGAGCACCCCCCGGCCCCAGCCCTGGCTCCATGCCCAGGCAAACGGAGCAGCTAGACCCCTCCCCCTCCTCCACAGCATGTGAGCCTGAGGAAAGTTTATTTCCAACAGCTGCTGATTGGAGTGACCCTGGCATCAGAAGACTGGATAGGCGGAGGCAACAGAAGGAAGGGAGGGGCAGGCCTTAATGAGTGCTGAGTCATGGAGCCACACCCCATGGCCTATATAAAGGATCTGCTTTCTGGCAGTCTCTGAGTCAGGCAAAGTCGAACTTATCTTGCTGAAGTCACTTTCTGGTCTCCTGCCTGCTCTGAGGACTTTGCTGGGACTTTGGGCAGAGCTGCAGAGGCAAGCCTGATTCGGATTTCCCTGACCCGGCCGTCAGCGGAGGAGTGGGACACGACACGCTGGTGCGCTTATGCACGCCCCCTAAGTTCTTATTTCTGCTGCCAATGTGCAGGACTGAACATTGGTTAGCAGAGATTTGGAGTTGCCAATCGTCATTCCATCCAGATACATAGTCAAGGTCATTTTGAAGGGTAGCAAAGTTGTCTGCGGTGTTGACTAGTTTAACATCATCGGAGTTGAAGTCCATACATCTTAAAGTTGGAAAAACAAAGTTTTGGGCATTTAATCTTTGCCTCCCTTTCAGTTTTTGTCCCTTTCCCAGGTTGTAGAAAAAGAGGCAGAAAGGAATTAAGCTAAGGAAGCCAATTGTTGTGACTCCAGCCCCCGAACCTGGCCTCATGCCCGACAGTGACTCAGAGAGTGAGGGGGAAGGGCCGGTAAGGCTTACCTTGGGAGCACCGATTCCTTTAGCCCGGCTCCAGGAGCCAGAACCAGACCAGTCGGAGGACGTAATGAGGCCGTCATCCCCTGATTTCTCCCTTCCCCAGGCTATGCCTTCAGACCCAGTTGATAATAATAATCAAGCTTGGCTTGACCCACGCTTCAGAAGATTAGAGAGGCGGCGTCATCAAAAGGAAGTCGTCATCCACCCCACAGGATATATAAGGAGCTTTGGGACTGCTCTCACTGCATGGGAAGCAAAAGTTTAGCTGATCCGTTTCAAAAAGAGCTGAAAGTCTTGCTACGTGAGTCATTTGTTTGAACTTTGGCAGGCAGCTGCGATTTCTCTGCCAGGACTGATTAGAGCCGTGAATCCACTGGCTGAAGGCCAGCTCATTGATCCGAAGTGGGGAAGAAAACAGAACATCAATTTACAATGGGACCTGCCTGCCCCTACTCAAGCCACAGTGTGTTTTACCAGTTGGAGAAAAATTGGAAAATGAACCACGTCTTGGTTGACATAATCATCAGTCAACCAAGCTCTGCTGGCAGTACCAGGTATGAGCCTGGAGAATGGCTGACTTGCTTGATCAAACATAGCCACAGAGGCACAAAGGCAAATAACTGAAAGTTCTTTCCAAGAGTTTACTTTTTCATTTCGATAGCAATGGAGATAACAAAGGCAGAGGCCTGTGAGAAAATAAAGTTTTGGTCACCGCACTATAAAAAAGATGTGGAGACTCTAGAAAGAGTGCAGAGAAGAGCAACAAAGATGATTAGGGGACTGGAGGCTAATACATACGATGAACGGCTAGTCTAGTGAAAAGAAAGACCAGGGTAGACATGATAGCAGTCTTCAAATATTTGAGGGGCTGCCACAGAGAGGAGGGGGGGGGGTTCAACCTGTTTTCCCAAGCACCTGAAGGCCAGACAAGGAATAATGGATGGAAACTGAACAAGGAGAGAATTCAATAAGGAGAAATTTTCTGACGGTGAGAACAATCAACCAATGGAACAGAAGTTGCCTTCGGAAGTTCTGGAAGCTTCATCACTGGAGGCTTTCAAGAAGAGATTCGACAGCCATTTGTCAGAAATGGTGTAGGGTCTCCTGCTTGAGCGGGTAGGAGGTTGGACTAGATGACCTACAAGGTCCCTTCCGCCTCTGTTAATCTGAAGTCACGAGAGGCAATTGTTAAATTGAAACACCTGTTGAAAAAACCAATTCCACCCCACTTTCTGTCTACAGGTAGTCCTCGACTTATGACCGCAGCCGCGTCCAACATTTCTGTGGCTAAGCAAGACCTTCGTGAAGTGACATTTGCCTCATTGTACGACCTTCCTTGCCACCGTGGGTAAGTGAGTCGCTCAGTGATTAAATTGGAGACCTGGCTGTTAGATAAATCTGGCTTCCCCATGGACTTTGCTTGTCAGAAGGTCGCAAGATCCTTTTGCAACCGTCATAAATCCGTCACCGAGCGTCTGAATTTTGCTCACGTGATCATGGGGATGTTGCAAGGGTCATAAGTCTGAGTTGTTCGGTCATAAGTCACTTTTTTCAACGCTGTTGTAACCTCAAATGGACATTAAAGAAATGGGCGTCAATTGAGGATTACTTGAATAGGAAGTTGAACTGCATCAAAGAAGTTTTGGATTAATTATTCTCCAGGTTTCTTGACAGTACGCTGGAATAGGTCAGGGATTTGCTCAATTCAGAGTGGGCAAAATTAGTTCCCCTGCCTACAGTTAGCTGCTCAGTCAACCACAATTAGCAATTACCATAGTGACAATGTATTATGTTCACATGGAGATCACGAATCAAAAGGAGCCAAAACATAATTTTATTATGTCCTGTCCATTTCATCAAATTAAAAATCTGCTCCTACATTTTTAACGTATTGATGTAGCACCTCCCAGTGGCCCTTGGAAGAAAATCATCCCAACCAAAAAATTAAGCATTTTGCAAATTGTTTAAGCTAAAATGATCCTGATCATTGAGATGGTGGCTTAGATCCTCAAACAGGGCAGAATTTTTAAACTAAACAAGGAAGATTGGCTAAATATCAAATATTGCTTCATTTTGAAATCAGAGCCGTACCTTTAACAGGTATTTCGGTGTCATTTTTGATAGCTCGTACGAAGACAGCGTACTAAAAAGCAGAGACATCACCCTGCCAACAAAGGTGCGTATAGTCAAGGCTATAGTTTTCCCAGTTGCAATGTATGGCTGTGAATGTTGGACCATAAGAAAGGCTGAGCGCCAAAGAATTGAGGCCTTTGAACTCTGGTGCTGGAGAAGACTCCTGCGAGTCCCTTGGACTGCAAGGCGATCCAACCGGTCAGTCCTAGAGGAGATCAACCTTGACTGCTCTTTAGAAGGCCAGATCCTGAAGATGAAACTGAAATATTTTGGCCACCTAATGAGAAGGAAGGACTCATTGGAGAAGAGCCTAATGCTGGGAATGATGGAGGGCAAAAGAAGAAGGGGACGACAGAGAACGAGGTGGCTGGATGGAGTCACTGAAGCAGTAGGCATGAGTTTAAATGGACCCCAGAGGATGGTAGAGGACAGGAAGGCCTGGAGGAATGTTGTCCATGGGTCGGACACGACTTCGCAACTAACAACAACAAAGTTTTGTGATGGGATGTGGTAACTCAGTGGCTAAGACACTGAGCTTGTCGATCGAAAGGTTGGTGGTTCAGCGGTTCGAATCCCTAGTGCCGCATAATAGGGGTGAGCTCCCGTGACTTGTCCCAGCTTCTGCCAACCTAGTAGTTCGAAAGCACGTAAAAAATGCGAGTAGAAAAATAGGGACCACCTTTGGTGGGAAGGGAATAGCGTTCTATGCGTCTTTGGCGTTGAGTCATGCCGGCCACATGACCACAGAGACGTCTTCGGACAGTGCTGGCTCTTCGGCTTTGAAACGGAGATGAGCACCGCCCCCTAGAGTCGGGAATGACTAGCACGTATGTGCAAGGGGAACCTTTACCTTTATGGAACAAATTTGTGAAAATATTAGACAAGCTTTACATATCATCTAACCGTGATGGCAAACTTATGGCTCACGTGCCTGAAGTTTGCACACGTAGCCATGTCACCATCAATCTGCTGGCTGCTGCGCATGTGCACACCGTTTTTCGGCACTGCCATGAGCGCAAAGGACAGCTGATTGCCGCGCATATATGTGCACCAGAAACCCAGAAGACAAACAGACAAGGCTGCGTGTGCCGGGCAACATGGCTTCATGTGCCACTTTGGACACAGGTGCCACAGGTTCACCATCACGGGTATCGGGTCTCCTGCTTGAGCAGGGGGGTTGGACTAGAAGACCTCCAAGGTCCCTTCCAAGCCTCTTATTCTGTACTTCTAATTCTGTATTAATCGAGTGCCAATTAATCAAGTGCCAAAGAGCAAATGAGGTGCCAAAAAACTCCGACGTTGCCACCTGTATCAAGCAGCCAACTCCATCACTGTAAATCTGTTGAGAAGGAATCACTAGAGGTCTTAAGAGTGAGACCCAAAGTCAGCTTTTTAATCCACTTTGGTGCCACGTCAAAGAAGCTTTGTGTGCTGGTGGGAATTTTTCTAAAGAACTTCAAGAATCAATTCCTTCGCCTCCTCCTTGAGCTATTCTGCTCCAGCTCACATTCAACCATGGGAAAGTGTCCCTTGTCTGACTGCCCATTCTGGAGAGGAAGAAAGGGAGGGAGGGAGGGAGGGAGGGAGAGAGAAAGGAAGGAAGGAAGGAAGGAAAGGAGGAAGGGAGAAGGAAGGAAGGAAGGAAAGAAAGAAAGGAAAGGAAGAAGGAAGAAGGAAGGGAGGGAGGAATAGAGGAATGAAGGAAAAGGGAAAAGTTTGCCAAAAAACCAGGTATGATTTTAACCAGTCGATGCATCAATAAATGTTATTCCAGTCTTCCATTTTGTTCCTTGCCACCCGATGACACATAAGGGGTTAAAAAAAAAAAAGAGATTTAACAAGAAGTTAATAATTCACAATTATTAACTTCTAATCGTAACAACTTCCTTAATTGGCTGGGTTTTTTTTTTCCCCTGCTAAGTTTTAACTCTCAAACTGCCCAAGTTCCTTTTATTCTTGCTTTATTCTATATTAGTGAACCGATGGCACGCGTGTGCCGGAAGTGGCACGCAGAGCGATCTCTCTGGGCATGCCAGCTGTTGCCTGGTGCTCTCCCAGGTTCCAACATGCACATGCGCGCCAGCCAGCTGGTCTTTGCGTGCGCATGTGCGCCAGAGACCGGAAGACCAGGTAATCGGCGCCAGTGGTGGGGTTGCTCCTGGTTCACTCCGGTTTGGGCGAACAGGTAGCAGCGACGGTAGGAGGCTCCGCCCACCCACCCAGACATCATCTAAAATGCTAGTACTGATTGTAAATGTTTTGACAGCAGCAAGGATTGTGTTTGCTAAAAACTGGAAAAATGAAAAATTACCATCGCAAGATGAAATTATTAGGCAAATGATGGAGTGCGCAGAAATGAGTAAATTGACATTAGAAATTAGTGAATAAGAAGATAAACAATTTTATAAGATATGGGATCTCTTTTATCGATGGTTAGAAGGGAAATTATGTTAAAGGGATTTAAGAAAGGTTAGAACAAAGGGAAAAGCTTAAATTATATAATTGATTTTAGGGAATGGATTTGAAGATGTATAATATTAATTTGAAGAGTTGACTTCAAGGGAGAAATTGAAACGTTACAGTTAATTAGAGATTATTTGATTATAGTTGAGATACATATCAGATTGACAAAATATAAGTTTAGATAAATTAATTGGAATGTATATGGCAAGTAGCGCATAAGATTGGGGATCAACCCACTGACACAACGTATTTGGATTGAAGATGATTTTATGTATGTTTGTTTGTTAAAAAATTAACAAAAATATTTACAAAAAAAAAAAAATGCTCTGCGCATGTGCAGAAGCGCCGCACGCTCGCTACCGATAGTGAACCGGTAGCACCGGGATGTGAAACTCACTACTGACCGGCGCACATGCGCACGCTGGAAATCGGAAGGTCAGCTTCCTGGCACACGCATGCGCGCCAGGCAGTGGTAGGATTCAAATAATTGAACAACCGGTTCTCTGCCCTAATGATTTCTTCCAACCACCAGTTCACCAAACTGCTCTGAAAGTTAACAACCGGTTCGCCCGAAGTGGTGCGAACTGGCTGAATCCCACCACTGGCGCCAGGGAACTCCATTATGAAGGCTTTCAAGGGTTGCGCCCCAGACGTTGTTTGGAATCTGGGTGGCGCATAGATGGAAGATGAAGGAAAGGATTTTAACAATGAAAATGGTGGGGGGAGAAATATCCATTTTGACATTTGTGGGGTATGTTGGTGGCAATAAAAAATCACACCAGGGAAGATAAAAAAATGGCTGGATGAAATTCCTGGCTGGATGCATTCAGTTTTGGTCACCACAATGTAAAAAAAGATGTGGAGACTCTAGAAAGAGTGCAGAGAAGAGCAAGAAAGATGATTAGGGGACTGGAGGCTAAAACATATAAAGAACGGTTGCAGGAACTGGGTATGTCTAGTTTAATGAAAAGAAGGACTAGGGGAGACATGATAGCAGTCTTCCAATATCTCAGGGGCTGCCCCAAAGAAGAGGGAGTCAAACTATTCTCCAAAGCACCTGAGGGCAGGACAAGAAGCAATGGGTGGAAACTAATCAAGGAGAGAAGCAACTTAGAACTAAGGAGAAATTTCCTGACAGTTAGAACAATCAATAAGTGGAACAACTTGCCTGCAGAAGTTGTGAATGCTCCAACACTGGAAATTTTTAAGAAAATGTTGGATAACCATCTGTCTGAGATGGTGTAGGGTTTCCTGCCTGGGCAGGGGGTTGGACTAGAAGGCCTCCAAGGTCCCTTCCAACTCTGTTATTATGTTATATAAATACAGGAATTAGGTTTGCAACTGTCTGGTTTTCTTTTGTGGGAAGATACCTGGTTGGTTTTGAAGCTCTCAGAACGGTACACGGCGTTCTAAGATAGGTAACATCACCAGTGTTAGAAGGGAGTAGCGTTTGCTCTCCATACTTTATTTATAAGATGCTTGCCCTGCCAGTGTTGGTGAGTTTTCTGGGTAGTTCCCTGATTAGGCTGCTGTTTACTACTAGTTTCTTAGTCTGAGCTGCTAGTTCCTTGATTGTGTTGAAAGAAAAATCCATCTGGTCCAGTTCCAAGCTGGGAGAAAGACACTGGAGACAAAATGGAGGCTGGAGGCTGATTGGAAATAGGACCCATTTATTGATGAAGCGGAACCACCAAGCAGGTGTGATTCTGGGCAGCTGAGTTGAGAGTGAGGAGTTTTTATACCTTTTCTTAGGCTTTGAACTTGAGCTTCCTGTTCCTGCGCAAGAACATATATTCTATTGACTGTTGTGAGATTCCTAGGGGGTCATGTTTGTCTGAGCATCCAGGTTTGGTTGAAGTTTGCTGGGTGATGCGATGTCCTTAGTAGATTGCAATGCAGTGAGCTCTGTGTCTTCTGCTAAATGGTCCTATTCAGGGGTGGGTTCTACTTAGCTTTACTACTGGTTCACAACGGGGCCGCGCACATATATATATATTCAGTGGGGACACGGTGGCTCAGTGGCTAAGACGCTGAGCTTGTTGATCAAAAGGGTTGGCAGTTCAGCGGTTCGAATCCCTATTGCCACATAACGGGGTGAGCTCCCGTTACTTGTCCCAGCTTCTGCCAACCTAGCAGTTCGAAAGCACGTAAAAAATGCCGGTAGAAAAATAGGGGCCACCTTTGGTGGGAAGGGAACAGCGCTCCTTGTGCCTTCCAGCCACATGACCACGGAATTGTCATTGGACAGCGCTGGCTCTTCGGCTTAGAAATGGAGATGAGAATCGGGAACGACTAGCATATATGTGCGAGGGGAACCTTTACCTTTATACATATACATACACACACACACACACACACACACACACAAATATACAAAGACATGGATACACAAACACACAGAGACACAGGCAGACACAGACAGACACACAGACGCAGACCCAGATAGACACATACACACACATACACACACATAATACACACACACACACACACACACACAATATACAAAGACACAGACACACAAACACAAACACAGGCAGACACAGGCAGACACAGACAGACACACAGACGCAGACCCAGATAGACACATACACACACATACACACACATAATACACACACACACAATATACAAAGACACAGACACACAAACACAAACACAGGCAGACACAGGCAGACACAGACAGACACACAGACGCAGACCCAGATAGACACATACACACACATACACACACATAATACACACACACACACACACACACACACACATAATACACACACACACAATATACAAAGACACAGACACACAAACACAAACACAGGCAGACACAGGCAGACACAGACAGACACACAGACGCAGACCCAGATAGACACATACACACACATACACACACATAATACACACACACACACACACACACACACACACACACACCATACAAAGACACAGACACACAAACACACACAGACACAGGCAGACACAGACAGACACACAGACGCAGACCCAGATAGACACATACATACACATACACACACATAATACACACACACACACACACACACAGACGCACACAGACACAGGCACAGATAGACACATACACACACACACAGACACACAGACACACACACACACACACAGATAGACACAGACACAGACACACACAGACAGACAGACAGACAGACAGACAGACACACACAGACACACAGGCCCAGATAGACACATACACACACATACACACACATAATACACACACACACAGACACACACACACAGATAGACACAGACACAGACACACACACACACACACACAGACACACAGATACACACACAGAAACACACAGACAAACACGCACACCCCCCCCACAGACACACGCACACAGACACACACACACAGACTCACACACACAGACTCACCCACACATATATATAACCTTTAGAGTGTTGTCAGACCACAATTCTCGTCACCCCTAGCAACACTGGCTAGGATAAAAAAAAAAAAGAAAAGCTGCAATTCAAGATTTGATCCAGGCCTTGGGTTAGTTAATAAGGTGTCCCAAATCACTTTTTTTTTTCTCTTCTTGGGAAATCCAAGCTCGATTTTTCTCAGCCTCTTGACCTTTGCAGACGGAGTGATTAACCGCACATTTAATGAGAAGAGAGGCGAGGGAGCCAAAGGCCGTCTCTGGGGAACCAGCTAGCCTGTCTATTGACGGAGAGGCCCTGGTGGGAATTATTGAAGGGCCTTGAACTTTTCTTACTCCGAGGGGTGGGGGGGCAAATCATTAGATGGGATGGTGATATTTAGAGGCATTGGCCCTGTTGAGGAATACCATGGGAAAGTTCACTTGTTCTGAAATGTCAGCCAAGACATAAATTTTTTTTGGGGGGGGGGAAACAAGGCCATCTCTTGCCTCCTTCTTTTACTAACAGAACAATAGCAAATTAACAAACGAAACCAAATATTTGAAAGATAAGCTGCCTCACATTAATCTAATTAAAATAGATTCTCTCCGTATGGCTTCATTTTTTATTCTAAGGAGACACATGCCACCTGTGTTCCTGGAATACAAGGGGCTTAACCGAATTTTAGCTACAAAAAAGGAGCCAGGAAGAATAGAATACAATAGAATTTTTTATTGGCCAAGTGTGATTGGACACACAAGGAATTTGTCTTTGGTGCATATCCTCTCAGTGTACATAAAAGAAAAGATACATTCGTCAAGAATCATAAGGTACAACACTTGATAGTCATAGGGTACAAATAAGCAATCAGGAAACAATCTCAATCTCAATAGAATAGAATAGAATAGAATAGAATAGAATAGAATAGAATAGAATAGAATAGAATAGAAATTCTTTATTGGCCAAGTGTGATTGGACACACAAGGAATTTGTCTTGGTGCATACGCTCTCAGTGTACGTAAAAAGAAAAGAAACATTCGTCAAGAATCATAAGGTACAACACTTAATGATAGTCTTAGGCTACAAATAAGCAATCAGGAAACAATCAATATCAATATAAATCGTAAGGATACAAGCCACAAAGTTATAGTCATACAGTCATAAGTGGAAGGAGATGGGTGATGGGAACGATGAGAAGATTAATAGTAGTGCAGATTCAGTAAATAGTCTTGACAGTGTTGAGGGAATTATTTGTTTAGCAGAGTGATGGCCTTCGGGAAAGAACTGTCCTTGTGTCTAGTTGTTCTGGTATGCAGTGCTCCATAGCGTCATTTTGAGGGCAGGAGTTGAAACAGTTTATGTCCAGGATGTGAGGGGTCTGTAAATATTTTCACATATTTTCTTTTTGACTCGTGCAGTACACAGGTCCTCAGTGGAAGGCAGGTTGGTCGCCATTGTTTTTTCTGCAGTTCTAATGATCCTCTGAAGTCTGTGTCTGTCTTGTTGGGTTGCAGAACCAAACCAGACAGTTATAGAGGTGCAGATGATCACAGGCTGCCTGCAATTTGGCAGTTCGAATCTCAAGGTTGACTCAGCCTTCCATCCTTCTGAGTTGGGTAAAATGAGGACCCAGATTGTTGGGGGCAAGAGGCTGACTCTGTAAACCGCTTAGAGAGGGCTGTAAAAGCACTGTGAAGCGGTATATAAGCCTAAATGTTATTGCTATTGCTATTTAACCTGCTTCCTTGTGACAAGCTCACATGGTGACAATCCTACACCATTCTGAGGGGGTCCCTTGAAAAACAACAACGAACCTCTGCTAATACTCAGGGGAACTTAAAAGTCTAGCAAGTTAATTTTTGATGCATTGGTAATCTCAGACTTTGAACTGCCTGTTTAAGATACCCAACTGGGAGGGAGGTCCCTCGATTTTAACAAGTTACGAGAAAGTTGTTGACTTTAGAAATACCAAATGGAAGTTTCTCTGCTAGGGGCAGGAAAAAATTTCACACGCCATTCCATTCTGTTGATCACATACATTGGGTGGAGCCTTTGATTCCAAACTAGGATAGAAGGACCAATTTTTGGTCAGCTGAAGACAGTCAAAGTTATAGTTATTGATGAGGATTTAAGTAGCCTGTGGGGGATATGAGCTCACAAACGCCATAAATACCCACTGTGGACTTATCAGTTTTAGGAATTTTTCACATTAGCTGCTAGTGAGGTCTAGAAACCACTTTATTTATTCTTGTCTATCTCCTCTCCTAATTGGGACGCCATGGCTCAATGGCTAAGACGTTGAGCTTGTCGATTGAAAGGAGGGCAGTTCAGCAGTTCAAATCCCGAGTGTCGCGGAACAGGGTGAGATCCCGTTACTTGTCCCAGCTTCTGCCAACCTAGCAGTTCGAAAGCAGGTAAAAAATACAAGTAGAAAAATAGGGACCACCTTTGGTGGGAAGGTAACAATGTTCCATGTGCCTTTGGCATTGAGTCATGCCGGCCACATGACCACGGAGAAGTCTTTGGACAGTGCTGGCTCTTCGGGTTTGAAACGGAGATTAACTCTGCCCCCTAGAGTCGGGAACGACTAGCACATATGTGCAAGGAACTTTTACCTTTACCCTTATCTCCTCTCCTGGAGGCTTCAGTCTTGACACACTACATTTTGCTAACAGGGGTGGCTGTGAATGTCATGCTCCTTCTACGTATTTCTCAAAGGGAATCCTTTTTAACATCCCTCGATGTTGCTTTAGTCTCTATTTCTACTAATTTTTTTCCCCAGGCTATAGTTCAAGTTATCTCAACCTTGGCAACTTTAAAAACCTGTGGACCAACTCCCAGAATTCTCCAGCCAGCATGGGAGAGGGAGAAAAATCACTCTTGGGAACTCAAACCAATTAAACAATTAGCTGGAACAATGTTATGCACAGATGCCCTGCTTGGTTAATAACTAACACGAAGGAAACAAAAAATAGGTTGGCTCTGAGGCACTTCCCTTGGTGACTTTATACTTCTAGGAAATTAGCGGTCACCCCCATGTAGGAGGACAAGACGAAATATGATTTCCTCCAATGCTATAGCAGAAAATAGCTGGGATTCTCTTGGGTGTTAAAATTAAGGGCATATCAACCCTTTTCTTCCTTCCGTAAATTACATTTGGGATCTAAAATTTCCTTAAATTTCTGCGAGCGTGATGGAGGCTGTTCTGAGAAGGGTCCAGGTGATGGAAGATGAAAAGTGATGGCAGCCCAATCAGTCACCTTCATTATGAGAAGGCTATTGTTGAATGGAATGGAATGGAATGGAATGGAATAAGAGAAGAGAAGAGAAGAGAAGAGAAGAGAAGAGAAGAGAAGAGAAGAGACTAACAGAGTTGGAAGGGACCTTGGAGGTCTTCTAGTCCAACCCCCTGCTTAGGCAGGAAACCCTTTACCACTTCAGACAAATGGTTATCCAACCTCTTACATTTCACCCCGCCTCAGTCATTCACAGGAAGACTGATGTCATCCCCCAAAGATGTAAAATTCTCAGTAAACCACAGGAAAATGCACTGAGCCTCTGGTGGCTCAGCAGACTAAGTCTGTCTGTTATTAACACAGCTGCTTGCAATTACTGCAAGTTCAAGTCCCACCAGGCCCAAGGTTGACTCAGCCTTCCATCCTTTATAAGGTAGGTAAAATGAGGACCCAGATTGTTGGGGGCAATAAAGTTGACTGTATATAATATACAAATGGATGAAGACTATTGCTTAACACAGTGTAAGCCGCCCTGAGTCTTCGGAGAAGGGCGGGATATAAATTCAAATTAAAAAAAAAGTGTTGGAACAAGAGATCAACCAGCGATGAGAATGGGGTCTCGTGTACCGCGTTCCTCTGTTTTCCAATCCTAGCATAGTTAAACCGCCATTTCATGCCTCCGACCTCAGAGGTGGGTTTCAGCAGGTTCTGACCAGTTCTGGAGAACCAGTAGTAGAAATTTTGAGTAGTTCGGAGAACCGGTAGTAAAAATTCTGACTGGCCCCGCCCCCATCTATTCTCTGCCTTCCGAGTCCCAGCTGATTGGGAGGAAAAGGAGATTTTACAGTAGCCTTCCCCTGCCACGCCCACCAAGCCACACCCACCAAGCCACACCCACAGAACCGGTAGTAAAAAAAATTTGCAACCCACCACTGTCGAACCTTCTTTTCCTTCCCATTTTCATCAGGTTTAAAACAGCCTCTTATTGTCCTGGGTTTTGATTTTAAAATCGTAGTTTATTCTAAGCACGGTATTCCAGCCAACAGTCAAATAACTTCGGAGCAAAAATAATGGGACAGCGCTCTCACGTGGGTGATGATGAGCATCTCGCGATACAATCCAAAAAGAAAGTGAATCCTTCAAAAATTTGACACACATCCCTCCCCTCATCCTCTAATCCAGTGGTAGTCAACCTGGTCCCTACTGCCAACTAGTGGGCGTTCCAGCTTTCATCGTGGGCGGTAGGGGTTTTGTCCGATACTGAAGCACTTTCCTTTTTTAAAATTTAATTAGTTACAATAATTAAATAGCATTATTTAAAAACATTTTCATTAGATTTTCATAAAATTCCCCGTGACAATTTTTTTTGTTTGTTTACATTTATATCCCGCCCTTCTCCGAAGACTCAGGGCGGCTTACATTGTGTAAGGCAATAGTCTCATTCTATTTGTTTATTTTTTACAAAGTCAACTTATTGCCCCCCCAACAATCTGGGTCCTCATTTTACCTATCTTATAAAGGATGGAAGGCTGAGTCAACCTTGGGCCAGGCTTGAACCTGCAGTAATTGCAGGCTACTGTGTTCTAATAACAGGCTTCTTAACAGCCTGAGCTATCATGGCCCCTTTTTAAATTTCTGAAAATATACTATTTGTATTGCCCGCGCATAAGTTTAGTTCATGTTACATAAGCGAAACTAAATGGCGCTATAGTGCGACCGCAAACGAAAAAGCCTCGACCCAGAATAGCTCACGCATCTCCCCCGACACCACCCAGCTGCAACAGACAAGCAGAGCTGGTAGCTGGCAACTCCCCCCCCAAACCCAATCCATGATGCGCGAGAGGCATGCACAGACAACGATACAAGGCGCATTACTGTGGAACCGGTGGGTGGTTAGAAAATTTTACTACTAACAGAGATACAAAAGTGGGCGGTAGGTATAAAAAGGTTGACTACCCCTGCTTTAAACCCTGGAAAATAAACTGTAGGGAGATTATGTTGGCTGGGGCATCCCGGAGAAACATCTGGCGGGCATCAAATGGCAGGACGCTTCATTTCTTCAATGAAGGAGAATATTTGTAGCTCAGGGTTGAAACGAGGGGTCCTGGGTGCTCTCCGAGGTTGGTTGTTTTCTTGTAGATGTTTCATGAATACAACATCATCAGCGTTAAAATGGGGTTTGTGGCGAGGAGGAGGAGAAGGAGGAGGAGAAGGAGGAGGAGGAGGAGAAGGAGGAGGAGGAGGACTGTGAAGTCCTTCGTGCTCTCTGAGCTTGGTTGTTTTTTTGCAGACGTTTCATTACCAAACTAGATGATATCATCAGTGCTAGGTGGGAATGGGATTTGTAGAGAGGAGGAGGAGGTGGAGGAAGACTGTGAAGTCCTTGATACTCTCTGAGCTTGGTTATTTTCTTGCAGACGTTTCATTACCAAACTAGGTAACGTCATCAGCTGTTTTTACCTAGTTTGGGTAATGAAATGTCTGAACAAAACAACCAAGTTCAAGAACCCCTCACCTTATTTCTTCCACCCCAAGAAACACAGAGAAGAAGCAAGAGGAAGGATAGAATGTCGTACTATTTGATAGATGGTGTAACACTGCCACCTGCAGGCCGAAAAAAAGAAGCGTTTTGCTATGACATAATGGACATTTTTCTAGGACTGTCTTCCAGCTTGCAAAATAATATTGGATAAACATTTCAGAAATAATTCTGGATTTTATGATAGATTTTTTTTTCACTCCTTGTATCACTTTATTTCAATTCCTTCTTCTTTCTGGGATAGAGAGGAAAAAATGGAGAGAAAAATTAACAATTGCATGGCGATGGAGGAATATAAGGTAAAATGAAAACTACGATGTTCATCTACAGAAAAGCATTCCTGAACGTCGAAAATTACATATTTTTTTGGTATGGAATCTCCCACCATTCTTAGGAGAGTGTTATAAATGAAGGAGAATTCAATTCTATAAATCAGGCCTCCACTCAAATTTTGAAATGTTATCAAAGTAGCTTGTGCTTACTAATAAATCACATCCGTTACTAGGGTTATCGGGGGCAGGATGGCTCAGTGGTTAAAGACCCCGAGCTTGTCACCTGGAAAACTGACAGCCTGGATTCGAAACCCAACTGCCACGTTATGGGGTGAGCTCTCTTTCCTGGCTCCACCTCCTGCTCACCTAGCAGTTTGAAAGCACACAAATGCGAGTAGATAAATAGGTACCAATTTGGTGGGTAGTTTTCTGATAAATTGGTTTCATTTATAATTTTTTTGGTCACTTTTAATTATTTTTTGTTATTGTATTCCCTTTCCCTTTTAGCTTAGCTTGTGCTTTAATATTGGAGGCTCAAATATGATGAAGATCTTATAAAAAGAACATTTATGGAATGCTGAATAGCATGTAGCAGAGCATATAGTGGCCAGCTGGGTTCACACAATCATTAGTCTAGGCAAAAAATGGAGTTGGGTAGTTTGGGCTTTGTTGCATTAGGATAGCTCAGCCATTGTGTGAACTTGGTAAGCCACATTACATTTGGGAACACACAATACAGAGTTGGAAGGGACCTTGGAGGTCTTCTAGTCCAACCCCCTGCTTGTCGTGTCCCACTCCTCCGCTGACGGCCGGGTCAGGGAAATCCGAATCAGGCGTGCCTCTGCAGCTCTGCCAAAGTCCTAGCAAAGTCCTCAGGGCAGGCAGGAGACCAGCAAGTGACTTCAGCAAGATATGTTTAGATTTTGCCTGACTCAGAGAATGCCAGAAAGCAGGTCCTTTATATAGGCCATGGGGTGTGGCTCCATGACTCAGCACTTATCCAGGCCTGCCCCTCCCTTCCTTCTGTTGCCTCCGTCTATCAAGTCTTCTGACGCGAGGGTCACTCCAGTCTGCAGCTGTTGGCAATTGACCTCCCTCAGGCTCACATGCTGTGGAGGAGGGGGAGGGGTCTAGTTGCCTGGGCATGGAGCCAGAGCTGGGGGCTGGAGATACTTCCTCCTCTCCAGCCTGTCTGGGCATGGAGCCAGGGCTGGGGCCGGGAGGCATGCTAGGACATTCCTCCATGTTCGGAAGCAGATAAGAAGGCCCCGGCTGTGGTGAGATCGGACGAGACACAACACTGCTCAAGCATGTGACTGTATACCGTTCTGGACAAATGGTTGCCCAAATCTCTTCTTAAAAACTTCCAGTGATGGAGAGCCTAAAACTTTGGAGGATAGATGTTCCACTCATTGTTTGTTCCCACCGACAAGAAATTTCTCCTTAATTCTAGGTTAGATCTAACTTTGATGAGTTTCCACCCACTGCTTCTTGTCCTGCCATCAGGTGTCTTGGAGAATAAGTTGACCCTGTTGTGGCTCCAGCCCGCCCCGGGGCCTGGCCCCCTGCCAGAAAGTGACTCAGAGAGTGAGGGGGAAGGGCCATCAGGGCTTCCCTCTGCAGGGCCGGCCTCTCTGGCTCAGCTCCAGGAGCCAGAGGCAGGCCAGGTGGAGGAGGTGACGAGGCCTCTGTCTCCTGTATCTCCCCCCACCCAGGCAACGCTTCCAGACCCACCTGTGGACAATCAGTCCTGGTTAGATCCCTGGTTTCGTAGACAAGAGAGGTGGGAACAACAGAAGAAGGGGTGGAGCAGGCCTAGAAAGTGGTGAGTCACGGAGTCACACCCCACAGGGTATAAAAGCAGGAGGGGCTTCGTGATGGACAAAGCAAACTGACTGGAGAAAACTTGAGCTGAACTATTTGACTGAGCATTTGGCTTGGATTGCTGTTTGTTCCTGACTTCCTGGTTGCTCCGGTAACGAGTTTCTGACACACCGGCATCAAGGAAGATAAAGAAAACCTTGGCAGATGATCACTGGTTTGCTGCCAGAGCTGATAGCTGCCACGGACTAAATTGCCAGCTAATTGAGTCAGTTCACGTATCTCCCGGACTGAGGTGGGGGGACAGAACAGACCCCCCTCTTCTCTGTAACAGCCCCTCAGATATTGGGATGCTGCTGTCATGTCACCCCTGGTCCTTCTCTTCATTAGACTGCACATACCCAATCCCCGCCACTGTTCCTCATATTTAGTCTCCAGTCTCCTAGTCATCTTTGTTGCTCTTCTCTGCATTCTTTCTAGAATCTCAGCATCTTCTTTATAATGTGGTGACCGGAGGCGGGTGTCACATAATTTAGCAACCGGTTTGCCCAGCACCAAAAATGTGAGTATGCACATGTGCTCAGCCTTCCACACACGCGCTTTGCTCGCACGCGGGGCTTACACCCATGCACACGGCTTAGAAAATGTGGCTAAATAGGTCGGCAGAGCACCAGGGCGGGTGGGAGAGCCAGGCCCACTTGCAGGTTGCTACTAGCGGTTCGCCCAAATCGGTCCGAACCGGCTGACCAAAACTGGATGCAGTATTCCAAGTATTGTCTTACCAAAGCTGTACAAAGCGGTATTAACCTTTCACATGATCTTAATACTGTCATAAGATATTAAGAGCACTTGTGGTTTCTTTAACAATATCAAGATTTTACCACGTCAGGTGTGCCCAGCCTCAGTCTTTTTCTAGTGTCTCACCTACCTGAGTATTTTTTAAACAGAGAAGGTTCTCAGGATTTGTTTTCTATGCAGTCAGCTAGGAAACAAATGGTAGAGACTTGGTCTTTGACCTGAAAATCACAACAACAACAACAAACAACAACACCTTGATGGATTAATTCAGTTACAGCTCTCAAATCTTTAGTGTATATTTTTGGGTTAAGGGATTTTGACAATTGTCCCATCTCCACTCAATCTGGTGTCATCCAGCTAAACTTGATTCATCAATTG
This sequence comes from Ahaetulla prasina, assembly GCF_028640845.1. Lineage (NCBI taxonomy): Eukaryota > Metazoa > Chordata > Lepidosauria > Squamata > Colubridae > Ahaetulla > Ahaetulla prasina. The sequence goes on along the minus strand of NC_080546.1, from coordinate 9,112,573 downwards.
CTGTAAAAAAAACCAACCCCATATGTTTTATGTGATGAACATTCTCTGAGCGGAACAAGCCGTATACACACAAATAATAAACACTGCTTCTTCTTAGATGTTTTTCTGACTTCCTAGTCTAGTCTCCGATCCATATACGAATGAGGTCTCATCTGCCAATAAATCCCAATTAACTAAACACCTCTCAAAGTCAATGATGGCGATGAGATTCACTTACGCTATTGTGCTAAGGACAATGGTTCATTTATGGCTGATTTAATCAACCTCTATTAACTGGGTTCACACAATTTGCAAAGTCCTAAACTCACTGAACCTCCATAATTTGAAGAATAATAACCCCAAATTAAATAAACCATATTATGGCAATCCTTATGATTTATATTGATATATTGACCATCAGTTGTGTTGTAAATGTTGTACCTTGATGAACGTATCTTTTATGTACACTGAGAGCATATGCACCAAGACAAATTCCTTGTGTGTCCAATCACACTTGGCCAATAAAAAATTCTATTCTATTCTATTCTATTCTATTCTATTCTATTCTATTCTATTCTATTCTATTCTACTCTAGTCTATTCTATTCTACTCTACTCTACTCTACTCTACTCTACTCTACTCTACTCTACTCTACTCTACTCTACTCTACTCTACTCTACTCTACTCTACTCTACTCTACTCTACTCTACTCTACTCTACTCTACTTCTATTCTATTCTATTCTATTCTATTCTATTCTATTCTATTCTATTCTATTTAAAAAAGGGATGCGGTGGCTCAGTGGCTAAGACGTGATCAAAAGGTCGGCAGTTCAGCGGTTCGAATCCCTAGTGCAGTGTAACAGGGTGAGCTCCCGTTACTTGTCCCAGCTTCTGCCAACCTAGCGGTTCAAAAGCACGTAAAAAATACGGACCACCTTTGGTGGGAAGGTAACAGCATTCTGTGTGCCTTTGGCATTTGGTCATGCAATCTCATGACCATGGAGACATCTTTGGACAGCGCTGGCTCTTTGGCTTTGAAACGGAGGTGAGCACCGCCCCCTAGAGTCGGGAATGACAAGCACATATGCGTGAGGGGAACCTTTACCTTTACCTATACATAATACTATTTTCCCAGTTTGTTTGTTTGTTTGTTTGTTTGTTTGTTTGTTTGTTTGTTTATTTATTTATTTATTTATTTATTTATTTATTTTTCAAACTTTTATACCGCCCTTCTCCGAGGACTCAGGGCGGTGTACAGCAAGTAAAACACAGATATCAAAAGAATTATAAAATACAATATTCAGTTAAAAAACTAATTCAATAGCTGTATATTAAAATTTCTAAGTAAAAAATTACAAAATAAATTAAAACCCCTTAAAAACCCACTAAAAACCCCCAGTATTAAAATTTGTCATCTTTGTTTCTACTTTCTACCTCTTTTTTCTAACTCTTAATAAGATAGCCATCCTGTTAAGAAGTATTCTATATCTATCCATCATCTCTTGCCCTTTTTAGAATTTTAACTCATTGACTTTTTTGGTAAATCTCTCATTCTTTTCCCTTGGGATCTTGTAACTCCTTACATCACATTTATTTAATCTAAGTATTTCAACTGCCAAAACATCTATCTCTTGCTGTTGGATCTCTAAGGGTCCTTTTTCAGGAGGCAACTGGACTTCCTTGTTTTTTCTTCTGAAGACGTTTCGCTTCTCATCCAAGAAGCCTCTTCAGCTCTGGCCGGATGCTGGGGAATGGAAGGATTTATACACCTTGCAGACAGCTGGTCATTTGCATGATTTTAGAGGATCATCGAGGCCACCTGGAAGTTTATCTGTGTCCTCAGGGTCACCTGAGTTGTGCAAATGGTTCCTGTAGTCCGCAATTTTTCCTCTGGAAATCCGTTCATTCTCCCACACCATTCAAAGGGTGTCCATCCCAAATTGTATAACTAAAAGTCTTCGATGAACACCCTTTGAAAGGTGTGGGGTAGGAATGGATTTTCAGAGGAAAAATTGCAGACTACAGGACAGTGGTGAAATCCAATTTTTTTTACTACCAGTTCTTTGGGTGTGGCTTGGTGGGCATGGCAAGGGAAAGATACTGCAAAATCTCCATTCCCACCCCACTCAGGAGCCAGCCAGCGGGGGTATTTGCCGGTTCTCCCAACTACTCAAAGTTTCCGTTGCCGGTTCTCCAGAACCTGTCAGAACCTGCTGGATTTCAACCCTGCTACAGCAACCATTTGCACCACTCAGGTGACCCTGAGGAGACAGATAAACCTCCAAGGGGCCTCTAAACGACTCTCTAAAAGGACGCAAATGACCAGCTGTCGGCAAGGAATATAAATCCTTCCATTCCCCACTAATCTGTCAGAGCTGAAGAAGCTTCTTGGATGGGAAGGGAAATGTCTTTAAAAGGAAAAGTCCAGTTGCCTCTTGAAAAAGCACTTTTGGGACAACCATGACCTGGATGATTTAGAAATCTCTACAGACTTATGAACTCAAATCTTACCTGTATTCCACAATACGTTGGAGGTGCATTTAGATGACAGCACTTGGTGACGTAACTAGTTCTTTGTTCCATCAAAGCAGACACCTGATCGTCGGCATCCAAAGTACCAGGTGGGAGCAGGTTTAGTGCATTTGCTCTAAGCCTGAAATTTGAGATAGGAAGAAGTTACCAAACCCTTGTTTAAGGTAATAAAATACAGATGCCTCAGAAAGGACCAAGTTCTGATTTCATATAGCCAGGTGCAAGAAAATATAGCACAGGTAGACCTCGGTATACAACCGCAGCTCAGACGAAGGTTTCCATTGCTAAGCGAGACTGTTGTTAAGTGAGTTTTGCCCCATTTTACAACCTTGCTTGCCACGGTTGTTAAGTGAATCACCGCACTTGTTAAGGTAGTAACGGACTTCTCCGTGGATTTTGCTTGTCCGAAGATTGCGGAAGGGGATCACGTCACCTCAGGACACCATCACAAATATGAGTCGGTTACCAAAGCATCTAAATTTTGATCATGTGAGCAAAGGGATGCTGCAACTGTCTGTCGTGTCCCACTCCTCCGCTGATGGCCGGGTCAGGGAAATCCGAATCAGGCGTGCCTCTGCAGCTCTGCCAAAGTCCTAGCAAAGTCCTCAGGGCAGGCAGGAGACCAGAAAGTGACTTCAGCAAGATATGTTTAGACTTTGCCTGACTCAGAGAATGCCAGAAAGCAGATCCTTTATATAGGCCATGGGGTGTGGCTCCATGACTCAGCACTTATCCAAGCCTGCCCCTCCCTTCCTTCTGTTGCCTCCGTCTATCAAGTCTTCTGACGGGAGGGTCACTCCAGTCTGCAGCTGTTGGCAATTGACCTCCCTCAGGCTCACATGCTGTGGAGGAGGGGGAGGGGTCTAGTTGCTCCGTTTGCCTGGGCATGGAGCCAGAGCTGGGGGCTGGAGATACTTCCTCCTCTTCAGCCTGTCTGGGCATGGAGCCAGGGCTGGGGCCGGGAGGCATACTAGGACATTCCTCCATGTTCGGAAGCAGATAAGAAGGCCCCGGCTGTGGTGAGATCGGACGAGACACAACACTGTCATAAAATGGTCACACGTCAACTTTTTCAGTGCTGTTGTCACTTCAAACAGTCACTAAACGAATTGTGGTAAGTTAAGGACTACCTATATCTGTATTTTCAAGCCAGTTAGGTCTGCATTCTTAACAGCTTTACAGCTAAACGATGTTTTGTTGAGGGAGGATTTGAAATTTTCAACCTCTGGGGGCTACCACATATGTGGGTGGATGAAGTAGATACAGAAACATAGGGTCAAAGTTTGTGTTAGAATATTCATGACTGGGAAGACATGGTGACAAGGTCAGCCAATGAATAGGCATAGCAACTAAGTCAGCCAATTGGGAGCTGAAACGGACTGGAGCCAGGGCGTGTCTTAGTCTGTAGCTTCTGATTCTGTGCAGAGAATTGAGCAGCTGTGATGGCCAAGTGCTAAGGCAGGACTTACCTCAGACCCTCCGTCACTCTCATAACTTCCTTCCTTCCTTCTTTCTTCCCTTTCCTTCCCTCCTCCCTCTCTTCTTCCTTCCTTCCTTCCTTCCTTCCTTCCTTCCTTCCTTCCTTCCTTCCTTCCTTCCTTCCTTCCTTCCTTCCTTCCTTCCTTCCTTCCTTCTTCCCTTCCCTTCCCTTCCCTCCTCCCTCCCTCCCTCCCTCTCTCCCTCCCTTCTTCTTTCTCCTTTCTTCTTCCTTCCCCTCTTTCCTTATTTTTCCTTCCTTACTCTCTTCCCTTCTTTTTCTTTTCTCTTTCCCTTTCTCCTGTCCTGTCCCTTCTTGGCATGCTCAAATGCAAAAGGGGAAACATTTCTCCTTTTGTTTTGTTTTTAATCTGTTTTTCTAGCCCTCTGCCAGTGAAAATGGAGACTGGGGGGATGGAGGGGGAGGCTGTGCGTGGCCCCCACGACTTCTGTTTTTGCTGGCAGGGGACTGAAGGAGGCTGTTGCAGCCGAAATGGTGGCTGAGAGGGCCTCGTGTGCCCCCCACAGACCGCCATTTTTACTGGCAGAGGCACCGTGGGCTGGTCCTTTGCTGTTTCCAGGGCGGCCCCACGCCACATCTTAGCACCCCGTGGGCAAGATCCATCCCGTGGGCCTTGAGTTTGACACACCTGCTCTAAAGTGTGATAGAATATAAATTTCCATACAAATATGGTGAAAACTTTACCTCTTGAGGAATTCCACGTACGTATGATCTGTATATTCCCCGCAAATCTCATTTCCTTTTTCAATCAAAGCATGCAGGGTGGCTATTGTTTTCAAATCCTAGAATTCAGAAAAAAGTATCATTAATGAAGAATATTGCCATATTATATAGTATTCCAGCAATGTGCCCCCAATAGAGGTAGTCCTTGACTTACTATCTAGACCCGTTCCAGTCCGGCTTCTGGCCCGGATACAGCACGGAGACGGCTTTGGTCGCGTTGGTAGATGATCTCTGGAGGGCCAGGGATAGGGGTTATTCCTCTGCCTTGGTCCTATTAGACCTCTCAGCGGCTTTTGATACCATCGACCATGGTATCCTGCTGCACCGGTTGGAGGGATTGGGAGTGGGAGGCACCGTTTATCGGTGGTTCTCCTCCTATCTCTCTGACTGGTCGCAGACGGTGTTGATGGGAGGACAGAGGTCGACCTCGAGACACCTCACTTGTGGGGTGCCGCAGGGCTCGATTCTCTCGCCCCTCCTGTTCAACATCTATATGAAGCCGCTGGGTGAGATCATCAGTGGCTTCGGTGTGAGTTATCAACTCTACGCTGATGATACTCAGCTGTATTCTTCCACACTGGGCCACCCCAACGAAGCTGTCGAAGTGCTGTCCCGGTGTCTAGAAGCCGTACTGGTCTGGAATGGGGAGAAACAGGCTCAAGCTCAATCCTTCCAAGACAGAGTGGCTGTGGATGCCGGCACCCCGGTACAGTCAGCTGCAGCCACAGCTGACTGTTGGGGGCGAGTCACTGGCCCCAGTGGAAAGGGTGCACAACTTGGGTGTTCTCCTGGATGGACGGCTGTCCTTTGAAGATCATTTGACGGCCGTCTCCAGGAGAGCCTTTTACCAGGTTCGCCTGGTTCGTCAGTTGCGCCCCTTCCTAGACCGGGATGCCCTATGCACAGTCACTCATGCTCTCATGCCATCTCACCTGGATTACTGCAATGCTCTCTACATGGGGCTTCCCTTGAGGAGCACCCAGAGGCTACAGCTAGTCCAGAATGCAGCTGCGCAGATGATAGAGGGAGCCCCTTGTGGCTCCCATGTGACACCACTCCTGCGCAGACAGCACTGGCTGCCTGTGGCTTTCCGGGTGCGCTTCAAGGTTTTGGTAACCATCTTCAAAGCGCTCCATGGCTTAGGGCCGGGCTACTTACGGGACCGTCTGCTGCCACCGATTGCCTCCCACCGACCCATGCGCTCTCACAGGGAGGGACTCCTTCGGGTGCCGTCCGCTAGGCAGTGCCGACTGGCGACACCCAGGGGAAGGGCCTTCTCTGTGGGGGCCCCCACCCTCTGGAATGAACTTCCCCTGGGACTCCGTCAACTTCCCGACCTTCGAACCTTTCGCTGCGAGCTTAAGACACATCTATTTATCTGCGCAGGACTGGGCTAGGTTTTTAATCAAATGTAGTTTTAATGGGGTTTTATTATTTTAATTGTAAATTTTAATTCGGCCTTATCTAATAAGTTTTTTAATTAGTCTTTTATTTCTGTATCTATAGTTATGTATTGGTGTTTTAATAGGCTGTAAACCGCCCTGAGTCCCTTGGGAGATAGGGCGGTATAAAAATGTGATTAAATAAATAAAATAAATAAATAAATAAATAAATACAACCACAATTGAGCCCAACGTTTCTGTTGCTCAGAGAAACGGTTGTTAAGGGAGTTTCCCCCCCCCCATTTTACAACTTTTCTTGCCACAGTTGTTAAGTGAACCCCCTGCAGTTCTTAAGTTAGTAACACGGTTATTAAGTGAATTTGGGCTTCCCAAATTGACTTGGCTTGTCGGAAGTTTGGAAAAAGGGGATCACGTGACCCAGGGACTCTGCAGCCGTCATAAATATGAGCCAAGCGTGTGAATTTTGATCATGTGATCACAGGGAATGCTGCAGTGGTCATAAGTGTGAAAAATGGTCATAAGCCATTTTTTGGGGGGCCGTTGGATCCTTTGAAGGATCACTAAGTGAATTGTCATAAGTTGAGGACTACCAGTAAACAAGCTATGAATTATGGGGAAGAAACTGAAGAGGGCAACATCCAAATAAATCCCCTAGAACAGCGGTCATCAAGTGGTGGTCCGTGAGAAAATTTTGGTGGTCCGCAGAAAAATTATTTGCATTTTTTATATTGCACTAAATCAGGGGTCCTCAAACTACGGCCCCTGGGCTGTATATGTGCAATGAATGTTGCTGCAGAGAGTCTCCCCCTTCGGGGTCTTTTTGTGTGGATCAGAGGGGGGACAGAAATTCCGACTTGGGGTCTGCTTCAGCCTCCTGGTGTGGGGCTTTGGGCAAAGGCTGGAGGGAAGTTGTGCTGGTGCCGAAGAGCCGGAGGGCCCTGTTCCAGTGGGACTCCATCATGGCCTGGAACTGGCTGATCCTCTCAGCTTGCTGAGCTTCCAGGCACTGGTACCTGGCCTTGCACTCCCACAAGTCTTCCATCTGCTTGGAAAGCCCATGCTCCTAGTGCTCAGTGAGGTGTTTCTACTGAGCCTCCTTCTCGGTCAGATCCAATTTGAACTGAGCGTTTTTTTTGCCAACTCTTTCTCATGGTGGCTGCTTAGCTCCAGCCACTGCACTGGTAAAGCCTGTTATTAAGAACACAAAGTCTGCAATTACTGCAGGTTCAAGCCCGGCCCAAGGTTGACTCAGCCTTCCATCCTTTATAAGGTAGGTAAAATGAGTACCCAGATTGTTGGGGGGGCAATAAGTTGACTTTGTAAAAATATACAAATAGAATGAGACTATTGCCTTATACACTGTAAGCCGCCCTGAGTCTTCGGAGAAGGGCGGGGTATAAATGTAAACAAAAAAAAAAAAAGGGAGGGGCGAATAGAGGATGGCGAGGTGCCCCTCAACGTGAGTGACTTTGAGTTGACCACGCCCACCCAGTCACATGACCACCTAGCCACGCCCACCCAGCCGGTCATTAGGCAGATCATATTAGTGGTCCGTGGGATTTCATATTATGAATTTAATGGTCCCTGAGGTCTGAAAGGTTGGGGGCCCCTGCCCTAGAACAGGGGTGTCAAACTCGATTTCATTGAGGGCCGTGTCCGGGTTGTGTTTGACCTCAAGGGGCCTGGTGGGCCTGGCCGGGGTGGGCCTGGCCAGCTCAACGTCACTCGTGACGGCTCAACGTCATTCTCGTCAGCTCGACGTCACTCATTTTCGGCCACAATGCCCTCCAGCGGCCCTCTTGCCAGCATAAACGGACCCCAGGGGCCTGTGCGTGAGCTCCGTTTTCACTGGCAGAGGGTTGCAGGAGGCCGTCGAGGCTGAAAACGGAAACTAGGAGGGCCCTTCCGAATTCCCTTTTCTCTGGCAGAGGCACCGTGGGCCCGGTTCTTTGCTGTTTCCACGGCGGCTCCGCAGGACAGATCTAAGCACCCTGTGGGCTGGATCTGCCCCACGGGTCCTTGAGTTTGACACCCCTGCACTAGAAGGATATGATCTGTATAGGTACAGACTATGTGAAACTATGGCTCAACAGCAATAACATGTGAGAGAGATTTTGGAGTCCTAGTGGACAGCCACTTCAATGTGAGCCAGCAGTGTGCGGCAGCAGCCCCCCCCCCCGAAAAGCCAATGCAATCGTAGGTTGCATGACCTATGAGATATAAATCAGATCTCGTCTGTTTCCGATGGTTGAAATAGGGATTTTGTCGGTAAAATTCTAAGGGTGCCAGAAGTGGGAATTAAATATGTCCTGCTTCCCTTGAAGTAGCACCTCACCCATGGTGGCCCCACAGATGAGCAAATCACATCATCTGTTAGGAGAAGGAGTGGCAGAACCTAGAATCCCTACACAGGTCCAAGCAGATTAAGTCTAACCTCCCTTGAATTATGTTGACCTTTTATCTAATTCCAAGCACGTACTAACTGCTATTTGTGTAGGTTTTAGCAATGAATCAGTTTAATTGGATCTTCACATGTGGATCTGGTCTTCCATGCCTGACTCTCTGTCTCTCTGTCTCTCTCTCTCATCTCTATCTCTATCTATCTCTATCTATCTCTATCTCTAACTCCATCTCTATCATTTCTATCTCCTTATATATATATATATATCTCCTTATCTCCTTATCTCTCCCTCTCCCTCCCTCCCTCCCTCTCTCATCTCTCTCATCTCTATCTCTAAGTCCATCTCCATCTCTGTCTCTATCATCTCTATAATCTCTGTCTCTAAGTCCATCTCTATCTCTATCTCTATCATTTCTATCTCTATCTCCCTATATCTCCCTATATCTCCCTATCTCCCTATCTCTTCCTCTCCATATCCCCCCCCTCTCTCTATCTCCATGGCATAGGGCCGGGTTACTTACGGGACCGCCTGCTGCTACCGAATACCTCTCACCGACCCGTGCGCTCTCACAGAGAGGGACTCCTCAGGGTGCCGTCAGCTAGGCAGTGTCGTCTGGCGACACCCAGGGGAAGGGCCTTCTCTGTGGGGGCTCCCACCCTCTGGAACGAACTCCCCCCAGGACTTCGTCAACTTCCGGACCTCCGAACCTTCCGCCGCGAGCTTAAAACATATTTATTCATTTGCACAGGACTGGACTAGGTTTTAAATTTATATTGATTTTAATTGGTTTTAGTATTTATATCATTTTAATTAATTTGGCTTTAGAATAAGTTTTTTAATTGTGATCTTAATCTATATTTATATGTTTTTATTGGCCTGTGAACCGCCCTGAGTCCCTCGGGAGATAGGACGGTATACAAATTTGATTAAATAAATAAATAAATAAATAATCTCCCTAGTCCTCTCATCTGTCTGTCTGTCTGTCTGTCTGTCTGTCTGTCTGTCTGTCTGTCTGTCTGTCTGTCTATCTATCTATCTATCTATCTATCTATCTATCTATCTATCTATCTATCTATCTATCTATCTATCTATCCTGTTTCCCCTAAAATAAGACATCCCCTGATAATAAGCCCAATTGGGCTTTTGGGCGCATAAGCCGCCTCTGAAAATAAGCCCTCCCCAAAAATACTTAACCGCACGCGGAGTCAGTCCCCACCATTTCCTCTGGTTAGGGAGACAGAGCTGGAAATCAGGAAAGATGGCAAGAGGAACCCCGTCTTGCTCCACACGACCCAAAATAATAAGACATCCCCCAAAATAAGGCCAAGTGCTTATTTTGGGGTTCAAAAAAATATAAAACAGGGTCTTATTTTCAGGGAAACATGGTATCTATCTATCATCTACCTAGATACCTACCTACATCTCTCTCTCTCTCTCTCTCTCTCTCTCTCCATCTTCCACTCTCTGTCTACCTCTCTACCTCTCTACCTCTCTATCTCTATCTCTATCTCTATCTATCTCTCAATCTCCCTCTCCCTCTCCCTCCCTCTCTATCTCTATCTCTCTCCATTGTCTCTATTTCTCCCTCCCTCCCTCTCTGTCTCTACAGTTCCAGCTACAGCTACATCTACATCAGTAGAAGGAATGGCAGAACCTGGGTTGGAGTTAAAAGAGGGATCAGCCTAGAATTCCTACATAGGCACAAGCAAACTAAATACAATCTCCCTTGAGTTCCCTTGACCTTTATCTAACTCCAAGCAGGTGCTGATCAATAGTTGAGAAGATTCCAGGGACTAGGCTGGATAGCAATAAATCAGATTATTTGCACCTTCACAAAGGGACCTGATCGTTTGTGCCTGACTTCATTTCAGGAGATTCTGAACTTTTACCTTCTCGGCGAAACATGCTTTGGGGTCTGGTAGGCTACAGCAGTCAGTGGTGGCAGCTTGGCTGGCAGAATACAAGGTAATGAGAAGAGCTTCTGGCGCACGGGTGTATATCCGGGCCATGTCGTAAATATAACTGCAAAAGGGAGAAAAAAAGTATGGCAGAAAAGTGGAACTTTAGTGTCCAATTGCAGCCTGGACAACTTCAACAAGGCCCTCTGGTGGCTCAGACTGGTAAGACAGTCTGTTATTAACATCAGCTACTTGCAATTACTGCAGGTTCTAGTCCCACCAGGCCCAAGGTTGACTTGGTAGGTAAAATGAGGACCCAGATTGTTGGGGGGGGCAATACAAGTGGACTCTGTATATAATATACAAATGGATGAAGACTATTGCTTAACACATTGTAAGCCCCTCTGAGTCTTCGGAGAAGGGCGGGATCTAAATGCAAATAAAATAAAACAATAAAAAACAATAACACAACCTCTCTAGGAGAGATGAACGGCGTACAATTCTAATACAGGTGGTCCTCAACCTATGACCACCTTAGAGCCCAAAATGTATGTTGCTAAGTGAGACGGTGGTTAAGTGAAATTTGCCTCCCTTTTCAACCTTTCCTGCCACAGTTGTTAAGTGAATCAGGGAAGGAGGGGTATAAACCTAAAAAAATAAAGACATTCCCGAGTTCTAGAGCGAGTGACCTTCTTCCACAAATCCCTACGAAATGGTCGGAAAGCACTGCATGCAAATCCTGCCCCTACAAGAAGGAGAAAAATGGTTCCAAATCCTCTTACCGATATATGTCTACTTCGCCATCTTCTCGGCAGGCGCCTTCGTCAACCGAACTGGGGGCCTGAGGGGCTTGGGAATGCTTATCCCACGGGAGCGAGTAAATGCACAAGTATTTTCCCAGGTCGTCTTTAGATCTGCAACAGGTTCTGAGTCTTTCGTTCCCGCCACAGGCCGTATTGCAGATGTGGGCGATGTGAAGTTTGAGCTGGAAGACAGGAGAAGATTGTCTTTGCAACACAACCAACACAACTGGACTGACAACATGGATCCCTTGGAAAGGGCGTCCACTGTTTCCTTTTGATTTATTTTTTTTTAAATAAAAATACAGGTTGCTCTCAACTTACGACCACAATAGAGCCCAAAATTTCTGTTGGGAAGTAAGAAGATTCCAATTCAGGTAGTCCTTGACTTATAGCCATTTTTTTTTTTTAGTGACTGACATTATAATAACTTTTTTTTAAATTTTATTTATTTATTTATTTATTTATATTTTTATTTATTTTGTCAAACACAACAATATATATAAGTATAAGCATGAAATAACCACACAAATTGAATACAACCAAAGGGAACTTTAGGACAGGGACGGTAGGCACGTAGGTGCTCTTATGCACGCCCCTTACAGACCTCTTAGGAATGGGGTGAGGTCAATAGTAGATAGTCTTTGGTTAAAGTTTTGCGGTATTTGGGAAGAGACCACAGAGTCAGGTAGTGCATTCAGGCATTAACAACTCTGTTACTGAAGTCATATTTTCTACAATCAAGATTGGAGCGGTTCACATTAAGCTTAAATCTATTGTTTGCTCGTGTATTGTTGTGGTTGAAGCTGAAGTAGTCATTCGAAGGAAGGACAACTTCAGATATGGTTAGTGAATTCTCCTGTCCCCATAATTACTCCTCCTCTTCATCGCTGCCCTGCTGGAAGTCAAGTCCAGCAAGAGCTGCATCATCTAGTCCAGTAGTGGGATTCAGCCGGTTCAGGCTAACCGGTAGTTAAATTGCTGGCTAGCCCGCCCCTCCTTGCCCCGCCCCTTCCAGGAGTCCCCATGTACCCCATTTAGGCTCCGAGGTAAGTGCGGGGAGGCCTCCTACGCCCAACCCGGGGTATGGGCAGTGGTGGGATTCAGCCAATTCGCACCTATTCGGAAGAACAGGTTGTTGGAAGAAATCTTATTTTGTGTTTTTTTTTCTACTTGACAGGGCTAATCCTGTAAGGCAGGCAGGAAGGAAAACATTCTGGTGGTGTTTCTAGCCTAATTTTTATTGCCCTGCTTACAGAAACTGCCTCTCCGGTTAACCCTTATTACATTGTAACAGCTAAGGTGTCCATCGACGTGAGTGACATTGAGTTGGCCACACCCACACAGTCACATGACCACCAAGCCACGCCTACCCAGCTGGTCATTAGGACAGAGAACCAATTGTTAAATTATTTGAATCCCGCCACCGGGTATGGGGATGCGGGGCACCCACCTAAGGCCCATTTTTGCTTCCAGGGGGTTGCAGGATGCTGAGTGCTGCCTGCCACCATGGCCACGAGAACCGGTTGTGAAATTATTTGAATCCCACCACTGATTTCTAATCTTACAAATTGTAGAAATAAGATCTAAGGTGGTTGGCCTGCCTTTCCTGACCGCTCACCTCATTCTGGAAACAATTTTCTTCCAAACTAGCGCAGCACTTGGAAAGAATTTCAGATGCTTCTTCAGCTCTGACAGGATAGCGGGGAATGGAAGCACAGTGAGAACAATCAACCGATGGAACAGAAGTTGCCTTCGGAAGTTGTGGGAGCTTCATCACCTGAGACTTTCAAGAAAAGATTGGCCTGCCATTTGTCAGAAATGGCATAGGGTCTCCTGCTTGAGCGGGGTTGGACTAGATGACCTATAAGGTCCCTTCCAGCTCTGTTAATCTGTATCTGATTTATATTCTTCGCAGACAGCTGTGTCGTGTCCCACTCCTCCGCTGATGGCTGGGTCAGGGAAATCCGAATCAGGCATGCCTCTGCAGCTCTGCCAAAGTCCTAGCAAAGCCCTCAGGGCAGGCAGGAGACCAGAAAGTGACTTCAGCAAGATATGTTTAGACTTTGCCTGACTCAGAGAATGCCAGAAAGCAGGTCCTTTATATAGGCCATGGAGTGTGGCTCCATGACTCAGCACTTATCCAGGCCTGCCCCTCCCTTCCTTCTGTTGCCTCCGCCTATCAAATCTTCTGACGCGAGGGTCACTCCAGTCGGCAGCTGTTGGTAATTGACCTTCCTCAGGCTCACATGCTGTGGAAGAGGGGGAGGGGTCTAGTTGCTCCGTTTGCCTGGGCATGGAGCCAGAGCTGGGGGCTGGAGGTATTTCCTCCTCTTCAGCCTGTCTGGGCATGGAGCCAGGGTTGGGGCCGGGAGGCATACTAGGACATTCCTCTGTGTTCGGAAGCAGATAAGAAGACCCCGGCTGAGGTGAGATCGGACGAGACACAACAAGCTGATCATTTGCATTTGAAGCGATGACCCTCTAAAAGGATGCAAATGACCAGCTGTCTGCAAGGAATATCAATCCTTCCATTCCCCACTATCCAGTCGGAGTTGAAGAAGCTTCTTGGATGAGAAGGGAAATATCTTCAAAGGAAAAAAAAAACCCAGAAAGTTCAGCTGCCTCCTGAAAAAGCACCTTTGGGACAACCATGACCTGGATGATTGAGAATCTCTATGGACATTATGTACAACCACATAAAAAACATACATAAAACCATGTACACGATTGCAGGATCTTCATGATCTCATATGATCAACATTCAGATGCTTAGCAACTGGCATGTATTTATGATGGTTACGGTGTCCCGGGGTCATGTGATCCCCTTTTGTGACCTTCTGACCAGCAAAGTCAAGGGGGAAGACAGATTCATTTAATGACCGTGTTTCTAACTTAACAACCGCAGTGATTCACTTAAGAACTCTGGCAACAAGGTGATAAAATGGGGCAAAACTCACTTAACAACTGTATCCCTTAGGCACGGAAACTTTGGGCTGAGTCGTGGTCGTACGTCGAGGACTGTCGATAGCTTAGGGTGTAGCAAGAGAACCGCACATGATGGCCAGGCCTTGATTTAATTTAATTTTAATTTTAATTTTTATTTGCATTTATATCCCGCCCTTCTCCGAAGACTCAGGGCGGCTTACACTATGTTAGCAATAGTCTTCATTCTATTTGTATATTTATATACAAAGTCAACTTATTGCCCCCAACAATCTGGGTCCTCATTATAAGTTAGAACTTAGAGAAGATCTGACATTATAATAACTTTTTTTTAAATTTTATTTATTTATTTATTTATTTATATTTTTATTTATTTTGTCAAACACAACAATATATATAAGTATAAGCATGAAATAACCACACAAATTGAATACAACCAAAGGGAACTTTAGGACAGGGACGGTAGGCACGTAGGTGCTCTTATGCACGCCCCTTACAGACCTCTTAGGAATGGGGTGAGGTCAATAGTAGATAGTCTTTGGTTAAAGTTTTGCGGAATTTGGGAAGAGACCACAGAGTCAGGTAGTGCATTCCAGGCATTAACAACTCTGTTACTGAAGTCATATTTTCTACAATCAAGATTGGAGCGGTTCACATTAAGCTTAAATCTATTGTTTGCTCGTGTATTGTTGTGGTTGAAGCTGAAGTAGTCATTCGAAGGAAGGACAACTTCAGATATGGTTAGTGAATTCTCCTGTCCCCATAATTACTCCTCCTCTTCATCGCTGCCCTGCTGGAAGTCAAGTCCAGCAAGAGCTGCATCATCTAGTCCAGTAGTGGGATTCAGCCGGTTCAGGCTAACCGGTAGTTAAATTGCTGGCTAGCCCGCCCCTCCTTGCCCCGCCCCTTCCAGGAGTCCCCATGTACCCCATTTAGGCTCCGAGGTAAGTGCGGGGAGGCCTCCTACGCCCAACCCGGGGTATGGGCAGTGGTGGGATTCAGCCAATTCGCACCTATTCGGAAGAACAGGTTGTTGGAAGAAATCTTATTTTGTGTTTTTTTTTCTACTTGACAGGGCTAATCCTGTAAGGCAGGCAGGAAGGAAAACATTCTGGTGGTGTTTCTAGCCTAATTTTTATTGCCCTGCTTACAGAAACTGCCTCTCCGGTTAACCCTTATTACATTGTAACAGCTAAGGTGTCCATCGACGTGAGTGACATTGAGTTGGCCACACCCACACAGTCACATGACCACCAAGCCACGCCTACCCAGCTGGTCATTAGGACAGAGAACCAATTGTTAAATTATTTGAATCCCGCCACCGGGTATGGGGGATGCGGGGCACCCACCTAAGGCCCATTTTTGCTTCCAGGGGGTTGCAGGATGCTGAGTGCTGCCTGCCACCATGGCCACGAGAACCGGTTGTGAAATTATTTGAATCCCACCACTGATTTCTAATCTTACAAATTGTAGAAATAAGATCTAAGGTGGTTGGCCTGCCTTTCCTGACCGCTCACCTCATTCTGGAAACAATTTTCTTCCAAACTAGCGCAGCACTTGGAAAGAATTTCAGATGCTTCTTCAGCGAGGCTTATGGCATTCTCAAAGGACAGGCTTGGAGTCTGCTGGGTGAATTTTATTAAGTAGCTAGAAGGAAGAGAAGGAAGAAAAAAAATGAGAATTTAGCCAACCGAGAGTTGAATTAGCCCATTCAAAAATGTCAAAAAGCATTTTTGATGCTGTAGAATAGAGGTCTCCAACCTTGGCAACTTAAAGATCTGTTAGACTTCAACTCCCAGAATGCAATTCTCGGAATTCCCCAGTGCTGGCTGGGGAATTCTGGGAATTGAAGTCCACAGGGCTTAACGTTGCTAAGATGGTTGGGCATCCCTGCAGTAGAGCGCCGTGGTAGCTATTTGTAATTCTCTTCACTTGTTGTGGCTGTTGAATTGATACGACATTTAGGCTGCTAGGCAAGAAATTGGAAATCGATACTGAGAAAAGAAAAGCAAGTAATTCTTGAATTCTGACAGACCTTTGAGCGTAGCTGAGAATTTGATCTGCCAAAATAGAATTTTCCCTTCCCCAAAATGATTGTTCCGGTTGGCCTGGCCTCTAACCCAAAAAGTCATTCACCTAGGTCAGGGGTCTGCAAACTTGGCTCTTTTAAGACTTGTGGACTTCAACTCCCAGAGTTGAAGTTGAAGCAAAGCTGGCTGAGGAACTCTGGGAGTTGAAGTCCACCAGCCTTAAAGTTGCCAAGGTTGGGGACCCCTGGCTTAGTATGTTATCTGGACCAGGTTCATAGCTGGTTTAAGGTTGTCTGATTTTCCACTGATTCCTTTTCCCTGTGTTGGCCTCCTATTCTATAATACAGGGGTCTCCAATCTGTATTGGCAACTTTAAGACTTGTGGACTTCAACTCCCAGAGTTCCTCAGCCTCAGGAATTCTGGGAGTTGAAGTCCACAAGTCTTAAAAGTTGCCAAGGTTGGAGACCTCTGCCCTAAAGGAGAAATATTCAACTGAATGGTGGAGAATGGAAGCTGACCTTAAGGACATAGATAAACCTCCAATTGGCCTCAACAACTCTCAGAAAGAGTACTAGGAGGGACTGCAAGGAGTGTCAATCCTTCCATTCTCCACCATTCAATCAGAACGGAAGAAGCTTCTTGGGGAAGAAGCGAGACGTCTTCAAGGAAAACCCAAGAAAGTCCAGTTGCCTCTTGAAACATGTGCAGACATTCAGCCCACAATGAAAATGCTTGAGGCTTTCTGTACCTCACCTCTCTTCAAATCCCTGAGGGTCCCGCTTGAAGACGTCGCATATTTCCTCGTTGGGGGGCTCCACGTAGGTCGGGAACTCCTTAGGGGGGTGTTTCAGGGCCGCCAGGCAGAGTTTTCGAGCCAGGCCTTGTTCGGTGCAGCAGCCAGCTATCCCCGGGTGTCTTGGGAAAGGAGCATCTGGGCGACAGGATTTTTCAGAGAAAGCAGTAGACTTCGGTGGAGGGTGAGGGTGAGGGTTGGTGGGAAAGGAAGAGATGGAAGAGGTGGGGGGCAGAGAGAGAGAGAAAGAAAGGTGTTAGATTCGGGCAATAACGAGGCAGGAGACCAGATGAGTGACAACAGCTCTTTAGTTTATAGTGAACCCAGCAGCGAGCAACAGACAAACCTCTCTTTATATACAGTTCAGTCGGGGGCAACAGCCAATCAGCAACGTGCTATTTCCCGCTCTAATTTCCCTCCAAAATTCTTAAAGATACATTACACTCCTTCCCTCCCAGAAAACATTTTACCCCTATTTACATGAAATTAACATCTTATTTCTCTACGTAGTCACGCAAGTAGACTGGGCGTCTCCTAACTCTTTCGGACCTGCGCAATTCATTCTCTGGGAGTGAGTCGAGCTGGCCGGAGGGACTGTTTGTTCCTCTCAGCTCCTCCTCCAGGCCATCCGGCCCTGGATTATTGCAGAATCGTCCTGCTCTCTTCAGGAGGGACCGGTTGGTGTCGCTGGACCTCATCGAACTCAGATAAGTCCGCGTTTGCCCGGGTTTGAGTCAGCTGTGGATTCAAACATTGGATAGTCAGGGCCTGTTTCTGGACTTGTGATTGTTCTTTTCTTAATTGATCTATGTGGCGCTTCCAAACCCGGCCATCCTCTATCTCTACCCGATGATTTGGGTCCGGTTGTTTCAAGGATTGTCCCTTTACCCAATTTGGGCCTTCTCCGTAATTGTGTGCCCATACTGGACTTCCACTGTCATTTCTCTTGTTTTACCGTTTGTCCCTTTGTACCCGTCTGGGGTGTAGTTTGGGTTTAACCGGTCTAATGGGCACCTAAGCTTCCTGCCCATCAGTAGTTCTGCTGGGCTGCGGCCAGTTGCTACACAGGGGTTCTGTGTTGCACTGCTAGGAAGGTGTCAATTTTAATTGCCAATCGCCTGGCCTGATTCTGGACAATGCTTCTTTGCGCGACGAACGTTCTGCAAGGCCGTTCGACGCAGGGTGGAACGGCGCCGAGAGGACATGCCGGATGCCCTCTTCTGCCAGGTACCCTTCAAATAGGGTCGCTGTGAATTGAGGGCCGTTGTCGGAGACTAGGGTGTCTGGTAACCCGTGGGTTACAAATAGGCGCCGCAGGACTGGTATTACCGCCTCGGCTGTCATGGATTTCATAAGGATAATTTCCAACCATTTGGAATAGGCATCGACTACCACTAGGAATGTTTGCCCATGGAAAGGGCCGGCAAAATCGATGTGTATCCTAGACCATGGGCCCTGGGGTCTCTCCCAATCCCGAATTGGGGCCGTTGCTGGTAGTGGTCTGGATTCCTGGCAGGCTTGGCATTTTCCTACCCTGTCACTAATCTCCGTGTCCATCAAAGGCCACCACACATAGCTTCTTGCTAAGCCCTTCATTCTCACTATCCCCGGGTGGCCCTCGTGCAGGAGTCCCAAAACTTTACCCCGCAATTTCTCCGGAATCACCACTCTATCCCCCCAGAGCAGACACCCTCCTTGAGCCGACAACTCCCCGCGTTTCTTTACATATTCCTTAAACCGTTCGCCCGGCGCAGCGGGCCATCCTCTTTGCACCCAACCCATTACAGTTCTTATTGTAATGTCCTTGTAAGAGGCCCGAGCCACCTCCTTGGAAGTGACTGGACCCGAGTCCAAAGAGTCAATAAGCAGTACGGGTGTGCCCGGAGTGGGGTCTTCGATAGTCTCTGGTAGTGGGCATCTGCTCAAAGCGTCTGCATGCCCCAATTCCTTTCCTGGCCGATGCAACAATTTGTAAGAGTACGCAGCCAGAAAGATAGTCCATCGGGTCAGTCTAGGCGAAAGTGCCACGGGCGTTTGGCGGTCGCCTGCCAACAGGCCGAGTAGAGGCCTATGGTCTGTGACTATTTCGAAATCACGGCCAAATACATATTCATGAAACTTCTTTACCCCGGAAACTATGGCCAAGGCTTCTCTATCTAGCTGACTATAGTTTCTTTCAGCCGATGACATCGTTCGGGAGTAAAATGCTATAGGGGCTTCTGTGCCATTTGGCAACCTGTGGCTGAGCACAGCCCCACCCGTAGGGAGATGCATCACAAACTAACACCAATGGCAGCGTGCCATTGTATTGAATCAGTAAACTATCGCTAGACAGAAGGTTTTTACTGCTTGAATGCCTAGCTTCTGCCTTTCCCCAAGACCACACAGCTGTCTTCGTTAGTAATTTGTGGAGCGGTTCGGCTATAGTCGCCTTATTTTTCAAAAATACCGCATAAAAGTTGACCAGACCTAAGAACGCCTGTAACTCCGTTTTGTTTTGGGGAGCTGGGGCCTTCCTGATTGCCCTAACCTTGCTCTCAGTGGGGTGGATTCCTTCCTTGTCTATCCGATAGCCCAGGAATTCCACGGATCCTACCCCTATCTGGCATTTATTCAGTTTGACTTTGAGACCGGCGGACCGGAAAATGCCCAGAACTTTTCTCAACCGTACCCCTAATTCTTCTAGATTTTCGGCGGATACCAGTACGTCATCAAAGTACGGTACCACCCCGGGGAGTCCCTGCAATAGCCGCTCCATTAGGTTCTGAAATAACCCTGGAGCCACACTAACCCCAAACTGTAACCGGGTGCATTTAAAAGCACCCCTGTGCGTCTGATCATTTGTGCTTCGGCCGTGTTGCTATCTACGGGTAACTGCTGATAGGCTTGGGCCAAATCTAGCTTGGCGAAGACCTGGCCGTGCCCCAAAGAGTGCAGTAAGTGTTGTACTACTGGGACGGGGTAGGCACTCTTCTGCAACGCTTTATTAAGCGTTGCCTTGTAGTCAGCACAAATCCGGACCGACCCGTCCGGTTTGATCGGGGTGACTATGGGTGTCTCCCACTTTGCATGGTCAACTGGCACTAGTATTCCCTGGCTTACTAGTTTGTCCAGCTCCCGGTCAATTTTGGGCTTCAGGGCGAACGGGACCCTCCTAGCCTTTAACCGGATAGGGGCAACCTGTGGGTCAAGGTTAAAGGAGATCGGGGTCCCTTCGTACTTGCCCAAACAGTCTTTGAAGACGTCCCCGAACTCCTTCATTAGTGCGTCCTTTAGGTCGACGTCGTTTCGGAAGACTCCGGTCACTCCCATGCCCAATGCCCGGAACCAGTCCAGTCCCAACAAGCTCGGCAAGGTTCCGTCGACCACGGTGATGGGCAGGGTCTTGTTGTGCTGTCCATACTTGACTTGGACGGACGTTACCCCTCGGACGGGGATGCGATTTCCTTGGTAATCTTGTACCCTTAGTTTCTGTGGTTGCAGCTTGCGCTTCGCAACGGCTGGCAATCTTTTCACGAGAGTGTCCCAGGACATGATCGTGATCGATGAACCGGTGTCCACTTCCATTCGGCACGGCACCCCTTCTATGTGTGTTTTAGTGAAAATCTTTTTTTCAAGGCGCGTGGCTGCTTGGCCTATTCTCACCGCAGTCTGATTTAGTTTCGCGCCTTTTTTGAATCGACCAATCACGGGCCTCTTCGTCGTTCCTGCGCTCCGATTGGTCGGTTTGAATTTTGGCGGAAGGTTGGGGCGCTCGACAGGCCTGTGCTATGTGCCCTTCCTTTCGCACCGCCGACAAGTCGCATCCTTAAATTTGCAGTCTTGTCGTTTGTGTTGTCCCCCAACTCGCGCATTCGCCCCGGTCTTCTTTCCTGGCCGATGCAACAATTTGTAGAATACGCAGCCAGAAAGATAGTCCATCGGGTCAGTCTAGGCGAAAGTGCCACGGGCGTTGGGCGATCGCCTGCCAACAGGCCTAGTAGGGGTCTATGGTCTGTGACTATTTCAAAATACATATTCATGGAACTTCTTTACCCCGGAAACTATGGCCAAGGCTTCTCTATCTAGCTGACTATAGTTTCTTTCAGCCGATGACATTGTTCGGGAGTAAAATGCTATAGGGGCTTCTGTGCCATTTGGCAACCTGTGGCTGAGCACAGCCCCCACCCCGTAGGGAGACGCATCACAAACTAACACCAATGGCAGCGTGCCATTGTATTGAATCAGTAAACTATCGCTAGACAGAAGGTTTTTTACTGCTTCGAATGCCCTAGCTTCCGCCTTTCCCCAAGACCACACAGCTGTCTTCGTTAGTAATTTGTGGAGCGGTTCGGCTATAGTCGCCTTATTTTTCAAAAATACCGCGTAAAAGTTGACCAGACCTAAGAACGCCTGTAACTCCGTTTTGTTTTGGGGAGCTGGGGCCTTCCTGATTGCCCTAACCTTGCTCTCAGTGGGGTGGATTCCTTCCTTGTCTATCCGATAGCCCAGGAATTCCACGGATCCTACCCCTATCTGGCATTTATTCAGTTTGACTTTGAGACGGCGGACCGGAAAATGCCCAGAACTTTTCTCAACCGTACCCCTAAGTCTTCTAGATTTTCGGCGGATACCAGTACGTCATCAAAGTATGGTACCACCCCTGGGAGTCCCTGCAATAGCCGCTCCATTAGGTTCTGAAATAACCCTGGAGCCACACTAACCCCAAACTGTAACCGGGTGCCTTTAAAAGCACCCCTGTGCGTCTGATCGCTTGTGCTTGGCCGTGTTGCTATCTAGGGGTAGCTGCTGATAGGCTTGGGCCAAATCTAGCTTGGCGAAGACCTGGCCTTGCCCCAAAGAGTGCAGTAAGTTTTGGACTACTGGGACGGGGTAGGCACTCTTCTGCAACGCTTTATTAAGTCTTGCCTTGTAGTCAGCACAAATCCGGACCGACGCGTCCGGTTTGATCGGGTGACTATGGGTGTCTCCACTTTGCATGGTCAACTGGCACTAGTATTCCCTGGCTTACTAGTTTGTCCAGCTCCCGGTCAATTTTGGGCTTCAGGCGAACGGGACCCTCCTAGCCTTTAACGGATAGGGGCAACCTGTGGGTCAAGGTTAAAGGAGATCGGGGTCCCTCGTACTTGCCCAAACAGTCTTTGAAGACGTCCCCGAACTCCTTCATTAGTGCGTCTTTTAGGTTGACGTCGTTTCGGAAGACTCCGGTCACTCCCATGCCCAATGCCCGGAACCAATCCAGTCCCAACAAGCTCGGCAAGGTTCCGTCGACCACGGTGATGGGCAGGGTCTTGTTGTGTTGTCCATACTTGACTTGGACGGACGTTACCCCTCGGACGGGGATGCGATTTCCTTGGTAATCTTGTACCCTTAGTTTCTGTGGTTGCAGCTTGCGCTTCGCGACGGCTGGCAAACGTTTCACGAGAGTGTCCCAGGACATGATCGTGATCGATGAACCGGTGTCCACTTCCATTCGGCACGGCACCCCTTCAATGTGCGTTTTAGTGAAAATCTTTTTTTCAAGGCGCGTGGCTGCTTGGCCTATTCTCACGGCAGTCTGATTAAGTTTCGCGCCTTTTTTGAATCGACCAATCACGGGCCTCTTCGTCGTTCCCGCGCTCTGATTGGTCGGTTTGAATTTTTGGCGGGAAGGTTGGGGCGCTCGACAGGCCTGTGCTATGTGCCCCTTCCTTTCGCACCGCCGACAAGTCGCATCCTTAAATTTGCAGTCTTGTCGCTTGTGCTGTCCCCCGCAACTCGCGCACTCGTCCCTGTCTTCTTTCCCTGGCCTCCTGGTGTGGAAGACTTCTTCCTCTTCCTCCTCCTCTTCCGACTCGGCCTGGACTTCCCCATTGTGGACCGGGGTTGTTTTCGCCCCAGTCCCCTGCGATCGGTGTTTGCAGGGTTTCTGCCGCTTGGGTGGACATCTCGTGAGCCCTGGCCTCGTCCAAGGCGACGGCCAGTGTTAGGTTGCTTCTGGACAGCAGCCGCCGTGTAATCGGATGTCTCTGACCCGCAGATGAGTTGGTCGAGTAATGCGTCTTCCAAGTCTCGATATTCGCAATGGTTAGCGGCTTTTCTCAGCGCTGCCATGTACACTGATCGATTCGCCTCTCGTTGCATCCGTTGCCGCAATTCAAACCTTTGAACAAATTTTGAGGCGTTGGTGCGTAGTGAGCCGAAGGCGGTCTGCAGGGTTTGCCACGGTACCGACTGTACCGGCGTTGGCTCCGAAAGCGACTCTGCGGTGTCGAAAACTTCCGAACCGCAGTGGCTTAGGAAGTATGCTCTCTTCCTGTTGTCGGAGACCCCCTGGAGTTCGTTTGCTTCGAGGAAACACTCGAAACGAGCCATGTATGACCCCCATTTTTCTTTGGCTGGGTCGAATGGCGCTGGCGGTGTATAGCTGGACATCGTTGCTATCCGCCCTTATTTTGCTGGGTTCGTTCCTGGCGCTCTTTTGCCTCGAGATCCCACCTTCGTCGCCAGTGTTAGATTCGGGCAATAACGAGGCAGGAGACCAGATGAGTGACAACAGCTCTTTAGTTTATAGTGAACCCAGCAGCGAACAACAGACAAACCCCTCTTTATATACAGTTCAGTCGGAGGCAACAGCCAATCAGCAACGTGCTATTTCCCGCTCTAATTTCCCTCCAAAATTCTTAAAGATACATTACAAAAGGGATGCGTGTTATCGCTCTCATCCAATTATGAGGCATCCTTGGTGCTCTTTGAGTTTGGTTGTTCTCTTGCAGATGTTTCAAGACCCAACTAGGCAACATCATCAATGCTAGAAGGGAGTGAAGTTTGCACGTAGATGAACTGAGAGCAAACTCCACTCCCATCTAGCATTACTTATATTATCTACTTTGAGTAATGAAACATTTGCAAGGAAACAACCAAGCTCAGAGAGCACCAAGGACCCCACAATCATTGTTGCTGTTCTCCTCCTCCTCCTCCTCCTCCTCCTCCTCCTCCTCCTCCTCCTCCTCCTCCTCCTCCTCCTCCTCCTCCTCCCTTTCTCATTCTCCACTCATAAATCCCATTCTCCACCCATTCATTCTCCACCCATTCTCCACCCATAAATCTCATTCCAAGCTCAGAGAACACCAAGGGCCCCACAGTCTTCCTCCTCCTCCTCCTCCTCTTCCTCCTTCTCCCGCCATTCCCTTTTATGATCGTGTTACCACATGAAATAATAATAATATAATAATAATAATAAAAAATGAATGAAACATCAGCAAGAAAACAACCAAGCTCAGAGAGTACCAAGGATCCCTCATTTCAACCCTGAGCTACACATTTTCTCCTTTATTCTCCCAACTTTCTCTGGAGAGGAAGATGAGGAGGTCAATTCCACACTCTATGTCAGCACAGTTTCATTGAATTCCCTGTCACATTTTCCGCTGAAGCCAGCCAGCTATCTTAAGGAAGATCACAAACTGGCCCGAAGGCAGAATCTGTCTTCCATGCTAGCTCCGAACAGTTGCTTTTTGTCAGGCACAAGGGACCAGAACGACACTGTGAGTTGATCAGAATTGCTCCTTTATTGCTGTCAACCTATTTAGGAGAATTTCCCCAGATTGACTCCATTCTCTTAGAAAGAGCCAGATAAAGGTTTGAAGGATTTGCGGCGGAAGTTCACTTTACACACACATCCCGTCTCTAACTAGAGATTCCACCACAGTTTTCAATGATACAGTGGTAGCCAAAATTGTGGAAACCTTTTGGGAAAAGTGTATTTTCTAAAACTAGCTAATAACACCACTTTTTTTTTTTGGAGTAGTACCATAAAATTAGGAGGGGTGCGGTGGCTCACGTGGCTAAGATGCTGAGTTTGTCGATCGAAAGGTCGGCAGTTTGGCGGTTCGAATCCCGAGTGCTGCGTAATGGGGTGAGCTCACGTTACTTGTCCCAGCTTCTACCAACCCAGCAGTTTGAAAGCAGGTAAAAATTGTGAGTAGAAAAAATAGGGACCATCTTTGGTGGGAAGGTAACAGCATTCCATGCGCCTTTGGCCTTAAGTCATGCCGGCCACATGACCACGAAGACGTCTTCGGACAGCGCTGGCCCTTCAGCTTTGAAATGGAGATGAGCACTGCCCCCTAGAGTCGGGAACGACTAGCACATATGTGCGAGGGGAACCTTTACCTTTACCTACCATAAAATTATATATCAATGGAAAGATAATTTGATCAAGAATGTAATGCCATAACTTTTATGAAGGATTTGCTATTAGAATAGCAGTTACTGTATAAAGAAGAAAAGTGAAGCACGTAGAAAAAAATGAAATATACAAAAATTACCACCATGTCAGTGAATACTTAGTTGGGTAACCTTTAGCATGAATGACGGCCTTACAACGTCTTCCCATGGAGTGAACCAAGTCTTTTAGTTCTGCAGCTGTTATAATGTGAAACCAAGATTGAATGATGGCTTCTATTAACTGGGTTTTATTGCTGGGTCGCTTCTAACTAACAAGTTTCTTTAATCGGTTCTATAGATTTCCAATTGTGTGAAGGTCTGGGCTATTCCCAGGCTATTCCAGCAGTGGAATATGATTATCTTAAAACTCCAAAAAAAAAAAAAATGATGTTATTAGTCATCAAATCTCAAAAATACACTTTTCCTAAAAGGTTTCCACAATTTTGGCCACTCATGTACATAGATGGCCTTTGTAAATAATCCTAGATGACACTAAAGCGATCTAAATTCCAGGGAATACAGGTAGTCCTCAACTTACGACCATGGTGGAGTCTAGAATTTATGTGGCGAAGGGAGAAATTTGTTAAGTGAGTTTTCTTCCATTTTTATGACTTTTCTTGCCACATCTGTTAAGTGAATCACTGCCATTGTTAAATTATGTGGTTACGCGAATCTGGCTTTTCCATAGACTTTGCTGGTCAGAACGTCGCAAAAGAAGATCACATGACCCCGGGACACTGCTGCCGTCACAAATCTGAACCAATTGTCAAGCATCCGAATGTCAATCATGTGACCATGGAGATGCTGCAGAGGTTGTTAAGTGTGAAAAATGGTCGTAAGTCACTTATTTCTGGCGCCGTCGTAACTTTGAACAGTCGCTAAATGAACTGTTGTAAGTCAAGGACTACCTCTATGGAGATCCGCAACCAGTGGAAGGCAACATTCTGGTGGTGTTTCTAGCCTAATCTTTATTCCCCTGCTTACAGAAACTGTCGTGTCCCACTCCTCCACTGATGGCCGGGTCAGGGAAATCCGAATCAGGCATGCCTCTGCAGCTCTGCCAAAGTCCTAGCAAAGTCCTCAGGGCAGGCAGGAGACCAGAAAGTGACTTCAGCAAGATATGTTTAGACTTTGCCTGACTCAGAGAATGCCAGAAAGCAGATCCTTTATATAGGCCATGGGGTGTGGCTCCATGACTCAGCACTTATCCAGGCCTGCCCCTCCCTTCCTTCTGTTGCCTCCGTCTATCAAGTCTTCTGACGCGATGGTCACTCCAGTCGGCAGCAGTTGGCAATAGACCTCCCTCAGGCTCACATGCTGTGGAGGAGGGGGAGGGGTCTAGTTGCTTCGTTTGCCTGGGCATGGAGCCAGAGCTGGGGGCTGGAGATATTTCCTCCTCTTCAGCCTGTCTGGGCATGGAGCCAGGGCTGGGGCCGGGAGGCATACTAGAACATTCCTCCGTGTTCGGAAGCAGATAAGAAGGCCCCGGCTGCGGTGAGATTGGGCGAGACACAACAGAAACTGCCTCTTTGGTTAACCCTTATTACATTGTAACAGCTAAAGCGAAGCGCCCATTGAGGTGAGTGACGTTGAGTTGGTCATGCCCACATGGTCACATGCCCATCGAGCCACACCTACCCAGCTGGTCATTCACGCAAAGAACCGGTTGTTAAATTATTTGAATCCCACCACTGTCCGCAACCTCACTGTGCCAATTCCCTAACGTATATAACTATTCCCAACTTCCAGTTAGGAATTAAACCGTGAGGTCCTTGGTGCTCTCTGAAGTTGGTTGTTTTCTTCCAGGCGTTTCATTACCAAACTAGGTAATGCTATCACTGCTACGTCTGCTAGCACTGATGATGTTACTTAGTTTGGTAATGAAGCGTCTGGAAGAAAAGAACCAATTACAGAGAGTTATAAGGGCCTTATGGTTGAACCCTGAGCTACAAAGATGATTAGGGGACTGGAGGCTTAAACATATGAAGAGCGGTTGCAGGAACTGGGTCTGTCTAGTTTAATGAAAAGAAGGACTAGGGGAGACATGATAGCAGTCTTCCAATATCTCAGGGGCTGCCCCAAAGAAGAGGGAGTCAAGCTATTCTCCAAAGCACCTGAGGGTAGAACAAGAAGCAATGGATGGAAACTCATCAAGGAGAGAAGCAACTTAGAACTAAGGAGAAATTTCCTGACAATTAGAACAATTAATCAGTGGAACAACTTGCCTCCAGAAGTTGTGGATGCTCCAACACTGGAAATTTTTAAGAAGAGATTTGACAACCATTTGTCTGAAGTGGTATAGGATTTCCTACCTAAGCAGAGGGTTGGACTAGAAATCTCTAAGGTCCTCCCAACTCTATTATTCTATTCTGTTCTATTCTATTCTATTCTGTTTCTGTTTCTGTTTCTGTTTCTGTTTCTGTTTCCATCCCATCCCATCCCATATATTCTATTTCTGTTTCTATTTCTATTCTATTCTATTCTATTCTATTCTATTCTATTCTATTCTATTCTATTCTATTCTATTCCATATATTCCATTCCATTCCATTCCACTCCATTCCATATATTCCATTCCATTCCATTCCATTCCATATATTCTATTTCTGTTTCTGTTTCTATTTCATTCTATTCTATTCCATTCTATATATTCTATTCCATTCCATTCCATTCCATTCCATTCCATTCCATTCCATTCCATTCCATTCCATTCCATTCCATATATTCTATTTCTGTTTCTATTTCATTTCATTCCATTCCATTCCATTCCATTCCATTCCATTCCATTCCATTCCATTCCATATATTCTATTTCTGTTTCTGTTTCTATTTCATTCTATTCTATTCTATTCCATTCTATATATTCCATTCCATTCCATTCCATATATTCTATTTCTGTTTCTATTCCATTCCATTCCATTCCATTCCATTCCATTCCATTCCATTCCATATATTCTATTTCTATTTCTATATTTCTATTTCTATTTCTATTCCATTCCATTCCATTCTAAATATTCTATTCCGCTGGTACTTGTTATCCAATCGCCTCCGGTCTGAGGAAGGCTGGATCTGGATCTGCCTGCATGGATGTTGAAATTTACCTCGTTTTCATAGCAGTCTGGATCAGCTCCTGCAGCGCAACATTTTTTGGCCAAGTCGACCATGTTGTTGACGAGACTGAGGATTTGTTCAAAGGTGGCATTAGAATACTTCCTGCTGTTTATGACGATTGATCTGCAAAAGCCAAGTTAAAAGAAAAGTGACGGCGCCTGGTTTTAAAGGTCGGTTTGTTGCCGTTGTGGAGCTACAGCTGGGCCACCGTGGAGAGCTTTTCTTCCGGAGCAGATGCATATTAAAAAAGGGATAGAACTTGCCAAAGAAGCCTGAGCCTCTGACAAATTAGCCATCCATAAACACAGAGACATTAACAACAACTATAGATTTGTGGGAAGCCACGCCCCCCCCTCCCCGCAGAAGAATGTGTTGTGGCCCACTGGTGGCCTGTGGAACTGGCAGCAGAGTTAGACAGTGAGGAGGTTGGGGAGGAACCTGGGCCAGTCCTGGAAGCTGTGGAAAGCTCGGATGAGGGCTCTGTGTCGGAGGCAGAGAGGGAGTTAGACAGCAGCGAGGCAGAGGAACAGCTGGAGCCCGTTCCCAGTGTGCGCATGCGCAGAGCTGCCAGAAGGCAAGATCAACTCAGAAAGCAGGGTCGACTCAGGAGTAAAGCCACACCTTGGAGGCGATTGGCCCCTCCCATAGGAAACAAAAGAGGAGCGAACGGGGAGGAGGCTTTTGCAGGAAAACAATTCAGTCAGTCGTGCCAAATTGTAAAGTTCCATTCGTGACCTTAAAAGACTCTGTGCCACATTTTGCCTAGTCTGCAGTTGGGATACTAGTTACCTGGCAGCTTTCCCAGCGAGATAAGGCGTGTTAATAAATATGCTTCTCTGAAAGACTGCTTGCAAAGCCATGCTGACTGTGAATGAATGTAATTCACAGTCGTGTAAATAAAAGGGGTGTTTAATATAATATAATATAATATAATATAATATAATATAATAATATAATATAATATAATATAATATAATATAATATAATATAATATAATATAATATAATATAATATAATATAATATAATATAATATAATATAATATAATATAATATAATATAATATAATATAATATAATATAATATCAGAGTTGGAAGGGACCTTGGAGGTCTTCTAGTCCAACCCCCTGCCCAGGCAGGAAACCCTACACAATTTCAGACAAATGGCTATCCAACATTTTCTTAAAAATTGCCAGTGTTGGAGAATTCACAACTTCTGCAGGCAAGTTGTTCCACTTATTGATTTTTCTAACTGTCAGGAAATTTCTCCTTAGTTCTAAGTTGCTTCTCTCCTTGATTAGTTTCCACCCATTGCTTCTTGTTCTACCCTCAGGTGCTTTGGAGAATACCTTGACTCCCTCTTCTTTGGGGCAGCCCCTGAGATATTGGAAGACTGCTATCATGTCTCCCTTAGTCCTTCTTTTCATTAAACTAGACATACCCAGTTCCTGCAACCGTTCTTTATATGTTTTAGCCTCCAGTCCCCTAATCATCTTTGTTGCTCTTCTCTGCACTCTTTCTAGAGTCTCAACATCTTTTTTACATCGTGGCGACCAAAACTGGATGCAGTATCCCAAGCGTGGTCTTACCAAGGCCTTATAAAGTGGTATTAACACTTCACGTGATCTTGATTCTATCCCTCTGTTTATGCAGCCCAGAACTGTGTTGTCTTTTTCAGCAGCTGCTGCACACTGCTGGCTCACATCATATTTTACCGGGACTAAGACTCTGCTTCTTGCTACTTAAAGAAGCCTAGGTCAGAACAGAATGAAATATTGGGGGGAATATTAAAAGAAGCAGAATGTCATGCCCCTCCTGCCCCGTGGGAGCCTGAATCTGTGGGGGAAGATGAGCTAGAACTTGAGCCGACAGAGATTGAGGGGGAGGGTTCATTGGCTTCCGAGGAAAATGGGGAAGGCCAGGGCAATCCTTTCAGGATTAGGACAGCTTGTAGATAGGGAGGAACAGGGGCAGGATGAGCAAGAGATTTAGAGCTCAGGTGAGGAGCAAGGACTACCCACTCCTGATCTGAGAGCACGGAGAGTGGAGAGAAGGCAAGAACAGCGCAGACTGAGCAGGCTACTCAGGGGAAGAGTGCCTCGCCCATCTTCACAAGGCACACCTGCGGAATGAGACTTAAGGAGATGCTGTAGGGAGGGGCATTTGTCGGGAACAAACACTGAGTTCCTGAAGCATTAAGTGCCGACATTTGAACTTTCCAGGAATCCTTGCCTTCTTTCTAGCTTTCTTGACTAATTAACTGGATCCAGGGTGAAATGCTCCCAGTTCGGACCAGATCGCCCGATCGGGTAGCAATGGTGGTGGGTGGGTCGGAGAACCGGTAGCAAAAATTCCTGCCACCTCCATGCCCAGCTGGGCTGCACGATCGTCAGAGTTTTTTTTTCTTTTAAAAGCATTTTTTCTTCAGCCAAAAAAAATGCTTTTAAAAGTAAAAAAAAAAAATCCACTCAACAACTGTCTCGCTTAAGAACAGAAATTTGGGGCTCAACTGTGGTCATAAATCGAGGACTATCTGTGCTTTGATGCCATCCTTTGGGGTGCTTCTGGTTTCTATGTACAGTAAATAAAGTATACGCTGATATTCTGAACCCAAAAAATTAATCCGCCTTCAAAATACATACATGGAGCGAAAATTCGTTTCCCCCAATGCGTTGTATTCATTGCAGACTTTTTCTTTGAAGTAATCCTTGCCTGTCAAAACAAAAGATGAAACATGGATTAATTTTTTAAAATGTTTTATTCATATAACATTCAATTTTCATCAAACAGTGTCTGGTCTGGGTACAGTTATTTTTAAACAATCACGATACACCTATTTGTTGTGGTATTTATCACTGTAATATTGATAATATAATAATAGGTAAAAGGTAAAAGTTCCCCTCAAACATATGTGCTAGAGGTTCCCGACTCTAGGGGGCGGTGCTCATCTCCGTTTTATCACTTTGAACACAAGTAGATCAGAAAAGCACAGGCTTCAATTATGGAAAACAAAATCCAACAACCCTTGAACATTCATCCTTCTCTATAATAAATCAAACGCACTGAACAAATATATGTCTATTTTTTAAACAGCGCCCTATAAAAATTACATTGATCTGTCTTCTCCCGACAGCTTAGTTGATAGAAATGGAGTTTAAAAACCTTCCCCAATCACCCGGCCGATCTCTCAGAGCTTCATTTATATCTGTTTAGCTCCAACTCTAGAGAGTTTTCCCTTGAAAGAGAGGGAGAGAGAGACCATAAATCTTGGCTTAAATAGAGAACATCCATTTCAAATGGTGGCTCCTGTGTACTTAAGGCCCTTCAATGCAGTTTGACAATTGCTGAAGAAAAAAGCATTTTAAATAAAAGCCGCCCTCTCTTTCTTCTTTCCAGCTACTTAGGAGATACTCCTCCCCATTAATGTTCTGCTGTCTTCCCCGATTTATTAAAACCATGAGAATGGAGAAACCCTGAAATTCTAAACATCCTCCCAGAGGTTTTTTTTTTAAATCTTCCGAGGTCCACCTGGGAAATCAGAACAATGCTAGACGAAACAAAGACCTTGTCTACTTCTACTGCGTGGACCCGATGCGGCACAAAGTCGGTAACTGTGAAAAAAATATATATAAAAATTTGGAAGAAAAAGATCCCTACCCTGTGACAAGGGAGAGTATCAGAGTTTTTAGTTTCTTAGCCAAATTGATTTAGTTTTTAAAAAATGTTTTTAATTTTTGTGATTTCTTGTTTTACTTGGCTGTAAACCGCCCTGAGTCCTTCGGGAGAAGGGCAGTATATAAATTAAATAATAAATAAATAAATAAATAAATAAATAAGTAAGTAAGTAATGAGCAGAGGCACAGTGGCTGGGAAAGAAAGAGGAGAGAGGAGGAGGAGGAGGAGAAGAAGAAGAGAGGAGGAGGACGAGAGAAAGAGGAAGAAGAAGAAGAAGAGACGAGGAGAAAGAGAAGAAGAGGAGGAGGAGGAAGAGGAGAAGAGAGGAGAGGAGGAGGAGAAGAAGAAGAGAGAAGGAGGAGAAGATGAGGAGAAGGAGGAGAGAGGAGAAGGAGGAGGAGAAGGCACAGAACATGCGCAGACTGAGCAGGCTACTGGGAAGAGTGCCTCATCTTCACAAGGCACACCTGCGGAATGAGACTTAAGGAGATGCTGTAGGAGGGGCATTTGTCGGGAACAAACACTGAGTTCCTGAAGTGTTTAGACATTAAAACTTTCAGAATCTCTTGCCTTCTTTCTGGCTTTCTTGACTAATTAACTGGATCCAGGGTGAAATGCTCCCAGTTCGGACCAGATCGCCCGATCGGGTAGCAATGGTGGGGGGGGGGGGTCGGAGAACCGGTAGCAAAAATCCCCTGCCCCCCACCCATGCCCAGCTGAGCTGCACGATCATCAGAGGTTTTTTTTCTTTTAAAAGCATTTTTTCTTCAGCCAAAAAAATGCTTTTAAAAGTAAAAAAAAAAATCCACTTAACAACTGTCTAGCTTAAGAACAGAAATTTGGGGCTTAACTGTGGTCATAAATCGAGGACTATCTGTGCTTTGATGCCATCCTTTGGGGTGCTTCTGGTTTCTATGTACAGTAAGTAAAGTATATGCCGATATTCTGAACCCAAAAAATTAATCCGCCTTCAAAATACATACATGGAGCGAAAATTCGTTTCCCCCAATGCGTTGTATTCATTGCAGACTTTTTCTTTGAAGTAATCCTTGCCTGTCAAAACAAAAGATGAAACGTGGATTAATTTTTTAAAATGTTTTATTCATATAACATTCAATTTTCATCAAACAGTGTCTGGTCTGGGTACAGTTATTTTTAAACAATCACGATACACCTATTTGTTGTGGTATTTATCACTGTAATATTGATAATATAATAACAGGTAAAAGGTAAAAGTTCCCCTCGCACATATGTGCTAGAGGTTCCCGACTCTAGGGGGCGGTGCTCATCTCCGTTTTATCACTTTGAACACAAGTAGATCAGAAAAGCACAGGCTTCAATTATGGAAAACAAAATCCAACAACCCTTGAACATTCATCCTTCTCTATAATAAATCAAACGCACTGAACAAATATATGTCTATTTTTTAAACAGCGCCCTATAAAAATTACATTGATCTGTCTTCTCCCGACAGCTTAGTTGATAGAAATGGAGTTTAAAAACCTTCCCCAATCACCCTGCCGATCTCTCAGAGCTTCATTTATATCTGTTTAGCTCCAACTCTAGAGAGTTTTCCCTTGAAAGAGAGGGAGAGAGAGACCATAAATCTTGGCTTAAATAGAGAACATCCATTTCAAATGGTGGCTCCTGTGTACTTAAGGCCCTTCAATGCAGTTTGACAATTGCTGAGGAAAAAAGCATTTTAAATAAAAGCCGCCCTCTCTTTCTTCTTTCCAGCTACTTAGGAGATACTCCTCCCCATTAATGTTCTGCTGTCTTCCCCGATTTATTAAAATCATGAGAATGGAGAAACCCTGAAATTCTAAACATCCTCCCAGAGGTTTTTTTTTTAAATCTTCCGAGGTCCACCTGGGAAATCAGAACAATGCTAGACGAAACAAAGACCTTGTCTACTTCTACTGCGTGGACCCGATGCGGCACAAAGTCGGTAACTGTGAAAAAAATATATATAAAAATTTGGAAGAAAAAGATCCCTACCCTGTGACAAGGGAGAGTATCAGAGTTTTTAGTTTCTTAGCCAAATTGATTTAGTTTTTAAAAAATGTTTTTAATTTTTGTGATTTCTTGTTTTACTTGGCTGTAAACCGCCCTGAGTCCTTCGGGAGAAGGGCAGTATATAAATTAAATAATAAATAAATAAATAAATAAATAAGTAAGTAAGTAATGAGCAGAGGCACAGTGGCTGGGAAAGAAAGAGGAGAGAGGAGGAGGAGGAGAAGAAGAAGAGAGGAGGAGGACGAGAGAAAGAGGAAGAAGAAGAAGAAGAAGAGGAGAAGGAGAAGAAGAGGAGGAGGAAGAGGAGAAGAGAGGAGAGGAGGAGGAGAAGAAGAGAGAAGGAGGAGAAGATGAGGAGAAGGAGGAAGAGGAGAAGGAGGAGGAGAAGAAGAAGAGAGGAAGGAGAGAAGAAGGAGAAGAGAGGAAAAGGAGGAGAAGAGATGAGGAGAAGGAGGAAGAGGAGAAGGAGGAGGAGAAGAAGAAGAAGAGAGGAAGGAGAGGAGAAGGAGAAGAGAGGAGGAGGAGAAGAAGGAGGAGGAAGAAGAAGAAGAGAGGAGGAGGAGGAGGAGAAATGAGGAGGAGAAGGAGGAAGAGGAGGACAGAGGAGGAGGAGAAGAAGAAGAAGAGAGAAGGAGGAGAAGGAGGAGGAGGAGAAGAGAAAGAGGAGGAGGAGGAGAAGAAGAAAAAGAAGAAGAAAAAGAAGAGAGGAGGGAGAGGAGGAGGAAAAGAGAAAGAGGAGG
Organism: Ahaetulla prasina; assembly: GCF_028640845.1. NCBI lineage: Eukaryota > Metazoa > Chordata > Lepidosauria > Squamata > Colubridae > Ahaetulla > Ahaetulla prasina. The sequence continues at coordinate 9,077,824 of NC_080546.1, read as the reverse complement.
AGGAGGAAGAGAGCCACGGTGAGGTCCTTGGTGCTCTCTGATCTTGGAGGTTTTCTTGCAGGTGTTTCATGACCCATACTAGGTAACATCATCAGTGCCAGGAGGGAGTGGGGTTTGTGGAGCGGGAGGAGGAGTAGCACTAGGAGTTGGAGCTGTGATCCCTAGAAATGATGCTGATGAAACGTCGCCACAAGCTGACCAGTTCTGGTGGACTTAGTGATTTAAGTGAGTTTTGCTCCGTTTTACGATCTTCCTTGCCACCGTTATTAAGTGAATCAATGCAGTGGTTCAACAGTAACACAGCTAGCTGTTCAATGAATCCGGCTTCCTCGCTGTCTTCGCTTGTCCAAAGGTAGCAAAAGGGAACCATGTGACCCCGGGACATTGCGACCGTCATAAATATCACTCAGTGGCTGAGCGTCCGAATTTTGATCATGTGACCATGGGGATGCTGAAACGGTCGTAAGTGTGAAAAACAATCACTTTTTCCAGTGCCCTTGTAAACTTCAAAGGGTCACTAAACACTAAAATTGTTGTAAGATGTTGGTAAGAAGTATATTTATGATGGTTGCAGGATCCCACGACCTCCATTTGCGACCTCCTCCACCTGCTCCGACAAAGCGGTGGAAGACCGATTTGCTTAACAGCCATGTGATTCGCTTAACAACTGACATGAGTCACTTAACAACCATGGCAAAAAAAAAAAAGACCATAACATTGGACAACTCCCTTGCTTAGCCGTGAATATGCTGATCCCATTCGGGGTCATAAATCAAGGACTACCTGTAAGTGGATAATCTTGAAGAGTGTGCCCTACTTGAACCAGAGGTGGGTTTCAGCAGGTTCTGACCAGTTCTGCAGAACTGGTAGCGGAAATTTTGAGTAGTTCGGAGAAATGGGAGTAAAAATTCTCATTGTCCCTGCCTCCATCTATTCTCTGCCTCCCAAGTCCCAGCTGATCGGGAGGAAATGGGGATTTTTGCAGTAACCTTCCCCTGGAGTGGGGAGGGAATGGAGATTTTACAGTATCCTTCCCCTGCCATGCCCGCCAAGTCACGCCCACCAAGCCACACCCACCAAGCCTTGCCACGCCCACCAAGCCACACCCACAGAACCGGTAGTAAAAATTCTGACTGACCCCGCCCCCATCCATTCTCTTCCTCCCGAGTCCCAACTGATGAAATGGAGGAAATGGAGATTTTATAGTATCCTTCCCCTGCCAGGCCCACCAAGCCACACCCACCAAGCCATGCCACGCCCACCAAGCCACACTCACAGAACCGGTAGTAAAATTTTTTGAAACCCACCACTGACTTGAACCCACGCAGAGAGTTCACAATTACAGAGTATTCACAACCACAGGGGTCTCCAACCTTGGCAACTTTAACCCTGGAGGACTTCAACTCCCAGAATTCCCCAGGCAGCTGGGGGATTCTGGGAGTTGAAGTCCTCCAGGCTTAAAGTTGCCAAGGTTGGAGGCCCCTGGTATAGGTTGCCTCCTACGGAAGCAGATGAACAATTGGCTATGGCTAGTGAGAAGGCAATGGCTGCATTTCTTACAACAGCTGGAGTACAAATTACTCAATCTTTTCATTCTGTAGAAAGTTAGCATCCACCCCTCTCCTAGAAGAATGAAATATTTTAGGAAATATTAAAAAGGCAGAATATTATATTTCCCTGGATGAGAAATGGATAAACATGTTTTTTTAGAGGCAGGAAGCAGACTCCCTTTTAATAGCCCCCAATTTCCTCAATAGCTCACAGCAGATGTCAGCGCTTAAGAGATAAAGAGACAGACAGCGCTATTCATAAGCAAATTCCCTGCAGCAAGATGTGAAAAAAGTTAGCATTAGCCCTCAGCCACAATAGGAATTGCCCCTTCATTGCATCAGCCCAAACTTCAACCAAACATAGCTCAGACAAACTCCTAGGATTTGTACATGGCGCCATCGGAGTCTGACAATAGCGGAAATTTTGAGTAGTTCGGAGAACCAGTATTGTTGTGTCTGCTGCAGCCCCCGAGCCGAGCCTCCTGGCTGAGAGTGACTCAGAGAGTGAGGGGGAAGAGCTGACAGGGCTTTCCTCTGCGGGACCTTTCTCTCTGGCTCCACTCCAGGTCCCAGAGGCAGGCCAGGTGGTGGAAGAGGAGCTGACATGGCCTCTTTCCCCCGACCCCTCCTCCTCCTCCCTGGCAGAGCTCCAAGAGCCAGCTGAGGAGAATCAATTGTGGCTAGATGCAAGACAGCGATGCCAGTGAAGCGTGTGCAGCAAAAGGAAGGAAGGGACCGGCCCAGGGAGTGCTGAGTCATGGAGCCACACTCCACAGGGTATAAAAGTGGGTGAAGCTGCCCTTGGGTTCTGTGACGGACAAAAACAGACTTTTGGGAGCTTTGCCTGTGCTATTTTGTGATTAAGACTTTGGCTTCTGTATATTTCTGAACTGCAATTACGCTGGTCTGAGAAGAACTTGGCAGGTAATCACAGGTTTGTTGCCAGAACTGTTATCGGTCGTCGGAGTAAATTGCTGGCAAATATAGTCAGCTCGTGTGTCTTTTTGGTTGTGTTTGGGAGGGGGACAGAACAGGTATATATCACCTCTGGCTGGCCCCACCCCCATCTATTCTTTGCCTCTTGAGTCCCAGCTGATTGGGAGGAAATGGGGGTTTTGCAGTAACCTTCCTCTGGAGTGGGAAGGGAATGGAGATTTTATAGTATCCTTGCCCTGCCACGCCCACCAAGCCACGCCATGCCCACCAAGCCACGCCATACCCACCAAGCCACACCCAAAGAACCAGTAGTAAAAATTTTTGAAACCCACCACTGTCACAGACATACACCCACACACCAGGGGTGTCTTACCCCCACAGTATTTGTTTCCAGATAGTAAGTCATCTGTGTACCAAGCCTGTTTGATCACTAGGAGACAGTGAGTTCTAATCCTAATTCTAATACAACCCAGCTGTACTTTTCCACACCGGGCCACCCCAATGAAGCTATCGAAGTGCTGTCCCGGTGTTTGGAAGCCGTACGGGTCTGGATGGGGAGAAACATGCTCAAGCTCAATCCCTCCAAGACGGAGTGGCTGTGGATGCCGGCATCCCGGTACAGTCAGCTGAGTCCACGGCTGACTGTTGGGAGCGAGTCATTGGCCCCGATGGAGAGGGTGCGCAACTTGGGCGTTCTCCTGGATGAACGGCTGTCTTTTGAAGACCACCTGACGGCCGTCTCCAGGAGAGCTTTCCACCAGGTTCGCCTGGTGCGCCAGTTGCGCCCCTTTTTAGACCGGGATGCCTTATGCACAGTCACTCACGCCCTCGTGGCGTCTCGTCTGGTTTACTGCCATGCTCTCTACATGGGGCTCCCTTGAGGGGCATCCGGAGGCTTCAGTTAGTCAGAATGCGGCTGCGTGGGTGATAGAGGAGCCCTCGTGGCTCCGTGACACCTATCCTGCGCAGACTGCACTGGCTACCTGTGGCCTTCGGGTGCGCTTCAAGGTTCTGGTGAAACGTCTTCAGCTCCATGGCATAGGGCCGGGCTATTTACGGGACCGCCTACTGCTACCGAATACCTCCCACCGACCGTGCGCTCTCACAGAGAGGGACTCCTCAGGGTGCCGTCGGCGCGACAGTGTCGTCTGGCGGCGCCCAGGGGAAGGGCCTTCTCTGTGGGGGCTCCCGCCCTCTGGAACGAACTCCCCCCGGGACTCCATCAACTTCCGGGCCTCCGAACCTTTCGTCGCGAGCTTAAAACGCATTTATTCATCTGCGCAGGACTGGGTTAGTTTTTTAAATTTATGGGTTTTAATTGGGGGTTTTAAATGGGGTTTTAAATTGTATCTAAATTTTTAGGCCGTTATTGAATCAGTTTTTTATATAGTTTTTAATTTGTATTCTATGTATTGTGTTTTTTATTGGCTGTGAACCGCCCTGAGTCCTTCGGGAGAAGGGCGGTATACAAATATAATAATAAATAATAAATAATAAAATAAATAATCCTGTTTTAGGCATGAAAGCTGGCTGGATAACTTCAGGCCGCGCTCAGCCCAACCCACCTCAAAGGGTTGTTGGGTGGAAAATAGAAGGAGGAAGGAGTATTCGGTATGCCCTCTGCCTCGAGGTATTTATAAAAAATAACAGTGGAATAAAAAAACATCTAAACAAATAAAATTCACTAATCAGGTTAAAGTTGTTCTATGAACATAGAAACAGAAGTTTATCTGTAATTTATGGAAAAACATCTACTCACACCACCCAACAATCGTCCCTTTTGTGCAACACAACACCGGTTGGTTGGCAAGCCAACACTGATATTTACAGAAGATGTCCAACATCCAGAATAATTCTTTGTTTTTGCAACTTGTTCTTTTACCAACCTTAATGCATTTATATGGAGATTCCTATTCACAAGCTGGACATTGGATAACCTTGTTTGTATTGAGCAAAAAAACCGGAAGAGAAAGTATGTTATTCTCGCAACGCCCTGAAGGGGGCACACTTGTGTTGGTCATTGTCATTTGATTTTATAAGCTTTTTCACTCCTGGGCCGAATTATGTGAAAGAAATCCCCCTCAATTAATAAAGCTCCAGAGAAAATGTTGTGATGTACAGAATGCACAAAATTGGAAAGCAGAGAAAATACCCCTGGAAGGAGAAATTATTGGAAAAATTTTAGATTGTGCAGAAATGAACAGATTAACTTTGATGATTAAAGAAAGAGAGGATTCAGAATATTTTAAGATTGGGGATACATTTTACCATTGGTTAGAAGAAAGGTACGGATTTATTTATTTATTTTATTTTATTTAATCATATTTTTATACCGCCCTATCTCCCAAGGGACTCAGGGCGGTTTACAGCCTATTAAAAACACAAATACATAAGTATAAATACAGAAATAAACACTAATTAAAAAACTTATTAAATAAGGCCGAATTAAAATTTACAATTAAAATAATAAAACCCCATTAAAACTACATTTAATTAAAAACCTAGCCCAGTCCGGATAAGCAATGGACAATTATTGTATGTAAGAAAATGATAATAATGTATTTGTGGAAAAATGGTAATCGTTTAAATTGAAGTGAAGAAAGAAGAAACAACGAGAAGATGGAGCCAGGAAATAAACACCGAGATGTCATATGGAAGAAATTACTGATGTTTTAAATTATGTTTGTCTATAAAATAAAAAACTTTTTCAAAAAAAGAAAAGAAAAAGAAAATGTTGTGATGCATGTTTTTGCAGTGTGTATCAAAGGACTTATTAACAAATGGCTAATCCAACAAACGGGTCAATTAAGTTTGAACAGCAGGTTGGCTGAGCTTCCTAAAGCCATCATCACCAAGTAGAAATTAGCACATCTAGCCATGATCTTTATATTAACTGCCATAGGATGTTACTTTTGGAGAAAGCGTGTTTCAACCACAATCTGGATTAATTTGAAAGTGGCGCTATAACAGGGCTCGGATACGCCTCACCTATCTACCTCATAAATGAAGTTTATTTTATTCATTTCATTTATTCATTTCTTAGTTAATATACCAATATATTTGGTTAATATAATAACAATGGTTAATATCTTCATTTTATGTACGATGTGGATCTCGGGAGCACCTGACTGAGAATCTCTACTGATAATTACACAAGCAGTTTTCTATATTTTAGTTTTCTAAATCTCTTTTTAAAAATTACAGCACGTTGCTGGCTCTGACTGCTTGTTTAACCTCTGCTGCACGAGCAAATAAAAATATCTGGCTTCGAGATCTCCCTCAACAAGACCAAACAAACCATTGTATGTTTTAATAGAATGTGGGAATTCAGTCTTATGAAGCAAAGCTGTTGATGTTTACCTAGAAATAACCCAATTTGATTTCTAAATAAATCAGGACAGAGTGAAGTCTAAACCAGTAAAAAATGTCTTGTGTTCAAGTATAATACAGACTTATAAAGGTAAAGGTTCCTGTCGTGTCCCACTCCTCTGCTGACGGCCGGGTCGGAGAAGTCCGTATCTGCAGCTCTGCCAAAGTCCTAGCAAAGTTCTCAAGGCAGGCAGGAGACCAGGAAGTGACTTCAGCAATTCAAGGTAAACTTTGCCTGACTCAGAGAATGCCAGAAAGCAGATCCTTTATATAGGCCATGGGGTGTGGCTCCAGGACTCAGCACTTATCCAGGCCTGCCCCTCCCTTCTTTCTGCTGACGCCGCCTATCAATTCTCCTGAAGCGAGGATCTCTCCAGGCTCCAGCTGTTGGTAATTGACATTCCTCAGGCTCACATGCTGTAGGGGAGGGAGAGGGGTCTAGTTGCTCCGTTTGCCTGGGCATGGAGCCAGGGCTGAGGGCTGGAGGCACTTCAGGCCCTTCGTCTTGTTCGGCCTGTCTGGGCATGGTGCCAGGGCTGGGGCCTGGAGACATGCCAGGACATTCCTCAGCATTCGGAAGGAGATAAGAGGGGCCCGGCTGCGGGGAAAACGACCGAGACACAACAGTTCCCCTCGCACTGTGCTAGTCATTCCCGACTCTAGGGGGCGGTGCTAATCTCCGTTTCAAAGCTGAAGAGCCAGCGCTGTCCGAAGACGTCTCCGTGGTCCTGTAGCCGGCATGACTCAACGCCAAAGGTACACGGAATGCTGCTACCTTCCCACCAAAGGTGATCCCTATTTTTCTACTTGCATTTTTTACGTGCTTTCGAACTGCTAAGTTGGCAGAAGCTGGGACAAGTAACGGGAGCTTACCTCTATGCGAGGCACTAGGGATTCAAACTGCTGAATTGCCGACCTTTCGATCGACAAGCTCAGCGTCTCTTACTCACTAAGCCACCGTGTCCCTAATACAGACTTATACATTCATGCATAAAATACAGGAAGACCTCAACTTATGATAGTTCGAAGTTACAACATCACTGAAAAGCGTGACTTATGTCTACTTTTCAGATTTAGGACTATTGCAGTATCCCCATGGTCATGTGATCAAATTTCGGGCATTTAGCAACTGGCTCACATTTATAGTGAATATTCTCATCTCAGAAATGGTGTAGGGTCTCCTGCTTGAGCGGGGGGGTTGGACTAGATGACCTATAAGGTCCCTTCCAACTCTGTTAATCTGTTTAATGACAGTTGCAAAGTCCAAGGGTCACGTGATCCCCTTTTGTGACCTTCTGACAAGCACAGTCAATGGGGAAGCCAGATTCAGCGAACAGCTGTGTTACTCACTTTAGATCCGCAGTGATTCACTTAACAAACATGGCAAGTGAGATCATGAAATGGGGCAAAACTCACTTAACAAATGTCTCACTCAGCAACAGAAATTTTGGGCTCAATTATGGCCGTAACTCAAGGATTACCTGTACACAACCCCACAGAAATGGTGAAATCAGAACCTGTTTACTACTACCGAATGTGACGTGCGCGTGCGCGTGTGTGCATTGCACACCAAAAGGAGGCATGCGGTAAGTAGAACAGTATGGGGTGTGTGTGTGTGATCAGCTGTGGTGCGCGATCTTGTTTTTAACTTTTAGAAGCATCTTTTTTAAAACCTACTCGGCCGAATAGGTTGTAAAAAAATGTTTTCAAAAGTAAAAAAAAAAGGCTCCGATGATCGTGCAGCTCCTCTGCGAACGTTTTAACCTTTCAAAAGCATGTTTTACAACCTATTCCCACCATTCGGGCGGGAAAGGCAAGTGAGCCGGAAAGGAGTGGCAAGCGGGCAAACGGGCGATTGGGTGGGCATGAGTACGGGGGCCCAAGGATTTTTGCTACCAGTTCTCCGAACCACCCGCCGCCATCGCTACCGGATCGAGCGATCCGGTCTAAACCGGGAGCATTTCATCCCTGCCTCACGGGGAATATCCACAGGTTGTTTCAAATGAGTGAAGCTTTGTCTCAGAGGTTTGATTTAATAGCGCTTCGCTTGGGTCTCTGAACTGAAACAACTACATAGAGGCAGTCCCTAATTTATAGCCAAAAATTGAGACCGGAATTCCCATTGCTAAACAAGAGGGTTGTTAAGTGAGTCATTTCCGACTTTATCACCTTTTTGCCCACAGTTATTAAGCGAATCGCTGCACTCCTGGATTGGTTGTAAATCACTTCTTTAGTGCCCTTACAATTTTGAACGGTTGCTAAATGAATTGTGGTAAATTCAGGACTTCCTCTAATTGTACTGATGATTCAGATCGTCATCAGAGTTGGATGGGACCTTGGGGGTCTTCTAGTCCAGCCCCCTGCTCAAGCAGGAGACTACTATTTCAGACAAAAGATTGTCTCTTCTTAAAAGCCTCCAGTGGTGGAGCACCCATCTTCTGGTGGCGAGCTGTTCCACTGGTTAATTGTCCTCCCTGTTAGGAAGTTTCTTCTTAATTCTAGGTTGCTTCTCTCCTTGATTTCCATCCATTGCTTCTTGTCAGGTCCTTTGGAGAATAGCTTGACTCCCTCTTCTAGGAGAGACTCCCTCAGATAGATAGATAGATAGATAGATAGATAGATAGATAGATAGATAGATAGATAGATAGATAGATAGAGGAAATGGATGGATGGATGGATGAATAGATAGATAGATAGCCTTCTGGTGCTTTGGAAAATAAGTTGACCCCCTCTCTTCTTTGTGGCAGCCTCTCAAATATTGGAGCACTGCTATCATAGTCACCCCTAGTCCTTTTTTTCACTAGACTAGATATACCCAATTCCTGCAGCCATCCTGTTGTGGCTCCAGCCCCCCCCCGGGCCTGGCCCCCTGCCAGAAAGTGACTCAGAGAGTGAGGGGGAAGGGCCATCAGGGCTCCCCTCTGCAGGACCGGCCTCTCTGGCTCAGCTCCAGGAACCAGAGGCAGACTAGGTGGTGACGAGGCCTCTGTCTCCTGTATTTCCCCACACCCAGGCACCGCTTCCAGACCCAGCTGTGGACAATCAGTCCTGGTTAGATCCCAGGTTTCGTAGACAAGAGAGGTGGGAACAACAGAAGAAGGGCTGGAGCAGGGCTTAGAAAGTGCTGAGTCACGGAGTCACACCCCACAGGGTATAAAAGCAGGAGGGGCTGCTCTACTGCTTTGTGATGGACAAACCAAACTGCCTGGAGAAAACTTGAGCTGAACTATTTGACTGAGCATTTGGCTTGGATTGCTGTTTGTTCCTGACTTCCTGGTTGCTCCGGTAACAAGCTTCTGACACGCCGGCATCAAGGAAGATAAAAGAAAACCTTGGCAGATGCTCTCTGGTTTGCTGCCAGAGCAGATAGCTGCCGTGGACTAAATTGCCGGCTAATTGAGTCAGTTCACATGCCTCCCGGACTGAGGTTGGGGGGACAGAACACGTCCTTTATATGTTTTAGTGTCCAGTCTCCTAATCATCTTGGTTGCTCTTCCCTGCACTCTTTCCAGAGTCTCAACATCTGATCAAACGGAATCTAGCGTTTCGAAAACAGGACTTAGTCTTGTAGGAAGGCTGACTTGGGGCTAATCTGCACATCCTTTTCACATAAGGCACTTGCTATTCTTCTGCTTTCAGGAATCAGGTTTTCAGTAGATGGGACATTGCGGGTGTGTGGGGGAAGAAACAATAGAGAAGGAAAACGGAACTAGAAAATTTAGCTACTGTGTTTCTCCAAAAATAAAACCCTACTGGAAAATAAGCCCTAGTGTGATTTTTCAGGATGTTCGTAATATAAGCCCTACCCCCAAAATAAGCCCTAGTTAAAATCATCAGCCAGATGGATGCATTTCAGTGGTGAGTTTCAATTTTTTTTACTACCGGTTCTGTGGGTGTGGCTTGGTGGGCGCGGCAAGGCTTGGTGGGTGTGCCTTGGTGGGCATGGCTTGGTGGGCATGCCAGGGGAAGGATAGTGTAAAAACTCCATTCCCACCCCACTCCAGGGGAAGGTTACTGCAAAATCCCCTTTTCCTCCCGATCAGCTGGGACATGGGAGGCAGAGAATAGATGGGGGCAGGGGCAGTCAGAATTTTTACTACAGGTTCTCCAAACTACTCAAAATTTCCACTACCATTTCTACAGAACTGGTCAGAACCTGCTGAAACCCACCTCTGGTTCAAGTAGGGCACATTCTGCAAGCATATCCACTTACAAGTAGTCCTTGACTTATGACCTCAAATGGGATCAGAATATTCACGGCTAAGCAAGGGAGTTGTCCAATGTTACGGTCTTGTTTTCGCCATGGTTGTTCAGTGAATCATGTCAGTTGTTAAGCGAATCACATGGCTGTTACAAATTGGTCTTCCACCGCCTTGTCGGAGCAGGTTGAGGAGGTCGGAAATGGAGATTGTGGGATGCTGCAACCATCATAAATATACATCTTACCAACATCTTACAACAATATTAGTGTTTAGTGACCCTTTGAAGTTTACAAGGGCACTGGAAAAAGTGATTGTTTTTCACACTTATGACCATTTGGTGGGTGTGGCTAGGTGGACATGACAGGGAAAGGATACTGTAAAATCCCCATTCCCACCCCACTCCAGGGGAAGGTTACTGCAAAATCCCCTTTTCCTCCCGATCAGCTGGGACTCGGGAGGCAGAGAATAGATGGGGGTGGGGCCAGTCAGAATTTTTACTCCTGTTTCTCCAAACTACTCAAAATTTCCACTACCATTTCTACAGAACTGGTCAGAACCTGCTGAAACCCACCTCTGGTTCAAGTAGGGCACATTCTGCAAGCATATCCACTTACAGGTAGTCCTTGACTTATGACCACAAATGGGATCAGAATATTCATGGCTAAGCAAGGGAGTTCTCCAATGTTACGGTCTTGTTTTCGCCATGGTTGTTAAGCAAATCATGTCAGTTGTTAAGCGAATCACATGGCTGTTAAGCAAATCGGTCTTCCACCGCTTTGTCGGAGCAGTTGAGGAGGTCGCAAATGGAGATCGTGGGATGCTGCAACTATCATAAATATACATCTTACCAACATCTTACAACAATATTAGTGTTTACTGACCATTTGAAGTTTACAAGGGCACTGGAAAAAGTGATTGTTTTTCACACTTATGACCATTTGGTGGGTGTGGCTAGGTGGACATGACAGGGAAAGGATACTGTAAAATCCCCATTCCCACCCCACTCCAGGAGAAGGTTACTGCAAAATCCCCATTTCCTCCCAATCAGCTGGGACATGGGAGGCAGAGAATAGATGGGGGCAGGGGCAGTCAGAATTTTTACTACAGGTTCTCCGAACTACTCAAAATTTCCGCTACCGGTTCTCCAGAACTGGTCAGAACCTGCTGAAAGCCACCTCTGGTTCAAGTAGGGCACATTCTGCAAGCATATCCACTTACAGGTAGTCCTTGACTTATGACCACAAATGGGATCAGAATATTCATGGCTAAGCAAGGGAGTTCTCCAATGTTACGGTCTTGTTTTCGCCATGGTTGTTAAGCAAATCGGTCTTCCACCGCTTTGTCGGAGCAGTTGAGGAGGTCGCAAATGGAGATCGTGGGATGCTGCAACTATCATAAATATACATCTTACCAACATCTTACAACAATATTAGTGTTTACTGACCATTTGAAGTTTACAAGGGCACTGGAAAAAGTGATTGTGTTTCACACTTATGACCATTTGGTGGGTGTGGCTAGGTGGACATGACAGGGAAAGGATACTGTAAAATCTCCATTCCCACCCCAATCCAGGGGAAAGATACTGTAAAATCTCCATTCCCACCCCAATCCAGGGGAAAGATACTGTAAAATCTCCATTCCCTTCCCAATCCAGGGGAAGGATACTGTAAAATCCCCATTCCCACCCCACTCCAGGAGAAGTTTACTGCAAAATCCCCATTTCCTCCCAATCAGCTGGGACTTGGGAGGCAGAGAATAGATGGGGGCAGGGGCCAGTCAGAACTTTTACTACCGGTTCTCCGAACTACTCAAAATTTCCGCTACCGGTTCTCCAGAACTGGTCAGAACCTGCTGAAAGCCACCTCTGATGCATTTAGTACCGTATTTTCCCCCAAAAATAAGACCTAATTGGAAAATAAGCCCCAATACGTCTTTTGGAGCAAAAATTAATATAAGACCTGGTCTTATTTTGAGGGAAACATGGGTATTACAGCCACTCTAATCTTGGATCTCAAAGGCTAGCAAATATACGGTTGGCTTCATGGCTAGGAACACATGATATATAAACAAACAAAATGTAGCACAGAGCAGGAAAACACAGAGAACAGGATCCGTAGTTCAATGCCTTATCTCTTTCCTATAAAGTCAGACATTTTGTGGCCGCAAGCGCAAGCAAACAATTGCCAAACCTTGTCGGTAAATGTCCATCCGATGGATCGATGGATTCCCACTGTGACTCAATTTCTGAACTTCTGCAGCTACAACTTTTTTTTTAATTTGCATTTATATCCCGCCCTTTTCCGAAGACTCAGGGCGGCTTACACTATGTCAAGCAATAGTCTTCATCCATTTGTATATTATATACAAAGTCAACTTATTGCCCCCCCCAACAATCTGGGTCCTCATTTTACCTACCTTATAAAGGATGGAAGGCTGAGTCAACCTTGGGCCTACTGGGACTGAACCTGCAGTAATTGCAAGCAGCTGTGTTAATAACAGACTGTCTTAGCAGTCTGAGTCACCAGAGGCCCAACCTACTTAGTTCATAGTCAGGGATGATGGGACCAAGAGTTTGGCCCCAGAGGTACTCATGGGGTGGGGGGAGCTATCGTGCTACAGATTCATAGATATGGAGGGTTGTCACGGAATTGCGCAGCCGGTGTCCAAATGGCGTTGAGACACGGACATGGCCTTGTACAGGTAGTCCTCAACGTATGACCACAATTGAGCCCAAAACCTATGCCGTTAAGGGAGAAATTTGTTAAATGAGTTCTGTCCCATTTTAAGACTTTTCTTGTCACATTGGTTAACTGAATCGCTGCAGTTGTTAAATTAGTCACCCGGTTGTTAAGTGAATCTGATTTCCCCATTGACTTTGTTGGTCAGAAGGTCTCATCTCTCTATCTGTCTCTGTTTTTGTCTCTGTGTGTCTGTCTGTCTGTCTCATGCATCTGTCTATTATTTCTCTCTCATCTCTCTCTCTCTCTCTTTCCATCCACCCACCCACCCTCCCATCCATCCATCTCCTATCTATCTATCTATCTATCTATCTATCTATCTATCTATCTATCTATCTATCTTTCTTTCTTTCTTTCTTTCTTTCTTTCTTCCCCCTCTCTCTTCCCCCCCTCTCTCTTTCTCTATCTTCTAAGAGGGAGTCTCTCCTAGAAGAGGGAGTCAAGCTATTCTCCAAAGGACCTGACAAGAAGCAATGGATGGAAATCAAGGAGAGAAGCAACTTAGAACTAAGGAGAAATTAGAACAATTAATCAGTGGTACAACTTGCCTCCAGAAGTTGTGAATGCTCCAACACTGGAAGTTATTAAGAATATGTTGGATAACCATTTGTCTGAAGTGGTGTAGGGTTTCCTGGTCTAAGCAGGGGGTTGGACTAGAAGACCTCCAAGTCCCTTCCAACTACCCTACCCTACCCTACCCTACCCTACCCTACCCTACCCTACCCTACCCTACCCTACCCTACCCTACCCTACCCTACCCTACCCTACCCTACCCTACCCTACCCTACCCTACCCTACTCTACTCTATTCTATTCTATTCTATTCTATTCTATTCTATTCTATTCTATTCTATTCTATTCTATTCTATTCTATTCTATTCTCTATTCATTATTTATTGTATATATACATATATGGTTAAAAATAAATCCCCAAAATGTTTTTATTAAGAGGGTTTTTTTGTTTTACTGTGGTATGATATCCGGAACAAGTTTATTCTGCCAATCTTTTTAATGGTTTTAACTGAAGTGCTCTGAGCCAGGTGGCTTTAATCAAGGGGGGCCCATAAATTTTGTAACTAAATTTATGGGCGGCTTTCCTCTTGCCTCTTGCCTTATCTTTTTTGTTTTTAAATGTTCACTGTTAGTTTTATAGCTCATCCAAGGTCTTGGCCGGGAGGGCAGGGAACTATCGGATCCTCTCTCTCCAAGGCTGGGAACAGCTGTGCAGGGGAGGTGGGAGAAACGTCACACGGGCTTCTCCCTTTTCATAACCTTCAGAGTTGACTGTTTGAGAGACTCTCGGTCTCAGAAAAATTCCAGTCTCAGAGTTCTGATGGATACTCTAATTAAATCATGAGCCTCGAGCCAAGCTTCAAAAGAAATCCAGTTATTTATTAGGAGCTTCATGTTGGCAGGTTCCCAAGTGAAGCCAGCTCTGACCTTACATAATTAACAGCCCTAATCGTGACCCTGTTCCCCCCCCTCCTCCCAGGGTGTGTCATCAGGGGTGGGCTTCAAAATTTTTTCAAGGGGGTCTTTGCCCAGTTGGTAGGTGGGCGTGGTCATGGTAGGCGTGGCCTAGTCAGCCTCCTGCACCATGGTGGGGGGGGCATTTTTGCCCTTCCTGGGTTCCGGAGGCTTTCCTCGAGCCTCTGGGTTTGAGAAAATGGCCTCCCCAGGCTTTGGAGGCCCTCTGGAGGCCGGAAACGGTTTTTGGCCTTCCTGAACTTCCGGTAGATCCATTTCCCACCCTCCCTGAGCCTCTGTGCGCACCCTGCACTTACTTGCATCCAAAACAGGCCGTGTGAGGACTCCTGGGAGGGGCAGGGTGGGGTGGGGTGGGCGGGGCCAGCCAGGAATGGGATTTGGGGGTTCTCTAAACTGCACAGAATCTTAGCTAGAGGTTCTCCCGAACCCCTGAGAACCCCCAGCATCCCACCCCTGTGTGTCATCAGTCACATTCTCCAATGAAGCAATTTCGCGGGTTGTAGAGATTGTTGTAGAGAGGTTGTATCACTCCCCTCCGGCCTCTGTGGGTAACCCCGGGAGATGGCCTTGACATCCAGACAGAATATGGTAGAGCTAAGAGGGGCTGAGAATCTGAAAGAACCTAAGCCCCCCTGCCCAACTTTTTCTACAGTCAAGAGCCTAAATGAGAAAAAGTTGACTGAAGCCCCGCTTTTCTATTTACAGTCTACAACAAACCCAGTTTTAGAACTGCTGGAGTTCTCAACTCCAAGTGCCCGGCATTCTGATTTTTTCTTCAGGGTTATAACCAGGATATAGCTAAGTACCAATATCTAGCCAACTTTGGTCGATCCCCAGAAGATAAGCAGGAACAGATCCTGTAAATACTTGAAAAGTAGCCCAGCAGAAAGTTTTCAGAAAGCAAACAACGGCAAACCACCTATACAGTTGTAAAGAACAATACAGATAATCCTCGTCTTATGACCACAGTTAGGATAAGAATTTCTGTTGTTAAGTAAGTTGGGGGTTAAGTGAGTTGTGCCCAATTTTACAACATTTTGTGCCATGCTTGTTAAAGAAATCCCTGCAGATGTGGAGACTCTAGAAAGAGTACAGAGAAGAGCAACCAAGATGCTTAGAGGGCTGGAGGCTAAAACATATGACGAATGGTTGCAGCACGGGTGAAATGCTCCCAGTTTGGACCGAATCGTGTGATCCGGTAGCGATGGGGGCAGGTAGTTTGGAGAACCGGTAGCAAAAATCCCTGCCCCCCCCCCACCGCCCATGCCTTGCTGTTCCTTTTCCCTGTCCCTGAAGCTCATGGTAGTGATATAGTTGCAAACGGCCTTAAATGACTGCCGCGGCGCTTCAAAGGGCCGCACTACAGCTGATCAGCGCTGTAGGCGGCTAGTAGACCGATGCCTCTATTTTTAATAAGGTAGACTGGTGCCTCCCAAAAAAAGGCGATTAGTAGACCGGTGCCTCTATTTTAACAGAAGGTAGACCGGTGCCTCCCAAAAAAAGGCGATTAGTAGACCGGTGCCTCTATTTTTACAGAAGGTAGACCGGTGTGCTCCCAAGTTTTGTATACTTTATTATTTTTATTATTTATTATTATTGGCCATGCCCATTCAGTCACCTGACCACCAAGCCACACCCACCAATTAAGCCACGCCCACAGAACCAGTAGGGAAAATTTTTAGATTTCACCGCTAGGTTGCAGGAACTGGGCGTGTCTAGTTTAATGAAAAGAAGGACTAGGGGCACGTTCCTTTTTTCTGTGCCTTTGTAACTTTGAACGGTCACTAAACAAACTGTTTTAAGCCGAGGATTATTCCTGTATCTGAAATTGAAATGTAGGCTAATTAATCATAATAAAAAAAAAAGAGGAGGAGGAAGTGATAAGGAAAATTCCGGACTGTGCTGAGATGGATCAATTAACAAAAGAGAGAAAAGAAAGATACGGGATATTATGTAATATGGAAGAAATTGTATAACTGGATAAAAATTAGAAATGGTAAAAAATAAAACAATTTTAAAAAAAAGAAAAAAAAGAAAAGATCACCCCAAAAAAGGTAGCGCATGAAAGAAAATGTATTGTTATAAGGATAGGTATGATGGAATATATACAGAAATAAGGGATAATGCGACAAAAAGATAAGTATAATTAAAGAAAACGAGAGGGGAAAAATTTAAATAATAGAGGAATACCAATACGAAGCTGATCTAAAGAAGGAGTATATGTTTTATGTTAGTGTCTGTTATGTCTTTTTTTTTAAGTATTTAAAATAATAATTAAAAAAAGAATTAAAATAAACTATCCGTTGCAAGTGTGACAGTTGGAAACTAAAACGATGGTGGTGGTAAACGTAATTCTTTTAGTTTATTATAAAAAGATATGGAAATTTAAAACAAACAAACATTTAAAACGGACCGCTTGGTGAATTATTTGCTGGAAAACCAGCAAGGGGAGTCTACTTTTTCCAAGCTATTTATTACTCAGATGAGTGAGGGGCTGAAAACAGTCCGTCTCTCCTGATGTGAAGGAAATACTTGGTTGGCACTTGATTTGATGAGAGGTTTATTAGCCCTCTGATCTATGGTAATTGAGAGGCACTTTGCTTGTGGCCTGAGGTGCTGAGCCAGTGATATTGATATTGCATTGTCAAACCGTATGACCATAAAACAGCTAATGAAAGACACAGCTCATAACTTCTGGCGGCCATAAAATGGGCTCCTACAATGAGCTTAGACTGAGAACCCAGACTGACGAAAAAGTCGCGATTCTGCGGTAACGAGAGCGCAAAACATAGAACAGAAATACAGATAACAGAGTTGGAAGGGGCCTTGTAGGTCATCTAGCCCAACCCACCACCCGAGTAGGAGACCCTACGCCAGTGATGGTTAACCTTTTTTGGTGCCGAGTGCCCAAAGAATGTGCACTTGTGAGGGAATGCCCTGTTGTAGTCCGTCAGCAGCCTGCGGAGCTGGCAATGGAGTCGGACAGCGATGAGGCTGAGGTGAGGCCAGGGCCATCGGGGAGTGAGGTGCGGACTCCAGAGCCTCCAGAGACTGACAGTAGTGAGGCAGAGGAACAGGAGGAGCCTGTTCCTAATGCACACATAAGAAGAGCTGCCAGAAGGCAAGAACAGCTCAAGCAGAGTGGACAACTCAGGAGTAGGGCCAAGAGATGATTGGCCCCTCCCATAAGGCTTAATAACAGACCAGCACCGGTGTTTCAGCTTTGCCAGAAAACAACGTTGTAGCTGCGTCTTCTGCTTCGTGTATGTCTTTGTTTTTGTGGCTTCTGGAAGTTTGCCAGGAAGGGCCTTTGGCAGTTTGCCTAATTGGACTAAAGTTTGTGAGATAACTGAGGAATTTGTTTTGGGAGGCATTTCTTTTACTTTGAGTTGAACGACGCTGGGAATGAAGTAATTCCCGGCTGTTTGAATAAAGTTTGTTTTTCCACGAACTAAGTTGATTACTACCTACTTGGGTCTGGGTCACAACATGCCCACGCATGTGCTTTAACTCCCAAAATGCAATGCAAGTGTCCCCCCCCCATGCAGGCGCCTCTTTCCTGTGTATGTATGCATGTCCCTCCCTGCTTGCATTCTGCCCACCCCCAGTTTTGGCTTCTAGGTTGGTGCAGGAGGTTTTCCAGGCCCAAACTGGGGCAGTGGGGGCAGGGCTCCATTTTGAAAAGCCTCCTGCACCAACCTGGAAGCCAAAATGGGGCGCTGCATGAGGCCCCCTTCCGTGTCCTGTTTTGGCCCTGGAAAGCCTCCTGCACCAACCTGCACCCCCCCTGCGCATGCCCCCCCGTGCTTCCCCTGCATGCGCCCCTCTCTCATGTGCAGCAGAGATCCTAAGACCAGGATTGATGGGAAGTGTGTGCGCATGCGTGGTGGAGCTGGGCTGGAGCGATGGCGGGAGTGCCAGCAGAGAGGGCTCTGCGCGCCACCTGGTGGCCCGCGTGCCATAGGTTCACCATCATGGCCCTATGCCATTCCTGACAAATAATAATAATAACAACAGAGTTGGAAGGGACCTTGGAGGTCTTCTAGTCCAACCCCCTGCCCAGGCAGTCCAGTCCAATCTCCAAATGGCAGTCCAGTCTCTTCTTGAAAGCCTCCAGTGATGAAGCTCCCACAACTTCTGAAGGCAACTTTTGTTGATTGCTCTCACTGTCAGGAAATTCCTCCTTATTTCTTTTTTTTTTTCATAAAAAAGTTTTATTTTTACAATCATATCAAACAGCTCATCCAATGTACAGTTATATACAATTAGTCGGGCTTGCCCAGTCACCACCCCCCTTTTTAACACTCTTCCCTCTTCTACCTTCTTCTACTTTCCAGATCTTCCTCTCCTTCTCTTATCTACATTCTCTCCTCCCTCCACCCTCCACCTTCCTTCTCCCTCTTCTACCCCTCTTCCTTCCTCTTCTCCTCTTTCCTATGTCCTACTCTCTCCTCTTTTCTCCCTCCCCACCGTTCTAAAATGGTAACTGAGCAGACCCGACCCTACATTAATTATATTTATACATCTTCAATAATCCCTGTACATTAACCATCAATCCATCCTCTGCCCTCAACTTCCCAATTCCCCTCCCCCTTACCCCCCACCTCAACTTCCCAGAACAAAATGCAGGGTATCAAAACTAACAATCATAATCCAAAATAATTCCTAAATTATAATCTCTAGTCACTCCACACATAATCACACTCTCAATTCCCCTCTCCTTCAGAAATAATCCTCCTTATTTCTAGGTTGAATCTCTCCTTGATCAGTTTCCATCCATTATTCCTTGTCTGGCCTTCAGGTGCTTTGGAAAACAGCTTGACCCCTTCCTCTCTGTGGCAGCCCCTCAAATATTGGAAGACTGCTATCATGTCTCCCCTGGTCCTTCTCATCACTTAGACTAGTCATGCCCAGTTCCTGCAACCGTTCTTCATATATTTTAGCCTCCCTTCCTCCCGAATACATCTCAAAGAAAAAAAACCACTGTATTTTTTCCTACATCTTTTAATTATCTAATCGGAGGGCAGTTGTCGTGTGGCAGTTTAGAGTCACAAGTAAAAAAAAAAGCACCATCCAGAAATGAGTTACCTAACGTCCCAAGCAAACAAACTACCTTTGATTTGACTTGGCCAATGTCTACATGTGGTAAGATACCGAAGTACGGTTTTTTTTTAACTTTGGCTCCTTATTTATTCTTTCCTTGGACGGAGAATAAAAGCCAGCTTACTTGACATCCCCTGCAATCAGGGTCCATCAAGGGTAAATTATATCCGAGCCCACGGAAAAGGAAAAGGAAGCGAGCGAGCCAAGCGCAGCTTCTGGATCTGACTCTTCCACTGAAAATTGACTCCCGCCAAGAGCCGATGTACTTTGCTTCCCATCAAACAAACCAAATTGCCCTGAGTCATAATGGAAGCGTCGCAAAATTGCCTTGATCACTTACAATGGCGAGGCAGGAGGGAAAATTAAGGCTCAGCCGTGTTATTGTCGCTTCCAACATCTGTTCTCCAAAAAAAAAAAAAAATCCATTGGCATCAGGCTGGTCAAAATAAGGCTAAAAACCGCATGACACGCATTAATCCCTTATTTTTCTCTGCCTCCCTGCTTCTGCCATGGAAGTTGCTCGGCCCAGCGATAGGAAATATAACACGTACACTCCAAAGATCCTTCCGGCTCTGTTATTCTGGACTACAGGTTTTCCTCAATTTACAACAGTTCGTTTAGTGACCGTTTGAAGTTGCAACGGTGCCGAAAAAAGGGACTCACGACTGTTTTTCACACTTACGACTCTTGCAGCTGGCTACGTGGTCGAAATTCAAAAGCTTGGCAACCGGTTCGTATTTAAGATGGTTGCAACGTCCCCCCGGGGTGTGTGTGTGTCACGTGATCCCCTTTTGCGACCCTTCTGACAAGCAAAGTCAATGAAGAAGCCGGATTCGCTTAACAACCGTGTTGCTAACTTAACGAGTGCAGTGCTTTGTTTAACAACCGTGGCAAGAAAGTTCGTAAAATGGCACAAAATTAAGGTCACAGCGGGTTTTGAAATGGATTAATGATTTGGATACGCAACTTACGTTCACATTAGCAGACCTGGCAAGTGTTTTTAGAATTGGATATAGAAGGCAAAATGGTTCTAACAGGAATGTGCTTGTCAGGTTCGCAAATCTTGGTGATAAGTTGGAAGTTATGGCCAAGTTAAGAGAGTTGGGAGATGCTTTGAAGTTTGAAGGGAAGACTATTCAAGTCTTCCCGGATATATCAAGAGAAGAAAGGGCATGGAGATTTTTTTTAAAACCAATTACAAAAGTTTTGAGAGATAATGGAATTAAATACAATTGGAGGCCACCACAACAATTGAAATTTTTTTATAAAGGAAGGATGCGTACAATCACCCCAGATATAGATGCATTATTTACGGGAGCTTGGACTGATTGAGATGGAGGATTTAATGGAGATAAAAGATCAAATGCTTCAGATGGGTGGAACATACGTGGAAACATCAATCTCAGAAGAAGAAAAAGGGGCTATTGGAGGGCAAGACTCCAAAGGGTTAAAGAGGAAAGAAATATCACCTGTGTTGGTTGAACAGAAGAAGAGTCGTGAGGATACAGTAGGAGAAGAAGCAGATAAGAGTCTTGGAAAATATGAAGCTGAATGCGGGTCATCGCTATCTTTTTTTTTGAGTGATGAATTTAAATAGACAGCCCGAAAGAAGTGCCCCGGGCATTGGCACGTCCCCTCTCCCCCATTCTCTTTATAGAGGCGAATCCGATGAGGATGTGGGGGAAGAAGATTGTTTGTATTTTATTGTTTGTTTTGTTTTTGGTTTTTTTTTTGTTTGCTTATTGTTGTTTATATGGTAGTTTAATGTCGGGTGGTAGGGGGCACAGAAAGGAAGATGCGGGGATAGGATTAAAAAATTTATATTTTAAATGGGAGTTATAAAAATAATGTCATGGAATGTGAAGGGTACAGGGAATCAGATTAAAAGAAGAAGATTGGAGTTTAAGATTAAAAGGGATTTACCAGAAATTTTATTTTTATAAGGTCACAACTATCTCGCTTAACAACATAAATTTTGGGCTTAATTCTGGTCGTAAGCCAAGGACTATCTGTATTTAATTATCAACTGAATAAGAAAGAGAGACACCAGTATCTCGGATTACAGATTAGATGAACAAACTATGAGGACCCTTTAAATCAGGGTCCTCATAGTTTGAGGAACTCTGGGAGTTGAAGTCCACAAGTCTTAAAGGGACCAAGGTTGGAGACCCCTGCTTTAAATTAAAACAACGCATTTCATGTGCAATCCAAACGCCAAAATCACAGATAGGTAGTTCTTGACGTGTGATCACAACTAAATGCAAAATTTTCCTTGCTAAGCGCGACAGTCATTAAGTGAATCACTGCCGTTGTCCAGTTAGGAACATGGTCGCTAAGTGAATCTGGTTTTCCCATTGACCTGGCTTATCAGAAGGTCACAAAACGAGATGAAACAGGGACCCTGCCTCTGTCCTGCATACATGCATATCTCCAAGTGTCTGAATTTTAATTCGGGGGACACTGCAGCGCTTGTAAGTGTGAAAAACGGCAATAAGCAGTGGTGGGATTCAACCGGTTCGTATTTAAGATGGTTGCAACGTCCCCCCGGGGTGTGTGTGTGTCACGTGATCCCCTTTTGCGACCCTTCTGACAAGCAAAGTCAATGAAGAAGCCGGATTCGCTTAACAACCGTGTTGCTAACTTAACGAGTGCAGTGCTTTGTTTAACAACCGTGCCAAGAAAGTTCGTAAAATGGCACAAAATTAAGGTAACAACTATCTCGCTTGACAGCATAAATTTTGGGCTTAATTCTGGTCGTAAGCCAAGGACTATCTGTATTTAATTATCAACTGAATAAGAAAGAGAGACACCAGTATCTCAGATTACAGATTAGATGAACAAACTACGAGGACCCTTTAAATCAGGGTCCTCATAGTTTGAGGAACTCTGGGAGTTGAAGTCCACAAGTCTTAAAGGGACCAAGGTTGGAGACCCCTGCTTTAAATTAAAACAACACATTTCAAGTGCAATCCAAATGCCAAAATCACAGATAGGTAGTTCTTGACGTGTGATCACAACTAAATGCAAAATTTTCCTTGCTAAGCGCGACAGTCATTAAGTGAATCACTGCCGTTGTCCAGTTAGGAACATGGTTGTTAAGTGAATCTGGTTTTCCCATTGACCTGGCTTATCAGAAGGTCACAAAACGAGATGAAACAGGGACCCTGCCTCTGTCCTGAATACATGCATATCTCCAAGTGTCTGAATTTTAATTCAGGGGACACTGCAGCGCTTGTAAGTGTGAAAAACGGCAATAAGCAGTGGTGGGATTCAACCGGTTCGTACCACTTCGACCGAACCGGTTGTTAAATTGCTGGCTGGCCCCTCCCCTCCCCTCCCTTTCCAGAAGTCCCTACGCCCTCTGTTTTGGCTCCCAGGTAAGTGTACGGAGCGGTGGTGGGTTTCAATTTTTTTTACTACCGGTTCTGTGGGCGATCGCTTGATGGGCGTGGCATGGTTTGGTGGGCGTGGCAGGGGAAGGATCAGTGGTGGGATTCAAGTGATTTATTATTTATTTATTTATTTATTAATCATATTTATATACCGCCCTATCTCCCGAAGGACTCAGGGCGGTTTACAGGCACTTAAAAATACATAACACAAATACAATATAAAAACAATTAAAAAACTTATTCTAAAGCCCGTTATTAAAATATAAAAACAGAACCCAATTAAAACCCATAAATTTAAAATCTAGCTCAGTCCTGCACAATTAAATAGGTTTAACAACCGGTTCTCTGCCCTAATGATTTCTTCCAACAACCAGTTTGCCAAACTGCTCAGACAGTTAACAACCGGTTCTCCCGAAGTGGTGCGAACTGGCTGAATCCCACCACTGGGAAGGATACTGTAAAATCTCCATTCCCACCCTACTCCAGCAGAAGGTTACTGCAAAATCCCCATTTCCTCCCGATCAGCTGGGACTTGGGAGGCAGAGAATAGATGGGGGTGGGCCAGTCAGAATTATTACTACCGGTTCTCCGAACTACTCAAAATTTCCGCTACCGGTTCTCCAGAACTGGTCAGAACCTGCTGAAACCCACCTCTGGTAGAGAGGCCTATTAGGCCCAAAATGGAGCACGGGGTGGTTTGGCGCCCCCCCTTCCCTGTGGCCCATTTTTGCTCCCAGGAGGCTGCAGGGGGGCCTACTAGGCCCAAAAAGGTGCACAGGCGGTCGACGCTCCCACCTCGCGGCCTGTTTTTGCTCCCAGCGGAGTGCAGGAGGCTGAGTGCTGCCTGTCACACCTGGCCATGCCCACCATGACCACATCCACCCAGCTGGTCATTAGGGCAGAGACCCGGTTGTTCAATTATTTGAATCCCATCACTGGAAGTCACCTTTTTCATTGCTGTTGTGAATTTGAAAAGTCGCTAAATGAACGGTTGTATGTTGAGAACAGGGGATGCGATGGCTCAGGGGCTAGGACATTGAGCTTGTCGATCGAAAGGTCGGCAGCTCAGCGGTGCTGCCGTGTAACGGGGTGCGTTCCCGTTACTTGTCCCAGCTTCTGCCAACCTAGCAGTTTCGAAAGGACCTAAAAATGCAAGTAGAAAAAATAGGGACCACCTTTGGTGGGAAGGTAACAGCGTTCCGTGCACCTTTGGCATTGAGTCATGCCGACCACATGACCACGGAGACGTCTTCGGACAGCGCTGGCTCTTCGCCTTTGAAACGGAGATGAGCACCGCCACCTAGAGTCGGGAACGACTAGCACATATGTGCAAGGGGAACCTTTACCTTTACCTTTATGTTGAGGACTACCTATGTAACATATAAGCCCTCTATTGGAAGAAGACAGTTCAGATGAGATCTACACACGTGGGTCTGATCGGGCTAAATTACAGGGGTGATTCACACACATGAACACACAGGGGCCTCTGTGGCTCAGACTGGTAAGACAGTCTGTTATTAACAGCAGCTGCTTGCAATTACTGCAGGTTCAAGCCCCACCAGGCCCAAGGTGGACTCAGCCTTCCATCCTTTATAAGGTAGGTAAAATGAGGACCCAGATTGTTGGGGGCAATAAGTTGACTTTGTATATAATATACAAATGGATGAAGACTATTGCTTGACATAGTGTGAGCCGCCCTGAGTCTTCGGAGAAGGGCGGGATATAAATGCAAAAAAACAAAACAAAACATGAGGTTGCCTTGTCTCATTCTTTTCATTTAATCCGTTGCTTGTATTCCACTTTTACACCTGGTTCTGTCGTGTAATCTTTTATCTTTTATTTCTAGATTTTTGATCTGGCCTTTATGCCATTATAGATACTGTTTCAAAGAACTTTCTCTGACTTTGAACCCAGTTTTGAGAAAGGGTTTTCGGTTCTTTTTGTGATAGCTTTCTATTTATTCCATCCAAAAAATATTCCAATTAAATGTTTGCCAGAGCCTGGACTGATTTAATGTTAGTGTAATGGAAATATTAATTATCAGGTAATTTGAAGCCCTTAAGCTCTGGAAAAAAAAAAGCGTTGGGGTTTAATGAAAAATGTCAGCAGGAAAATTATCACCCCTTTTTCATTACAGAACTAGGAGCCTGACAGCTGCTCTTTTTCTCTCGTTAAAAGTTCCATAGATATCAGTGCTAAGCATAATTTTCAAGAACAGCCTCCTTCTACAGTAGTGGCCAAAATTGTGGAAACCTTTTGGGAAAAGTGTATTTTTGAGGCTTAATGGCTAATAACACCATTTTTTTGGCGGGGTGGGAGTTTCAAGATAATCCTATTCCACTGCTAGAATGGCCTGGGAATAGCCCAGACCTTCACCCAATTGAAAATCTAGAAAGCCGACTAAAGAAACTGGTTAGTCAGACCTTGCGACCCAGCAATAAAACCCAGTTAATAGAAGCCATCCTTCAATCTTGGTTTCACATTAGAACAGCTGCAGAACTAAAAGACTCGATTCACTCCATGGGAAGACATTGTAAGGCCATAATTCATGCTAAACGTTACCCAACTAAGTATTGACTGACATGGGGATCATTTTTGTATATCTCGTTTTTTTCCTAGGGTGATCATTCAAAATCAATCAAGCCAAAATCTGAGACGGAACAAGAGCACTGGGAGAACAGGTTTCTATCTGGACAAGCAATAGTCTGAAGTGGTGTACGGTTGGATAGAAGACCTTCAAGGTCCCTTCCAACTCTGTTCTTCTGTTACTCTGTTATTTAAAACAACATCAGTAGATTTGGCTAAATATTAGGGTATGGTTTTTTTTTTAATCCTCTGAAGAATAGAATAGAATAGAATAGAATAGAATAGAATAGAATAGAATAGAATCTTGATTGCAGAAAATATGACTTCTGTAACAGAGTTATTAACACTTGGAACACACTACCTGACTCTGTGGTCTCTTCTCAAAATCCCAAAAGCTTCAACCAAAAACTGTCTACTATTGACCCCACCCCATTCCTAAGAGGACTATAAGGGGTGTGCATAAGAGCACAAAAGTGCCTACCATTCCTGTCCTATTGTTTCCTTTCCTTATATCAAATTAATATAGTTATTGCATACTTTTGCTCATATATATGCTTATATGATATGTAGTTATTTTATGTTGATGCTTATGTAAACTGTTGTGACAAAATAAAAAAAATAGAATAGAATAGAATAGAATAGAATAGAATAGAATAGAATAGAATAGAATAGAATAGAACAGAACAGAATAGAATTTTATTGGCCAAGTGTGATTGGACACACAAGGAATTTGTCTTGGTGCATATGCTCTCAGTGTACATAAAAGAAAAGATTCGTTCATCAAGAATCATAAGGTACCACACTTAATGATAGTCACAGGGAAACAGTCAATATAAATCATAAGGATACCAGCAACAAGGTCACAGTCATACAGTCATAAGTGGGAGGAGATGGGTGATAGGAACGATGAGAAGATTAATAGTAATGCAGACTTAGTAACTAGTTTGACTTGACGGTTTCAAATTGTAATGTTGGAGAAGACTGTTGAGATCCTATCAGTCAATCCTGAAGGACATCAACCCTGACTGGTTTTTTGGGAAGGACAGATGCAGAAGTGGAAGCTCAAATCCTTTGGCCACCTAATGAGAAGAGGGGACTTCTTAGAGAAGACCCTGACGTTGGGAAAGACGGAAGGCAAAAGGAGAAGGGGACAACAGAGGATGAGGTGGTCCGATAAGGGTCATCGACGCAATGAAGATGAATTTGGGGAAACTCCTGAAGATAATAGAGGACAGTGGAGGGGGGCAGGTGAACTATGGTCTATGGCAGGGGTTAGCAACCTGTGGCTCTGGAGCCACATGTGGCTCGTTCACCCCTCTACTGTGGCTCCCTGTCTGTCAAAATATGCATCTACAACCATCAATGCGCAACCCCCGCCGACATGCGATTTATTGAGCTTTTCAACCCCTGGTAGGCCAACTATGGATAAATCCAAGAAACGTTTCAGAAGAAAACAGAACATTTAATTCAACTACATATGCTAGTTTAGTCAGAATTTTAACCTTTATAGTCAGGCACAGGAAGGGTTTTGTGGCTCTCGGTGTTTTCTTTTCTGTGGGAAACGGGTCCCAATGGCTCTTTGAGTGTTTAAGGTTGCAGATCCCTGATCGGTGGGGACATGAAGAGTCAGACACACACCTTAGCAACTGAACAACAACTGATGGCTCTTTTCGTGCTATAAAACAAAGATCCAAGGTAATCTATGCAGTTTACCAACCCAGTCAGCCAACTTTCTCTCCAGCTTTCTGCTTGTTCTATGTTGGCTAGGAAAAATTACCCCCCTTTTTCTTTTCATCAGAGAGAATCAAAGTAGGTATAGGATCAATAGAAAAACCGTACCTCGCTGAAGTCCATGAGTACACGTGAACAGGAGCAGTAGGAGGCTTACAACCTGAGCCTTCATCTCAGCTCCCCGACAATCACACTGGATTGTTGCGCATTGAAAGTTTGTTTAGAAAACCTACGGCTGGATTGCAAGTGATGGGGGGGTGTCGATGAACGAACCCCTGTGTTTATATATGGCTTCCCTTTATATATACATTGATCAATGATTAATTGCCACGCAAAAGTCAGAGGGCAGGCATCCTTGGTCTGGCTGAGAGGAAGCCAAGGTCCAAAATCAGGCAAACACATGGCAAAAGAGGACTACTGACCCCGAACCATGTTTAGACTTAAACATTAACTCAGAACACAGATTGAACTGTGTTAATACCACTGAGTTGGTATTAACTGTGTTACCAACTCAGAAAGCTCAAACTGCCCAAGGAGCTACTGATCCAATTCTACAGAAGAATTACTGAGTCTGTCATTTGCACCTCTGTAACTGTCTGGTTTGGTTCTGCAACCCAACAAGAAAGACACAGACTTCAGAGGATCATTAGAACTGCAGAAAAAACAATTGTTACCAACCTGCCTTCCAGTGAGGACTTGTATACTGCACAAATCAAGAAGAGGGCCATGAAAATATTTACAGATCCCTCACATCCTGGACATAAACTGTTTCAACTCCTACCCTCAAAACGACGCTATAGAGCACTGCACATCAGAACAACTAGACACAAGAACAGTTTTCCCCCCGAAGGCCATCACTCTGCTAAACAAATAATTCCCTCAACACTGTCAAACTATTTACTAAATCTGCACTACTATTAATCTTCTCATGGTTCCCATTACCAATCTCTTTCCACTTATGACTATATGACTGTAACTTTGTTGCTGGTAATCCTTATGATTTATATTGATATTGATTGTTCTTGATTGCTTATTTGTACCCTGTGATTATCATTAAGTGTTGTATCATTAAGTGTTAAATTGTACCCTATGACCATCATTTGTGTTGTAAATGTTGTACCTTGATGAAGGTATCTTTTCTTTTGTATACACTGAAACCATGTGCACCAAGACAAATTCCTTGTGTGTCCAATCACACTTGGCCAATAAATTCTATTCTATTCTAAATGCCTTGTTCAGCCACACTTGGAATACTGCATCCAGTTTTGGTCACCACAATGTAAAAAAAGACAGTGAGACTTTAGAAAGAGTGCAGAGAAGAGCAACAAAGATGATTAGGGGACTGGAGGCTAAAACATATGAAGAACGGTTGCAGGAACTGGGTATGTCTAGTTTAATAAAAAGAAGGACTAGGGGAGACATGATAGCAGTGTTCTAATATCTCAGGGGTTGCCACAAAGAAGAGGGAGTCAAGCTATTCTCCAAAGCACCTGAGGGTAGAACAAGAAGCAATGGGTGGAAACTGATCAAGGAAAGACGCAACTTAGAACTAAGGAGAAAGTTCCTGACAGTTAGAACAATTAATCAGTGGAACAACTTGCCTGCAGAAGTTGTAAATGCCCCAACACTGGAAATTTTTAAGAAGATGTTGGATAACCATCTGTCTGAGATGGTGTAGGGTTTCCTGCCTGGGCAGGGGGTTGGACTAGAAGGCCTCCAAGGTCCCTTCCAACTCTGTTGTTATTATTATTATTATCCACCACTGATAGGGGACTGTAGGCTAAAACAAATGAAGAATGATTGATGGAATTGGATATGTCTAGTTTCATGAAAAGAAGGCCTAGGGGACACATGATAGCAATCTATCAATATCTAAGGGGCTGCCACAAAGAAGAGGGAGTCAAACTATTTTCCAAAGCACCTGAAGGCAGGACAAGAAGCAATGGATGGAAACTTATCAAGATGAGAAGCAACCTGGAATTAAGGAGATACTTCGTAACAGTGAGAACAATAAACCAGTGGAACAGCTGGCCTACAGAAGTTGTAGGTGCTTCATCACTGGAGGTTTTTAAGAAGAGACTGGACAGCCATTTGTCTGGATTGTTATAGGAAACAACATATAATTCCTATTGTTGTAGGGATAGGAAATCTGCCATCAACTGGTAAAGGTAAAGGCAAAGGTTCCCCTCGCATATATGTGCTTGTCGTTCCCGACTCTAGGGGGCGGTGCTCATCTCCGTTTCAAAGCCGAAGAGCCAGCGCTGTCCGAAGACGTCTCCGTGCTCATGTGGCCGGCATGACTCAACGCTAAAGGCGCATGGAACTGTCCTGTCGCCCTCGCCTCAGTCTGAGCGACGGCTTAATTAGCCGGCACTATCAGCTCTGGCAGCAAACTAGTGAGCATCTGCCAAATGACTCTGTTATCTCCCTTGATGCTGATGAGTCAACAAATAGTACTTCAGCTCTAGTCGAGCAGTTGATTTGCCTGCTACGAAGAGGCATAGCAGCCTTGCTGCTTTTATATCCTGTGGGGTGTGGCTCCATTGTTGCTGTTGGTCTGCAACACGTATTTGTTGTCCTAGGTTCCCTGTTGATGTTGTCCTGGGTTCCCTGACCGGGAACGAGTCTCAGCCCTCGCTGAGACAATTTAGGAGGTCCTCGCAAGGACGAAAGAAGCCGAATAAAAGACACCACACCAGAAGTTTCTTAAGATGAGAGAGCACGAAAAGGGGGGTTGTTGTGTTCTGCTGCCCCTTTAGATCGCAACAGTCTCTTTTATTATGCAGTTTTAGCAGGGAGGGGTAACTACAGCAAGGAGGGAAGTAGCATATAGAAAGTTACCAATCAGCGAGCGTTTAGAGTATACGTATTAGCAAAATACCACATGGTTTTCAGGAAATCATACATTTTACCTGAATAGAAACCTAACTCAGGGAAAGCAAAACTAGAAACTTAAGGAGCAATGCTATGGGTACTATAAATCATGTCTGTCATGTAGCACCGAAAAAGGTCAAGTCAAGTTCTCCCGGCTGTGAGGCCTAAGAAAACCTGAACCAATGATATATCCATATGTCCTCTGTTTTTATTTTTTAAGATGGGTAAATGATATATCCATATGTCCTCTGTTTTTATTTTTTAAGATGGGTAATATTCTTCTAAAGCTATGACATCCCAGTGGATCCCCCTCCGGGAGACCGCAGGAGCCAGTACGCTTTTCCAAAGGAATGGTTCCCGATTCAGAGTCTTCATCAGTCTCAGAGGCTAATTCTAAAAGAGGTTGTTTATATTCATTTTCAACAGTGTGCTTTAGTAAGAGGACATCATCTCCAATACTGTTTAGTCGTTGTTTCAAGAATGCTAGAACTCTCCCCATGACACATGGGCCAATTGTACATGCAAGGAGCAACAAAATCAGAGGACCAGCTAGGGCAGAGAGGAGGGTGGTCAACCAGGGAGAGAGATTAAACATTCCCTGATACCACGTGTGGGATTGAGAACGCTCTTTTTCTCTATCTTTCAATCGGGTATTTAATTCTGCCATAGAGTCAAGCACAACACCAGAACTTTCAGTGTAAAAACAACATTCTTCTTTCAAAGCTACACACAGACCGCCCTGTTTTAAGAATAGCAAGTCCAAACCCCTTCTATTTTGTAACACAACTTCGGAGAGAGAGGTCAGGGAATTTTGGAGGGCAACCATAGATTGCTCAATGCGTTTGAGATCAGCATCTATTTCAATACTGAGCCTGCGGATGTTTTTGTCAGCCACAACCATTCCTGCGATTCCAGTTGCAGCACCAGTGGCTCCTAGGCCCAGGAGAAGGGCCAAAGTCATAGTAGTAACCACCTCCCGTTTGGTTCGTGGAAGGTATTGGGGTGTTTCTATGCGAGAAAAGAACTCATTATTGGAAAAAACAGACATTTTAGGGAGAAGATAAACCTGAATGCAAAAAGCGTGTTTTGTGTGTAAAATGTCTCCACTGACACATGCAGTAGCACCGTAGAGCAGGCCCAAATAGAGCCATTGGAAGGAATAAAAAACTGACCGTTTAAACGTTTGGAAAGATCTGCAGTTGATAGAGTAGTGTGTATTATAGTCCACCCTCCAGTGTCAAGTCCTAGCCTTTCTTTGGACAAGTATATTGTGCAGGAAGTATAGGCATCCGAGGAGGCATTGATACAATAGTGAGAAAAGTTAGAGGGTACATACCCAAGGCAACAACCTTGACCTTCAATTGAGGATACCGTTATAGAAGAGTTAGACCACCTGCAACCGGTATCTGAGGTGCTATTGGCAAAAGGTAGGGCGGAACCTATGGCCTCATAAAAAGGGGGTTGAGAAGACAGACACAGCCAACATCTACTATCATTGTTAGGAAAAGTACGGGCTGCTACAAGGGCATCATGCGCAGAGGAGACCAAGGACACCAATGGATTGTTGCTTTTAATCAAGGGCTGTAAAAAGGGCGAATTGACTTGTTTGTTTGGGCCCACAGGTGGGGATGTTTCTAAGGACATGGTAAGACGAATTATGAATATATTTCCTGGATGTCTGTATTCGGAATTATCTCTCGACCTTCCCCCCCATCTTTTCCCTTTAAGCCATTCAGTAATCGGAAGACTCCTTCCATGAGATGTAAAAGTAACAGTCATAGGATTGAGGCGAACGCCGCAGCAGGCCCAATTGGAGCAGGAATTCCAAGGCAAATTGTTATCAGGGCCTAGTATAGCTTTGATATAGTCAGTAGTATAGGGAGCAGTCCACCAAATCTTTCCGGTTGACACACATTGCCAGGACTTGCAGTACCAATCAGAGATGGTCCCACATTCATCTAGGTGGGAGAGATCAGTAAGATGTCCTGGGCAGATATACAGGCCTGGACCAATTGCCCAGACGTCCCGAGGGGAAGGATCACATTTTGTTTTATGTTTAAATCCATGGGCGCCGACCAGCATTTCAGCAAAGTCAAAGTAGAGTGCAGGAAACCAAGGCCACAAAGTTCGATTAGAGATGGAATGAAGGACGCTTCCTTGGAAGTCCAAAATAGTCCAAGTATAATTTGCGGGACGATGCAGGTTCTGCTGTGCTCCGGATAAGGAGCGCTGCGAACGGAGAGCTGCAGGGGTAGAAACGTGGGAAGAGGGCAAGGAGCGAAATATGCCAGAGGAGAAATGGGTAGCAGAGAGAAGGGAAATTTTCATGTACATTTAGGAAGAGAGGAAGAGGCATTAGAGACAGAATAGGCAAGAGAGATCAGGGATAGAATCAGGAGGATCTTCATCTTTCTTTTTTGGTTGATTGAGATGACAGGGGCGGACACAGCGAGCTGGAACCCACAGGACTCGATCAGGCAATTGAACTGCAGCGTAGCCTTTTCCCCAGGTAATCAATTGAGCTGGACCTTTCCAAGCTGGATCCGGAAGATGCCTATAATATACCAGAGGACGAGAAGAGGGGAGGGGAGGAGCGGAAAAATGTCTCGAGGCAGCAGTGGAGGCAGGAGATCCGGTTAGATTAAGAAAATTCAATGAATACAAGCAAACATTTAATACATTTTGCAACGCCGGGAGTGTCGGGGGGCTGATGCCTTTTGACCCCAAGTGTCTGTCCAAGGCCTGTTTAAGAGTCAAATTCGCTCTCTCTATAATGGCCTGGCCCTGGCTATTGAAAGGAATGCCGAATTTATGGATTATTGACCAGCGATGGCAAAATTGTGCAAAGGCAGAGCTCGTATAGGCTGGTCCATTGTCAGTTTTAGAGTTTTGGACATCCCAACGTTACGAAAGTCCGAATACAATGATTAATAACTTGTTTTGCGGTTTCACCCTTTGCAAGGTTGCCATGATGAAACCTGAATATGTATAAATGCAAACATATGTATTTCCAAGGGTAAAGGATGGATATTGAGTTACATCCATTTGCCATAGTTGACAGGCCACTGTTCCTCTGGGGTTGACCCCATCGGAAGAGAGTTACCTTGGCGGCTGCAAGTAGGGCATTGATGTATGATCAGATGCCTCAGCAGCCGTGAAGCCAAATTGTTTCATGAGCGCCTTTTGTTTTGATGAAAATAGGAGTGACTGTCCCAAGGAGAGACAGGAGAAAGTGTCAAAGAGAGGAGGCAGAGGCCGCAGCGTCTGCTACATTGTTCCTTCCTGGAGAAAACCAGGAAAAGGTTGATAACGATATGTGTAACAAAATAGGGATGTACGTTTGTAAATGAGAGACTGTAAAGTTGTGAAAAGAGAAGTGAGATTAGAATCAAGAGAAGGGACAAGTAAGATTGAAAATAGTTTTACTATTTGAGTAACTTATAGACTGTCTAAGATGAGGTTGAAAGGTACTATGTGGAAGACAGAGAAAAAGACAATCAATCAATAAAAACCCAACTCCCACCCTTTTTATTCATGTGTGGAAGTTGGTCACTAACAAATCCATGCTATCAAAAACTTCCAAAAACAAACCACATTCTTAGCAAAATCACCATCCGTACTTTTCTAACACTAAAACTTCTCAGCACTAGTATCCTCTTAACTCTCTTCATATTCTGTAACCTTCTAACTTATCACATCCTATAACTTTCTAACTCATCTCTGAAATAGTTCCTAAAACAGGGCACATATTGTGCTGCTAAAAAAGAAAAAGAAACAATACAAACAGCAAATAAGGGGCACACTGAGTCAGATTCAAAAAAGAAAAACATGGCGGAAGCTTAGGGTGAGTCTGTTTATGTAGAAAACCTGAGTGCATTTTCCAAAAAACAGATCTACGCTTAAAAAAAAATGCATCCATACATAAGAAGATAGCCATGTGTCTGAAATGCTGTAGGGTTTCCTGCCTGGGCAGGGGGTTGGACTAGAAGACCTCCAAGGGTCCCTTCCAACTCTAATGATGTATGTGAACAGCTGCAAAAATACAAAGCTAAATGAAACATTTTTAGTCAACTCAGTGCTTTGAAAACATTTATAAAGGTATAGGTTTAATCAGGCAGGTTAAACCTCAAAAAGTTCCAGAAAAGATAAAAATTAAAATCAAAATTGTATGCATGATTAAAATTAAAATCAAAATTGTTTTCATGGTGAAAAGAAAATATATCTGCATAGTTTTTACATAGCTTTTACAAAAGCAATGCTTCCAGAGAGCCTAATTGTCCCTCCTTCTCAGACAAGAAAGAAGAGAGAAAAAAATGTCCAAAAGTAACTCACTGGAAAGACACTCTCATGCATATGAAGAGAAAAAAATGTCCAAAAGTAACTCACTGGAAAGACACTCTCATGCATATGAAGAGAAAAAAATGTCCAAAAGTAACTCACTGGAAAGACACTCTCATGCATATGAAGAGAAAAAAATGTCCAAAAGTAACTCACTGGAAAGACACTCTCATGCATATGAAGAGAAAAAAATGTCCAAAAGTAACTCACTGGAAAGACACTCTCATGCATATGAAGAGAAAAAAATGTCCAAAAGTAACTCACTGGAAAGACACTCTCATGCATATGAAGAGAAAAAAATGTCCAAAAGTAACTCACTGGAAAGACACTCTCATGCATATGAAGAGAAAAAAATGTCCAAAAGTAACTCACTGGAAAGACACTCTCATGCATATGAAGAGAAAAAAATGTCCAAAAGTAACTCACTTGCTTGCAAAAGGAAAAATAAAATTAAAATCAAAATTGTATGCATGATTAAAATTAAAAGCAAAATCAAAATTGTATGCATGATTAAAATTAAAATCAAAATTGTATGCATGATTAAAATTAAAATCAAAATTGTATGCATGATTAAAATTAAAATCAAAATTGTATGCATGATTAAAATTAAAATCAAAATTGTATGCATGATTAAAATTAAAATTAAAATTAAAAGCAAAATCAAAATTGTATGCATGATTAAAAATTAAAATCAAAATTGTTTTCATAGTGAAAAAGAAAATACATCTGCATAGTTTTTTACATAGCCTTTTACAAAAGCAATGCTTCCAGAAAGCCTAATTGTCCCTCCCTTCTCAGACAAGAAAGAAGAGAGAGAAGAAAAAAAAAATGGAGTGGGGGTGAATGGTTCTCCCCCGTAGCCCACCCTCTTCCCTGGCACAGCAAGGAACTAAGGGGGGAGTAGTTAAGATAAGCCAGAGGGCAGAGAAAAAAAGTTAAAAGTAACTCACTGGAAAGACACTCTCATGCATATGAAGAGAAAAAAAAATGTCCAAAAGTAACTCACTTGCTTGCAAAAGGAAAAATACATTTTTTTATTTTTCCGAAAGTACCTGGCTGCTTGCATACGGAATTTATGCAGACAGATACACATAAAGACACACACACATGCACACATGCAGAGACAATTTCTCACACATGCACACATTTCTTGCAAATCCAAAAGACAACACAGAAATTTCACACCTTCTCAATGAGTTTTGCACATACACACATTCCATGCAAATCAAGCATCACAATTATCTCTACAATTCTTATGCAGGTCTGAAAATGATCACATACATACATACACAAGCACACACATCATCAAACAACATTTACAGACCTGGGGAACTTGTCTGAGAAAACTCAGCAGTTTAATTCATTAATGTGATTGTGGATCCTTTTGAGTCATTTTTGATAAGGCAGAGGTCTTGACAAACTGTTTAAGTGACGTCTGCAAGTAAAATGAGGCATTCAAAGATCATGTGCCAGATGGACAAAATTTTTGCAGGGGCTCTTGGACTTTCATGGAAACAAGTTCCCAATGTTTCCCATGTAGTCACTGTGAGCAAATTTTTTTCCAGATTGTTTCCAGATATAGAGAAATAATTGAACCAAATCAGGTACTGGTTAATGTGAGCGATCGCACCCATGGGGGAAAGAGAGGGGTGCTCTGGGGGAAGGGAGGCAGGCAGGGGAAAGAAGGCAGTTTTCAAAGCAGGGATGGAAGAAGCAGGTATTTGGTACAATATGCTTTCTAGCTCAATATGCTTTGAAGGTTCAGAGTGGGGAAGGGAGGCAGGCAGGGGAAAGAAGGCAGTTTTCAAAGCAGGGATGGAAGAAGCAGGTATAGGTAGGAACTGAAGGAACGGAGAGTGAATGCCGTAGGAAGTAACAGCTTCTTTTAAATTTTTAAGCACCCGTACATTGATGTTCTCGTGTATCGGCTGTCCCCCTCCTGCTGGATTGAGGTTTAAAGGGTAAGCCGATATCGGGGGTTCAGTTCTTAGAGAAAGAGAAGAAAAGGCAACCAAGGCAGAAAGGGTTGCTGCAGCCGTGTCTGTATCCTCCGGCGGAGGGGGAGACGCTGCAGGAGAAAGAGCTGTGTCTGCTGGGGGAGCAGAGGCAGCTACAGAGACAGTAGGAGACTAGAAAAGAGGTAAGAGATTTCTTGGAAAGAGGATAGACAGTGGTGCCATTAACTTTTTGCAAACAATTAGCCTTCTTCACCAGAGAGTAAAGCTCATTCCTATCAATGATGAGACTTTCGAGTTCGAGGAGCCCATTACTTACGTGTGCACGTGTCGCGTCCGGACGGGTAAGCAATGAGGGTGAAGGTGACGCACCGCTAGACAACGATCGCGCCTCTGGACAACACAACAGGATAGGACGAGCCCCCAGATGTTGCTGTTGGTCTGCAACACGTATTTGTTGTCCTAGGTTCCCTGTTGATGTTGTCCTGGGTTCCCTGACCGGGAACGAGTCTCAGCCCTCGCTGAGACAATTTAGGAGGTCCTCGCAAGGACGAAAGAAGCCGAATAAAAGACACCACACCAGAAGTTTCTTAAGATGAGAGAGCACGAAAAGGGGGGTTGTTGTGTTCTGCTGCCCCTTTAGATCGCAACAGTCTCTTTTATTATGCAGTTTTAGCAGGGAGGGGTAACTACAGCAAGGAGGGAAGTAGCATATAGAAAGTTACCAATCAGCGAGCGTTTAGAGTATACGTATTAGCAAAATACCACATGGTTTTCAGGAAATCATACATTTTACCTGAATAGAAACCTAACTCAGGGAAAGCAAAACTAGAAACTTAAGGAGCAATGCTATGGGTACTATAAATCATGTCTGTCATGTAGCACCGAAAAAGGTCAAGTCAAGTTCTCCCGGCTGTGAGGCCTAAGAAAACCTGAACCAATGATATATCCATACTCCATGATTCAGCACTTCCTAGGCCTGCCCCATCCCTGCTTCTGTTGTTCTCGCCTCTCCTGCCTACGAAACCTAGGGTCCAGCCAGGCCTGATTGCCATCAGCTGGGTCTGGAGGTGTGGCCTGGGGGAGGAAAGAGTCAGGGGATGGAGACCTCGTTATGTTTTCCACCTGGCCTGCCTCTGGCTCCTGGAGCTGAGCCAGGGAAGCCGGTGCTCCCGAGGTAAGTACTGATGGCCCTTCCCCCTCACTTTCCAAGTCACTTTCTGGCAGGGGGCCCGCCTCGGGGGGCGCAGACACAACAGGAACACTGTTACCTTCCCACCAAAGGTGGCCCCTATTTTTCTACTTGCATTTTTTACCTGCTTTCGAACTGCTAGGTTGGCAAAAGTTGGGACAAGTAACGTGAGCTCATCCCATTACGCGGCAGCACTAGGGATTTGAACCGCTGAACTGCCAATCTTTCGATCGACAAGTTCAGCATCTTAGCCACTGAGCCATCAACTGGTACATAGGGATAAACAACATCTGCATGCCGTTCAAAAGAGATGATCAAAAATATAAAAAGGAAATTAAAACAAAAACAAAAACCGAGACACCTCCTTGCCACCATGATAAAGATGAACCAGGTGTCAAGCATCCGAATATAAAATCACATGACCACAGGGATGGGATAAAGGTCATAAATGTGAAAAAAAATGCTCCTAAGCCACTTTTCTTCAGTGCCTTTGTAACTTCGACCGGTCACTAAATGAATTTTTTTTAAATTTTTATTTACATTTATATCCCGCCCTTCTCCGAAGACTCAGGGCGGCTTACAGTGTATAAGGCAATAGTCTCATCCTATTTGTATATTTTACAAAGTCAACTTATTGCCTCCCCAACAATCTGGGTCCTCATTTTACCTACCTTATAAAGGATGGAAGGCTGAGTCAACCTTGGGCCTGGTGGGGCTTGAACCTGCAGTAATTGCAGGCTGCTGTGTTCTAATAACAGGCTTCTAACAGCCTGAGTTATTACGGCCCTTGTTGTAAGTTGTAAGTTGTTGTAAGTTGAGGATAACTATATCCCCATCATGTTCCACATCATGTGACAGGATTTCTTCCATTTTACCTTGAGAGGAAAATTTTTTGGCAGACCCTCATGAAAACCTTCCCACCCCCAGAGAGATTTTATGGAGGCTATTTTAATTACTTTTATTAGCGGTTCAGTGATGTTTTGCCAGGTCACGAAGAAATACACTCCTGCTGGCTGAAGAAAACGAAATCAGATGTTCTCACTGGAGACCTTTTATTTGACCTTCCTATTTTCTCAAAGGCCTTGTGCTTCAATTAAATCACCTTTCAACCTTTTGAATCAACCCAAAAGGAAGGTTATTAGCACTTTCCACAGCAAAACATTTTCTCTGCTATTAAACGATCATCCTTCGTCCTTTGAGTGTGCTTCCAAGGTCAGTATTCTTTTCCAAGGTCCATAAAATAAAATAAAGCGAAGTAAAAGAAAGTGAAGTAGAGGAAAGTAAAAGAATGAAATACAAGAAAGTGAAGTAAAATAAGTAAAATAATAAAAATAAAAGAAAGTACCGTATAATACAGTGAAGGAAAGTAAAATAATAAAAAAAAAAACAAAAGGAAGTAAAATAAAGTGAAGTGAAGCAAAATAAAATAAAGTAAAATAATGAACTAAAATAGTGAAGTAAAATAACGAAATAAATAAAAGAAAGTGAAATAATATTACAATAAAAGAATAAAATGAAATAAAGTAAAATAAAATAAAGTGATCAAATAAATAAATAAATAAAAGAAAGTAAAATAATATTAAAATAAAAGAATAAAATGAAATAAAGTAAAATGAAATAAAAGAAAGTAAAATAATAAAATAAATAAATACATAAAATAAAGTAAAATAATGTTAAAATAAAATCATAAAATGAAGTAAAGTAAAATAAAAGAATAAAACAAAATGAAGCGAAGTAAAGTAAAATAATAAAAAAAATAAAGTAAAATAAAGGGAAGGGAAGTAAAATATAATAAAGTAAAATAAAAAATAAAATAAAAGAGCTACTGGAAACATACTTGAGATGTGACCAAGATAAGTTCTTCCTGCTGAGAGAAGAATTTGACATACAAAACCACAAAGGTACTTTTAAAAACTTGCTTTGGGTTCTAACTTGGACAACTTTCTGAAAACATCTATGACTGAGCGATTAAGACACAAAAGGAACTAATTATGTTTTCCTGGGAAGCAAATAAAATTCAGACATAGGAAAGCTGGGCTTTGACAGGGTGGATGATCAACGATTTTCTCTTTATGATGAGACTTTTGCACAATTTTGCACAATTTCAAAAGAAGCCCAACTTGGGTAAGACAATGTAAAACTTATACATTGTACATTATACAAGGAGAATATTGTAGCTCAGGGTTGAAATGAGGGCTCCTTGGTGCTCTCTGAGCTTGGTTGTTTTCTTGCAAACGTTTCATGACCCAAACTAGGTAACATCATCAGCGCCGCCTCCTCCTCCTCCTCCTCCTCCTCCTCCTCCTCCTCCTCCTCCTCCTCCTCCTCCTCCACCACCACCACCACCACCACCACTTCCTGATGACGTTACCTAGTTCTGCAACCCAAGAAGACAGAGACAGACTTCAGAGGATCATTAGAACTGCAGAAAAAACAATGGCTACCAACCTGCCTTCCATTGAGGATCTCTATATTGCATGAGTCAAAAAGAGGGCTGTGAAAATATTTACATCCTGGACATAAACTGTTTCAACTCCAACCCTCAAAACGATGCTATACTGCACACCAGAACAACTAGACAAAGAGCAGTTTTTTTCCGAACGCCGTCACTCTGCTAAACAAATAATTCCCTCAACACTGTCAAACTATTCACTAAGTCTGCATTACTATTAATCTTCTCAGCATTCCCATCACCCATCTCCTCCCACTTATGACTGTATGACTGCGACCTTGTTGCTGGTATCCTTACGATTTATATTGATTGTTTCCTGGTATGATTTGATTTATTTGTATCCTATGACTATAATTAAGTGTTGTAACTTATGATTCTTAACAAATGTATCTCGTCTTTTTATGTACACTGAGAGCGTATGCACCAAAGAAAAATTCCTTGTGTGCCCAATCACACTTGGCCAATAAAGAATTGTATTGTATTGTATTGTATTGTATTGTATTGTATTGTATTGTATTGTATTGTATTGTATTGTATTGTATTGTATTGTATTGTAGTTTGGGTAATTAAACATCTACAAGAAGCACCAAGGAACCCTCACTGTAAGACTTGGATAAAGTGCTGGATTCAAATTCTTCACATGGTTTTCATTCTGCTCTTTTGAGAACCGAGT
This sequence comes from Ahaetulla prasina, assembly GCF_028640845.1. Taxonomy (NCBI): domain Eukaryota; kingdom Metazoa; phylum Chordata; class Lepidosauria; order Squamata; family Colubridae; genus Ahaetulla; species Ahaetulla prasina. The sequence goes on along the minus strand of NC_080546.1, from coordinate 9,037,246 downwards.
TCAATTAAAAGGAAGTAAGCAGAAATTTTCTGTTTTGCCTGAATTCGCAGGACAGGGCAAGGTGGATGCATAATCTTCCAGTGGGTGTTTGAAGGTTTAAGAGGTTTAGGAGCCTGTTATTAGAACACAATAGCCTGCAATTACTGCAGGTTCAAGCCCGGCCCAAGGTTGACTCAGCCTTCCATCCTTTATAAGGTAGGTAAAATGAGGACCCAGATTGTTGGGGGGGCAATAAGTTGACTTTGTAAATATACAAATAGAATGAGACTATTGCCTTATACACTGTAAGCCGCCCTGAGACTTCGGAAAAGGGCGGGATATAAATGTAAATAAAAAAAAAAAAAACCTTTCCCTCCTACTTGCTTTCATAACCATGCAGGAGCTCACTGTTGGAAAATAAACAGTACAATTTAGGTTGCGTGCAGGGGTGAATTTTCCAGCGAATCCTTACTCGAGATCTTACTACTACATTAAAATTTATGAAATCACAGACAAGGAAGATGTGAGTAGGAATTTTAAGTTCCCCAAATGATAATTATTAACATAGTCAGTCAATAGATTGTGGTTGCTTCAATAACTGCAGACTTAAGTGGTTTGTTGGGACATAGCTTATAACAATAGGTTTGCAGTCCACTCCTATTAACCAACAAGCCAGCTGAACTGGGCTGTAAAATATAACCTTGCAGTTTAAAACAACCTGTTTAAAAAGCTGTTAAAATAAATTAAAAATAAATGAATAGTTTACGCACAGAATTGGAAAAACAATAATATACCAACTGAAGATAATGTGATTAGAAAAGTTTTGGAATGTGCGGAAATGGATAAGCTTACAAAGGAGATACAAGAAAAAGAAGAAACAGAATATTACCTAGTATGGGATAAATGGTATAAATGGTTGGAGGAAAAAGAAAAAAGACAAGGAAAGATTAAATAATGGCTGAAATAGGAGTAGACATGCAGGTGAAACTCAAAAAATTAGAATATCGTGCAAAAGTTCATTTATTTCAGTAATGCAACTTAAAAGGTGAAACTAATATATGAGATAGACTCATTACATGCAAAGTGAGATAGTTCACGCCTTGATTTGTCATAATTTTGATGATTATAATGAGTCTATCTCATATATTAGTTTCACCTTTTAAGTTGCATTACTGAAATAAATGAACTTTTGCACAATATTCTAATTTTTTGAGTTTCACCTCTCTAAGAACAAACAGGAGGAAACAAAAATTGTGGAAAGGAAACTGTGTACACGTTTATGTTTATGTATATATCTAAATAAAATAATTAATATTAGAAATATATGTATAAAAGATACATTAGGATACGGGAGAAAAAATGTATAAGTATTGGTTACTGATGCAAAACTGTTGAAAAGAAAAAAGTGTTAAAATTTCTTTTTGTTTTAAAAAAAATTGTTTAATAATTTTTAAAAAAAAACGCTGTTAAAATATGCTTTAAAAAACCCCCAAACCTCTTGTTGTATAGCATCCAAAACTAACTCCTAGTAGCAGCTCAAAAAGAGGCTCTGAAATATTTATAAACTCAGTGTTTGAATGTAGGCACTATATTAAAGTGATGGCTCAATGGTTAAAGACACTAAGCTTGTCAGCTGGAAAGTTTGAGACCTGAACGCCATGCAACAGAGTGAGCTCCCGCTCCTTGCTCCAGCTCTGCCCACATAGCAGTTCGAAAATATGCAAAGGTGAGTAGATAAATAGGTACCACTTTGGTGGGAAAGTAGCAATGTTCCTTGTGCCTTTGGTGTATAGCCATGCTGGCTACATGACCATGGAAATGTCTTCGGACAATGCTGGATCCCTCGGCCAAGAAACGGAGATCAGCATCTGCCCTAGAATCAGATACAAGAGGACAGGGAAAATTTTATCTTTATTAGAGGTGACATGAGAGCAGTATTCCAGTATTTGAGGGGCTGCCACAAAGAAGAGGGGGTCAAATTATTTTCCAAAGCACCAGAGGACAGGGCAAGAAACAATGGATGGAAACTAATCATCATCCTGGAATTAAAGAGAAACTTCCTAACGGTGAGGAGAGTTAACTAATGGAAGATCTTTGCCTTCAGAAGTTGTGGGTGCATCATCATTGGAGGTTTTTAAGAAGAGACTGGACAGTCACTTATCTGAAATTGTATAGGTTCTCCTGTTTGAGCAGGGGGCTGGACTAGAAGACCTCCAAGGTCCCTTCCAGCTCTATTCTATTCTAACATTATATTAACTGTGGTTCATTACTTCCTCTCTTTTTTCAAAATAAGGCTTAAAAAGCTAACAAACTTCAGGTGATAGAAAGGGGCACCATCTTTTCTCCGTCTTGTTGCTTTTGTTTACAAAAGAACATGGAACGTGTTGAATTGATCTGCTAATACAATAATCTTCCTTCTGATTTTTTTGTGCTTCCAAACCAGAGGTGGAATTCAGCCGGTTCGGGCGAACTGGTAGCGGTGACAATCAGTTGGCCCCACCCACTCACCCCTGCCCTATCCTGTCCTTTATTTCCTGCTTTGTAGCTCATCTCAATCGTGTGGCACAGCCGATTCCCCCCCCCTCACTGTTCTACTTACCTTTGCTGACTTGGAAGGTAAGCAGCTGAGTGGCAGCCCTGGTGCGCTTGGTGCCCTGGGGCTGCCATTTTGGTGGGGAACCTAGAAGCCAGGATTGCCTTTTACACGGAGACTCGAAAACGACACGGACACTGTGACGCTAAACCCACTGAACCGCAGAGCCCACACCAGACCTGTTGCCACTGCTGACATCAACACTTTTTTTTTTTATTTTGCATTTATATCCCGCCCTTCTCCAAAGACTCAGGGGAGGCTGTTTTCTCCCTCCTGGAGGCTCAAGATAAGCCTCCGGAGCCTGGGGAGGGCAAAAATGCAGGAGGCCAACTAGGCCACGCCCACCATGGCCATGCCCAATCAACAACTGGGCAGAGAACTTCTTGCTAAAGTTTTTGAAGCCCACCCCTGCCTCCTGAGCTCCGTTTTTGGATGCGATGGCCTCCTGCAACTCTCTGCCAGCACAGCACTGAGACCATCAGAGGCGCCTCCGACATGAGTGACATAGATTTGGCCATGCCCCATGCCCACGCCCCCTCCCCCTTCCTGAGGTCAAATGCAACCCTGATGCAGCCCTCAATGAAATCGAACTACAAGATCTGCTAAGGAGGAGAAGAGGCGACATCAAAGAGAAATTCAAGAGTGGGTTTCTGGCAACGTTACACAAAAGACACAAACAGCCCTGAAATTCCAAAATCTTTAATAGCAACCGGGCAAACTTTAAATAATTTTACACGCTGTCTGTTTTGAAAGAGGATGGTGGACTGATGGGAGAAAGCAGGCATTTCTGTTTACATCCGAAGGGGATTTTAATCACACCTAATAAGCATCCACTTTTCTGAAACATCTATCAAAGGTATCTCTTCCACAATCCCCATATTTGTAATGAGCTGGCTGGCACAGATAATAGTTTCTGATTAATTTGGAGGGAGCAAGTAAACTGACAAAGAATAAAAGACCGAAAATCCATCATTCTACATTTTAATGGTGGCGGCACGAAGTAACGATTATATTAGCAGGAGATCAGAAGTGAGCATGAAGAAATAAATAAAACAGTCTCTGTATACTGGTCCAAGACATTCAATAGAACTAAGATGTAATTCTCAGAAATTACTAAGATATCTGGAGAAGCATCTCTGCAAGCAAATTTTCTATTCGAGGCAGTTAAAAATGGAAAAGAACCACAACAGTTCTCTGCTTTTTTTTTATTTTTATTTTTTGTCACAACGGTATACACAAACATCGTCATAAATAAAAACAAGATATCATGAAAGAAAAATATGTATATATAAGTAAAAACATGCAACAGCTATGTTAATTTGATATAATGAAGGGAACAATAGGACAGGAACGGTAGGCACTTTTGTGCTCTTATGCACGCCCCTTATAGTCCTCTTAGGAATGGGGTGAGGTCAATAGTAGACAGTTTTTGGTTGAAGATTTTGGGATTTTGAGTAGAGACTATGGAGTCAGGTAATGAGTTCCAAGCGTTGACAACTCTGTTACAGAAGTCATATTTTCTGCAATCAAGTTTGAAGTGGTTGACATTAAGTTTAAATCTATTGTTTGCTCTTGTATTATTGCGATTGAAGCTGAAGTAGTCTTTTACAGAAAGGATATTGCAGTAGATGATTCTGTGTGTTAAACACAGGTCAGGTCAGTTCTAAGTTTTCTAATCCCAGGATTTCTAGTCTGTTGGAATAAGGTATTTTGTTGTTTTCGGAGGAGTAAAGAACTCTTCTAGTAAAATATTTCTGGACGCGTTCAATTGCTGGCCAATTTGTAGTTCAGAATAACTTTGGGGATAACTTTATCTTCTGAGCCATGGGATCATCAAGATTTGATCTGAATGGATAGCAGAGATGCTTTCTAATGGGAGAAGGAAAAACTCTCATACTACCCTGGCCATCCATACCACTCACCAACCCTGACCATCTATGACCCATCTGCGAACGCCAAACAATAAAGCAAAAGACCACTTTAGCCTTTCTGGTTATACAGGTAGTCCTCAATTTACAACCGTTGATTTAGTGACTGTTTGAAAATAAGAAGATAAGGTAAGGTAAGGTAGAAGAGGAGACGAGAGAGAAGAGACGTGAAGAGAAGAGAGAAGAGAAGAAAGATGGGAAGAGAAGAGAGAAGAAATGAGAAGGGAAGGAAGAGAAGAGAAGAAGGAAGGGAAGGGAAGGAAGAGAAGAGAAGAGAAGAGAGAGAGAGAAGAAATGAGAAGGGAAGGAAGAGAAGAGAAGAGAGAAGAGAGAGAGAGAGAGAAGAGGAGAGAAGAGAGAGAAGAAACGAGTCGAGACCAGACGAGATGAGATGAGAAACAAAATGAATTTAGAGTTGGGCAATTTACTTTTGTTTAGAAATCTTGTGTTCTAATGTGTGGTTGGAAAATGTTCCATCTATCCTTGGATTCACTCTGTGTGGCTTTTGGTGATTACACAATCACTCTTGATACAATCTCCAAAGAAATCCTATCGAGAGGCAGTTGCTTCTGCTCCAATATAAATTATGAGCAAAGCTTCCGCATAGCCGTAAGATAAATAAATCAGTTAAGATAAGATTTCTTATTGTCATTTTTTTTACCGCGAGCACACTGGCCCACATTAAAAATGAAATTTAGTTGTTTCCTATCGAAGCAACCTGTTCTACCCAAATATGGGAGGGGGGCATACTGCTTCCCGTTCGCCTTTCAGCCCCAATCCAGGAGTCCTCACAGGCAGTCGTTTTCACAACAAACTATTTTGTGTTAAATTTGTATTTATTGACAAAGAAATAAAGGCTTAGAGGTTAATACATCTGCCTAATATTATAGTGACCAGACATCCCGCTTTTGGCGGAACAGTCCCGCTTTTTAATAATTTGTCCCGCGTCCCGCGGCAATTCCAAAAAGTCCCGATTTTTGGGGGGGTTTCACTCCCATTCTGAAAATGGGAGGCGGCAACGCAAAAGGAGGAGGCGGAGAAGGGGGAGTGGTGGAGAACGGGGCGCGAGAGGGAGGAGAGACGCTGCTTGACTTCACCCGAGAGGAAGAGAAGAGCCGAGAGGAGAGCCGAGGAAAGCCGAGCCTGCCTGGAAGAGCCGAGAGGAGAGCCGAGCCTGCCTGGAAGAGCGGAGAAGCAGCAGCCACTCCTCCTCCTTCAGGCAGGTGGCAAGACTCAGTGCGTATGCGCAGCCCCCCTCCCCCCGTCAATGGTGTCCCACTTTGCCATCGCTGAAATCTGGTCACTTTACTAATATGCAAGCAAGCCCAGGTTCGAATCCGAGCAGGGTATGGCTAGCTGATGAGAGCTAAATAGCTTGAGATAGTTCTATATTAGTCTCCCCTTATTTCTTTGTCAGTAAATATAAATTTACTGACACACACACACATATATATTCCAGTAATATAATTTACTGACACACAAACACACCCAGACATACACACTCATCAGTCACTGTCCACTTTGAATACATAGTGGAAAGAGGAAACTTGAGAGTTCCCAAGGTTGATACTATATGGAATAAAACTGTGATTGAATCTCGATATTCTGCTTTGGATACCCTAAAGCCCTCTCCCGGAAGGTAACAAGGAAAACAGGTTGTGAAGAGGATGGGTAGTGTCCCAGAGAATCCTGCAGACTCTGCTCAAACATCGTTTAAAGGCCATGTCCTGGATAGAAGGAAATGAACTACTAATGATCTTTTTTTTGCTGTCCTCACCACTCTCTACTCTGCCTTCCTGTCTGAAGCAGTAATGCTTCCTAATGAGACACTAAAGCAATATGACAGGAGGTTCTTGATCGTCCCTCTATAGAAAATGGTTAGGACAGGGAGAGGAAAATGAACTTTTCTCATGGAACACAGAAAATGCAGGAGCTGCTTTGGTCGCTTCACCAGTGTCTCACTGTTTTTTTTTTAATTTGAATTTATATCCCGCCCTTCTCCGAAGACTCAGGGCGGCTTACACTATGTTAAGCAATAGTCTTCATCCATTTGTATATTTATATACAAAGTCAACTTTTATTGCCTCCAACAATCTGGGTCCTCATTTTACCTACCTTATAAAGGATGGAAGGCTGAGTCAACCTTGGGCCTGTTGGGGCTTGAACCTGCAGTAATTGCAAGCAGCTGTGTTAATAACAGACTGTCTTAGTCTGTTGAGCCACCAGAGGCCCTTAACAGCATAGTAGTAGGAATCTTAACAGCATAGTAGTAGGAATGATAATTTTGTAGGGAATAAAGCCTGACAGTTAGTACTGTTTCTCAAAACTCTGGATGGTTAGCAAATTGAGACAAGTGCTAGAAGAATTCACAAAGTCTGGCTCCCGCCCCCGCTGTTTTCCTGGGGAGGCTGCAATGCTTTAAATATGCTGGCATGCAATAAATCCATTCTCAAATGCCGACGTCTTTTTAAGAGGCGATCTTGTTCCTCAGACCAGCTGGTGGTAAAGTTGAAGCACCCATCTAGAATGGGGACATCTGTTCAGTTATGAAATGAGGGCCTGGCTGCAAAATCAGTTTGAAGTAGAAAGTATGGTGCAGACTGAAGATCAGTCTAAAAAAAAAAGAGAGAGCAATATTTCTGATGCTGGGGGGATTTCAATCATCTTATCTTATGCCATATCTCACATAAAAAGCCGTTGTTGTTATTGTTGTTGTTGTTGTTGTTGTTACTTGCAAAGTCGTGTCCAACCCACCGTGACCCCATAGACAACGTTCCTCCAGGCCTTCCTGTCCTCTGCATCCCCCGGAGTCCATTTAAGCTTTGCTGGCTGAGGAATTCTGGGTGTTGAAGTACACAAGTCTTAAAGTTGCCAAGTTTGGACACCTCTGATTTAAGCTCACGGCTTCGGTGACTCCATCCAGCCACCTCGTTCTCTGCCGTCCCCTTCTTCTTTTGCCCTCCCTCTTTCCCAGCATCAGGCTCTTCTCCAGTGAGTCCTTCCTTCTCATTAGGTGGCCAAAGTATTTGAGTTTCATCTTCAGGATCTGGCCTTCTAAAGGGTTGATCTCCTCTAGGACTGACCGGTTTGATGGCCTTGCAGTCCGAGGGACTCGCAGGAGTCTTCTTCAGCACCAGAGTTCAAAGGCCTCAATTCTTTGGCGCTCAGCCTTCCTTATGGTCCAACTCTCCCAGCCATCCATTTCAACTGGGAAAACCGGAGCCCTGACTATACACACTTTTGTTGGCAGGGTGATGTCTCTGCTTTTTAGTACGCTGTCTAGATTTGCCATAGCTTTCCTCCCCAGGAACAAGCGTCTTTTAATTTCTTGGCTGCAGTCCCCATCTGTGGTGATCTCGGAGCCCAGGAAAATAAAACCTGTCACTACCTCAAGAAGCCTATAGATGGGCTCGGGGTGAAATTCAGCAGGTTCTGGAGAACCGGTAGCGGAAATTTTGAGTAGTTCGGAAAACCGGCAAATACCACATCTGGCTGGCCCCGGGTGGAAATAGAGATTTTGCAATATCCTTCCCCCAGGGGTGGGGTGGGAATGTGGATTTTGCAGTATCCTTTCCCTGCCATGCTCACCATGCCAGATCAACCAAGCCATACCACGCCCACCAAGCCACGCCCACAGAACTGGTAGTAAAAAAAAATTGAATTCCACCACTGGTTGGGCTAATAGACAGCTTACATCAGGGGTCCTCCAACCCCTGGGTCCATGGACCAGCACGAGGCCATGGCATGTCACAAACCGGGCCGCACAAACAAACAAAGCCCCATCCGCGGGAAGCAGGCAGCGCTCAAAACCACGCACCCTCTGGTCCGTGGAAATACCTCTCTCCAAGGAACCAATCTCTGGTGCCCAAAAGGTTGGTATACCATGGTTAGGAAATAGGGGATGTGATGGTTCGAAGGTTAAAGGCTCTGAGTTTCTCAACTGCAAAGCTGACAGCTCAGGTGCAAGACCCAAGTGCTGTTCGATGGGATGAGTTCCCGTTATTGCTCCCACTCCTGCCCATCTAGCAGTTCGAAAATGAGCAAATCTGAGTAAATAAATAGGTACCACTTCGGTGGGAAGGTAACAGTGTTTTGTGCGCTTCAGCTTAACTTAACAGTTCATTTAGTGAATAGTCAAAGTTACAATGGCACTGAAGAAAGTGACTTACAACATTTTTCACACTTATGACCGTTCCAGCATCCTTACAGACATAATGATCAAAATTTGGACGTTTGGCAACTGGCTCATATTTATTAGGATGGTTGTAGTGTCCTGGGATCACATTTTGCGACCTTCTTACAAGCAAAGCCAGTGGGGGAAGCCAGGTTCACTTAACAATCGTCTTACTACCTCAACAGCTGCAGTGATTCACTTAACAAACGTGGCAAGAAAACTTGTAAAATGGACTACAACCTTTTTAGCCACTTCGTACCGGTTCAGGAGAACCGGATGCTAATTTTACATCTGGTTCATCAAACCAGTAGTTGCAAGGACGGGCTGGCCCTGCCCACCCCACCCCACCCCATCCTACCCCGCCCCTCCCAGGAGTCTCCACATGGCCTGTTTTGGATGCCAGGTAAGTGCAGTGCCCGCGTGGCGGCTCTGGGAGGGCGAAAAACAGGCCTCCCGGAAGTTGTGGAAGTCTGGAAATGGGCCCATTTGCAGCCTCCGAAGGGCCTCCAGAACCCAGGGGAGGTGTGAGGAAAGCCTCTGGCGCTTGGGGAGGCTGAAAATCCCCCCCACCATGGTGCAGGAGGCCGAGTAGGCCACGCCCACCATGGCCACACCCACCCAGCAACCGGGCAGAGAACAAGTTGCTAAATTTTTTGAATCCCACCTGCTGTGACTCAGGCCTAAGTAGGAAACTCAGTCAGTGTCAAAACAAACAAACTTTATTAGAACAGTTGAGAATTAATTCATTCTCAGTGTAGTCCAACTAAATTAAAACAAATTCCTCCCAACATAATTCCTCAGTCCTATCACCAACCTTAGTCCAATTCTGCAAACTGCCAAAGGCCTTCCTTGGCAAAAGTTCAGAAGACACCAATACAAAACAAATGCAACAAGACAAAGCTATCAATGTTGTTTTCCGGTAAAGAGCCCAAACGCCATTGCTGGTCTTTTAAGCCTTATGTCAGGGGCCAATCATCTCTTGGCCCTACTTCCGAGTTGTCCTCTTTGCTTTAGCTGTTCTTGTCTTCTGGCAGCTCTTCTCATGCGTGCATTAGGAACAGGCTCCTCCTGTTCCTCTGCCTCACCACTGTCAGCCTCTGGAGGCTCTGGAGTCCCCACCTCATTCCCCGATGGCCCTGGCCCCACCTCTGCCTATGACACAGAGCCCTCATTCGGGCCTTCCCCAGCCTCCAGGAATGGCCCATGCTCTTCCTCAGCCTCATCGTTGTCTGACTCCATTTCCAGCTCCATAGGTTGCTGGTGGACCACCCCACCAGCCCTGACTCACTTAACAATTGTCTTGCTTAGCCACAGAAATTTCGGTCTCAGTTGTGATCATACATCTGAGGACAACTTGTGCTGCAGTCATGCTGGACAGATGTCCATGGAAGCATGACGTGAAGATTTAGGTAATTCTGTTGCTAAGATAATACTACTTTCAGTTGTGTTTCTGATGAATTGGTTAATCATTCCTTTTGGTTCTTGCATCAGTGGCTTTGCACACACAGATGCCCAAAAGTCATTTTCTGTAAACAGTGAGGGTCAGTGAATCTTTAAGCTGGACTGCTTGCACAATGCACAGAGACAATCATGATATCTAAACATTAAGTAGTCACAAGGTGGACTACTTATAGATGCTAGTAGTCTATAGTAGATGCTAACGTTGACGTGATACACACTGGACGTTTTCTAAGAAGAGATTGCAGGAACTGGGTATGTCTAGTTTAATGAAAAGAAGGACTCGGGGAGACATGATAGCAGTCTTCCAATATCTCAGGGGTTGCCACAAAGAAGAGGGAGTCAAACTATTCTCCAAAGCACCTGAGGGTAGAACAAGAAGCAGTGGGTAGAAACTGATCAAGGAGAGAAGCAACTTAGAACTAAGGAGAAACTTCCTGAACAATTCATCAGTGGAATGAGTTGCCTCCAGAAGTTGTGGGTGATAACACTGGAGATTTTTTAAGAAGAGATTGGACAAGCATTTGTCTGAAATGATATAGGCTTTCCTTCCTGAGTAGGGGGTTAGACTAAAAGACCTCCAAGACCTCCATAGTATCCCATGGCTATCATTAAGAGTTGTATCTTATGATTTATGATGAATGTATTTTTATGATGACTATGATTATGATTGATCACTTGCTGCTTGTATGAACACTGAGAGCTTATGCACCGGAGACAAATTTCTCGTGTGTCCAATCGCAATAAAGAATTCTATTCTATTCTATTCTATTCTATTCTATTCTATTCTATTCTATTCTATTCTATTCTATTCTATTCTATTCTATTCTATCCCATCCCATCCCATCCCATCCCATCCCATCCCATCCCATCCCATCCCATCCCATCCCATCCCATCCCATCCCACTCCACTCCACTCCACTCCACTCCACTCCACTCCACTCCACTCCACTCCACTCCACTCCACTCCACTCCACTCCACTCCACTCCACTCCACTCCACTCCATTCTATTCTATTCTATTCTATTCTATTCTATTCTATTCTATTCTATTCTATTCTATTCTATTCTATTCTATTCTATTCTATTCTATTCTATTCCATTCCACTCCACTCCATTCCATTCCATTTCACTCCACTCCACTCCGCTCCATTCTATTCTTCTACTCTACCCTACCCTACCCTACCCTACCCTACCCTACCCTGCCCTACCCTACCCTACCGTATTCTATTCTATTCTATTCTATTCTATTCTATTCTATTCTATTCTATTCTATTCCACTCCACTCCACTCCACTCCATTCTATTCTGCTACTCTACTCTACTCTACTCTACCCTACCCTACCCTACCCTACCCTACCCTACCCTACCCTACCCTACCCTACCCTACCCTACCCTACCCTACCCTACCCTATTCTATTCTATTCTATTCTATTCTATTCTATTCTATTCTATTCTATTCTTTAGAAGCAGGGAGGGCAGAAATTAAGAAGTGGGTCCAGCTAACACTGTCATCATCACCATCTGCTATCATTGGTTTCAACAGAATTGTTCGTGTGTTGCCATGTTCCAAAGGTTTTCCGTCATTAACCACAATATTCTTCCTCCCCCCCGCTCCGAAAAAGTGCAAAATTTTCCACTCTGCTTCTTCAGAAGAATAACAGGTAGGAGGTGTTATTGGGTGACAGCTTTTTCTCTTCTCTTATGAAAGCCATCTTCTTGGTCATTAAAACTCTATTGTTATTATACGGGTAGCTTTTCTAAGAGGTAAGATGGCTTGATGAAAATATTGCTTTCATTTTGAAAGAGCAATTTTCGTCCTTTTCTTCTGCCGTATGTTTTTTTGTAACCATGGGACGGAGGAAGAAATCTTATCTTCACAGCATGAAAATACAAACTAAACTTACACCAAAGATTTACTTTTCTATCTTGGTTACTAGCCATAAAAAGTTTGAAAGTAGCAACTTAGAACTAAGGAAAAATTTCCTGACAGAACAATTCATCAGGGGAACGGCTTGCCTGCAGAAGTTGTGGATGCTCCAACTCTGGAAGTTTTTAAGAAGAGATTACACAAACATTTGTCTGAAATGGTATAGGGCAGCGATGGCTAAACTTTCTTCTAACCTGCCTTCCATTGAGGACCTGTATACTGCACAAATCAAGAAGAGGGCCGTGAAAATATTTACAGATCCCTCACATCCAGGACATAAACTGTTTCAACTCCTACCCTCAAAACGACGCTATAGAGCACTGCACATCAGAACAACTAGACACAAGAACAGTTTTTTCCCGAAGGCCATCACTCTGCTAAACAAATAATTCCCTCAACGCTGTCAAACTATTTACTGAATCTGCACTACTATTAATCTTCTCATAGTTCCCATCACCAATCTCTTTCCACTTATGACTGTATGACTGTAACTTTGTTGCTGGCAATCCTTATGATTTATATTGATATATTGACCATCATTTGTGTTGTAAATGTTGTACCTTGATGAAGGTATCTTTTCTTTTATGTACACTGAGAGCATATGCATCAAGACAAATTCCTTGTGTGTCCAATCACACTTGGCCAATAAAGAATTCTATTCTATTCTATTCTATTCTATTCTATTCTATTCTATTCTATTCTATTCTATTCTATTCTATTTTGCCGTTGCATGCCAAAAGCGGGGGGAGAGCGGGGGTAGGAGTCACATGCGTGTGACCCCACACCCACAATTCAATGCGCCCCGCTCCCACACACATAAGTGTGTGATCCTCCCATTCTCCCCCTGCTTTTGGCACACAATGGCACGGTGGGCTAGGTAGACCCATTTTTCGCCCTCCCCACCTCCCTGGAGGCCCTCTGGAGGCAGGAAACAGCTCATTTCCCAACTTCCGGTGGACCCGGAAGGCCTGTTTTTCACCCTTCAGAGGCTTTCTAGGAGCCTGGGGAGGACAAAAACGGCTTTCCCCACCCGCTGGAGTCCCTCAGGAGGCAGGAAACTGTCCATTTCCTGACTTCTGGTGAACCCGGAAGGCCCGGAAATCAGCTGGCTGGTGCGCGCGTGCATGCTGGAGCTGAGCTAGAGCAACGCTCGCGTGCCCACAGATATGGCTCAGTGTGCCACCTGTGGCACGCGTACCATAGGTTCGCCATCATGGGTATAGGGTTTCCTGCCTAAGCAGGGGATTGGACTATTTATTTATTTATTTATTTGTCACAACAATATATATAGGCATCACACAAAAAGATTATACAGTATATAAAAATATATATGAGGAAATATAAGGAAGTATAAGCATATATATATATTTGTTTTCTGATATATATATATAAGAAGAAGAAAAAAGAAAAACAATAGGACAGGAACGGTAGGCACGTTTGTGCTCTTATGCACGCCCCTTATGGTCCTCTTAGGAATGGGGTGAGGTCAATAGTAGAAAGTTTTTGGTTAAAGCTTTTGGGATTATGGGAAGAGACCACAGTGTCAGGTAAAGTATTCCAAGCACTGATGATTCTGTTACAGAAGTCATATTTTCTGCAATCTAGATTAAAGCGGTTAACATTAAGTTTAAATCTATTGGTTGCTCTTGTATTATTGCAATTAAAGCTGAAGTAGTCTTTAACAGGAAGGACATTACAATAGATGATTCTATGAGTTAAACTTAGGTCTTGTCGAAGGCGACGGATTTCTAAGTTTTCTAAGCCTAGGATTTCAAGTCTGGTGGGATAAGGTATTTTGTTGTATTCAGTGGAGTGGAGAACTCTTCTTGTAAAATATTTCTGGACACGTTCAATTGTATTGATGTCAGAGATGTGGTGACGGTTCCAGACAGGCGAGCTGTATTCTAGAATTGGTCTAGCAAATGTTTTATAGGCTCTGGTTAGTAGTGTAGTGTTTTTGGAAAAGAAGCTACGCAAGATTAGGTTTACAACTCTTAGAGCCTTTTTTGCTATGTAGTTACAGTGGGCTTTGGCACTTAGATCATTTGATATGAAAACTCCAAGGTCTTTAACAGGGTGGGGGTCCATCAAGCATGTACTTAGTGTTTGGGTTCTTTTTTCCAATATGTAAGACTGAGCATTTGCTGGTTGAGATTTGGAGTTGCCAAGTTTTAGACCAAGCGGTTAGATGATCAAGGTCTTTTTGAATGGTAGATGTATTGTCGGTGGTGTTAAATAGTTTGACATCGTCAGCAAAGAGAACACAATTACTTGAGATATAGTCACAAAGATCATTAGAAGACCTCCAAGGTCCCTTCCAACTCTGTTATTCTGTTCAATCCTGAATAAAATATTTTGGAACTAGCTGTGGGTAGTCCTTGACTTACAACCATAACTGAACCCAACATTTTGGTTGTATGTCTTTATGGCAGTACGTTGAGTGACCACAAGACTGGATTGGATTCAACATCCTTTTTTTTTAATGCTTGCTATGCAAATCATGCGATCGTTAAGTACTAATCAAGCTTATCCAATGAGGGTTTTTTCCCCCAGAAAAATATAAAAAAAAGTCATAAAATGCAAAACCTGTGACAACCAGTCACAAATCTGAGCCGCTTCCAAGTGCTCAAAATGCAACCACGTGACTGAGGGGGTGATGCAGCAGTCATAACTTTGAGAACGGACCGTAAATAACCATTTTTGAGTCCTTTGTAACTTTGACGGTAATTAAGTAGTCATAAGTCAAGTTGTAAGTATTCAGGTACATAATTTCCTGCCCATCTGCTCTAATGATTATAAATAAGTAACCAAACTGGATCAATAGCTAGTATTGTCTGCAGTGATATTTTATTTTTCTTTTCAATGTGGAAGAAAATGAAGTTTTGTTAGATTTCTCTTCTTGGTATTATCTTCTCCTTCTCCTTCTCCTTCTCCTTCTCCTTCTTCTTCCTCCTCCTCCTCCTCCCCTCCTCTTCCTCCTCCTCTTCCTTCCTTCCTTCCTTCCTTCCTTCCTTCCTTCCTTCCTTCCTTTCCTCCCCCTCCCCCTCCTCTTCCTCTTCCTCCTCCTCCTCCTTCCTTCCTTCCTTTCCTCCTCCTCCTCCCCCCCCTCCTCCTCCTTCTCCCTCTGTCTCCTTGTTGTCCTCTTCCCTCTGTCTCCTTCTCTCCTCCTCCTCGTTTCCCTTCTCCCTCCTTCTCCTTCTCCTTCTCCTTCTCCTTCTCCTTCTCCTTCTCCTTCTCCTTCTCCACCCCCTTCATTCAGAAGAATTTAGCATAACTCACTGCTTCTTTCCTACTTCAGGTAAGCTTGTACACAAACAAAACTTGAGCTATCCCTGAAGAAAATTAAGTTTGAACCGATTGGGAGAATGATGTTGCATTGTTTTGAGAATTTGAGACTGAAAATAAGCAGAATGGAGCAGCCGAGGCCCTAGGTAAAATCTGGCAAACAAAATAGCCTATTGGATATACCATAACATTCTAGGGTGAGGCAAGTGACGGACGCTCGCCCGGTCACACACAGTGCTAGGACTTAAACCACCTTTCTCCAGTGTCTTAAGCCCCTGAGCCACCGTGCCTCTTTCCTAACAAAGAAAATGCCAGAAAGAATAAGGAAAGGATCTTCTCAAAGATGCTTTTTCAAGAGGCAACTGGACTTTCTGGGGTTTTTTTTTTGAAGACGTTTCGCTTCTCATCCAAGAAACTTCTTCAGCTCTGACTGGACGGTGGGGAATGGAAGGACCCACCATCCAGTCAGAGCTGAAGAAGCTTCTTGCATGAGAAGCGAAACATCTTCAAAGAAAAACCAGAAAATCCAGTTGCCTCTTGAAAAAAGCACCTTTGGGACAACCATGACCTTGGAGGACTAAGAATCTCCATAGACAGGATCCTCTGTTTCTGCATACTATATTGGATCATAGGAAAATCTGAAATCAGTTTCTGGAATCACGCTTGTGGATACAAAACCCAGAGGGTTTCTGTATTTCTGCTCTGCCAGATCGACTGTTGTGACTCAGGCCCAAGTAAGTAGCAGGAAACTCAGTCAGTGTAAAAACAAAGAAACTTTATTCGAACAGCTGAGAATTACTTCATTCTCAGCGTAGTTCAACTAAATTAAAGCAAATTCCTCCCAACACAATTCCTCAGTCTTATCACCAACCTTGGTCCAATTACCGTATATACTCGAATATAAGCCGATCCGAGTATAAGCCGAGGTCCCCAATTTTACCCCAAAAAAACTGGGGTAAACTGGGGACTCGAGTATAAGCCGAGGGTGGGAAATGAGGCACCTACCGGTTGGGGAAACCCTCCCTCCCTCAGCTGAGAAGGCTGGCGGCTCCCCCGCCCCACCCTCTCACTGCACCGGCAGGGCTTCCCCGCGCCGTCCGGTAAAATGTGAAAAAAAGAAAAAAAAACAACCTCGAGTATAAGCCGTATATACTCGAGTATAAGCCGAGGGGCTTAAAAAAAAACAAAACTCGAGTATAAGCCGTATAGACCCGAGTATAAGCCGAGGGGACGTTTTTCAGCACAAAAAACGTGCTGAAAAACTCGGCTTATACTCGAGTATATACGGTAGGCAAACTGCCAAAGGCCTTTCTTGGCAAAAGTTCAGAAGACACCAATGCAGAACAAATGCAACAAGACAAAACTATCAACGTTGTTTTCTGGCAAAGAGCCCAAATGCCGTTGCTGGTCTTTTAAGCCTTATGGGAGGGGCCAATCATCTCTTGGCCCTACTCCCGAGTCATCCTTTTTGCTTTAGCTGCTCTTGCCTTCTGGCAGTTCTTTTCATGCGTGCATTAGGAACAGGCTCCTCCTGTTCTTCTGCCTCACCACTGTCAGCTTCTGGAGGCTCCGGAGTCCACACATCACTCCTTGATGGCCCTGGACTCACCTCTGCCTCCGATGCAGAGCCCTCATCCGGGCCTTCCCCAGCCTCCAGGACTGGCCCATGCTCTTCCTCAGCCTTATCGCTGTCTGACTCTGTTGTCAGCTCCGCAGGCTGCTGGTGGACCACAACATCGAGCCTCCAGGATCCACAGCCTACAATAACTTGAAAAATAATGGCCTTTCGCCTGGATCATACTACCACATGTGGTGGACGTGCGTTGAAGCGAAAAGATACTGGACTAAAATACACATGTGGCTGGAAAATTTTTTATTTATTTATTTTATTTTGTCACAACAGTATACGCAAACATTGACATAAAACAACAACATATATATAAGCAAAAAAAACATATATATAAGCAAAAGTATGCAATAACTATATTAATTTGATATAAAGAAAGGGAACAATAGTACAGGAATGGTAGGCACTTTTGTGCTCTTATGCACAAAGTGATCAAAAAACGTATTGATTTTAAGCCGGAAGTCTTTCTGTTGGGAATTATACCTGAGATATATACTAGAGATATTTATTTATTTATTTATTTATTTATTTATTTATTTATTTATTTATTATTCATATTTTTATATCGCCCTTCTCCGAAGACTCAGGGTGGTGTACAGCAGAAATAAAACATAAATATCAAAAACTTTAAAATACAATAAACGATTAAAAATCTAATTCAATAAGCTGAAGAATTAAAAATATCTGAGTAAAAATAGTAAAATAAAATTAATTCCCTTAAAATCCCATTAAAACATTCAATTTAAAACTATATCATTAGGCCAGCCCTGCTTGGTGAAAAAAGAAGGTTTTGAGCTGATTGTGAATATTATTACAGCAGCTAGGATTGTGTTTGCTAAAAATTGGAAAAATGAGAAGTTATCTTTGCAAGATGAAATAATTAGAAAAATGATGGAATGTGCGGAGATGAGTAAATTAACATTTGAAATTAGAGAACAAGAAGATAAGCAATACTATAAAATATGGGATTTATTATATCATTGGTTAGATGGAAAGATATGTTAGAAAAGATAATATAAGATATATGTATGAAAGAGATGTTTATTTTGTGAATGCACAAGAAGATATGTTAACATCCATGCAGCACATTGTAAATTGTTCACTTGATTTGATACTGTTTTTTTTCTGTTAAAATAAATAATTTTTTTCCCATAATAATAATAATAATAATGACCTTTTTCTGCTTTAAGACTGGGGGACCGGAGCAACAAAGCTATTCCTTTGCTCTTCAAAACTGAATATCAACTGGCAGCCAATGACACTTAATATTTCCTTCTGCAATTTGATACATACCTTCAATTCTGGGATTGACTTTGAACCGCCAATCTTCTGGGGTGCACAGCGGATTTAATTTTCAGATTAAGTGGAAAGACCTGAAGCCCTGGTGAAGTTCCTTTTGATCTCGCAGTCCATCACAGCTTGCCCTTAAATTGATATTAGCAGAAAAAGAAAATGGCAGATAGCGTTAGCAACCGATATCTCGCGAGAAGAATATGTTTTGAAACTATTTTTTGCGGTGTACAAGAAGAGGACGGATTACGACCACAATTGAGCCCAACATTTATGTTGCTAAGTGAAACATTTGTGAAGTGTCCCATTTTAAGACCTTTCTAGCTCTCGTTGTTAAGCGAATCACTGCCGTGATTCAATTCAATAGCAGTCTGGCTGAATCTGGCTTCCCCACTGACTTTGCTTGTCAGAAGGTCACAAAAAGGGGATCACATGACCCCAGGACAATGCGACCGTCATAAATATGAGCCGGTTGCCAAGCATCTGAATTTTGATCACATGCTCCAACGGTCCTAAGTGTGAAAAATGGTCATAAGTGGCTTTTTTCCCCGTGGTGTTGTAACTTCGAAAGGTCACTCAGCGAATGGTTGTGCGGGAAGCCACCCCCTCCCTCCTAGAAGAGGGAAATATTTTGGGAAATATTAAAAAAGGCAGAATATTATATTTCCCTAAAGGAGGAATGCCGGGAGAAATATCAACAACCTCAGATATGCAGATGACACCACTCTAATGGCAGAAAGCGAAGAGGAACTAAAGAGAATGTGGTATCAAAATCAAAAGGAAGGTGGATTAGGAATCCCCAAATTATTTAATTATTACTGTGCGTATGGTATCCGGATAGTGGTAAAAATATTTAAAGGTGAAGATAACTATTGGAGAGACTTAGAGTTAAGGGATATAGAGAAATTTGGATCAAGGTGGTTTTTAGATAAAGCAAACTCAAAATGTGTAATTAGAAGTTATTGGTTAAAGGGATTAAGTAAAATGTGGAATAAATTTGTTAAAATTTTAATTCCGGATATAATCTTTTTGGGGGAGACAATTGGAATTTGGCCAATTAAAAATAATATAAAACGTAATGAAGTGATTAAAGAGGAAAATACAGAAATTATTAGAGATTGGATAAAAGTTATGGAAAATGAAAGGAGGAATAAAGAAATTATTGAAAAATTAGGGTTAAGTTGGTTTGAAAAAATACAGATAGAAAAATGGACAAAAAAATTAAGGGAAAATTATTCGATAAATAGATGTGAAACTGAATTTGAATATTTAGTATCTCGGATTATGAAAGATGAAATTGGGCTAAAGGGACTCGTTAGTAGGGTTTATAAGATTATAAATTCTGATGAAAAATTACAAAGAGTGATGAGGACAAATTGGGAAAAAGATCTTAATATTGAAATACCAGAGTCAGATTGGAATGTGAATTGGAATAGTAGAATTATGAGAACTTTATCTATAAGGATTAAAGAGCATAATTATAAAGTTGTTTGGAAATGGTATTTGACTCCAGTAAGATTGTCACAAATGGATAAAAAAAGTGTGTATAAAGAAGATATTTTCTGGAAGACTTGGAAACCATTTGTGGACTATGCGCTTGGAACATTGGATGCTTCGGTACCTGTACCTCGAGAACGTGGATTTTGGCAATCATGAGGATATATCCGAAGACCCAAATCCTCCTTTTTATGTATAGCACAAGGGTGTAATAATGTATTTTCTTTTTTTGTTTGTTGGAAAAAAGTAATAATAATAATAAAAAAAAGAAACTCAACGTTAAGAA
Source organism: Ahaetulla prasina (assembly GCF_028640845.1). Classification (NCBI taxonomy): domain Eukaryota; kingdom Metazoa; phylum Chordata; class Lepidosauria; order Squamata; family Colubridae; genus Ahaetulla; species Ahaetulla prasina. The sequence goes on along the minus strand of NC_080546.1, from coordinate 9,017,201 downwards.
ACTAAGATCATGGCATCCGGCCCTCTCAATTCCTGGCAAATAGATGAGCAGGAAATGGAGGCAGTGACAGGTTTTATTTTCTTGGGCTCCAAGATCACCGCAGATGGGGACTGCAGCCGAACCATCGCTACCGGATTGGGAAATCCGGTCCAAACCGGGAGCATTTCACCCCTGCTGTCCACCATTAAAAACCATATTTCCAAGCAGCCTCCATGTGTCCAGTGTCTTTCTTCCTCACTTGGGACTGAACCCAGAAGGACATTTCTTCCAACAGAACGCAGAAGCGTTTCGCTTTGGCAGATTTCGGCAACTTTTTAGCTGCAAGATAAAGGGGTTTTGTTGTGTCTGCGGCCCCAAGCCGGGCCTCCTACCAGAAAGTGACTTGGAAAGTGAGGGGGAAGGGCTGTCAGGACTTACCTCGGGAGCACCGGCTTCCCTGGCTCAGCTCCAGGAGCCAGAGGCAGGCCAGGTGGAGGAGATAACGAGGCCTCCGTCCACTGACTCTCCCCCCCCAGGCCACGCCTCCAGACCCGGCTGATGGCAATCAGGCCTGGCTGGACCCTAGGTTTCGTAGGCAGGAGAGGCAGGAACAACAGAAGCAGGGGTGGGGCAGGCCTAGGAAGTGCTGAGTCATGGAGCCACACCCCACAGCATATAAAGGCAGCAAGAGCTGCTGTGCCTCTTCGTAGCAGGCAAATCAACTGCTTAACTAGAGCTGAAGTAGTGTTTGTTCCTGGGTGACTCATCGGCATCGAGGGAGATAACAGAGTCACTTGGCAGATGCTCGCTAGTTTGCTGCCAGAGCTGATAGTGCTGGCTAATTAAGCCATCGCTCGGACGGAGGCGAGGGGAGACAGAACACAGAGGATGATCAGTAGGAAGGTAGATCAGTGGTGGGTTTCAATTTTTTTTACTACCAGTTCTGTGGGTGTGGCTTGGTGGGCATGGCAAGGCTTGGTGGGCATGGCATGGCTTGGTGGGTGTGGCACAGGAAGGATATTGTAAAATCTCCATTCCCTCCCCACTCCAGGGGAAGGATACTGTAAAACCCCCATTTCCTCCCAATCAGCTAGGACTCAGGAGGTAGAGAATAGATGGGGGCGGGGCCAGTCAGAATTTTTACTACCGGTTCTCCAAACTACTCAAAATTTCCACTACCGGTTCTCCAGAACTGGTCAGAACCTGTTGAAACCCACCTCTGAGGTGGATGGTCTCTGTTACAGCCACAGTGGTTAGATACAGATATAGATTAACAGAATTGGAAGGGACCTTGTAGGTCATCTAATCCAACCCCCTGCACAAGCAGGAGACCCTACCTACAGAAATTTTGCAGTCTTCCAATATTTGAGGGGCTGCCACAGAGAAGAGGGGGTCAACCTGTTTTCCAAAAAACCTGAAGGCCAGACAAGGAATAATGGATGGAGACTCAACAAGGAGAGATTCAACCTGGAAATAAGGAGAACTTTTCTGACAGTGAGAACAATCAATCAATGGAACAGAAGTTGCCTTCAGAAGTTTTGGGAGCTTCATCACTGGAGGTTTTCGTGAAGAGACTGGACTGCCATCTGTCAGAAACTCAGCACCTTCCAATTTTAGATATTTTTCTTTCTGAAATCACCAAGCAACCCTGTGTTATCTTGTGGCAATTCCAGGAAATTATAATTATACAGGTCTGGGGTCTCCAACCTTGGTCCCTTTAAGACTTTTGGACTTCAATTCCCAGAGTTCCTCAGCCAGCCCACAAGTCCACATGTCTTAAAGGGACCAAGGTTGGTGACCCCTGATACAGGTGATCCTCGATTTATGACCCCAATTGAAGCCAAGATTTCTGTTTGCAAGTGAGCCATTTGTTAAGTGAGCATTGCCCCATTTAACAACCTCTCTCGTCGCAGTTGTTAAGCGAATCATTGCAGTTGTTAACTTAATAACCCTGTTACTTAATAACCCCCCATTACTTGTCCCAGCTTCTGCCAACCTAGCAGTTCGAAAGCAGGTAAAAAATGCAAGTAGAGAAATAGGGACCACCTTTGGTGGGAAGATAACAGTGTTCCATGCGCCTTTGGTGTTTAGTCATGCCGGCCACATGACCACGGAGACGTCTTCAGACAGCGCTGGCTTTTTGGCTTTGAAACGGAGATGAGCACCGCCCCCTAGAGTCAGGAACGACTAACATATATGTGCGAGGGGAACCTTTACCATTACCTTACCTTTAGGCCTCCCTGAAGCCTTCTGGGAGCAAAAATGCACTTACTTAGGAGCCAAATGGGGCATGTGGGCATTCCTAGAATGGGCAGCCAGCAATTTAAGATAGACTCTTTCAGTGGTGGGATTCAGCTGGTTCGGGACGGTTCGGGTGAACCGTCCCGAACCAGCTGAATCCCACCACTGAAAGAGTCTATCTTAAATTTTTTGTAACTGTCGTTGCCATAAAAAAGACCTTAACGAGAAGATAGTCTTGCAGTCTCAAAGAAGCTGTGAAATGGAATTGCGTGATAGCGAAAGAAGAGTGAATTATTTCATGGCTAATTTTAAAGTAAATGAGTTGCACCAAAGGAGGGATAATTAAAATGGTCTCAGCCAGTGTTAACTGAGCAGGTTCTTCTAATTACAGAAAATATGTCCAATCCAAAACTTTTCAGTTGCCACAAATATTTCTTGTCCTCTTTCTTTATCTACCAGCTAATGGGAATAAAAGCCACAGCAAACAATTAACATTTTCTAGGGTTTTTGGGCCTTCTGGGCCCACCGGAAGATGGGAAACGGATCGTTTCTGGCCTCCGGTGGGGTGGGGAAGGCCGTTTTTGCCCTCCCCAGGCTCCAAGAAAGCCTCTGGAGCCGGGATGTGTGTGTGAAAAATGGGTTTAAGGGGCCCACCGATAACCTTTTTGCCGTCGCATGCCAAAAACGGGGTGTGTGCGTGTGAATGTGGGGCACACACATGTGTGACACCCCCTCCCCCCACCCTTTTGGCACACGACGGCAAAAAGGTTACCCATCACTGGTGTCGATAGATGGATGAAAAAGACATAAGCCTAAGACTGAAAATCAGGCTTGTCAGATGTTACATCTTTTCTATCCTACTCTACGCAGTAGAAAGTTGGTCTCTGTTGGAAAAGAAACTAGAAGCATTTGAAATGTGGATTTACAGGCAGCTGTTACGTATAAACTAGGTTAACAACGTCACAAATGAGGAGGTGATAAGCCGCCTGGGAAAGCCGCGGGAAATCGTCAAGACCATTAAAAAGTGAAAGTTAGAATATTTTGGACATGCGATGTGACACTCGGAAAAATACGACATCCTTCACTTAATCCTCCAAGGAAAGATTGAAGGCCAACGAGGTCCAGGCAGAAGAAGAAGATCATGGCTTCAAAATCTAAGGGACCGGTTTGGACGAAACTCAGCAGCATTTTTTCGTGCGGCTGTTGATAAAAATAGAAATCGCCAACATGATCGGCAACGTTCGATGACGGATAGGGCACAAGAAGAAGAAGATAGATGTATGAAGAGAATCAAGATTAATAAGTGGAACGACTTGCCTGCAGAAGTTGTGAATGCTCCAACACTGGAAATTTTTAAGAAAATGTTGGATAACCATCTGTCAGAGATGGTGTGGGGTTTTCCTGCCTGGGCAGGGGTTGGACTAGAAGGCCTCCAAGGTCCCTTCCAACTCTGTTGTTGTTGTTGTTGTTGTTGTTGTTGTTGTTGTTGTTGTTGTTGTTGTTGTTGTTGTTATTATTATTATTATTATTATTATTATTATTATTATTATTATTATTATTATTATTATTATTATTATTATTAAGATGGTGGCCAGAATAGCAGAATGGAAGACTGAAACTTTTTAAGGTGGATCACAGGGCGGTCTTCAATTTGGTGGTTATGGGCACCATCTTGATTTTTTTTGTTTTTTACCACTGCCCCTTGACACCTCACTGTGTAGCCGATCTATAAAACTGCAGATGACAAGCAAGGAGCTGCGAATAGTTTCCTAAAAGATGCTGAGATAACCCTCCACTTGACAGTGGTATGGGTGACATATAAATGTAATATATCAACAATTTCATTTCATTCATTTCATTTATTTGATTTTTATACCGCCCTTCTCCCGAAGGACTCAGGGCGGTGTACAGGCAAATAAAAAACAGACAAGACAATATTCTATAAAATGCTTCTATAAATATATTCTATAAAATTTAACAAGCAAACAAATAAAACCCCTCCTCTCCGCAGCCGGGCCCCTCCCATCTCCTGCTATCTGAGTCAGAGTCTGATAATGAAGAGGAACGGCCTGGCTTGCCTCTAGCCCCCAGCCCTGGCACCATGCCCGGACAGAATGTCAGGAATGCACAAACAAACCTCCCTCCTACAGCATGTGAGCACGAAGCCAGCCACATGCTAGAATTGCCGGCAGCAGATCAGGAGGACGGAAAGTCACAATGGACGGATCCCCGCTTCTGGAGAATGGAGAGGTGACGTCAGCAAAAGGAAGGGAGGGGCAGGCCTGGATAAATGCTGAGTCATGGAGCCACACCCCATGGCCTATATAAAAGACCAGCTTGAGTCAAGCAATTTGAGTCAAGCAAATCTCATCTGGTTTGCTGAAGTCACACCTTGGATTCCTGCCTGCCCTGAGAAATCTGACAGGAATTTGGCAAAGCTGCAGAGGCTTCATGGTCACGCTTGATACAGACTTCCCAGACCCGGCCATCGGAGGGGGAGGGGGACACGACACCCTTCAAAAGTCACCATCAAAAGGACAAGAATGATTAAAGATTTGTTGAGCGTGCACACGTTGGGTGTTTTAATTCTTTTCCTTGAATTTTAATTTAAACTCCTTGTCAGTTAATGCAAACGAACTTATTATCACCTCATAATCACCCCGCTTTATTTTTTATGTATCATGCTTTAGTCAGTGAATCCTGAATGTGGGTTATTTATGCTGTTAGAATGAGCTTTTGGCAGTGCTCCCAGCTCTTCTGTGAAAGTTTCTACAAATGAAAATGCGCTGTGAATATATAGCTAGATGAATCCTCCTCCCCCCACCCCGATTTGATATAGTACCACTCATAAACAGGATATATCTGTCACTTGGGATGCTAATCAAAGCTATTCAAAAGATGCTGTTGAAAGATAGGAGTTATGCTGGAAAGTGAAGAAAATAAAAAAAAGTAAGGCATTTTTCTATCCTTTTTTTCCCCATAATCTTTTGTTGTAGAGTTAAAATCTGTTTAGCAGCATTTAAACATAATAAAAGAATGACAGAGTTAGAAGGGACTTAGGAGGTCTTCTAGACCAGGGGTCTCCAACCTTGGTCCCTTTGGACTCTGGGAGTTGAAGTCCACAAGTCTTAAAGGGACCAAGGTTGGAGACCCCTTGTCTAGTCTGACCTCCTGCTCAAGCAGGAAACCACAATATGGCTGTTCTAATAATATCTCCTATTATAACTCATTCTGCTCTGAAGCCTGCTATGTTGGAGCTGGAGTAATTTGTCATCCATTAGCCAAAGCTAGGACTAAAATCTTCTCAACACTAAATAATTGGGCCGGCTTGAGACTGCTATTAAGGAAAAAGCTGGAGATTTGAATTCAGCAGGAGTACTCGTTAAGAATTCCTACTTCTGGACGTACCTATGTCCTACCTGTCAATGACTACTTCAACTTCAACCACAACAATACATGACCACACAATAGATACAAACTTAAAGTGAACCATTCCAAACTTGATTGCAGAAAATATGACTTCAGCAACGGAGTGGTCGATGCCTGGAATGCACTACCTGACTCTGTGATTTCTTCCCCAAACTCCCATAACTTTAACCTCAGACTGTCTACTGTTTTTTTTTATTATTTATTTATTTTGTCACAACAGTATATACAATCATCAACATAAACAATAATTCATCATGAGAGAAAAAGTATATATAAGTAAAAGTATAAGTAAAAGTATGCATATAACACTATAATGAAGAGAACAATAGGACAGGAATGGTAGGCACTTTTGTGCTCTTATGCACGCCCCTTATAGTCCTCTTAGGAATGGGGTGAGGTCAATAGTAGAAAGTTTTTGGTTGAAGATTTTGGGGTTTTGAGTAGAGACTGTGGAGTCAGGTAGTGAGTTCCAAGCGTTAACAACTCTGTTACAAAAGTCATATTTTCTGCAATCAAGTTTGAAACAGTTGACATTAAGTTTAAATCTATTGTTGGCTCTTGTATTGTTGCGATTGAAGCTGAAGTAGTCTTTTACAGGAAGGATATTACAATAGATGATTCTGTGTGTTAAACACAGATCATGTCGGAGTCGGCGGAGTTCTAAGTTTTCTAATCCCAGGATTTCAAGCCTGGTGGTATAAGGTATTTTGTTGTTTTCGGAGGAGTGAAGAACTCTTCTAGTAAAATATTTCTGGACGCGTTCGATAGTATTAATGTCAGAGATGTGGTATGGGTTCCAGACGGATGAGCTGTATTCAAGAATAGGTCTGGCAAATGTTTTGTATGCTTTTGGTTAGTAGTGTTAGTAGTAGTTAGTAGTGTACAGTGTAGAGTGTTAGTAGTGTAGAGTGTAGTAGTGTAGAGTGTAGTGTTGACCTCACCCCATTCCTAAGAGGCAGAGGTGGGTTTCAGCAGGTTCTGACCAGTTCTGGAAAACCGGTAGCAGAAATTTTGAGTAGTTCAGAGCAGAGGCCACCAATCTTTCAGACCTCAGGGACCACTAAATTGATAATTTTAAATTCCGTGGACCACTAATATGATCTGCCTAATGACTGGCTGGGTGGACATGGTCATGTGACTGGGTGGGCGTGGCCAACTCAATGTCACTCACGTCGAGGGGCACCTCACCAGCCTCTACCCACCCCTCCCCTGCCACCCACTCCTCGCCTCCCCGCCTGGGCTCCTTAGGGCTCCAATAGGAAGCAGTTGTTGGAGCTAAGCAGCCGCCAGGAGAAAGAGTTGGCAAAACAGCTCAGTTCAAATTGGATCTGACCGAGAAGGAAGCTCAGCAGAAGCACCTCACTGAGGACTAGGAGCATAGGCCTTCCAAGCAGAGGGAAGACCTGCAGGAGTGCAAGACCAGGTATTGGCGCCTGGAGGCTTAGAGGGCTGAGATGGTCAGCCAGGTCCAGGCCATGAGGCAGTCCCACTGGAACAAGGTCCTTGAGCTCTTCACCACCAGCAGCACCTCCCTCCAGCCTTTGCCCAAAGCCCCACACCAGGAGGCTGAAGCAGACCCCAAGTCAGAATTTCTGTCCCCCTCCGGCCCACCCAAAAAGACCCCGAAGGGGGAGACTCTCTACAGCAACACAAACGTTGATTTCACCTATCAACTAATTGGTTGTGCTTGTTGGGTTCTCTCTGTGTATCTCTGTCTCTGTCTCTGCCTCTCTCTCTCTCTATATATATATATGTATAAATATATGTACACACACACATACTGTACACACACACAAGTGGTGTGTTGCTACTGGTTCTCCCTGGTTCGGGAGAGCCTGTAGTGGAAATCCTGATACGAGAGCGAACCGGTTCGGTCCATCTATCATCTATCATCTATAATCTCTTTCTCTCTCTCTCTCTCATCTATCTGCCTACCTGCCTCTATCTATCTATCTATCTATCTATCTATCTATCTATCTATCTATCTATCTATCTATCTATCTATCTATCATCCATCCATCTGTCAATCATCTGTCTATTTCTCATCTATCATCTATCAATCTATATCTATTCCTCTATCATGTCTATTTCTCATCTATCTATCTATCTATCTATCTATCTATCTATCTATCTATCTATCTATCTATCTATCTATCTATCTATCTATCTATCTATCAAACTGCTTAACATCAAACTAGTTAACATCATCATCAGTCAAAGTTCAGCTCATTATGCAGGTATGCAAAGAAGCTTCAGGACATCTGGAACATGCGAATAAAGACCCATCATCTATTTAAAATTAGTTTCCTGACATTATGATGATTTCTGAAGCTTTGGCTCTTGACTGTAATAAAATAATATATACATGCATGCATGCATACACACACAAACACACAAATACATTCTCTCTCTCTCCCTCTTTCTTTCACTCTCTCTCTCTCTCTCCCACTTTCTCTCTCTCTCCCTCTCCCTCTCTCGCTCCACCTCTTTCATCCCTCTTTCTCCCTCTCCCTCCCTCCCTTCCTATTTTTCTCTCTTTCCCTTTCTCTCTCTCTCTCCATCTTTCTCCCTCTCTCTCCCTCCGTCTTTCTCTCTCTCTGTCCCTCTTTCTCTCTCTCTCCCTCCCTCTTCTCCCTCTCCCTCTCTCTCTCCCTCCTCCTCCCTCTCTCTCTCCATCTCTTTCTCCTCTGTCTCCCTCCTCCTCCCTCCCTTTCTCTCTTCTCTCTCTCTCTCTCCCTCCCACCTCCCTCACCCTCCCTCTCCTCTCTCTCTCTCTCCCTCTCTCTCTCCCTCTCTCTGTCTCTCCTCTTTCTCCCTCTCTCTCCTCTCCCTCCCTCCTCCCTATTTTCTCTCTTTCCTTTCTCTCTCTCTCCAATTTTCTCCCTCTCTCTCCCTCCGTCTTTCTCTCTCTGTGTCCCTCTTTCTCTCTCTCTCCCTCCCTCTTTCTCTCCCTCCCTCCCTCCCTCTCTCTCTCCATCTCTTTCTCCCTCTGTCTCTCCCCCCCTCCCCCCCTCCCTTTCTCTCTCTCCCTCTTTCTCTCTCCCTCCCCACCTCTCTCCCTCTCCCTCTCCCTCTCCCTCTCCCTCTCCCTCTCCCTCTCTCCTCTCTCCCTCTCTCCCCCCCCTTCTCTCTCTGATTATTGCATGAGATTTTTGTACATAATCATAAAGTTTATTGATAAAATCATAAGATGTTGGGCAGTTTGGTGCAACATTGCTCAGGACTTCGGAAGGTTGCCAAAGCCTACTTTAGAGGCATGTGTGCATGAATATGCATAAACACATGTGCTGAGGTTATATATCCACTAATACACGTGGCACAATATTGAGGCAATCAAATCAGCCTTTTTTTTAAATCTGATTTTCAATATAGGAGCGCCATCCCATCTGTCAAAGCTATGACCCAGCGTAACGAGAAAAGCCTACTCTATATTAAATTATTAAACTGATATAATGTTTAAATACCAAGGAATGATTACAGTTGGAACCCAAATGCAAATGTACTAAGTTCTGCTACTTTCCCATCCTGCAACCCCATTTTTAATATTCCGCGAGTAAATCATTCGGCTTAAATTTATTAACTTACCCGTATTGGATTTTTTTTTTGTTCCTTCCTTCCTTAAGGGAGCAATGCAGACTCATCCAATTAGGAGACTTCATTTGCTTTCCAGTTTGCATTTTTAATTTGACGTTTTCCTCGAAGGACCAGATACGAAGCTGAACGAGTGAGCGATGAAAATTCTCTGCAGATTGAATTAGCCACACTGCAGGACAAGCAGCCTCTTGATGATTTATAGCTTCGGTTCACTTCTCTCATTTTTTTTTAGGAGGAGTCGTTTGGCTTGGATTTCTTTTTTCTTTTTTAAAAAAATCTTTCCTCCAGATTGTGGAAAGGGAAATAAAAACGGGAAAAACGAGGGCCTGCCTGCCTTTTCCTGATCGCTCACCTCATTGTGGATACAATTTTCTTCCAAACCGCCACAGCGCCTGGAAAGAATTTTAGATGCTTCGCCAGCGAGAGTTGCGGCGTTTCCAAAGGGCAAGCTTAGAGTTTATCGGTGTGGATTTTATTAAGAAGCTACAACAGGGGTGTGAAACTCTATTTCATTGAGGGCTGCATCAGGGTTGTGTTGGACCTTGGGGTGGGCGTGGCCAGGGTGGGTGTGGCCAGCTTGACGTCACTTGCGTCAGGGGCGCCTGTGGTAGCCCGAGCGCTCTGCCAGCGAAAACGGACCTCCAAGCTCCGTTTACGGCTGTGACGACCTCCTGCAACACTCTGCCAGCATAAACGGAGCGCTTTTGGCTGCGACAGTGTCCTGCAGCCCTCTGCCAGTGAAAACGGAGTTTGGGAGGGCAGTCTGCGGCCCTTACAAGCTCCATTTTTGGCTGTGATGACCTCCTGCAACCTACTGCCAGTGAAAACAGAGCTCGGGGGTTGGTGGTGGCGGTGTACACTCAGCGCTCGTGAGCTCAGTTGTTGTATCTGCGCCAGTGGTGGGATTCAACCAGTTCGCACCACTTCGGGAAAACCGCTTGTTAACTTTTTGAACAGATTGGCAAACTGGTTGTTGGAAGAAATCATTAGGGCAGAGAACCAGTTGTTAAATTACTTGAATCCTACCACTGGTCTGCAGCCCCCGAGCCGGCCCTCCTGCCAGAAAGTGACTTGGAAAGTGAGGGGGAAGGGCCATTAGGACTTACCTCAGGAGTACCGGCTTCCCTGGCTCAGCTCCAGGAGCCAGAGGCAGGCCAGGTAGAGGAGATAACGAGGCCTCCGTCCCGTGACTCTTCCCCCACAGGCCACGCCTCCAAACCCAGCTGATGGCAATCAGGTCTGGCTGGACCCTAGGTTTCATAGGCAGGAGAGGCGGGAACAACAGAAGCAGGGGTGGGGCAGGCCGAGGAAGTGCTGAGTCATGGAGCCACACCCCACAGGATATAAAAGCAGCAAGGGCTGCTATGCCTCTTCGTAGCAGGCAAATCAACTGCTTAACTAGAGCTGAAGTACTGTTTGTTGACTCATCGGCATCAGGAGATAACATCGGGAGATAACAGAGACACTTGGCAGACACTCGCTAGCTTGCTGCCAGAGCTGATAGTGCCGGCTAATTAAGCCATCGCTCGGACGGAGGTGAGGGGGACAGAACATCAGTTTTCATTGGCAGAGGCAGTGTGGCCCAGTCCTTTCCTGTTATCAGGGCAGCTCCATTGGCCAGATCTAAGCACCCCTTGGGCCGGATTTGGCCCCCGGGCCTTGAGTTTGACACCCCTGAGCTAGAGCATTAGGGAGAGAAGAAAAGAGTTGAATTAATTGTCAGGCCTGGAAGCAGTGGTGAAATTTGTTACTACTGATCCTGTGGGCATGGCTTGGTGGGGGGGGGGGGGTAATGTGACTGGGTGCACCATGCCCACTTTTTATTATTTTATTTTTAAAAGCATTTTTTCTACAACCTCTTTGGCTGAAGAGGTTGCAGAAAAATGCTTTTAAATGACGATCAGGCAACTCAGGTAGGATTGTCAGGGGCTTTTAAAAGCATTTTTTCATTTTTTTTTTGTAGAAAAAATGCTTTTAAAAGCTTTTAAAAGCCTCTGATGATCCCACCTGAGCCGCACGATCATCAAAGGCTTTTTAAAAACACTTTTAAAACCATTTTTTCGGCCAAAGAAAAAATGCTTTTAAAAGTAAAAAAAAAAAAAGATGATCTGATGATCGCGCGGCTCAGCTGGGCATGGGGCGGGGTGCAGGGATTTTTGCTATCAGTTCTCTGAACCACCCGCCGCCATCGCTACTGGATTGGACAATCCAGTCCGAACCGGGAACATTTCACCCCTGCCTGAAAGCCATATTCCCTTGGTGCCTTCAGGATCCAGGCCTTCCACAATCCTACTGTGGAAGGTTGGGAAAGGGGGGGGATTGCTGAGTGAAGTAGAATTAGCCATAACAAAACTTCGCAGGGAAGTTCAAGTCCATGGTGTCCGACAACTGTGCTGAGAAGAAAGTGGAGGTTGTCTTCTGTACCTGAAGGAACATTGGACAGTGGTGGACATGTGGGAGAAGAGGGAGGAAAACCCAGAAGCTCTCAGATTCAGGTTTTCCACAATGTGCCAATATGACATCTCCGGTAAAAGTTAGCTTTGAGGAATGGCAAGCCTCAGAGTTTGATTTCGTTGGGGGTGTTACTTGGAACCCTGACATTAATCACTCAGAAAAGCTTGGCTTTTCCAGCAGGGGTGAAATCCAGCAGGTTCTGACAGGTTCTGGAGAACCAGTAGCGGAAATTTTGAGTAGTTCAGAGAACCGGTAAATACCACCTCTGGCTGGTCCCAAAGTGGGGTGGGAACGGAGATTTTGCAATATCCTTCCCCCAAGAGTGGGGTGGTGGGAATGGAGATTTTGCAATATCCTTCCCCCAGGAGTGGGGTGGGAATGGAGATTTTGCAGTATCCTTCCCCTGCCACGCCTGCCAAGCCACGCCCACCGAGCCACAGAATCAGTAGTTAAAAAATTTGAATGCCAACATTTTTTTCAAGGCATGTTTGACGCTATAGAACAGAGGCATCTGACCTTGACAACTTTAAGGCTTGCGGACTTCAACTCCCAGAATTGCAGCCAAAGAAGCCAATAGAATCCTAGGCTGCATAAACAGAGCTGGATAGAATCAAGATCACATGAAGTGTTAGAACCAGTTTTTTTTTTAAAAAAATAATTTTTATTAAGCTTTTCACCCTTACAAACAAAATGAAGAAACCCCCCCTCCACACACAAAGCACATTAAAAACACATAACATACATAGCGTTACATATTTTATAGCTGTTAGAACCATTTTATAATGCCTTGGTAAGGCCACACTTGGAATACTGCATCCAGTTTTGGTCGTCGCGATGTAAAAAAGATGTTGAGACTCTAGAAAGAGTGCAGAGAAGAGCAGCAAAAGTGATTAGGGGACTGGAGGCTAAAACATACCATGTTTCCCCAAAAATAAGACCGTGTCTTATATTTTTTTGAACCCTGAAATAAGCGCTTGGCCTTGCACTCAAAAGCCCGATTGGGCTTATTATCAGGGGATGTCTTATTTTGGGGGAAACAGGGTATGAAGAATAGTTGTAGGAATTAGGTATGTCTGGTTTAATGGAAAGAACTAGGGGTGATATGATAGCAGGACAAGAAGCAACGGAGGGAAGCTAATCAAGGAGAGAAGCAACTTAGAATTAAGGAGAAATTCCCTGACAGTGAGAACAATTAATCAGTGGAATGGCTTGCTTCCAGAAGTTGTGAATGCTCCAACGCTGGAGGTTTTTAAGAAGAGACTGCACAGCCATTTGTCTGAAATAGTAAATGGTCTCCTGCTTGAGAGGGGATTGGGTTGGAAGGCCTTCAAGGTCCCTTCCAACTGTGTTATTCCGTTAGTTCCCCAACCAGCAAAGGAAGTGCAAAATAGCAATAGCACTTATATACCGCTTCACAATGCTTTTACAGCCCTCTCTAAACAGTTTACAAAGTCAGCCTCTTGCCCCTAACAATCTGGGTCCTCATTTGACCCACCTCGGAAGGATGGAAGGCTGAGTCAACCTTGAGCCTGGTGAGATTTGGACTGCCAAATTGCAGTCAGCCGGCAGTCAGCAGAACTAGCCTGCAGTACTGCACTCTAACCACTGCACCACCGCAGGCTGGGGAATTCTGGAAGTGTGAAGTCCACAATCTTAAAGTTGCCAAGGTTGGAGAACCCTGGTTTAGAGGGTTTAAGCCCATTACAGCAGGGGTCTCCATCCTTGGCATCTTTAAGACTTGTGGAGTTCAACTCCCAGAACTTGAAGTCCACAAGTCTTAAAGTTATCAAGGTTGGAGACCCCTGCATTACAGGACATCAAAGTATCAGAGCTGGTGTTTCCGTAGAAACCTCTTGTGTTGTCGTCCTGCATCACAATGTACAGCTTGCCCATAAAGAGACTGGGAGTCAGTCTGGTCCCTTAAAGGAGTCAAGACTGCTTCAACCTTTCGGATGCTCCCACTCCTCTCCCACGGCTTGAATGCCTGGACCACATCAACATCATGGCACGGTTCCATCGCAGTAGAAGCAGCAGTAGAAACTGTCGCTGGATGAGGAAACGCAGACCCCGTAGTGGGGGCTCTGGACGACGGGGCAGGGGCAGGAGAAAGGGGAAAGGAGGCCGTAAGAGGAGAGGTGGGTTATGGGAGATTTTCTCTTTTGGCCCTTCTGGAGCGAAGGAGATATGTCCTTGGAATGGACTGTCTCATGAGGTGAATGGGTCTACAACCCAGAGCCCTAGTCAAATTAAGTCCTCAGCAATGAGCATCCAGTTGTTAAAGAGGAAAAAGATCTGGAGAAGTCAAATGAAACAATAGAACAGGGGTCTCCAACCTTGGTCCCTTTAAGACTTGTGGACTTCAACTCCCAGAGTCCCTCAGCCAGCTTTGCTGGGAGTTGAAGTCCACAAGTCTTAAAGGGACCAAGGTTGGAGACCTCTGCAATAGAAAGGGACATTCACATCCAGCCTGCATGAATAGTGGTTGTTTTTTTTTTTTTTTTACTTGATTTGAAGAGTGAAGTGGCTGGCAGTTCTAGCCCTACTTGGACATGAAAGCCAGCTGGGGGGACTTGGGCCAATTACTAGGAGACTGTGAGTTCTAGTTCTGCCTTCAGCATGAAAGCCGGTTAGGTGATTTTTGGGCCAATCACCAGGAGGCTGTGAGTTCTAGTTCTGCCTTAAGCATGTAAGTCAGCTAGGTGACTTTGGGCCAGTCACCAGGAGATGGTGAGTTCTAGTCCCCCCTTAAGGATGAAAGCCAGCTAGGTGACTTTGGGCTAATCACCAGGTGAGGTCTCGTCCCGCCTTTAACCCTAGGTTAAAAAAAAAAACCCACTGATTTTTGTGCTACCAGGAAAATACAGCTTCCATTTTCATTTATGTAGTTTCATCTGCTGTGGAGTCTCCCAAAAACGTTGTAAACCAAGCAGCCAATTTTTATAAACAAATTTTACTTGTGCAGTTTGGACTCGATATTCTTGAAACCTGATTCCTTTTCCTGGCCATCTGGCTATTAATTTGGCCCTTGAAACAAAATTTTGATCTCTCTCTTTTTTTTCCCCAATAGGGACAAAGTCTAATTAGAAGAGAAAGAGTAATAGTATTAACAAAAAAATTGTGTCTTATTGTTTTTCATCATCCAGGTTGTAGAGGAAAGGGAAGGAGGAGGAGGAGAAGACACTAGAAGAAAACTCTTGTTCGAAACTGAGGCAACTTTCCTCTTCAACATTTTCAGCAGCAAATGAACAAGAACAATCCTGCAATAAAGCCTGAAATGCTGTACAGACACACTTAAACAAATGAGAACATTTATTTTAAACATTAAGACATTTATACTAACACAATAGTATGAATTAATATATACGAGGGAAATATAATTTACAAAACCTAAAAATTACAGAATCTCTCTCTCCCCCTCTCTCTCACACCTACCTACCTACCTACCTACCTACCTATCATATCTTTCTCTCCATCTCTCTCTCCATCTCCATCATCAACCTCCCCAGGCTCCAAGAAAGTCTCTGGAGCCTGAGGAGAGTGAAAAATGGGCCTACTGCACCCATCGTGCCAAAAGCAGGGAGAGCTTGGGGGGGGGGTTGCATGCATTGGGGGGTGCATCTCATCTATCATCTCTGTCTGTCTGTCTGTCTGTCTGTCTGTCTGTCTGTCTCTTTCTCATCATCTCTCTCTCCATCTCTCTCTCCATCTCTCTCTCTCTCTCATCATCTCTCTCCCTCTCTTTCTCTTTCTTTCTCTCATCTATCATCTCTCTCCCACTCTGTCTGTCTGTCTCTCTCTCTCTCCATCTCTCTCTCTTAAGGGAGGCAGAAACGAGCCCCAAGTTTCCCTGCCCCAAGCAGAAACTGAGGAGGCCGGCTTATAGAAATGCAGATTTGGTAATCCATTCAGAAAAACTGGGTCAGACGGAGATTCCAGAAAAGCAGCACAATTAGGCAAGCCAAAGGTTGACAAGATTAGTTCAGACAAACACCTAGGATTTGCATTTTCTCTTTTCCCCATAGAGCCAGCCATGACCCCTACATGACCCCATAGGAATCCAGAAGGTATAAAACCCACCCATTCTAAACTCCATTTTGTCTGCTGTCCCAGAACCACATGCTACTGGTGCTTCTGCTTCATCGATAAACCAACTTTCTTTCCAATCAGCCTCCATGTTATTTCCAGCGTCTTTCTCTCAGCTTGGAACCGAACCAGATGGATTTTTCTTCCAACACTCTATTCGGGTGAGGTGCCCCTCCTTAACTGTGTACATAAATAAAGACATTTGTCAAACATCAAGGCAGTTCAAATGAATGCAGGTATATTGCATGCTAAGGCTCTCTACAAGAATCTGAACTACTAACGGTCAAAGCAAATTGGCGGTAGATAAGAGTCAACAGAATTCAAGATGGGTTGGAGTTGAATCTCTTGTGGGCATGAAGGGGCTCGAGACTAATGACATTTTTGATCCCTCCCTTAGGATCAGCTTGTTGCTTGTATCCTTATGATTTATATTGATATTGATTGTTTCCTGATTGCTTATTTGTACCCTCTGATTATTATTAAGTGTTGTACCTTATGATTCTTGACAAATGTATCTTTTCTTTCATGTACACTGAGAGCATATACACCAAGACAAATTCCTTGGGTGTCCAATCACACTTGGCCAATAAAAAAAATCTATTCTATTCTTGTTTCTTGAAAGTTTTTTTTTTATTTTTTTAGACAAACAAACATAAAAACATCTTCAATACAGATACAGTGTGTCGGTTGGTTGATTACAAATCTTTTGTGCAGTTTCAAGATATACATAACATACGTTTTGTCTAATTTTGCATTTTATCCATCTCATATATCTCCAAATATTTTAATCAGTTAATCATTTAATTAACTATAGATATTTCATTCTCTCATTTCACATAAAATATTCTAGATTTTATATTAATCATATTGCATCATTCATTCCATCATTTTAAGTCAATATGTATTTCAACAATTCCTTCATTAATAAAAACCTCTCTCAAGTTTTCTATTCTATTCTATTCTATTCTATTCTATTCTATTCTATTCTATTCTATTCTATTCTATTCTATTCTATTCTATTCTATTCTAGGGGTCTACAACCTTGGTCCCTTTAAGACTTGTGGACTTCAACTCCCAGAGTTCCTCAGCCAGCTTTGCTGGCTGAGGGACTCTGGGAGTTGAAGTCCACAAGTCTTAAAGGGACCAAGGTTGGAGACTCCTGTTCTATTCTATTCTATTCTATTCTATTCTATTCTATTCTATTCCTACAATTTTAATTTTCCTTTCCAGCTCGACCCTATTTGGGCAAGATATAATGGGCTAATGGATCTGTCAACATTTACGGCTAACATAGCCTAGAGCTGAATAGCTGGGCCAAATCTTAAAACCAAGTGACAATCCAAATGATCTTGAGATATGGAGCTACAATTTTCATAGCTTTTCTGATTATGCAGCCTGAAGGATCGTATGTCCCCAGTAAAGTTTAAGTGAGATATAATATAGATTTTTTTTTTTTTGCATGCATAGGTCATAAAAATCTGGGACCATTTCACTGACTGTGAAAGTAGAATAGATTACTGGTCTCTTGAGTTTTTATGAATTTTACAATTTTTAAAACTCTTTTATGTTCACAGTTCCCCATAATATACTGAACCTTTGTAAACCTCTAATTATTGACATTGGGTAATATAAATTAGCAATTTTTAAAATGCAGATTTCTTAAAATGAGAGTCTTACGTATATTTCTCTGAGACAAACATTTAAAATGCAAACTTTCTCAGTGCTATTTCTGCATTCTTTCCAGAAGCAAGCAATATTGCTAATCTTTTTGCCATCGCATGCCAAAAGCAGGGGGAGCAGCGGGTGGTCACACACGCGCGTGCCCACACCCATAATTCAATGCGCTTCACCCCTCCGTGCGTGCACAAACAACTCCCCCCTGCGCTACCCCTGCTTTTGGCATGTGATGGCCCAGTGGGCCTAGTAGGTCCGTTTTTTGCCCACCCTGGGCTCCAGAGCCTTTCTAGGAGTCTGGGGAGGGGAAAAACAGCCTTCCCCACCAGAGGTGGGTTTCAGCAGGTTCTGGTGAACCGGTAGCAGAAATTTTGAGTAGTTCGGAGAACCGGTAGTAAAAATTCTGACCGGCCCCGCCCCCCATCTATTCTCTGCCTCCCGAGTCCCAGCTGATTGGGAGGAAATGGGGATTTTACAGTATCCTTCCCCTGAAGTGGGATGGGGATGGAGATTTTACAGTATCCTTCCCCTGCCACGCCCACCAAGCCACGCCCACAGACCCGGTAGTAAATTTTTTTGGAAATCCACCACTCTTTCCCCCTCCCCCGGAGGCCGGACACGGCTCATTTCCCGACTTCCGGTGGTCCTGGAAGGCCCGAAAATCCGCTGGCTGGTGCACACATGCATGCTGAAGCTGAGCTAGGGCAACGCATGCATGCAAGCTGCATGCACAAGTAAAGCACATGCGTGGAAGGCCACGTGCATGCACAGGAAGCGCATGCTCACATTTTCGGTGCGCGTTGAACTGGCGGTAAAATTATGTGAAACCCACCTGTGATGTTAATGCCTTATTTTACTGCAACAGAGAGAGTCTGAAGTCAATGCTTCTTCTTTTTCTTTTCCTCTCCCCTATCTTTCCTCACTTCGCTTCCCCCTTTCCCCTCCGCCCTCACTGCTCTTCTGTGAACTTTGCTATTTTGTATTTTATAATACTCTATAACTGAATATATATATATATATTTTAAAATGACAATCGCCTTTCTGCAGTTTTCCTACACAATTAACCCTCCACCCAGCAGGTTGCTCCTTTGTTGCTGTTGTTAGTTGCAAAGTCGTGTCCGACCCATTGCGACCCCATGGACCATGTTCCTCCAGGCCTTCCTGTCCTCTACCATCTTCTGGAGTCCATTTAAATTCATGCCGACTGCTTCAGTGACTCCATCCAGCCACCTCATTCTCTGTCGTCCCCTTCTTCTTTTGCCCTCAATCTTTCCCAGCATTAGGCTCTTCTCCAGTGAATCCTTCTTTCTCATTAGGTGGCCAAAGTATTTCAGTTTCGTCTGCAGGATCTGGCCTTCAAAAGAGCAGTCAAGGTTGCTCCATTACCTATTTTGCAGATTGAAAGGGAACTCCTGTGAGTAGGAGGTGAAGGAAGGGTGTAAAAATTACCCCCCCACCCCACCGGTGAGTACAAAGCAAAGCTGGGGATCAGTGCAATAACCTCGGGTTATCGATCACTCCCTCCTGAGCTGGCTGGGTATGAAACAGCATGCGACATCTGGGTACAACTGAACCACTGTCTTAAAGAAACACTAGGAGTGAATCTCAGAGCGGAGGGAGCTGAGAGAGAGACAGAGAGAGAGAGAAGGAAAACTCTTGGAGAGATTCAGCCAAACTGTCTTATCTTTATTCAAGTCCAGCCCATAAACTTGCTTGATAGGTACCTGCTGGTTCACTCGGTTCCTTCCCTTTAGGTTGGCAGTCTTCATCGGTTATTCCGTTCTTTGGCCGCGCCACAAGGGATATGTGTTTCCCCGTTGGCGCAGGTGAAGTTCAAAAGAGAATGAAGCTGTCACCCTGTCAAAGATCTTGAAGTTCTCATATCAAATGACCTTTTTTTTTTATTCAAAAAGTTTTACAAAAAATTCCCCCCCCCTTTCCCCCCAACCCCCCTCCCTTCACTAATACCCTCCCCCCTCCCCCCTGACTTCCCGGAAGAAGCACAAGGTATAGTTAAAAATAAAACAAACATATGCTAAGAAAATTTCCCCCCAAAACTATTATACCAATTTTCCCTCTCTAACTCTGACTTCCTCCTAACATAACCAAAATCCTTCAGGAGAAAATATAAAATATAAAAATTAACAATTAACAGTAACAAAATATATAAATCAATAGAACAAATTAATCTTAAAGTATTTAAAACCAACTAAAGCATAAAAATCCAATCCAATTCAAAGAATATCTCCCTTATAGCTTCTATAACCATATAATTTTTCCCCCAGGTCTTTCTTACATAAACTCTTTCAAAAATATTCTATTCAAAATACAATACAACACATTATAAAATTTCAATACCGAAAATTACAATAGTTATTCAAATTTAGTCCTTCCTCGTCAAAATCCAGTATAAATCCAAATACCTAGTCTTTTATGATAGATATAAAACATATAATCAACCCATTTCTTCCAGATCTTCCTCACATAGTGTCTTTCAGGGACACTAATATTTTGTCTGTTAATAATTCAAAACAACCTCGTTTCAAGGATAATACTTTTGTCTCTTGCCTTTTTTTTTGATGCATTAATCTCTGTCTTTCCTTCATTACTCTTTTTGAAAAGTCAGTCACAATATTGCCTAATAGTTCCTTATGTCCAGAAATCCACAAATTACTACCATATATTCCATCAGTCCAAAGAGAATTCTTGAAAAGCATTAAGCCTGTAAATTTTTCATTTTGGGAGACAGCCTCTTGTAACACAAATTCTGACATTTCATCCAAACTATTTAAAGGAAACTTCTTTACATCAACTTGTTTATTCACGATCATATCTTCATATTTATCCACTTTTATTTGTATCTCCTCCATTGCATTTAAGTCCTGATCACACTGGTTAATTTCCTCCAAACCTTGATCCAAAACGTCCCCATTTATTATCAGTTCATATTTTTGAATAATTAAATACATTCTTTCTGTGTAATCCTGTATAAAGTCACGAATCCATTCTTCTGAAAGAACCTTCATGGCAAAGTTCTTGCTGAAAATCCCCTTATGAAATACTTAAACAACGTAATATAATCCAACAATCCACAATCCAACACAATAAGATGAAGTCTCCATTCAGTTTCGATTTCGCAGCAAGGCTATCGGTCTACTTGCAGTTAGTCTGAAACGCCATTTTAAAAGAAGGAAGAAATTTTTTTTTCTCTCTTTAAAAAAAGGAGGAAATCAGGAAATCAACAATACTTGCAAACCAGTAATTGGTCACTCATGCTTCTTCCGTCTGCTTATAGAGATCCAAAAGAAATCAATTGTTAGCAGAACTTGGACACCTTCCTCTTTTCCTGCTTTTGCAGGAGACGCGCTGAATACTGGAGAAAATAAGGAGGAATTCAATGGGATTCGATCTTTCGGGACTTTGCATAAGAAAAACAAAGCCCCTAGGGGAATCTACCACTCTCCTCCCCCCTGCTCTTTCCCCTGCTCTTTCAACCAGAGAGGGAAAATTAAGTCGGGAACAGCTGTTCGTAGCTGTTTACACCGGCTTTTACCATATCCAGTGCGGAGTGCCATAAATTAGCACCCAGCGAGAAAGATGGTGCCAAGCGGAAGTCTCATATCAAATGACCTTAATGCCAAAGCCCATGCAACTACATAGCGAAAAAGGCTCTAAAAGTAGTAAACCTAATTTTACGCAGCTTCTTTTCCAAAAACTCTACACTACTAACTAGAGCATACAAAACATTTGCCAGACCTATTCTTGAATACTTCTCATCCGTCTGGAACCCATACCACATCTCTGACATAAATACAATAGAAAGAGTCCAGAAATATTTTACTAGAAGAGTTCTTCACTCCTCCGAAAACAACAAAATACCCTATACCAACAGACTTGAAATCCTGGGATTAGAAAACTTACAACTCCGTCGACTTCGACATGACCTGTGTTTAACACACAAAATCATCTATTGCAATATCCATCCTATAAAAGACTACTTCAGCTTCAATCGCAATATTACAAGAGCAAAAAATAGATTCAAGCTAAACGTCAGCCGCTTCAAACTTGATTGCAGAAAATATGACTTCTGCAACAGAGTTGTTAATGCTTGGAACTCATTACCTGACTCCATAGTCTCTACTCAAAATCCCAAAAACTTCAACCAAAAACTGTCTACTATTGACCTCACCCATTCCTGAGAGGACTATAAGAAGCGTGCATAAGAGCGCAAAAGTGCCTACCATTCCTGTCCTATTGTTCCCTTCATCATATCAAATTGATATAGTTGATGCATATTTTTTTTACATATATGTATATATTTTCTTCAAAATATGTTGTTTTATCGATGACAATTGTTTAAATATACTGTTGTGACAAAAAGAAATAAAAAAAGAAAAGAAGGAAAACTCTTGAAGAGATTCAGCCAAACTGTCTTATCTTTATTCAAGTCCAGCCCATAAACTTGCTTGATAGGTACCTGCTGGTTCACTCGGTTCCTTCCCTTTAGGTTGGCAGTCTTCATCGGTTATTCCGTTCTTTGGCCGCGCCACAAGGGATATGTGTTTCCCCGTTGGCGCAGGTGAAGTTCAAAAGAGAATGAAGCTGCTGCACCATGGGAAGCATGAGAGAGGTTAGCTCCTGCCTGTTTTTGTATTGAGGAGATTTGGGCTACTTTACCTCATAGCCAAAAAGCTTCAGGGAGCTAACAGTCTTTTTAGCTTAATTAGTGGGTATGCTGGGTCTGTAGCTCGGGGTTAAAATGAGGGCTCCTTGGTGCTCTCTGAGCTTGGTGGTTTTCTTGAAGATGTGTTGTGCCTCACCTGCCCCCCTCTCCGCAGCCGGGCCCCTCACATCTCCTGCCATCGGAGCCAGAAACTGATAGTGCAGAAGAATGTCCTGGCATGCCTCCAGCCCCCAGCCCTGGCACCATGCCCGGACAAACTGAGCAAACCTTCCGCCGCGAGCTTAAGACACATCTATTTATTTGCGCAGGGCTAGCTTAGGGTTTTTAGTTTTAATTTAGTTTTAATGGGGTTTTATACTATTTTAGTGATATTTTAATTCTGGCCTAATTAAGAAGTTTTTTAATTGTTGTTTTTACTTGTATTATTCTTACGTTTTTATTTGGCTGTACACCGCCCTGAGTCCTTCGGGAGATAGGGCGGTATAAAAATTCGAATAAATAAATAAAAAATAAATAAATAAACAAACCTCCCTCCGATAGCATGTGCGCCTGAAGCCAGCCACGAGCTGGAATTACCGGCAGCTGGGGACGAAACGATGCAGTGGATGGATCCCCGCTTCCGGAGAATGGAGAGGCGACATCAGCAAAAGGAAGGGAGGGGCAGGCCTGGATAAGTGCTGAGTCATGGAGCCACACCCCATGGCCTATATAAAGGATCTGCTTTTTGGCATTCCTTGAGTCAAGCAAAGTCTCATCTGGTTTGCTGAAGTCACACCTTGGATTCCTGCCTGCCCTGAGAACTCTGACAGGACTTTGGCAAAGCTGCAGAGGCTTCGCGGCCACACTTGATACAGACTTCCCAGACTCGGCCGTCAGAGGAGGAGTGGGACACGACAAGATGTTTCACAACCCAAACTAGGTAATATCATCAGTGCTAAAAGAGAATGGGGTTTGTGGAAAGGAGGAGGAGGAGGAGGAGCAGGAGCAGGAGCAGGAGGAGGAAGACTGTGGGGTCCTTGGTACTCTCTGAGCTTGGTTATTTTCTTGCAGATGTTTCACAACCCAAACTAAGTAACATCATCAATGCTAAAAGGGAATGGGGCAGGGGTGAAATGCTCCTGGTTTGGACAGGATCGCCTGATTTGGTAGCGGTGGCGGCAGGTGGTTCGGAGAACCGGTAGCAAAAATCCCTGATCGCCCCAAGTGCCCAGCTGAGCCGCGCAATCATCAGAGGTTTTTTTTTTTACTTTTAAAACCATTTTTTCTTCCGCCGAAAAAATGCTTTTAAAAGTAAAAAAAAAAGAGCCTCTGATGATCGTGTGGCTCAGCTGGGATCGTCAGAGCCTTTTAAAAGCATTTTTTTTGCAACGTCTTCAGCGGAAAGGGTT
Source organism: Ahaetulla prasina (assembly GCF_028640845.1). Lineage (NCBI taxonomy): Eukaryota > Metazoa > Chordata > Lepidosauria > Squamata > Colubridae > Ahaetulla > Ahaetulla prasina. Next base: position 8,993,675 of record NC_080546.1, on the reverse strand, counting down.
GTAGAAAAAAATGCTTTTAAAAGGCTCCGCTGACGATCCCAGCTGAGTTGCCTGTTCGTCAGAGGCTTCTTTTTTCTTTTAAAGGCAAAAAAAAATGCTTTTAAAAGTAAAAAAAAAAGCCTCTGATGATCGTGTGGCTCAGCTGGGATCATCAGAGGCTTTTAAAAGCATTTTTTTTACAACCACTTCGGCCGAAGAGGTTTTAGAAAAAATGCTTTTAAAAGTAAAAAAAAAAAAGTTGGCCACGCCCACCCAGTCACATTAAGCCCCCCCATCAAGCCACGCCCACAGAACCGGTAGTAACAAATTTAAATTTCACCCCTGGAATGAGGTTTGTGAAAAGGAGGAGGAGGAAGAGGAAGGCAGAGGGGTCCTTGGTGCTCTCTGAGCTTGGTTGTTTTCTTGCAGATGTTTCATGACCCAGACTAGGGAACATCATCAGTGCCTACAAGGGAGTGGCCAGCATAAGAAGCAGCCCTTCCTTTCCGCGGTCACCTCATGGCTGCTCAACCCTTTAATTGCAGCCCACGGGTCAGCTGGATCCAGCAATGGCCAAGAGTTCTGTCTCTCCGTTCACCTGGAAATGTTTTCAAATATCTAGTTCATTGGAAAGGGTATCCCTTTGTCTTAGGCTACCTGGGTTAAGAGCTGGGATGTAAAAGCAGAGAGATTAATAAAGCTTTGCCGGCTGAGGAACTCTGGAAGTTGAAGTCCACAAGTCTTAAAATTGACAAGGTTGGAGACCCCTGGCTTATAGGGGCCTCTGGTGGCTCAACAGGCTAATGCAGTCTGTTATTAACAGCAGCTGCTTGCAATTACTGCAGGTTCAAGTCCCACCAGGCCCAAGGTTGACTCAGCCTTCCATCCTTTATAAGGTAGGTAAAATGAGGACCCAGATTGTTGGGGGCAATAAGTTGACTTTGTATATAATATACAAATGGATGAAGACTATTGCTTGACATATTTTTATTTATTTATTTTATTTATTTTAATCAAATTTTTATACCGCCCTATCTCCCGAAAGACTCAGGGCGGTTCACAGCCAGATAAAAATACAGAAATCATACACAATAAAAACTAATTAAAAAACTTATTTAAATAGGCCAGAATTAAAATTATAGTTAAAATGATAAAACCCCATTATCTAAAAATTAATAATTAACCCCGGTTAAAATTAAGTAAAACTTTTAGTCCAGTCCCGCTTGGATAAATAAATGCGTTTTCAGCTCACAAAAAGTCCAAGATCAGGCACTTGGCGTAAACCAGGGGAAGTTCGGCGTAGGAGCTCCCACAGAAGGCCCTACCCTGGGGCCGCCAGCTGACATTGTTTGGCGGATGCACCTGAGAAGACCCTCTCTGTGTGAGCGTACGGGTCGGTGGGAGGCATGGGGTAACAGCAGGCGGTCCCGTAAGTACCCGGGCCCTAAGCCATGGAGCCCTTTAAAGGTGGTAACCAAAATCTTAAAGGGCACATAGTGTAAGCCGCCCTGAATCTTCAGAGAAGGGCGGGATATAAATGCAAATAATAATTTAAAAAAAATATAGTCCCTGTGTGGCCCACCTCCTCTTCTGCAGCTGCCAGAGTATAATTTTGTTTTAAAAGTTTCCTTTCAGGTTTTTTTTTTAAAAAAAGTGAAATCTGGCCCTTATAAAAAGCGACGCACCAGCCTACTTTCCGAACTGCCGGTACGTTCAATGGTTTTAAATTTAAGCGTAGGATGCTATTCTGCTATTCAGGAAAATATTACGGTTCAGGTAATCTCTTCAAAATGAAGCTTTGCTATAAACGATTATCCTTCTGATATAATGTTGTTCCTCGGCATAACATCAGAAATAATTTACACCTACTGGACAAAAAAAAAATGCTTGTTGTTTTTAAAGGTCAATTTAAATTACAATCTTCCTCCTCCATTATATGCCCGCCTGGCATCATCTGATCCCTCTCGATAAATTTCAAAGAAACGAGAGATGATTAGGATCATGCTTGTGTTTCCTTTCCGTTCCTATCGTAACATTATGATTATTGTACGGTTAACCGCTCAGTTCATCTACCCACTGTTCCTGTTAACAAAGGGCTTTAAAAGCTGAACTTAAGACGAAAGTGTATTTATTTATTTCTGTGTGCTTAGCCGAGGTTGCTCTGTAGACAAAAACATTCTAAAAGTTCTCCACTCCTCCGAATACAACAAAATACCTTATGCCACCAGACTTGAAATCCTGAGTTTAGAAAATTTAGAACTATGCCGCCTTCGACATGACCTGAGTTTAACTCATAGAATCATCTGTTACAATGTCCTTCCTGTTGAAGACGACTTCAGCTTCAATCACAACAATATAATATAATATAATATAACATAACAACAGAGTTGGAAGGAACCTTGGAGGCCTTCTAGTCCAACCCCCTGCCCAGGCAGGAAACCCTACACCATCTCAGTCAGATGGTTATCCAACATTTTCTTAAAAATTTCCAGTGTTGGAGCATTCACAACTTCTGAAGGCAAGTCGTTCCACTTATTAATTGTTCTAACTGTCAGGAAATTTCTCCTTAGTTCTAAGTTGCTTCTTTCCTTGATCAGTTTCCACCCATTGCTTCTTGTTTTACCCTCAGGTGCTTTGGAGAACAGCCCGACTCCCTCTTCTTTGTGGCAACCCCTGAGATATTGGAACACTGCTATCATATCTCCCCTAGTCCTTCTTTTTATTAAACTAGACATACCCAGTTCCTGCAACCGTTCTTCATATGTTTTAGCCTCCAGTCCCCTAATCATCTTTGTTGCTCTTCTCTGCACTCTTTCTAGAATCTCAACATCTTTTTTACATCGTGGCGACCAAAACTGGATGCAATATTCCAAGTGTGGCCTTACCAAGGCATTATAAAGTGGCACTAACACTTCACGTGATACAATACACGATACACGTGATACACAATACACGAGCACACAATAGATTTAAGCTTAATGTTAACCGCTCCAATCTTGATTGCAGAAAATATGACTTCAGTAACAGAGTTGTTAATGCTTGGAATAAACTACCTGACTCTGTGGTCTCTTCCCAAAATCCCCAAAGCTTCAACCAAAAACTGTCACCCCATTCCTAAGAGGTCTGTAAGGGGCGTGCATAAGAGCACAAACGTGCCTACTGTTCCTGTCCTATTGTTTCCTTTTGTTATATCCAATTAATATAGTTATTATATACTCATGCTTATATATATATATGCTTATATATTGTTTAGTTATTTCGTGCTTATGCTTATATATACTGTGTGACAAAATAAATAAAAGGAAAAGGAAAAAAAAAGAAAAAATCTTACAAGAATTATCTCACCTTATATAAAATTATTTTAAAAACTCAGCACATCACTTATTCAAAGAATTACCGGGGTCAGATTAGAAGTATTTGCAGGGTCAACGTTCGTATTGAGCTCCAGGAGAAAATTCACAGCCAGTGAATTACTTTGGTTCTTTCAGGAAATTGCTCTTAAAAGCACCTCTTATTTTAGTTACGTTTAAAAGAGAGCGCTCAAAAAACCGTATCCCACTGTTTTCACGCTCTGTAATCAAAGGAAGGTGACCCTGGTTTTAAGTCTGCTGTCGCAGCAAAAGAACAGACATGGAAATAATTAAACACACAGACAAAATCCCTGCTGGAAGTCACAGAGAGGGTCCAGGCAGGATAAAAAGCAAATACAAATTAAACAAAATAATCCAAAGGATAGGAAGTCCCGTTAAAATAACCAACCCCGTTTATTCAATTAATAAATCCCTGCCTGCAAATATTAAATGTTCTCACATATATATATTTGCACAGACTTCCTTCCCTTCTTCCAATGCCAGGAAGAGAATGAAGATGGTTAGATAGAGGGAAGAGATAATGAATAGGGAAGGGAAAGGAAGGGAAGAGAAGGGAAGGGAGGGAAGGGGAAGGGGAAGGGAGAAGGGAAGGAAAGGAAAGGAAGAACAGAGAAAGGGAGGAAAGGAAAATGAAAGGAGAGGAAAGGAAAAGAAGAAAAAGGAAAGGAAAAGGAAAAGGAAAAAGGAAAGGAAAGGAAAAATGAAATGAAAGGAAAGGAAAACGGAAAAGAAAGGTGAAGGAATGAAAAAGGGAAAGGAAAGAAAAGAAAAAGAAAAAGGAAAGGAAATATGAAAGGAAAGGAAAAAGAAAAGGAAAGGGGGAAGGAAAAGAAAGGAAAAAGAAAGGGAAGAGGAAAGGACAACAGAAAAGAGAAGAAAAAGAAGTGGAAAAAGGAAAGGAAAAATGAAAAGGGAAGGAGGAAGGAAAATGAAAGGAAAAGAAAGGAAAACGAAAGGGAAGGGAAGAGGAAAGGACAATAGAAAAGAGAGGAAAAAGAAGTGGAAAATGGAAAGGAAAGAGAAAAGGAAAAGGAAAGGAAAGGAAAGGGGGAAGGAAAAGAAAGGAAAAGAAAGGAAAAAGAAAGAGAAGAGAAGAGGAAAGGGCAACAGAAAAGAAAAGAAAAAGAAGTGGAAAAAGGAAAGAGAAAAATGAAATGGAAAGGAAAAAGGAAAAGAAAAGGAAAGGAATGAAAAAGGGAAAGGAAAGAGAAAAGGAAAGGAAAGGAAAGATGAAAGGAAAGGAAAAAGGAAAGCGGGAAGATAAATGAAACGAAAACAAAGGAAAAAGAAAGGGAAGGGAAGAGGAAAAGACAATAGAAAAGAGAGGAAAAAGAAGTGGAAAAAAGAAAGGAAACAGAAAAGGAAAGGAAAAAAGAAAGGACAGGAGGAAGGAAGGAAGGAAGGAAAAAGAAAGGAAACTACTGAGGTTTTTGTGTGTGTACCTGAACTAGTTGCTGCAGTTTTCTTGGCAAGATTTTCGAAGCGATTTATTCTTGTTTACTCTGGAGGGCTGAGAGGGAGTGACTGGCCCCAGGTCACCCTGTTAGTTTTGTGCCTATGGCAAGACTAGAACTCAGGGCCTCCCAGTTTCCAGCGTGCTGCCTTAAGCACCCCACCAAACTGCCTGTCTATCAAGTTATGAGAAAGGATTAAAGTCATTAGACAAACAGCTCCTTCCAAGCAGCTAAACTCAAGCAAATCTTCAGAAGCATCCAATCCCGCCCCCACCTCCCCGCCAGCAACAATGCTGTTGGCAATATTTGCTCTTCCTTTATTTTTAACCACTTCTTTTATTCTCAGCAGCAAGTAGATGTCTGACCTCTCTCAATTTACCAATAACTCTTTGATGTGGGAAAAGCATCTTCATATGCAGTAAAGGGATGCGGTGGCTTAGTGGGTGAGACACTGAGCTTGTCGATCGAAAGGTCAGCAGTTCAGTGGTTCGAATCCCTAAGTGCTGCATAATGGGGTGAGCTCCCGTGACTTGTCCCAGCTTCTGCCAACCTAGCAGTTCGAAAGCAGGTAAAAAATGCAAGTAGAAAAATAGGGACCACCTTTGGTGGGAAGGGAACAGCGTTCCGTGTGCCTTTGGTGTTGAGTCATACCGGCCACACGACCATGGAGATGCCTTCGGACAGCGCTGGCTCTTCGGCTATGAAACGGAGATGAGCACCGCCCCCTAGAGTCAGGAACAACTAGCACATATGTGCGAGAGGAACCTTTACTTTTACCTCTGCAGTAAACATGGTGTACGTCTGCAGATGACTATATGATGTGCAGATATATATCTTGCAAATGATGGATTACACCAGAGGCTTCACATACCGTAACAACCGGTTCACTCAGTCACTGGAAATGTGAGCGTGCATCACGAAACGCGGCAATTTGCTCATGTGCACCGTCCAAACATGCGTGCACCATCAAAAAGCACGGCAATTTGCTCGCACGCGCCGTCCACACATGCGTGCGGTGTCAAAAACACAGCGATGTAGGATGGGATCGCCTACCCGCAGGTCGCAACTATCGGTTCACCTGAACCGGGCCAAACCGGCTGAATCCCACCACTGGATTACACCCTGAAGATGTAAGCTTTACCTTTCAAATGTCATTTGAACTATTGCAGGTACATACGAAGAGTTAAAACCCTAAATTCCACTCTGTCTAAGATGTGAAGATTTTTATCCAGTTCTGGTTGCTGGCAGTGGTTTAATAAAGTAAATCCATATACAGTGGTGAGTTTCAAAATCTTTTACTACCGGTTCTGTGGGTGTGGCTTGGTGGGCGTGGCTTGGTGGGCGTGGCATGGGAAGGACACTGTAAAATCTCCATTCCCTCCCCAATCCAGGGGAAGGTTACTGCAAAATCCCCATTTCTTTCCGCTCAGCTGGGACTCGGGAGGCAGACAATAGATGGGGGCGGGGCCAGTCAGAATTAATTAATTAATTAATTAATTAATTTATTTATTTATTTATTATTTTGATTTATATAGCGCCCTTCTCTTGAAGGACTCAGGGCGGTTTACAGCAAGGTAAAAACAAGAATACAGAAATTAAAACATTATTAAAAAAACTGATTCAATTTGGCTAAAAATAATTAAAACTCTAATAAAACTCTAATAAAAGCCCCCATTAAAACTATTAGGCCAGCCCTGCGCGATGGAACAAAAATGTCTTGAGCTCGTGTCGATTTTTACTACCGGTTCTCCAAGCTACTCAAAATTTCTGCTACCGGTTCTCCAGAACTGGTCAGAACCTGCTGAAATCCACCTCTGCATATACAGGTGGTCCTTGATTTACAACCACAATGGAGCTCAAAATTTCTATTGCTAAGTGAGACATTTGCTAAGTGAGTTTTACCCCAGTTTCTTGCCATGGTTTTTAAGTGACTCACCGCAGTTGTTAAGTTAGTAAGGCGGTTGTTAAACGAATCTGGCTTCCCCATTGACTTTGCTCGCTGTCATAAACATGAATCAGTTGCCCAGTATCCAAATTTTGGTTACGTGACCATAGAGATGCTACAAATTCTAAGTGTGACAAATGGGCATAAGTCACGTTTCTCAGTGTCATCGTAACTTTGAATGAAGGGGCCGGGATAGCTCAGGCAATAGAGAAGCCTGTTATTAGAACACAGCAGCCTGCAATTACTGCAGGTTCGAGCCCGGCCCAAGGTTGACTCAGCCTTCCACCCTTTATAAGGTAGGTAAAATGAGGACCCAGATTGTTGGGGGGGCAATAAGTTTTTTATTTTTATTTTTTATTTTTTTTGCATTTATATCCCGTCCTTCTCCGAAGACTCAGGGCGGCTTACATTGTGTTAAGCAATAGTCTTCATCCATTTGTATACTATATACAAAGTCAACTTATTGCCCCCAACAATCTGGGTCCTCATTTTACCTACCTTATAAAGGATGGAAGGCTGAGTCAACCTTGGGCCTGGTGGGACTTGAACCTGCAATATTGCAAGCAGTTGCTGTTAATAATAGGTTGCATTAGCCTGTTGACTTTGTAAAAAAAAATACAAATAGAATGAGACTATTGCCTTATACATTGTAAGCCGCCCTGAGTCTTCGGAGAAGGGCGGGGTATAAATGTAAACAAACAAACAAACAAACAAAAAAGAGAATGTCACTAAATGAACGCTTGTAAGTTGAAAACTACTTGTATCCATAGTGAAAAATGTGATGCATTTCAACAGGATGAGTAGGAGAAAGTTATATCTCCTCTGTATTCAACAGAGGAGCCTTCCGCAGAGAAGGCTTTGCAGAATCTGAGCTTGATGTATATTTATAAGATATATTGCTTTCTCCAGCTGCTCGGTTCCTGAATAAACATGTAGCTACAAATGCAGTAAGCCCACAATTCATTCTTACGGCTCCTTGTCAGACAGATGGTGTTATAAAATAAGTTGGGACTTACAACAAATTGCCTTCTTTAGCAACGGAAATTCTGCCCCAGCTGGGATTGTAACTCAAGGACTATCTGTAATGATGGCCCGGTTGCTTATTTTGCAACTTTCTGGCAAGTCAAACCAATGGGGGAAGTCACATTCACTTAACAACCGTGTTACTCACTTAAGAAGTTGCAATGATTCACTTAACGACTGCAGCAAGAAAGGTCGTAATATGGAGCAAAATTCACTTAACAAATGTTTCTCTTAAGAGAAACGTTAGCCTCAGTTGAGGGCATAAGTTGAGGACTACCTGTACAACGTAGAATCGTAGCACCAGCAGGGACCTTTGAAGTCTTCTAGTCCAACTCCTGCTCAATGCAGGAAACCTTATATAGGTAGTCCTCGATGTATGACCACAATCAAGCCCCAAATTTCTGTTCCTAAGCAAGACATTTGCTAAGTGAATTTCCCCTCGTTTTTACCACCTTTGCTACTACAGTTGTTAAGTGAACCATTTGCAGCTGTTAAGTTAGCAACATGGGAGTTACATAAATCTGGCTTTCCGTATTGACTTTGCTTATCAGAAGGTGATCATGTGACTCTGGGACATTGCAAGGGTCATAAATATGAACCCGTTGCCAAGCATCTGAATTTTGGTCGCGTGACCCTGGGGGATGCTGCAATGGCCATAAGTGTGAGAAACAGTCATAAGTCCTGTCAACTCGCAAAGCATCCCTGGCCGGCTCTCGAGTTGCCATAGGCAAGGGGGATGGGAAATTGACAAAGCAGTATGGCAGCCAAAGACAGGAGCACATTCCAGGCATATCTCTCTCAAGGCTGTCTCCCAGGGTTACACAAAGCGGCCAGAAGGGAGTGATCTCTACAACCCGTGAAATTGCTCTGCGTTGGAATCCTGACAAATCCCTTTTTTTCAGTTCCGTTATAACTTCGAATGGTCACTGAATGAACTGTTGTAAGTCAAAAACTACCTGTACCTTCCCAGTCAAATGGTCTATTTTTGAAAACCTCCATCGATGGAGCACCAGAACTCGGGGAGGTAAACTATTTCACTGATTCATTTGTTCTCACTGTCAGGAAATTTCTCTTTACTTCTAGGTTGCACCCAGTGGTGAAATTCACATTTGTTTTACTATCGGTTCTGGGGGCGTAGCTTGGTGAGCGTGGTGTGGCTTGGTGAGCGTGGCCGGGGAAGGATATTGCAAAATTTCCATTCCCACCCCACTCTAGGACCAGCCTGAGGTTCTTTGCCGGTTCTCCGAACTACTCAAAATTTCCACTACCTGTTCTCTGAACTACTCAAAATTTCCGCTACTGGTTCTCTGACCTACTCAAAATTAGAATAGAATAGAATAGAATTTTTTATTGGCCAAGTGTGATTGGACACACAAGGAATTTGTCTTGGTGCATATGCTCTCAGGGTACATAAAAGAAAAGATACGTTCATCAAGGTACAACATTTACAACACAATTGATGATCAATATATCAATATAAATCATAAGGATTGCCAGCAACAAGTTATAGTCATACAGTCATAAGTGGAAAGAGATTGGTGATGGGAACTATGATACGATTAATAGTGGTGCAGATTCAGTAAATAGTCTGACAGTGTTGAGGGAATTATTTGTTTAGCAGAGTGATGGCCTTCGGGAAAAATCTGTTCTTGTGTCTAGTTGTTCTGGTGTGCAGTGCTCTATAGCGTCGTTTTGAGGGTAGGAGTTGAAACAAGCGAGGGAGAGGAGGCACGTCTTGTTGAGCACATTTGGGATGAGTTTGACCCTGTGGCTCCCGAGGACGTGGACAGGTTGTTGGGGAGGCTTCACGGCACGACATGTTTACTGGACCCGTGCCCTTCCTGGCTGGTACTGGCCACTCAGGCGGTGACACGAGGCTGGCTCCAGAGGATTATCAACGCTTCTTTGTTGGATGGGGTTTTCCCTGCCGCCTTGAAAGAGGCGGTGGTGAGACCCCTCCTTAAGAAGCCCTCTTTGGACCCAGCTATTTTGGCTAATTATCGTCCAGTCTCCAACCTTCGCTTTGTTGCGAAGGTTGTAGAGAGTGCCGTGGCGCGACAGCTGCCCCAACACCTGGATGAAGATGTCTATCTAGACCTGCTCCAGTCCGCTTCCGACCCGGATACAGCACGGAGACAGCTTTGGTCGCATTGGTGGATGATCTCTGGAGGGCCAGGGACAGGGGATATTCCTCTGCCCTGGTCCTATTAGACCTCTCAGCGGCGTTCGATACCATCGATCATGGTATCCTGCTGCGCGGTTGGAGGATTGGGAGTGGAGGCACCGATATCGGTGGTTCTCCTCCTATCTCTCCGACCGGTCGCAGACGGTGTTGACAGGGGGCAGAGGTCGACCGCGAGGGGCCTCACTTGTGGGGTCCCTCAGGGTCGATTCTCTCGCCCTGCTGTTCAACATCTACATGAAGCCGCTGGGTGAGATCATCAGTGGTTTCGGGGTGAGATACCAGCAGTACGCTGACGACACTCAGCTGTACTTTTCCACCCCGGACCACCCCAATGAAGCTGTTGAAGTGCTGTCCCGTGTTTGGAGGCTGTACGGGTCTGGATGGGGAGAAACAGGCTCAAGCTTAATCCTCCAAGACGGAGTGGCTGTGGATGCCGGCACCCGATTCAGTCAGCTGCAGCCGCTGCTGGCTGTTGGTGGCAGTTACTGGCCCCAAAGGATAGGGTGCGCAACTTGGGTGTCCTTCTGGATGATCGGCTGTCGCTTGAAGATCATTTGACGGCCGCTCCAGGAGGGCCTTCCACCAGGTTCGCCTGGTCCGCAGTTGCGCCTTCCTTGATCGGGATGCCTTATGCACGGTCACTCATGCGCTCGTTACCTCTCGCTTGGATTACTGTAATGCTCTCTACATGGGGCTCCCCTGAAGTGCGCTCGGAGGCTTCAGTTAGTCCAGAATGCAGCTGCGCTGGTGATAGAGGAGCTACACGTAGCTCCCATGTAACACCGCTCCTCGCAGACTGCACTGGCTGCCTGTGGCCTTCGGGTGCACTTTAAGGTGTTGGTTACGACCTTTAAAGCGCCCATGGCTTAGGACCTGGGTACTTACGGGACCGCCTGCTGTTACCATACGCCTCCCACCGACCCGTGCGCTCCCACAGAGGGACTTCTCAGGGTGCCGTCCGCCAAACAATGTCGGCTGGCGGCCCCAGGAAGGGCCTTCTCTGTGGGGCTCCCACACTCTGGAACGAGCTTCCCCGGGCTTCGCCAAATTCCTGACCTTCGGACATTTCGCGAACTCAAGACTCACCTTTTTATCCAGCGAGGCTGGCTCCAGAGGATTATCAACGCTTTGTTGGATGGGGTTTTCCTGCCGCCTTGAAAGAGGCGGTGGTGAGACCCTCCTTAAGAAGCCCTCTGGACCCAGCTATTTTGGCTAATTATCGCAGTTCCAACCTTCGCTTTGTTGCGAAGGTTGTAGAGAGTGCCGTGGCGCGACAGCCGCCCCAACACCTGGATGAAGATGTCTATCTAGACCTGCTCCAGTCCGGCTTCCGACCCGGATACAGCACGGAGACAGCTTTGGTCGCATTGGTGGATGATCTCTGGAGGGCCAGGGACAGGGATATTCCTCTGCCCTGGTCCTATTAGACCTCTCAGCGGCGCTCGATACCATCGATCATGGTATCCTGCTGCGCGGTTGGAGGATTGGGAGTGGGAGGCACCGATATCGGTGGTTCTCCTCCTATCTCTCCGACCGGTCGCAGACGGTGTTGACAGGGGGCAGAGGTCGACCGCGAGGGGCCTCACTTGTGGGGTCCTCAGGGTCGATTCTCTCGCCCTGCTGTTCACCATCTACATGAAGCCGCTGGGTGAGATCATCAGTGGTTTCGGGGTGAGATACCAGCAGTACGCTGACGACACTCAGCTGTACTTTTCCACCCCGGACCACCCCAATGAAGCTGTTGAAGTGCTGTCCCGGTGTTTGGAGGCTGTACGGGTCTGGATGGGGAGAAACAGGCTCAAGCTTAATCCTCCAAGACGGAGTGGCTGTGGATGCCGGCACCCGATTCAGTCAGCTGCAGCCGCTGCTGGCTGTTGGTGGCGAGTTACTGGCCCCAAAGGATAGGGTGCGCAACTTGGGTGTCCTTCTGGATGATCGGCTGTCGCTTGAAGATCATTTGACGGCCGCTCCAGGAGGGCCTTCCACCAGGTTCGCCTGGTCCGCAGTTGCGCCTTCCTTGATCGGGATGCCTTATGCACGGTCACTCATGCGCTCGTTACCTCTCGCTTGGATTACTGTAATGCTCTCTACATGGGGCTCCCCTGAAGTGCGCCGGAGGCTTCAGTTAGTCCAGAATGCAGCTGCGCTGGTGATAGAGGAGCTACACGTAGCTCCCATGTAACACCGCCTCCTGCGCAGACTGCACTGGCTGCCTGTGGCCTCCGGCGCACTTTAAGGTGTTGGTTACGACCTTTAAAGCGCTCCATGGCTTAGGACCTGGGTACTTACGGGACCGCCTGCTGTTACCATACGCCTCCCACCGACCCGTACGCTCCCACAGAGAGGGACTTCTCAGGGTGCCGTCCGCCAAACAATGTCGGCTGGCGGCCCCCCGGGGAAGGGCCTTCTCTGTGGGGGCTCCCACACTCTGGAACGAACTTCCCCCGGGCTTACGCCAAATTCCTGACCTTCGGACATTTCGTCGCGAACTCAAGACTCACCTTTTTATCCGCGCGGGGCTGGCTTAAATTGGGATTTTAAATTTAAATTTATTAATTTTAAATGGGGTTTTAGTAGAGTAAATTTTAATCATTGGGCTAATTTAAATAAGTTTTTTAAAATTGGATTTTAAATTTGTATATTGTATTGCTGGTTTTTATTATGCCTGTACACCGCCCTGAGTCCTTCGGGAGAAGGGCGGTATAAAAATTAAATAAAATAAATAAATAAATAAATAAATAAAACAGTTTATGTCCAGGATGCGAGAGATCTGCAAATATTTTCACGGCCCTCTTCTTGATTCGTGCAGTATACAGGTCCTCAATGGAAGGCAGGTTGGTAGCAATTATTTTTTCTGCAGTTCTAATTATCCTCTGAAGTCTGTGTTTTTCTTGTTGGGTTGCAGAACCGAACCAGACAGTTATAGAGGTGCAAATGACAGACTCAATAATTCCTCTGTAGAATTGGATCAGCAGCTCCTTGGGCAGTTTGAGCTTACTGAGTTGGCGCAGAAAGAACATTCTTTGCTGTCCTTTTTTAATGATGTTTTTGAAGTTAGCTGTCCATTTGAGATCTTGCGATATGATAGATTTCCGCTACCAGTTCTCTGAACTACTCAAAATTTCCGCTACCGGTTCTCCAGAACCTGTCAGAATCTGCTGGATTTCACCCCTGGCGGTGTCCCAGGGTCACATGATTGACTTTTTTGCGACCTTCTGACAAGCAAAGTCCATGGGGAAGCCAGAGTCACTCAACAACCGTGTCACTAACTTAACCACTGCAGTGTTTCCCTTCACAAGGGTGGCCAGAAAAGTCATAAAATGGGGCAAAACTCGCTTGACGATGATCTCACTTCGGGGACAGAAACGTCGGCCTCAATTGTGGTCGTAAGTGAGGAACTACCTGTCTGTATTCTGTGCATGCAAAGTAATCAAGGCATTTATCGTGGCCGGTAAAGCATCTATAAAACGATGTTGCATCTCATTCATCATAGATCTGATGCTCGTCTCCAAATATTCAGTAAGCTTCTCAACGCTTAAAGAGATGTTCCTTTAAAAGATGACACCAAGCTGGCAGGAATAGCCAGCACTCCGGAAGATCGGCTTAAGATACAGAAGGATCTTGACAGACTTGAACATTGGGCGCTATCTAACAAAATGTAATTTGATGGTGAAAAAAAGGAAGGTTCTACATTTAGCCAAGAAATTTTCCGCTACCGGTTCTCCAGATCCTGTCAGAACCTGCTGGATTACACCCCTAGTTGCACCTCTTTTTAACAAGGGACTTCTTGTCCAAAACAAATCATTACAAAACATGCAAGAATTTGCAATTCATCTCGAGACAAATATTTCAGTTGACAAAGATAGTCAGCAAGGACTATTGATGGCTGAATTTGCTATTCTTCTTCTTTGGGGATAGAACAAAACTATTTTGACATTGATTTGCATTTCAAGCATTTCAAATGATAATTCACACAATCCATCCACAGAGCATGCAGGAGTTTTAATTTGTGAAGTTGCTTTTCATGCTGAGATAAATAGAAACCGTTAGGTAAACAAGTGAAAACCTGCCAAAATATTTACAGGGCATTAGCCGAGACATAAATCCCAAGCAACGTTTTAAGGAGGCTGCCCTCAAAACCTCAGGAGAAATTAATAAAGGTTTCGGACCATTTGAAGTAACCCGTAGACCTGTGACGATGCAGAAATTTATTATTATTAAGTCAGGCTGAACGAAGGAGGATGTCAGAAGAAATCAAATAAAGAACTAAAAAAAAAAGAGTAAAAGCTCATTTATAAGGGTTGATGGGGTTCAAACATGTCTTGAATCCTAAATTGCTTTTGATTGATATGGAGAAAATTCACCAAAAGGTCAATGCACCAAACTGTTAACTAAATTTTATTTATTTTTATTTTTATTTTATTTATTTTGTCACACAGTATATGTAAGCATAAGCATGAAATAACTATACAATATATAAGCATATATATACGTATGAGTATGTAATAACTATATTAATTGGATATAACAAAAGGAAACAATAGGACAGGAACGGTAGGCACGTTTGTGCTCTTATGCACGCTCCTTACAGACCTCTTAGGAATGGGGTGAGGTCTGTAGTAGACAGTTTTTGGTTGAAGCTTTGGGGATTTTGGGAAGAGACCACAGAGTCAGGTAGCGCATTCCAAGCATTAACAACTCTGTTACTGAAGTCATATTTTCTGCAATCAAGTTTGGAGCGGTTAACATTAAGCTTAAATCTATTGTGTGCTCGTGTATTGTTGCAATTGAAGCTGAAGTAGTCTTCAACAGGAAGGACATTGCAATAGATGATTCTATGAGTTAAACTCAGGTCATATCGAAGGCGGCGGAGTTCTAAATTTTCTAAACCCAGGATTTCAAGTCTGGTGGCATAAGGTATTTTGTTGTATTCGGAGGAGTGGAGAACTCTTCTTGTAAAATATTTCTGTAAAATTGTAGATCATGGGCTTCCAAATTTGGCAAATTGAAGACTGGTGGACTTCGATTCTGGGAGTTGAAATCCATGACTCTAAAATGTTGTCAGCATGACTGTATAAAGAATTCTGGGAGTTGGTCCAAATTTGCCAGATTGAGGAAGCCCGGTTGTATGTCATGCCTTTCTTGGAGTCTGAATCTGCAGAGGAGGATGAGCCAGAGCTGGGGCTGATGGCAATTGAGGGGGTGGCCTTGTTATCTTCGGAGGAAGGTGGGGAAGAGCAGGACGAGGCAGCCTTGGGCCCTTCTTCCTTGGGATGGCTTGCCAGCAGGGAGGAACGGAGGCAGGACGACCGAGAGAGGGAAGGCAGTGGAGATGAGGAGCGACGCAGCTCAGGTGATGAGCCAGGATTGCCACCTTCTGATCTCTGAGCATGGAGAGTGGAGAGGAGGCTGGAACAGCGCAGGCCGACCCGATAACTTGGGAGGAGAGTGTCCCGCCCCTCTACATAAAGCACACCTGGGGACTGGGACTTGTTGTGTCTGCGCCCCCCCGAAGCCAGGGCCCCTGCCAGAAAGTGACTCGGAAAGTGAGGGGGAAGGGCCATCAAGACTTACCTCTGGAGCACCGGCTTCCCTGGCTCAGCTCCAGGAGCCAGAGGCAGGTCAGGTGGAGGAGATAACGAGGCCTCCGTCCCCTAACTCTTTTCTCCCCCATGCCACGCCTCCAGACCCGGCTGATGGCAATCAGGCCTGGCTGGATCCTAGGTTTCGTAGGCAGGAGAGGCGGGAACAACAGAAGCAAGGGTGAGGCAGACCTAGGAAGTGCTGAGTCATGGAGCCACACCCCACAGGATATAAAGGCAGCAAGAGCTGCTGTGCCTCTTCGTAGCAGGCAAATTAATTGCTTAACTAGAGCTGAAGTACTGTTTGTTCCTGGTTGACTCATCGGCATCAAGAGAGATAACAGAGACACTTGGCAGACGCTCGCTAGTTTGCTGCCAGAAGCTGATAGTTGCCGGCTAATTAAGTCATCGCTCGGACTGAGGTGAGGGGGACAGAACAAGACTTAAGGAGATGCTGTGGTGAGAGGCACTTGTCGGGAACGAATGCTGAATTTGCAGAGTTTTATGTACCGTTGCCAATGTCTGGAGTTTGCTGGTCTTATTGCCTTATTCCTTGCTTCAGGGACTTCTTGTGTTATTCTTTGCTTCATGGACTCATGGATTTATTCCCTTGCCCCACTGGACTTCTTGCCTTGAAACCATTGTGCCATTGTGTTTGCTGGACTTCTCGCAGCCAGAGGCTGCCGGAGGTGTGTGTATGTGTGTTTGTGTGGGCACATTGCTCTGGGACTCGCCATAAATGTGGAAGTGTTTGGGGGAAAGTTGGAGCAATAAATGGGTGTTTTGAATTATCACTGCGTGGTGCCTTGCCCTGGATCAACACAGACAACTAAAACCTTCACCAAAGGAAGAATCACAAAGAGGGGATCCAGCCTTACTTTGTGGGGCATCTCGGGGTTCTATTTCTGTCCTCCCCTTTTAACATTTACATGAGGTTGCTGGGGGAGGCGATCCATTGATCTGGGGTGGTATATCATCAGCTTGCAGATGACACCCAGGTTTATGAGTCTACCCCAGGCCCTTTGTGTGATGCTGTGGACATCCTACCCAGTGTCTGGAGGTTTCGGGGGATTGGATGGAAGGAAATGGGCTCCAACTCAACCCTAACAAGATGGAGTGGCTGTGACCGCAGTGGTGGGATTCAGCCGGTTCGGGCAGGTTCGGACGAACCAGTAGTTAAATTGCTGGCTGGCTCTGCCCCTCCCCGCCTCTCCCCTTCCAGGAGTCCCCACGCACCCGATTTTGGCTCCCAGGTAAGTGCAGGGAGGCCTACTAGACACATATAAGCATATATATGAGCATAAGTATATGATAGCTATATTAATTGGATATAATGAAAGGAAACAATAGGACAGGGAACGGTAGGCATGTTTGTGCTCTTATAGACCTCTTAGGAATGGGGTGAAGTCAATAGTAGACAGTTTTTGGCTAAAGCTTTGGGGATTTTGAGAAGAGACTACAGAGTCAGGTAGTATGTTCCAAGCATTAACAACTCTGTTACTGAAGTCATATTTTCTGCAATCAAGATTGAAGCGGTTAACATTGAGTTTAAATCTATTGTTTCCTCTTGTATTGTAATGATTGAAGCTGAGGTAGTCTTCAACAGGAAGAACATTGCAATAGATGATTCTATGAGTTAAACACAGGTCCTGTTGAAGAGGTCCTTTTGTATTCAGAGGAGTGGAGAACTCTTCTTGTAAAATATTTCTGGACACGTTCAATTGTATCGATGTCTGAAATGTGGTATGGGTTCCAGACAGGCGAGCTGTATTCAAGAATAGCAAATGTTTTATAAGCTCTTGGAACTAGCTTGGAACTAGCTGACTGTCTCAGCCCGCTCATTCTCCAGGCGCTGGTACCTGGCCTTGCACTCCTGTAGGTCGTCCTTCTGCTTGGAAAGCCTATGCTCGTAGTCCTCAGTGAGGTGCTTTTGCTGAGCCTCCTTCTCGGTCAGATCTAATTTGAACTGAGCTGTTTTGCCAACTTTTTCTCGTGGTGGCTGCTTAGCTCCAACAACTGCTTCTTGTTGGGGCCCTAAGGAGCCCGGGCGGGCAGGCGAGGAGTGGCTGGGAGAGGAGGGGTGAGTGGAGGCCGGCGAGGCACATGAGTGACATCAGGTTGGCTGCGCCCACCCAGTCACATGATCACCTAGCCACGCCCACCCAGCTGGTCATTAGGGAGATCATATTAGTGGTCCGTGGGATTTAAAATTATGAATTTAGTGGTCCCTGAGATCTGAAAGATTGAGGACCCCTGATCTAGTCAGTCCAGGCAAGGCTCCGAACAGCCTTGCCTGGACTGACTCTGCCTTTCTCCTCAGTTTCCTCCAGGCCTTCTCACTCGCTGTCAGTTCTTGTTCCCGCTCATCTTTCCCCACAGATTCAGACTCCCATGGGGCCATGTCAGAGATTTTATTACTTGAGCCGCTACAACTTAAGCCATTAAAAAAAATGAATTTGGGAAAGTATCAGAGCTGAGGATATTATAGTGCTTTTAGCCCGTAAATCTTCACAGGATAATGTGTGGCACAGCTTGAGTGTTTATGAAACATGCCTTGGAGGGGTCTCTCCCGGACTAATGCGATCAACATTGCAAAGGAAAAAATAAAATAAAAATACAATATTTTTGCTTTGACTCATGGATATTCACACGGCTCTGATGGAGGAGGAGGATACTGGCCGGTGGATAATGGCTGGCTTTGAAAAACTTCTTCCTTTCCTCTTCTCCTCTCCCTTCTCCTCCCCTCCCTTCCTCTACTCCCCTCTCCTCTCCTCTCCTCTCCTCTCCTCTCCTCTCCTCTCCTCTCCTCTCCTCTTCCTTCCTTCCTTCCTTCCTTCCTTCCTTCCTTCCTTCCTTCCTTCCTTCCTTCCTTCCTTCCCTCCCTCCCTCCCTTTCTCCTCCTTTCCCTTTCCCATCCCCTTCCTTCCTCCCTCCCTTCCTCTACTCCCTCTCCTCTCCTCTCCTCTCCTCTCCTCTCCCCTTCCTTCCTTCCTTCCTTCCTTCCTTCCTTCCTTCCTTCCTTCCTTCCTTCCTTCCCTCCCTCCCTCCCTTTCTCCTCCTTTCCCTTTCCCATCCCCTTCCTTCCCAACTTTTTTTTTTTTACTTTTAAAAGCATTTTTTCTACAACCTCTTCAGCCGAAGAGCTTGTAAAAAAAATGCTTTTAAAAGGTTCTGGCGATCAGGCAAGACAGCTGGGAAAAAAAGCTTTTAAAGGGTTCTGACAATCCCAGCTGAATTACCTGATTGCCAGAACCCTTGAAAAGCATTTTTGTTACAGCCTCTTCAGCTGAAGAGGTTGTAGAAAAAATGCTTTTAAAGGGTTCTGATGATCCCAGGTGACTTGCCTGATCGCCAGAACTATAGACGCTATAGAGCACTGCACACCAGAACAGCTAGACACAAGAACAGTTTTTCCCCGAAGGCCATCACTCTGCTAAACAAATAATTCCCTCAACACTGTCAAAGTATTTACTAAATCTGCACCACTATTAATCTTCTCATCGTTCCCATCACCCATCTCCTCCCACTTAAGACTGTATGACTGTAACTTTGTTGCTGGCAACCCTTATGATTTATATTGATATATTGACCATCGTTTGTGTTGTAAATGTTGTACCTTGATGAAGGTATCTTTTCTTTTATGTACACTGAGAGCATATGCACCAAGACAAATTCCTTGTGTGTCCAATCACACTTGGCCAATAAAAAATTCTATTCTATTCTATTCTATTCTATTCTATTCTATTCTATTCTATTCTATTCTATTCTATTCTATTCTATTCTATTCAAAGCATTTTTCAACAGCCTCTTCGGCCGAAGAGCTTATAGAAAAAATGCTTTGAAAGGATTCTGGTGACCCCAGGTGAGCTGCGCGATCATCAGAGGCTTTTTAAAAAAAAACTTTTAAAAGCATTTTTTCGGCTGAAGAAAAAATGCTTTTAAAATAAAATAAAAAAGCTCTGATGATCGCACGGCTCAGCTGGGGCAGCAGCGGGGGCGGCACAGGGATTTTTGCTACCGGTTCTCTGAATCACCCGTTGCCATCCGAACCTGGAGCATTTCATCCCTAACTTTTATGCGTAATTACTTTGGGGATTATGTCACAGCTTGGCATTGTGAGTATCTATGAGTCCTAGTGGACAATCGCTTAAATTTGAGCCATCTGTGTTCTGCAGCTGCCAAAAAAGCCAACACAGTTCTAGGCTGCATAAACAGAGAGAGAGAATGAAGATCACGTGAAGTGTTAATACCACTTTATAATGTCGGTATTATACACTTAGGGGCGCAATGGCTTAGTGGCTAAGATGCTGAGTTTGTCGATCAGAAGGTCATCAGTTCAGCGGTTTGAATCCCTAGGGCCGCATAACAGACTGACCTCCTGTTGCTTGTCCCGGCTTCTGTCAACCTAGCACTTCGAAAGCACATAAAAAATGCAAGTAGAAAAATAGGGACCACCTTTGGTGGGAAGGTAACAGCATTCCGTGCGCCTTTGGCGTTTAGTCATGCCGGTCACATGACCACGGAGACGTCTTCAGACAACGCTGGCTCTTCAACTTAGAAAGGGAAATGAAGACCGCTCCATAGAGTCGGGAACAACTAGCACATATGTGCGAGGGGAACCTTTACCTTATTCTACCCTTGGAATACTGTATCCAGTTTTGGACATCACGATGTAAAAAAAAGATGTTGAGACTCTAGAAAGAGTGCAGAGAAGAGCAACAAAGATGATTAGGGGACTGGAGGCTAAAACATACGAAGAACAGTTGCAGGAACTGGGTATGTCTAGTTTAATGAAAAGAAGGACTAAATGATAGTTGTGTTTCAATATCTAAGGGGTTGTTACAAAGAAGAGGGGGGTCAACCTATTCTCCAAAGTATCCAAAGGCAGAACAAAAAGCAAAGGAGAGAAATTCATCAAGGAGAGAACCAGCCTA
This sequence comes from Ahaetulla prasina, assembly GCF_028640845.1. Taxonomy (NCBI): domain Eukaryota; kingdom Metazoa; phylum Chordata; class Lepidosauria; order Squamata; family Colubridae; genus Ahaetulla; species Ahaetulla prasina. Next base: position 8,973,202 of record NC_080546.1, on the reverse strand, counting down.
GAAATAAGGTGGAATTTCCTGACATTGAGAACAATTCATCAGCGGAAGGACTTGCCTCCAGAAGTTGCGGGTGCTCCATCACCGAAGGTTTTCAAGAAGAGATTCGACAACTATTTGTCTGGAATGGCATAGGGTTTCCTGCTTGAGCAGCGGGTTGGACTAGAAGGCCTTCAAGGTTCTTTCCAACTCTTGTTATTCTGTTATTTTGCACCTCCAACCTTGCTTTGTAGGGCAATAGTAGTTTCATCATAGATTATCTTTTTTTTTTTTTAGCAATTTGTTCCATTAAAGGCATTTCCGAGCCTATCTTGAAAAAATTATCTTGTCTTTGAGGATATACACTAAGGTAGAATAATTGCACAGATTACATTCAATTTTAATTTTGTAGGCGTCTTGGGTACCAAGCCGTCGTTTTTCAAGATCAAAATACATCGCTTTAATACAATTGCTTCCGTACTGATTCACTGTAATTTAAAAGGAATTATGAAGCAGCTCAGAAAGATTTCATCTTAGTGGAGAATTCCCGGATCCGTATAATCCATAGTCACAGGCAACTGATCCCTTAAAGAATATATTCAATATCTTCCCTTAATTTCAGGTTTTATTTTATATATTAAGCTCCCAATTATTTTTTTACAGAGCTTAATATTAAATAAGAAGAGAAGTTGACTCCTTAACTTCTTAACAGATAACATAAGCTGGAAGGGACCTTGGAGCCGAGCTGGTATTCAGCAGGCTCAGACCGGTTCAACCGAACTGGTAGCAGAATCGTGGGTGGGCCTGCCCACCCGCCGCAGCTCTATGTGATCCTAATTAGGCACGTTTTTAAGGCTGGGCAGATGTGTGGAAGGCAGGCGTGTGTGCGGACCAGGTGTGCGTGCGCACAAAACAAGCGTATGTGCGGCAAACCAGTAGTAACATAATGTGGAACCCACCGCTGCCTTAGAGGCCTTCTAGTCCAACCCTTTGCTCAAGCAGGAAGCCCTATGCCATTCCAGACAAATGTTGTCCAATCTCTCCTCCAGTGATGGACCATCCATAATTTCTGAAGGTAAGCTATTGATTCAAGAAAATTTTGTCCTTAGTTCTAGGTTGCTTCTCTCCTTGGTTAGTTTCCACCCATTGCTTCTTATGTTGCCTTTTGGTGCTTTAGAACAGGGGTCTCCAACCTTGGTAACTTTGAGCCTGGTGGACTTCAACTCCCAGAATTCTCCAGCTTTGCTGGCTGAGGAATTCTGGGAGTTAAAGTCCACCAGGCTCAAAGTTGCCAAGGTTGGAGACCCCTGCTTTAGAAAATAGTTTGATCCACCAGGTCTTTGTAAAGGTAAAGGTTCACCTTGCAGGTATGTGGTAGTCGTTTCTGACTCTAGGGGGCGGTGCTCATCTTCGTTTCAAAGCCAAAGAGCCAGCGCTATAGGAAGACGTCTCCGTGGTCATGTGGCCGGCATAACTAAACGCCAAAGGCGCACGGAACGCTGTTACCTTCCCACCAAAGGTGGTCCCTATTTTTCTACTTGCATTTTTTACCTGCTTTCGAACTGCTAGGTTGGCAGAAGCTGGGACAAGGAACGGGCACTCACCCTGTTAAGCGGCACTAGGGATTCTGAACTGCCGACCTTTTAATCGACAAGCTCAGCATCTTAGCCACTGAGCCACCGCATCCTTACCCGTCTTTGTAGGAGCACCTCAGATATTGAAACACTGCTAACATGTCTCCCCTGGTCCTTCTTTCCATTAAATGAGACATACCTGATTCCTGCAATTGATCTTCGTGTATGTTTTAGCTTTCAGTCCCCTAATCCTCTTTATTGTTCTTCTCTGCCCGGCTTTCTAAAGTCTGGTCAAAGCAATGTCCCAGCAGATACCAAGAGCCATCAACCTCCCCTAAGGATAGTGATAGGACGGGTCAGCCGCTCACATTTTATCAAGCGCGGAAGATGAAATGCTCATGGAACATAAACTGGCAATTAATTTACACAGTGCTGATATATTTATGATAGGCGGCATCCTGCTAAAATGAGCCAAGATTAAAAAAAAGCAAACGCTAACAGCTTTGCATGTGTTTTCACAGCTTCGTTAGCAGCTTGTGTTCATTACTGCTTATCATTTTACACTCTCAGACAAATCCTGAAATGGAAGAAATAATAAATACATAAGTACTTCCAAATGGTCCGTTAAGTGAGCCGTCATAGGTCAAGGACTATGGGCTGGATCTCCCTCCTCCCCCCTGTGTGTTTTTGCAGGTGTTTTTTTTTTTTCTTTTCTTCCTCAACCTCATAATCTCAAACAATATTTTTGGTCATTCCGGTTTGTACTTGTCGTGTCCCACTCCTCCGCTGACCACTGGGTCAGGGAAATCCGAATCAGGCTTGCCTCTGCAGCTCTGCCCAAAGTCCTAGCAAAGTCCTCAGAGCAGGCAGGAGACCAGTAAGTGACTTCAGCAAGATAAGTTCGACTTTGCCTGACTCAGAGACTGCCAGAAAGCAGATCCTTTATATAGGCCATGGGGTGTGGCTCCATGACTCAGCACTTATCCAGGCCTGCCCCTCCCTTCCTTCTGTTGCCTCCGCCTATCCAATCTTCTGATGCGAGGGTCACTCCAATCAGCAGCTGTTGGAAATAAACCTTCCTCAGGCTCGCATGCTGTGGAGGAGGGGGAGGGGTCTAGGTGCTCCGTTTGCCTGGGCATGGAGCCAGGGCTGGGGCCGGGGGATGCTCCCTCCTCTGCAGCCTGCTTGGGCATGGAGCCAGGGCTGGGACCGGGAGGTGCCCCCTCCTCTGCAGCTTGTCTGGGCATGGAGCCAGGACTAGGGCCGGGAGGCATACATTCCTCCGTGTTCGGGAGCAGATAAGCAGACTCCGGCTGCGGTGAGAGCGGACAAGACACAACAGTACTGGAAACTTCAGATCTGTTGTACAAAACCTTCTAATTCAACAGCTAGGTTAATTATATAGTCATCCCTTTAAAATAGAATAGAATAGAACAGAATAGAATAGAATAGAATAGAATTTATTGGCCAAGTGTGATTGGACACACAAGGAATTTGTTTTGGTGCATATGCTCTCAGTGTACATAAAAGAAAAAGAAAAGAAAAAAAATACATCAAAGGTAAAACATTTACAACACAAATGATGGTCATAGGTTGCAATTTAACCCTTAATGATAGCAACAAAAAGTTACAGTCAAAATACAGGTCATCCTCAATTTACAACCACAACTGAGCCTGGAATTGACACAACTGTCAATGACTACTTCAGCTTCAACCACAACAGTACACGAGCAAATAATAGATACAAACTCAAAGTAAACCGCTCCAAGCTCGATTGCAGAAAATATGACTTCAGTAACAGAGTGATCAACGCCTGGAATGCACTACCTGACTCTGTGGTTTCTTCCCCAAACCCCCAAAACTTTAAGCTTAAACTGTCTACTGTTGACCTCACCCCATTCCTAAGAGGTCTGTAAGGGCGTGCATAAGTGCACCTACGTGCCTACCGTCCCTGTCTTAATATCCCTTTTTTACTTACTCTTTTCATGTATCCAAATTATGTTTATACTTTTACCTGTTATCTTATATATGATTGACAAATAAATAAAATAAATACAAATAAATAAATAAAATAAAATAAAATTATGTTGCTAAGTGAGAAATTTGTGAGGTGAGTTTTGCCCCGTTTTACGATTTTTTCTTGCCATCGTCGTTAAGTGAATCACTGCAGCTGTTAAATTAGGAACACGGTTGTTAAGTCAATCTGGCTTCCCTATTGACTTTGCTTGTCAGAAGGTCACAAAAATGATCACATGACCCCAGGACATTGCAACCGTCATAAGTATGGGTCAGTTGTCAAGCATCTGAATCAATGGTGGGTTTCACATTTTTTTTACCATCGGTTCGCCCCCCGTGCGCCTTCTGTGCATGCACCCAGCCTCAAAAACAAGCCTAAATATTTCAGGCGAACTGGTAGCGATTTCTGCTACCAGTTCGCCTGAACTGGACTGAACCGGCTGAATACACCTTTGATCTGAATGTAAATTTTTTTTTTGTTGTTGTTTACATTTATACCCCGCCCTTCTCCGAAGACTCAGGGCGGCTTACAGTGTATAAGGCAATAGTCTCATTCTATTTGTATATTTTTACAAAGTCAACTTATTGCCCCCCCAACAATCTGGGTCCTCATTTTACCTACCTTATAAAGGATGGAAGGCTGAGTCAACCTTGGGCCGGGCTCGAACCTGCAGTAATTGCAGGCTTTATGTTCTTAATAACAGGCTTTACCAGCCTGAGCTATCCGGCCCAAATCACATGACCGTTTACATAATTTCATGTAAATCCCACATGAAATCACATGGGAATGCTGCAACAGTCATGTATGAAAAACGCTCATAAGTCCATTTTTTCAATGCCGTTGTAACTCTGAACAGTCACTAAATGAACTGTTGTAAGTCGAGGACTCCCTGTATTTTCCATTCCAGGTAGTCCTCTATTTATAACAATTTGTTTAGTGACCATTCATAGTTATAACGGCACTAAAAAAAGTGACTTATGATCATTTTTCAACCTTATGACCGTTGTAGCATCCCCAGGATCACGTGATCAAAATTTGGATGGTGGGCAACCGACTCATATTTATGAGGGTCGCATTGTCCCAGGGTCATGTGATCACATTTTGCGACTTTCTGACAAGCAAAGTCAATGGGGAATCCAGTGTTGTGGTTCGTCAGTAGCCTGCGGAGCTGGCAACTGAGTCGGACAGCGATGAGGCTGAGGTGAGGCCAGGGCCATCGGGGAGTGAAGTGCGGACTCCAGAGCATCCAGAGACTGATAGTAGTGAGGAAGAGGAACTGGAGGAGCCTGTTCCTAATGCACACATGAGAAGAGCTGCCAGAAGGCAAGAGCAGCTCAAGCAGAGAGGACAACTCAGGAGTAGGGCCAAGAGATGATTGGCCCCTCCCATAAGGCTTAAAACAGACCAGCACCAGCATTTCAGCTTTGCCGGAAAACAAAGTTGTAACTGCGTCCTCTGCTTTGTCTTCTGCTTCATCTACGTCTTTTTTGTGTGGCTTCTGGACGTTTGCCAGGAAGGGCCTTTGGCAGTTTGCCTAATTGGACTAAGGTTTGTGAGATAATAGGAATTTGTCTTTTGGAGGCATTTGTTTTACTTTGAGTTGAACGATGCTAGGAATGAAGTAATTCCCATCTGTTCTTTTTTTTTATTATTTCTTTTGTCACAACAGTATACACAACAATTGTCATAGATAAAACAACATGTCTTGAAGAAAATATATAAGTAAAAAATATGCATCAACTATATCAATTTGATATAATGAAGGGAACAATAGGACAGGAATGGTAGGCACTATTGTGCTCTTATGCACGCCCCTTATAGCCCTCTTAGGAATGGGGTGAGGTCAATAGAAGACAGTTTTTGGTTGAAGATTTTGGGATTTTGAGTAGAGACTATGGAGTCAGGTAATGAGTTCCAAGCATTAACAACTCTGTTACAGAAGTCATATTTTCTGCAATCAAGTTTGAAGCGGTTGACATTTAGCTTGAATCTATTTTTTGCTCTTGTAATATTGCGATTGAAGCTGAAGTAGTCTTTTATAGGAAGGATATTGCAATAGATGATTTTGTGTGTTAAACACAGGTCATGTCGAAGTGACATGTTCGAATAAAGTTTGTTTTTTCCGCGGACTAAGTTTATTACTATCTACTTGCGCCTGGGTCACAACAGTCAGATTCACTTAACAGCCGTGTTCCTAATGTAACAACTGCAGCGATTCACTTAACAACGGAGGCAAGAAAGGTCGTAAAACAGGGCAAAACTCAAATGTCTCACTTAGCAGCATGAATTTTGGAGTCAGTTATAGTCGTAAGTTGAAGACTCCTTGTCCTTTTTGCATATTTCAAGCGTTTTGGAAAAAGAGCATATTTTAGCAAGAAAGAAATGCCTTAAGTTGAACTGTACAACATTATATCGATTTGCAACATGACATCAATTATGTAAATGCTATCATTGCCTCGCCTGACAAAATTATCTAATTTGCCAAATGGCCTCATTGGACAAATGAGGCAAACTGATTCAAGCATCATTATTACAAAATAGGTGCAAATGGTCCAGATGTTGGCTTTGTTGCTTTTCAATTTTTTTTTTTTGTATTGAGATCCATTCAGCTGAGTTTTTATTGAACTGTCAGTGAAGAAAATCATGGAGGTACAAGGTATATTCATAATATACACATAACCCGCTGAAAGATCTTGTGGGTAAAATTCAAGGAAAAAAAACAACAACTAATCGTGGATAGTTTTAAAATTTACTCTGTTTCCCCCAAAATAAGACACCCCCTGATAATAAGCCCAATCTGTTGTGACCCAGCTCCAAGGAGGTAGTAGTAGTAGTTCAATTAGTTCAAAAACCAGCAGACTTTATTAGAACAGCTGAGAATTAACTCATTCTCAGCGTTGTCCCAAACTAAATCAAAGCAAATTCTTTGTAACGCAATTCTTGAGTCTTATCATCATCCTTGGTCTAATTAGGCAAACTGCCAAAGGCTTTTCTTGGCAAAAGTTCAAGAGTAGAAGATGCCAACAAGAAATAAATGCAGCAAGACAAGGAGCAAGTCTATCAATGTTGTTTTCCGACAAAGAGCCCAAACGCCGTTGCTGGTCTTTTAAGCCTTAAGGGAGAGGCCAATCATCTCTTGGATTAGCCATTTCAAACCCCTCCAATCCATACATGCAGCAGACAGGCACCCACTATGAAGATGTAGCACGACCACAAACACGAAGCCAAATAACAGCAATGCAGCTCACCAGCTCAAATCCCCCTCCAACTCAGACTAATCTGAGCACAACCAAGCCCCCACCCAAACAGGACACACCCCCATCCAATCAGAGCACAGCCAAGCTCCCACCCAATCAGTTCAAACCCCCACTAGCAGTTAAAAAGGAAGAAACAGCTGCAATCACACATTGCTCCCAGAAGCACGAATAGATATATGTAGGTCTTTGGTTATTCGGGTTTTCTCCCGCATAAAATTGGAAGTGTCTTGGCAATTTACGGGACCGCCTACTGCTACCAAATACCTGCTACTGCTACCACCTACTGCTACCAAATACCTCTCACCGACCCGTGCACTCTCACAGAGAGGGACTCCTCAGGTTGCCGTCAGCTAGGCAGTGCCGTCTGGCGACACCCAGGGGAAGGGCCTTCTCTGTGGGGGCTCACCATCTCTGGGCTAACTCCTCCAGGACTTCGTCAACTTCCGGACCTCCGAACCTTTCGTCGCGAGCTTAAAACATACTTATTCATCTGCGCGGGACTGGATTAGGTTTTAAAGCAATTGGTTTTAAGAGGTTTTTTATTATTTATACTGTTTTAATGATTTGGGCTTTAGAATAAGTTTTTTAATTGTCGTTTTAATCTGTATTTATATGTGTTTTAACTGCCTGTAAACTGCCCTGAGTCCTTAAGGAGATAGGGCGGTATATAAATATGATAAATAAATAAATAAATAAATAAATGTTTCGACGAAGTCTCATTTGTCATCTTCAGGCTTCAGCTTCGTGCTTCTGGGAGCAAATTTGTTTTCTGAGGTTTGTTTTCTGAGGTTTTTGCGGGTGTTTGTATGTAGGTCTCTGGTTATTCGGGTTTTCTCCCGCGTAAAATTGGAAGTGTCTTGGCGATGTTTCGACGAAGTCTCATTCGTCATCTTCAGGCTGGGTGTTTACAGCTTCGTGCTTCTAGGAGAAATTTCAACCTTCCCAAATGGCTTTTGACGAGCAAAGTCAATGGGTGGGAAACTGGATTCATTTAATGACTCATGACTCACTTAACAACTGCAGCAGTGGTGGGATGCAACCAGTTTAACAACCGGTTTGGTGAACGTCTGCTTTGTGCGCTTGCGCGCAGCATTCAAAATACAGCAATTTTGAAGCTCAGCTAATTACCTTCGAAGGCAGCCCTGGTCGGTAGAACAGTGGAGGTATGGAAATGAGCTGTGCTGTGCGAATCAGCTGATCCAGAAGGAAGGGAATATAGGACAGAGATCAGGCCCAGCTGATCATCGGAACTACCAGTTCATGCGAACCGTCTGAATCCCACCTTTGAACTGCAGTGACTCTCAACAGCCATGGCAAAAATGTTGTAAAATTGGGCACAATGTACTTAACAACTGTCTTGCTTTGCAACGGAAATTTTGAGTCCCAATTGCCGTCGTACGTTGAGGACTACTGTATAGTTTTTGATTTATTTAAAAAGAAGAGGTTGTTGTTGACTTACAATAGTTCATTTAATGGCCGTTCAAAGTTACAACGGCACTGAAGAAAGTGACTTATGACCGTTTTTCACCCTTATGACTGTTGCAGTATCCCCAGGATCACATGATCAAAATTTGGACACTTAGCAACACTGATTCATATTTATGACGATTGCATTGTCCCGGGGTCATGTGATCACATTTTGCGACCTTCTGACAAGCAAAATCCAGCGGGGGGGGGGGAAGCCAGATTCACTTAACAACCGTGTTGCTAAGTTAACAACTGCACGGATTCACTTAACAACGATGGCAAGAAAGGTTGTTAAAATGGGGTGAAATTCACTTAACAAGGGTTTCACTTAGCAACAGAAATTTGGGGCTCAACTCTGGTCGTAAATCGTAAGCCCTCATTGACTTTGCTTGTCAGAAAACCGCAAAAAATGACCACAGGATCCCGGGACATTCCAACCGTCGTAAATACGAGTCGGTTGCCAAACGTCCTAGTTGTGATCACGTGTGCTACAATGGTCGTGAGTGGGAAAAGTCATGAGTCATTTTTTTTCCGATGATGTTGTAACTTTGAATGGTCACTAAATGAAGTGTTAGAAGTTCAGGACTGCCTGTATAACGCAGATTAAAAACTGAGAGAGGTGGAAGGAGCTACAAAGTAGAAGGGGCTATTTTTGGAGTAGGGTTATGAGGAGATGTTTAGAGAAGGACCAGGAGAGACAGGATAGCAGTCTTCCAATATTTGAAGGGCTGCCACAGAGAGGAAGTGGGGTCAACCTGTTTTCCAAAGCACCCAAAGGCCAGACAAGGAATAATGGATGGAAACAGAACAAGGAGAGATTCAACCTGGAAATAAGGAGGAATTTTCTGACAGTGAGAACAATCAACCAATGGAACAGAAGTTGCCTTCGGATGTTGTGGGAGCTTCATCACTGGAAGCTTTCAAGAAGAGACTGGACTGCCATCTGCCAGAAATGGCGTAGGGTCTCCTGCTTGGGCGGGGGGTTGGACTAGATGACCTACAAGGTCCCTTCCAACTCTGTTAATCTGTAATCAGCTTTTCTTTGTACGCCAGATAGTTTTTGTGCCTTTCGCATTTCCGAGTGGCAGGCAATTACTCCGGCGGTTTTCAACCATTTTAGTCAGCCAAAACAAGAAATAAACTAAAGCCCAATAATCTGACAGAAGCTCGGTGTAATATTAGCCAAATTATCCGAGTCCAGCATTTCCCAAGGTAATTGTATATTTACCCCTATTTTCTTGAAACAAAAAAAAAGAAAAAATAGCCAATCTCTCTCTCTCTGTCAAAGGTAGCTAAAGGTGACAAAAATGCTCAAATGTTTGTGAATATCTAGCTAACATACAGGTAATCCAGAGGTGATATTCAGCTGGATCGGACTGGTTTGTCTGAACCGGTAGCGAAAATCACGGATGGGCCTGCCCACCTGGGCTCTATGCCATCCTATTTAGGCACATTTTTGAGGCTGGGCGCATGCGCAGAAGGAGCACGTGTGAATAAAAGCACATGCACGGAAGGCGTGTGTGTTCGTGAACTGGGCGCACGCAACCCTGAAGCAAGCGTGCGCGTGGCGAACTGGTAGTAACATAATCCAAAACCCACCGCTGAGGTAATCCCAGGGGTGAAATGTAAAATTTGTTACTACCGGTTCTGTGGGTATGGCTTGGAGGTGGGGTGTAATGTGACTGGGTGAGCCCGGCTAACTTTTTTTTTTTTTTTACTTTTAAAAGTATTTTTTTCTACAACCTTTTCGGCTGAAGAGGTTGTATAAAAATGCTTTTTAAAGCCTCTGAGGATTAGGCAACTCAACTGGGATCGCCGGAGGAGCCTTTTAAAAGCTTTTAAAGGGTTCTGACGATCCCAGCTGAGCTGCCTGATCGCTAGAACCTTTTAAAAGCTTTTTTTAAAACAACCTCTTTGGAGGAAGAGGTTGTAGAAAAAAATGCTTTTAAAGGGTTCTGATGATCCCAGCTGAGTGACACGATCATCAGAGGCTTTTTTTTTTACTCTTAAAAGCATTTTTTTGGCCAAAGAAAAAATGCTTTTCAAAGTAAAAAAAACACAACACCCCTGATGACCGCGCGGCTCAGCTGGGCATGGATGAGGGGTCGGGGTGGGGGGCAGGGATTTTTGCTACCGGTTTTCCGAACCATCTGCCTTCGCTACCAGATCGGATGATCCGGTCTGAACCGGGAGCATTTCACCCCTGGGGTTATCCTCAATGTACGACTGTTTGCTTAGCAACCAAGAGCCAGAGAAAAGGTACTTGCAACCTGGATTTGAAGTTCCAATGGTCGTAACTTGAGGACTACCCTGTATTTCTAGTTTGTAACGTGAGCACATCATGAAGAACCTAGCTTCTATTTATTTCTTTTGAATAGGACTTGATGTGCGTACTTGTGATCTGTGGATTAAAATTGCTTCCAAATGCGTAAATGTATCTCTATCTATTTTTGAGGAGCCAAAATGGTTTACCTCAGCTCAGTTCTAAACAGAATTTAGGAATGCAAGTTATGCCTCTCACCTGATTTTAAAATTCTTAAAAACTGTTTTAATCATTTTACTGTGTACTATAATAGCAGAATATAAAAATAGGGAAAAGTGTTAAAAAAGGGGGGAAAACTCTGCATCCATACTCAAGAGAGAAATTAAGCTATTTCTCATCTTTTCAGTTCACTTGAATAAGCCAACTGGGATAAAACTCTCTACATCTTTTATTACTTATGCTACCCAGCTCAAAGGGAATTCTTTATAAACATTCCAAAATCATTTCTCCTGCGTTTCAATTTCATTTTAATTCAATCGTATTATTTAGAACGGGTTCCAAAAGTTGTAATAATAAAATGATGAGAAAAGTTCATCCTCTTTTTGCATATTGTTTTTGAAAAATTCATACAAAAATGAAAAAGAAATGCAAATTCTTTGCGGGTCTAATCACACTTTGCCAAATGAAGAAGACATAGCACTTGACTTACAATTGATCGGCACTAAAACCAGTGTCTTATGACCATTGTTCACACTTACGACCATTGCATAGGGCCGGGTTATTTACGGGACCGCCTACTGCTACCGAATACCTCTCACCGACCCGTGCGCTCTCACAGAGAGGGACTCCTCAGGGTGCCGTCAGCGAGGCAGTGTCGTCTGGCGACGCCCAGGGGAAGGGTCTTCTCTGTGGGGGCTCCCACCCTCTGGAACGAACTACCCCCAGGACTTCGTCAACTTCCGGACCTCCGGACCTTCCGTCGCGAGCTTAAAACACACCTATTTATCTGCGCAGGACTGGATTAGATTTTAAATTTATTGGTTTTAAATGGGTTTTATTTTTTTATATTGTTTTTAAACATTCGTCCTTTTAGAATAAGTTTTTTAATTGTTATTTTAATCTGTATTTATGTGTTTTTATCTGCCTGTGAACCGCCCTGAGTCCTTCGGGAGATAGGGCGGTATATAAATACGATTAATAAATAATAAATAAATAATAAATAAATTGCAGCATTCCCGTTGTCACCCGATCTAAATTCAGACGCTTGACAACTTTATTGGAGTGTCCCAGGATCATGGGATCACTTAAGAACTGGATTACTAAGAACTACAGTGCTTCACTTAACAACTGTGGCAAGAAAGGTCATAAAGTATCAACAGTAGAAACCTTCAAATTTCTGGGTTCTATCATATCGCAAGATCTCAAATGGACAGCTAACATCAAAAACATCATTAAAAAAGGACAACAAAGAATGTTCTTTCTGCGCCAACTCAGTAAGCTCAAACTGCCCAAGGAGCTGCTGATCCAATTCTACAGAGGAATTATTGAGTCTGTCATTTGCACCTCTATAACTGTCTGGTTCGGTTCTGCAACCCAACAAGAAAAACACAGACTTCAGAGGATAATTAGAACTGCAGAAAAAATAATTGCTACCAACTTGCCTTCCATTGAGGACCTGTATACTGCACGAATCAAGAAGAGGGCCGTGAAAATATTTGCAGATCCCTCGCATCCTGGACATAAACTGTTTCAACTCCTACCCTCAAAACGACGCTATAGAGCACTGCACACCAGAACAACTAGACACAAGAACAGTTTTTTCCCGAAGGCCATCACTCTGCTAAACAAATAATTCCCTCAACACTGTCAGACTATTTACTGAATCTGCACTACTATTAATCGTTTCATAGTTCCCATCACCAATCTCTTTCCACTTATGACTGTATGACTATAACTTGTTGCTGGCAATCCTTATGATTTATATTGATATATTGATCATCAAATGTGTTGTAAATGTTGTACCTTGATGAACGTATCTTTTCTTTTATGTACACTGAGAGCATATGCACCAAGACAAATTCCTTGTGTGTCCAATCACACTTGGCCAATAAAATTCTATTCTATTCTATTCTATTCTAAAAAAAATGGGATAGAACTCACTAAACCACTGTCTTGCTTATTAACAGACATTTTGGCTCACAAGTAGAGAACTACCTGCATTCAAAAGTTTGAGAACTGTTTGTCCGGTTGATCTTTTGACTCACTATCTGTGGAAATTATACAACTTTGTCGAAATCCCACAACTTTTCAAAGGCACATTGGTGTGTCTTTAGCCACTTTGAAGGTTCTCATTCTGAAGGTTACTATTACTTTTTTTATTTGTGTCAGAAGCACCTATAAATTATAGACATATAAACATTCAGCAATGAAGAAGTAAAATAGGTCATAAAAACATAGCATGTTTAACAGCATGTAAACCTGAGAGTTCGTTCCCACCTTAACCATGAAAGCTGGCCGTGAGGTCTAGTCCCATTTCAGGCATGGAAGCCAGCTGGAAGGCTTTGGGCCAATCAGCAGGAGCCTGTGAGTTCTATTCCCGCCTTAGGCATGAAAGCTAATTGGTGACTTTGGGCCAATCACTCTCTCTTAGCCCAACCTACCTGACAAGGTTGTTGTTGTGGGGAAAACTGCGAGGAAGAAAGTGTGTGTTGGATACATTTGCTGCCTAGGCCAGGGGTCTCCAACCTTGGTCCCTTTAAGACTTGTGGACTTCAACTCCCAGAGCTCCTCAGCCAGAACTCTGGGAGTTGAAGTCCACAAGTCTTAAAGGGACCAAGGTTGGAGACCCCTGGCCTAGACTGATTTGTAAAAATAATATAGGTGGGATATAAATAAATATCAAGTTGTTGTAAGTTGAGGACTATCTTGCATTAGTGAAACAAAACAGAAGTTTCAAAACTCTCTGTTAACAGGCTATTTGTTGTAATCCACTCCTAGAAAATTTACCACAGCACCTTATCTATCCCAAATTATCCGAAAGGTTATAAACAAATCTTCCTCGGTCAAATATAAATGGTAGGACTGAGCCAGTTCGGACTGGTTCGGGCGAACCGGTAGTTAAAATTCCTGGCTGGCTCCTCCCCTCCCCACCCTTTCCAGGAGTCCTCACGCACCCCATTTTGGCTCCCAGGAGGCTGCAGGGAGACCTACTAGGCCAGTGTTGGTGAACCTTTGATGTGCCTATGTGCCGGCCTGCATGCTGGAAGTGGTATGCGAAACCATCCCACGAGGTATACACGGCCCCGCTGGCCTTCATGCGCGTGGGAGCTCCAATACCCGGAAGAGCAGCAGTCCATCGCGCATACGCGAGCCGGCACTCAAACACCTGGATAGGCATGGAAGTGCGCCTGACAAACAGCTGGCCATCATGCATACGCGCAACATCAACCTGGAAGGTTGGGTGCCGGCCTACGCATGTGTGACAGAACGCTGCTCTTCCGGGTTCCACCGCTTCCGCGCATGCAACGGCCAGCTGATCGGCGCGTATGTGATCACAGGAACGCGGAATAGGAGCCAGCGAGGCCGTGCATTCTTCACGGGATGGTTTCGCATGCCATTTCTGGCACGCGTGCCATAGGTTCACCAACACTGTACTAGGCCCAAAACGGGGCGTGGGTGTGTGTGGCATGACCTCCCATGGTCCATTTTTGCTCCCCAGGGGGTGCAGGAGGCTGAGTGCTGCCTGTCACACCCACTGGCCATGCCCACCATGGTCACGCCCACCCACTCAGTCATTAGGGCAGAGAACCAGTTGTTAAATTATTTGAATCCCACCCCTGTCAAATATCCATGTTTGTTTCTTAATATCGTCTCCAGTCAATTGTTGTTTAATTAAACATAGTAAATTCAGTCTCCAACATTGGTCTTGTCTTCCGATCAACTTGCAAGGGCAAGTAATTTCCAATTAGCTGTAATAAATCCGTCGAGTTTCCCTCAGACTTTTCCAGCTCTTGTCCTAGGAAAAAAAATAAATAGTACTATCTGAGGTTGTAGTACTTGACTCTTGCTGAAGAAGGATCATGAGCTTAAGTGAAATAGACTTTGAAGATGATTAAAAAGACTCATGGCAGCAGCTCTCGCCAGAAATTATCACCGTTATGAACTTGTCAGGGCTTAAGATTGCTAGAAAGATAAATGCCACCTCTCCTGAAGTTTTGCAACCATGTGGGAATAAAAAAATGATCTTTATTACTAATCGTTGAAACCAGAGAAAGGTTTCCAAATGTGAGGCTGGAGTTTTAATGAGCCTGTGCTGAATGTCATTGTTTGAATAATTCATCTGCATTATGACACACATCAAAAAACCCCCAGACTATTATATCATTTGTCATCAAGAATTTATTCATACCGAACTGGACATCGGATTGCTAGAAACACGACTGGATATATCTGGGGTGTCTTTATGAATTCAAATTTCTGCCCTCTGAAACAACAGTCAGAAATGTGATATTTAATTCAAGATCTCCACAAAGCTGCTTTCAGCTGTTGATACGGTTGGGAGATTTATTTGAAAAATTGTATTTTCTATCTGTTGGGCTTCAACTCCAAGAGAAATCTTAAGCTGCTACAGATAAGGATTCTTGGAGGTGACATTAAATATACATAGAAAACATGTAGTTCAGGAATGTTAGTTTAAAGCCATAATCTTAATGGTTATCTTAAAAGACTTTTTACGGTTATAAATAATATAAAATGAAAAAAAAAACCAAGACTATTCTGTTTAGTGCATAAAGATGTAATTTAAGCCACAGAGATGACTTTACAAGATTAGTTGCCTTCAGAATTTTCTTTTGTTCAGTGTTTTATCGTCACTTCCATCCTTTATAAGGTAGGTAACATGAGGACCCAGATTGTTGGGGGCAATAAAAGTTGACTTTGTGTATAATATACAAATGGATGAGACTATTGCTTAACACAGTGTAAGCTGCCCTGAGTCTTCGGAGAAGGCCGGAATAGCTCTGGCTGGTAAAGCCTGTTATTAAGAACACAGAGCCTGCAATTACTGCAGGTTCGAGCCCGGCCCAAGGTTGACTCAGCCTTCCATCCTTTATAAGGTAGGTAAAATGAGGACCCAGATTGTTGGGGGGGCAATAAGTTGACTTTGTAAAAAATATACAAATAGAATGAGACTATTGCCTTACACACTGTAAGCCGCCCTGAGTCTTCGGAGAAGGGCGGGGTATAAATGTAAAAAACAAAAAAACAAAACAAACAAAATTCAAATTAAAAAACAAAACAAAACAAAACAAAAAAACTTGAGACTTTCAAGAAAAGATTGGATTGCCATTTGTCAGAAATGGTGTGGGGTCTCCTGCTTGAGTGGGGGGTTGGACTAGATGACCTACAAGGTCCCTTCCAACTCTGTTAATCTGTTACTCTAGAACAGGGGTCTCCAACCTTGGCAACTTTAAGCCTGGTAGACTTCAACTCCCAGAATTCCCCAGCCAGCTTTGCTGGAAGTTGAAGTCCTCCAGGCTTAAAATTGCCAATGTTGGAGACCCCTGCTCTAGAACAACTGAGAAACCATAGATTGGTTAAAATGGCTTAATGATGTGCAAACCTTTGATTAATGGAATAAGCCACAATAGGGAAGGGTTAGCGTCACATGTGAAGGCACAAACTCTTTAGATTAGAAAAATAGCTTCCTAATACTATGAGGAGCCAGGCAATGGAACCAATGACCTATGGGAAAGTTTGAGTTTGACTTAAAGTAGAAGTGGGGAATTATGGCGCCTTTATGACTTGTGGACTTCAGCTCCCAGAATTCCTGAACCAGCATCTCCAGAAAAAGCTGGAGAAATACTTTCAATATAGTGCCTTCCTTTGATCAGGAGATAGAAAATACGATTTTTCATTAAGTCCTATCTGTTGGGCTTCAACTTCGAGAGACACCACAGATAAGGGATACTTGATATTGAAATCTAACATCTGGGAGACACATAGTTCAGGAATGTTAGTTTAAAGAATGTTTCTTTAAACTAACATTCTTAGTTTCAGTTCCAGGAATGGTCTTCCTTTCACATTGTGACAAACCAGAAACCTCATAAATTGTTCTAGTGCCTGAATAGTGTGTAATACCAGGACTATAACTACTTAAAGACTGGAACTGCCAAACTAAGCCAAATATGGCTGAAGAATGAGGAATTGGCAAAGATGAAGTTCACATTTGTTTAAAGAAAAGAACTTGTCGTCTATGGGAGATTCTGAGTCATCCAGGTCACAATTGTCTCAAAGGTGCTTTTCCAAGTCAACTATATTTCCTTGATGTTTCATTTATAATAATAATAATAATAATAATAATATCATCAGATTTGGAAGGGACCTTGGAGGTCTTCTAGTCCAACCCCCTGCCCAGGCAGGAAACCCTACACCATTTCAGACAAATGGTTATCCAACATTTTCTTAAAAATTTCCAGTGTTGGAGCATTCACAACTTCTGCAGGCAAGTTGTTCCACTGATTGTTCTATCAGGAAATTTCTCCTTAGTTCTAGGTTGCTTCTCTCCTGGATTAGTTTCCACCCATTGCTTCTTGTTCTACCCTCAGGTGCTTTGGAGAATAGTTTGACTCCCTCTTCTTTGGGGCAGCCCCTAAGATATTGGAACACTGCTATCATGTCTCCCCTAGTCCTTCTTTTCATTAAACTAGACATACCCAGTTCCTGCAACCGTTCTTCATATGTTTTAGCCTCCAGTCCCCTAATCATCTTTGTTGCTCTTCTCTGCACTCTTTCTAGAGTCTCAATATCTTTTTTACATCGTGGTGACCAAAACTGAATGCAATATTCCAAGTGTGGCCTTACCAAGGCATTATAAAGTGGTATTAACACTTCATGTGATCTTGATTCTAAACAAGCTTCTTGGATGAGAAGTGAAACATGTTCAAAGAAACAGTCCAGTTGCTTCTTGAAAAAGTACTGGGGGCGGGGGAACGACAACAGAACGTGACTCAACCCAAGCATGACCATTCCCACAATAGGTTAACCCTACATTCCCTCATTTATTGATTTCCCTTGTTACAGGTGGGTTGGAGCTACTATGGCTGTATGTAAGAATCCCTGTTTAAGAACTGACCTACTTTTCTCATTAGTCCCCAGAGTTCAGCCCTCTTAACAAGGTCTACAACAGTGAGTTTTGACTCACTTAGCTCCATTGTGGCTAAGTATCTAGAAACCAGCATGAATGAGTTTTCTGTATTGAGGATTGAAGCACAAACACCATTCGCACAATGCTAATTATTTGTTTATTTGCATTTTTTCCAAAATAAACTGCATAAATCAACGGGAGGTGGTGGTTTAGCTGCTCTCGTTTAAGGTGAGCTTGTCAAAGAGGTATTCGCCCATGCCATTCTGGGGCAGACCCAGGCGCTTCAAGTTGGTACAGTGGTCTCCCAGCAGCTTGATGGCCTTCACTTGTTCCTCCAGGAATTCATTCTCCAGGAAGTCACAGAGCTGAGGGGACAAAAAAAGAAAGTTTGCTAGGGTTAGGAGAACATCTACAAACCTCCAAAGTTAGCTTCCATTTTTACTTCCAAGAAAAGAGTCCAGAGACAAAAACAAGCCACACGTGACCTTCTACAGCGAGTAAAGAAATAGTTAAGCTATTTGGGCCTAAAAAAAGTCATGAAGACACAGGACAGCATTCTGGGTGCATATCAAATCATGCCTACCAAGTTTTCTTTTAAATTTTTTTTGAGAAGTCTCCCAAAGCCAGCTTTGATCTTGCCCATCTTTCTACCACCTCAGTTTTACTTACATGAGGATCGGTTTTCTCAGTTGCGAGCTTGTGTAGATCCAGCAAAGCCTGGTTAACCTCCTTCTCCAGCTGCAGGGCATGTTCCAAGGTATCTAGACTGTTGCCCCATTCATCTTTCTCTGGCTTCTGTGTATTAAAAAACAAACAAACCAGGTTTCATGGTTAGATACATCCATGGCAACATTATTATCACAAATCTTATGCTGCTACAACCTCTATCCCTTTCATGAAACTCCTCCCCAGAGGAATTTGTTTTCTCAACCTTGATATCCTGCAGCACAATACGCCCTCCTCGCTTGTTTTGGTACTTCAGAAACTTCTCAGCGTGTTCTCGCTCTTCCTGGGATTGTTCCTTCAGGAACTTGGCCACGTGGCACAAGGCTATATCATCACGGTCAAAGTGATGGGCCTAGGAAGGAACCAAAAAGGAGCACGGTTAGTAGATAATTTTTAAAGTTATTTAAAAGTACTAAAGCTTCTAGATAGACTCTTTAGAAGTATCTAAAACCAGCTCTACAAATTAAGCTTTTATCAATTGCTTTGTGTGTGTATACATACACGCTATTGAAATAAACTCCAATAGCTTAATAGCTTCCCAAGGCAAGTTGTAAATTGCTGATATACCCTTAAGTAGAATCTACCCTTAAGTAGAAATAGTATGGTAGACTTACTACTTACATAAGAGACCCAAGACTTTTTTCATTTTAAGAGTCTTTCCTGTTAAATTACTACATTGGTACTCACAGGTTATTAATTCCATTGCAATCTCACCCTAACAGTAGACCTAATTATTGTTCACTATATAAATTTAAGAGTTGCTTCTATAGTTTATTATAGCAGTTTTATGTTCATTGAAGGTATTTCTCTGTAAACAGCTTATGAAAGTACCTAGAAACACTCAAAAGTACCTTATTGCTCAAATGTTATTTACTCCAGACTTGGTTACAATGACCCAGAGGGCCCAAGAGCTAAATAAGCATTGGAGTTCAATATTTCTCTACCATTAAAATTTAATAGAGGTACATTAACCACAACTAAGCCTTTTACAGTTTAAAAATAAAGAGCTAAAGTCTAAGTTCACCCAAGTCAGTAACTAAGAAGCAAACCTTTCTTACTGAAAGTAAATTCAGAGTAACTTACCATGGACAAGTAGACATAGCTAGCATGGAGCTCAATGTTCACCAAATGGTTTACAGCAGCCTCACATTCAGGATGGTAGTTCTGACGGATTTGGGAAGTCATCATTATCATCAGAAGAGAAGAAGGAGACAGCCGTTCCTGAAGTTCAGAAGGTCAATGGGTGGAGAGGAGAGCATCACCGTGGCCTTAAATACAGTATATAGAGGTGGGGTAACTAATTAGCAATAGCACTGGCCAATAGGAAGCATCTCCAGGGCCAACTGACCAATCAGATTTATGGATGGGCTGATGAGGACCAATAGAAACTCGGCAGGGAACTGAGTCCAGGTGCAACTCCTCGATGGGTGGAGGTCTCATATGAGTGATGAGATCCAATAGAAAACTAGTTGTGCCTCAACTCACAATTGGCTTTGAGGGAGGGAGAATGACTCAGCAAAATTGGAGTGTGTTTTTTTTTTTAAGAATTAATTACAATTGTTGCTGGGGAGTGAGCCGTTGCTAAAGATTGCCCCTTATCTAAGAACGTTTAAACAATTTACTTGGTCCTGCAGCTGTTTCCTTTTCATCATAGCTTCACAAATTCAGGAATTGAAGGAAGAAAGCCCATGCTTGTGGGAACCACCATTTATTTATTTATTTATTTTGTCACAACAGTATATATATATAAGCATAAGCATGACAGTAACTATATAATATATAAGCATATATATATAAGCATAAGCATGCAATAACTATATTAATTGGATATAATGAAAGAAAACAATAGGACAGGAACGGTAGGCACGTTTGTGCTCTTATGCACGCCCCTTACGGACCTCTTAAGAATGGGGTGAGGTCAATAGTAGACAGTTTTTGGTTAAAGCTTTGGGGATTTTGAGAAGAGACCACAGAGTCAGGTAGTATGTTCCAACTCTGTTACAGAAGTCATATTTTCTGCAATCAAGATTGAAGCAGTTCACATTAAGTTTAAATCTATTGTTTGCTCTTGTATTGTTGTGATTGAAGCTGAAGTAGTCTTTAACAGGAAGGAGATTGCAATAGATGATTCTATGAGTTAAACACAGGTCCCGTCGAAGGCGGCGGAGTTTATTTCCAGCTGAGCCTGAGCCTGTATAAAGTTTTATCCAGTGTTTGCCTCGCAGGCAACACCATAAACCACGATTTACAATCAACAGCAACTAAGCCAAAATTCTAGCAGGCCACAGAAAGAAAGAAAAAAGCGCGTTATGACCAAATCGTGATTCATAAAGTAGCTGTGCTCCTATTGTGTGAAGCTGAAGGAGAAATTAGCCTGCTGTGATGACCGAATTTACACAGCAAGCTGAGACTATGATGTGATATATATATATATTTTTAAAAAGTCAGAATTAGCCTTGTAGGTAGGTGTGCTGGATGAGCACAGCTTTAACAAATAGGAAAAGGATTGAGTTCAACCCGGAGTAAGGGACCAAATATACAGCGCTGAGGAACTTAACAAGAACCACAGGTTGTAGTTGTGGTTTTTTCAAGATGGTTAGGGTTACTGCTTGTATGTTAGACCTTATTCAGTTATGAACGTCAGGCTAATTCTATAGCAATTTCCCCCATATTGCCATCATCCAGAGAGGTTGACTGTATAGTATTAGCAGGGAGTTCTGGAGACTGTAGTCCCAGTATCTGGAGGTTCCCTAGACTTGTAAGGACTGCATTAGGCTGGGAGAACAGACTTAGCTTCTGTTGTCTCCTTAACCACACATAATGTTAAACCATAATCAGAGTTGATATGGGTAAGAGCTGGGTTCTCCAACCTTGGCAACTTTAAGCCTGGAGGACTTCAACTCCCAGAATTCTGGGGGTTGAGGTCTTCCAGGCTTAAAGTTGTCAAGGGTTGAGACCCTTGGGTTAGAGTGTTGTGTAAACCATAACAGAATACCAGAGTTAGAAAGGATCTTGTAGGTCTTCTAGTCCAACCCACTGCTCAAGCAGGAGACCCTATACCGTATCAGGAAAATGGATGTACACATTCTTCTTAAAAGCCTCCAGTGATGGAACATCCACAACTTCTAAAGGCAAGCTGCTCTACTGATTGATTTTTCTCACTGTTAGGAAATTTCTCCTTACTTCAAGGTTGCTTCTCTACTTGATTAGTTTCATCCATTGTTTCTTATCTTGCCTTCAGGTGCTTTGGAGAATAGCTTGGCTCCCTCTCCTTTGTGGCAGCTCCTTAGATATCGGAACACTGCTATCATGTCACGCCTAAGGCCTTCTTTTAATTCAGCTAGACATAGTCAATTCCTGTAATCATTCTTCATATGTTTTAGCCTCCAATCCCTTAATTAACTTTATTGTTTTTTTTCTGTACTCTTTCTAGAGTCTCAATATATGTTTATATTGTGTTGACCAAACGTGGATACAATAGTCCAAGTGGCAGTGGGTTTTTCCCCCCCTAAAAAAGAGTTTATGCTGAAATATGTAAACTCAACTAAGGTGGCTTGCAAATCCTGCTTAGAACAATAACTGTGTATTCACGACAATGTGATGGATAAGTACAGAAAACAATTTGATCCATT
This sequence comes from Ahaetulla prasina, assembly GCF_028640845.1. Classification (NCBI taxonomy): domain Eukaryota; kingdom Metazoa; phylum Chordata; class Lepidosauria; order Squamata; family Colubridae; genus Ahaetulla; species Ahaetulla prasina. Next base: position 8,951,146 of record NC_080546.1, on the reverse strand, counting down.
GAGTGAATGTAGTTTTATTTGACACAAATCACTAACAATATATATTCAGCATTATAGTGCAGGGGTCTTCAACCTTGACAAATTTAAGACTTGTGGACTTCAACTCCCAGAATTCTGGGAGTTTAAGTCTACAAGTCTTAAAGTTGCCAAGGTTGGAGACCCCTGTTATAGTGTGTATAGAAGTGAATTCTGCAATTGTTTAGTTGCTCTGCCCATACATCACAGAAACCCTTAACCATGGCTTATCCATGGTTTACTAAATAAGACCCAGCAGTGAAGGGGTCAAAACCTAATTTATTTATTTATTTATTTAGATTTTTATACCGCCCTTCTCCCGAAGGACTCAGGGCGGTTTACAGCCTGATAAAACAGAACAAGAGTAAATACAAGATAAAATAATATTTAAAAAACTTATTACATTGGCCCAAGTTAAAATATAATTAAAACAATAAAAACCCAATTAAAAACTAAAATCCTACGCCAGTCCTGCACGAATAAATAGATATGTCTTCAGCTCGTGGCGAAAGGTTCGAAGGTCAGGAAGTCGACGAAGTCCTGGGGGAAGTTCATTCCAGATGGTGGGAGCCCCCACAGAGAAGGCCCTTCCCCTGGGGGTCGCCAGCCGACATTGCTTGGCAGACGGCACCCTAAGGAGTCCCTCTCTGTGAGAACGAATGGGTCGGTGGGAGGCAAACGGTGGCAGTAGGCAGTCCCGTAAATAACCTGGCCCTATGCCATGGAGTGCTTTAAAGGTAGTAACCAACACCTTGAAGTGCACCCGAAAGACCACAGGTAGCCAGTGCAGCCTGCGCAGGAGTGGTGTCACGTGGGAGCCATAATTTATGCAAGGAGGGTTAAACCAACACAACCATGTTATATCTGTGTGAACTTAAAAAAAGACAACATTAGGCTAAACGGATCACTGGTTTGAGGCTGGTAGTATTTACACAGCAGATAGTGGTTGAGCTACTCATGATTTTCACATGAGTCATGTGAACCCTACACTCCATTGTATAATGTGGCTGCTTTAATTTGGGTTCAGAGTGTAGTGTTTTGAAAATGACACTTTGTAGATTAGTATTAACTTAATCCAGTCAGTTGTAGCTTACTCAGCAAACCATGTCAAAGCAAAACACTGCCTACTACAGTGTGTATGACAAGTCAGCTTAAGAATAAGCTGTATAGAAGTGAATTCTGCAATTGTTTAGTTGCTCTGCCCATACATCACAGAAACCCTTAACCATGGCTTATCCATGGTTTACTAAATAAGACCCAGCAGTGAAGGGGTCAAAACCTAATTTATTTATTTATTTATTTATTTTAGTACAAGCTCCAAACCAATTAACACAACTGTTGTAATACTTGAAGACAGAGAGACTCAAGGTTATAGCAATGCCTAATTAAGATAACCTGATAATTACACAAACCTTGTTTGGAAACCTACAATTAAAGAACAACGTGAGTCAAGCTTGATTCTTGGTGACTACATGGAAATGACCATGACTTTTCTCCAGATTTCAGGATTATTATTTTTTTTTAATTTCCCAGCTCTGGAATATGCATGTGATCTTCCAGCAAAAGACTAATTAAGCCTATCTTAGCTTCAAGTCGAGACAAGTAGGGCCAAGTATTGGCCTTTACTAACAAACGAATGCAAGACAATGACATCTGTGTAGCTTTAACCTTAACATAATTTCTAATCAAATGAAATACAAGCAGGATACCTATCTCATGCAGCAGTTACTAAAACTGCAAAAACGGTAAAGATGCTTGGCACACATTAAATACTGCAACTTTATTATTTATCATTTGAGATGCCCCGTACTTAAAAAAAAAATCTCCCCCTTGTATCTAAATAGAATAGAATAGAATAGAATAGAATTTTTATTGGCCAAGTGTGATTGGACACACAAGGAATTTGTCTTGGTGCATATGCTCTCAGTGTACATAAAAGACAAGATACGTTCATCAAGGTACAACATTTACAACACAATTGATGGTCAATATATCAATATAAATCAGAAGGATTGCCAGCAACAAGTTATAGTCATACAGTCATAAATGGAAAGAGATTGGTGATGGGAACTATGAGAAGATTAATAGTAGTGCAGATTCAGTAAATAGGTTGACAGTGTTGATGGAATTATTTGTTTAGCAGAGTGATGGCAGATGGCAGAGTGATGGCAGCAAAGTCACTGCCAAGTAAGCAGACACGGATCAACTTCACTAGTCTAGACTAGACATGGCTAGTCTAGTGAAGAGAAGGACCAGGGGAGACATGATAGCTGTGTTCCAATATTTGAGGGGCTGTCACAGAAAGGAAGGGGGTCAAGCTATTTTCCAAAGCACCCGAAGGCCAGAATGGATGGGAACTGACCAAGGAGAGATTCAACCTGGAAATAAGGAGAAATTTTCTGACAGTGAGAACAATCAACCTACGGAACAGAAGTTGTGGGAGCTTCATCACTGGAAGCTTTCAAGAAGAGACTGGACTGCCATCTGCCAAAAATGGTGTAAGATCTCCTGCTTAGGCGGGCGGGGGGGGTTGGAATAGATGACCTGCAACTTCCCTTCCAACTCTGTTAATCTGTATCTAACACACCTTCATGGTATGAAGGCTACAAAAGGGCTTAAGTTTTTATTTTACCTTCCTTACAAACTGGCATGCTGCAACACAGCAGTTGGCATGGAGTCAGTTTTCCTGACTCCGTGGTGGAACAAAAGCAAAGGAATAACAATTCACCGGAGAAGATTGTCTTATATCCACGTTCAAGACTTCAATAGCAGGAACAGCTGCAAAGCAAAGGACTCTTTGTAGCACAACAAAGCCAACTTGCACAAAGATTGTACGCTTCTCCTTGCTAGATGACACATTTTTCAGGGCCCTATCTCTTTTGGCATCTGTGGTCCTTGATCAACTCTTCCGACATTAGAAACTTCACGGCGGGAAGCTGAACTGGGATTCAGAACAGTTTTTGACGTACGGCATTGTGGAAATGCAGGCAGTCCTCGTCTTACGACCATGATGGAGCCCAACATTTCTGTTGTTCAGTGAGTCATTTGTTAAGTGAGTTTTGCCCCATTTTTATGAGGCTTCCTTGCCACAGTTGTTAAAGGAATCACTGCAGTTTGGTAAGTTAGTAACCCGGTTGTTTATTTATTTATTTATTATTTATTTATTTATTATTTAAATTTGTATACCGCCCTTCTCCCGAAGGACTCAGGGCGGTTCACAGCCAGATAAAAAAATACACAATACACTATAAATATGGTTAAAATACAATTAAAAAACTTATTAAATTGGCCACAATTAAAAATTTAGGATAAAAACCCATTAAAAACCCATAGACTTAAAAAACTAACCCAGTCCAGCGCAGATGAATAAGTGAGTTTTAAGCTCGCGGCGAAAGGTTCGGAGGTCCGGAAGTTGACGGAAGTTGACCGAGTCCTGGGGGGAGTTCGTTCCAGAGAGCGGGAGCCCCCACAGAGAAGGCCCTTCCCTGTTAATTGAATCTGGCTTCCCCATTGACTTGACTTATCAAAAGGTCCCAAAAAAGGATCACGTGACCTTGGGACACAGCAACGGTCATATATATGAACCACTTGCCGAGCCTCTGGATTTTTGATCCCACGATCATGGGGGTGCTGCAAAGGTCGTCACTGCGAAAATAGCTCAGGGGCTGCCCCAAAGAAGAGGGAGTCAAGCTATTCTCCAAAGCACCTGAAGGCAAGAAGACAAGAAGCAATGGGTGGAAACTAAGCAAGGAGAGAAGCAACCTAGAACTAAGGAGAAATTTCCTGACAGTTAGAACAATCAATAAGTGGAATAATTTACCTGCAGAAGTTGTGAATGCTCCAACACTGGAAATTTTTAAGAAAATGTTGGATAGTCATTTGTCTGAAATGGTGTAGGGTTTCCTGCCTGGGCAGGGGGTTGGACTAGAAGACCTCCAAGGTCCCTTCCAACTCTGTTATTATGTTATGTTATGTTAAGTCCCTTTTCTCACTGCGGTTGTGACTTTGAACGGTCCCTAAATGAACCGTTGTAAGTCAAGGACTACTTGTAAACTTGGTTCCTCTCCTTTCTTCCCTGCAGGCTCCTCCTCTGTATACCCACACTCAGGCAAAAGCAGCGCACAAATTTCAGCTGCTGTGCAAGTTTTCTTTTGAACACCATTCATTTTGTTTTGAAACCAGCGTAAAGCGGTGAAGAGGGTGAAGCAAGGGAACAGAGAACCGATCTCAGAGGTAGCAGATGGCAGGAATTTTGTTCCCTCTTAGCAGGGTTCCTGAATTTTGAGAATCTTATTCCTGGCAGTACTTAGGATTGGGTTTCTCTACTACCAGCTGTGAAGTTTTGGAGCAGAGTATGGAACCGTCTGCTGATGCCTTCAGCTGATGCTTTCTGTAAAGCAAGGGTGTCAAACTCAAGTTCATTGAGGGCCGCATCAGGGTTGAGTTTGACCTCAAGGGGGATGGAGTAGGCGTGGCCAGGTTGGGCATGGCCAGCTCAATGTCACTTGTGTCGGGGGGCACCTCTGGTGGGCCGAGAGCAACCAGGATTATTAGGGGACTGGAGACTAAAACATACCAATGACAGTTGCAGTACAACTGGGCATGGCTAGTCTAGTGAAGAGAAGGACCAGGGGAGACATGATAGCAGTCTTCCAATATTTGAGGGGCTGCCACAGAGAGGAGGGGGGGGTCAACCTATTTTCCAAGGCACCTGAAGGCAAGACAAGGAATAATGGATGGAAACTGTTATGTATTAACAGTTGTGCCTTTAAATATTTGAGCGGGAAATCAGCACGTTGCTGATTGGACGAAGCCTCCTGCAGAACTGTATAAAAGGAGAGGTTTTTCCCCCCAGCCTGTTGCTGGGTTCACCATATATTAAAGAGCTGTTGTCACTACCCTGGTCTCCAGCCTCGTTACTTCCCGAACATAACATTGGCGACGAAGGTGGGATCTCGAGGCTAAGGAGAACCAGAACCGAGCTGAAGCACGCTAGTTCCGAACCCAGCAAACTCAGGGCAGAAACGCGGAAATGGCAAACACGCCACCCGCACTGCATAACCCGGCAAGGAGAAATGGGGAACATATATGACCCGCTTCAAAGCTTTCTAGAAGCCAACGAACTACAGGATCCCTGATAACCGCAAACGGGCTTACTTCCTAAGCCATTGCGGGCCCGAGGTAATCGAGATTGCGGAAGCCCTGGCAGAGCCAACGCCGATACAATCGGTATCGTGGCCGACTCTGCAGACTTTGCTGAAGAACCATTTCGCACCGACGCCGCCCAAATACGTGCAGCGGTTTGAATTGGAGAACGAGACAGATGGAGGGCGAGTCCATCGGTGACTACATGGCGCTGCTAGAAGAGCGCCCAAGGACTGTGGATACCGAGACTTAGACGAAGTGCTACTTGAGCAACTCATCCGAGGGGTCAAGGACATCCGCCACGGCGACTGCTAGCCAGGAGCAACCTGACACTAGCCACCGCCTGGACGAGGCCAGAGCACACGAAATGTCTACTAAAGCAGCAGAGACTCTGCAAAGCCTCTTCAATCCAAGGCGAAGCGCAGCCAACGCCAGTACACCAGGAGGAGATTCAGTCCGAATCCGAAGGTGAGGGCGAGATGAGGAAGAGGTCTGCCGGACCGAGAAGCGCGACACCGAGGACCGTGACGAGTGCGGAAGCTGCGGAGGGCAGCATCAGCGCCAACGCTGCAGGTTTAAAGACGCAACATGCCGGTGTGGGAAGAAAGGGCACTTAGCTCAGGTTTGCAGAGCGGCCCAACCTTCCGCCCGAAAATTCAAATCGGCCAATCAAAACGCTGAACCGGAAAGCGGCCCGCGATTGGTTCAAACAAGAAAGGCGCCAAGTCTAACCAAACGACTGTCATTATAGGCGCCTCCAACCAAAGTGGAAAAGAAGATTTTACAAAGCCCAAGATCGAGGGAGTACGGTGCAGGCTTGAAGTAGACACGGGATCAGCGATCACCATCATGTCCTGGGACACCCTGGCGAAGTCACTGCCGTCCGTCAAGCGCCATTTGCAAGCACAGCGGCTACGAGTGCACGACTACCAGGGAATCGCATCCCTGTTCGAGGGACCACCTCCGTCCGAGTCGAGTACGGCCTCACAAAAAGACCCTGCCCATCACGATCGCCGGGAACTCTGCCCAGTCTGTTGGGACTAGACTGGTTTCGTGCCCTGGGCATGGGAGTGACTGGCATCTACAGAAGTGACTGCAATTTGAAAGACATTCTCTTTAACGAGTTCAAGATGTCTTCAAGGACTGCCTGGGCAAGTACAAGGGGACCCCTATTTCCTTCAACTTAGACCCCAGGTAGCCCCATTAGGCTTAAGGCGAGGAGAGTCCCTTTTGCCCTAAAACCAAAAATTGATAAGGAGCTGGACAAGCTCATAAATCAGGGGGTTTTGGTGCCAGTCGATCACGCAAAGTGGGAGACGCCAATCGTCACCCCAATCAAGTCGGACGGGTCAATTAGAATTTGCGCTGACTACAAGGCGACGCTTAACAAAGCCTTACAGAAAAGCGCGTACCCGGTTCCCGTAGTGCAACATTTATTGCACTCCTTGGGGCAAGGGCAAGTCTTTGCAAAGTTAGACTTGGCCCAAGCCTACCAACAACTGCCAGTAGACGCCCGCACAGCCGAAGCCCAAACGATTGTGACGCACAGGGGGGCATTCAAGTGCACCCGATTGCAATTTGGGGTTAGTGTGGCACCAGGGCTGTTCCAAAACCTGATGGAACGACTACTGCAAGGGCTCCCAGGGGTAGTTCCCTACTTCGATGATGTCCTAATTTCAGGGGAAAACATGGAGGAATTGGGGGAGCGGTTAAGAAAGGTCTTGAGCATTTTCCGACAGCCGGATTAAAAGTCAAGACAAATAAATGTCAGATAGGGGTCGAATCGGGCGATTTCTTGGGCTACCGGATAGACAAGAAAGGAATTCACCCTACTGAGAGCAAAGTTAAGGCAATTAGGAAGGCTCCAGCGCCCAAAACAAAGCAGAGCTGCAGGCATTCCTGGGATTGGTTAATTTTACGTCTTTTAAAGAACAAAGCAACTGCTATGGAACCGCTGCATAGGCTCTTAGGAAAAATACTGTTTGGTCTTGGGGAAAGTCAGAAAATAGGGCTTTTGAAGCAGTAAAGAACCTGCTCTCAAGTGATAGCCTGCTCATCCAATATCACGACTCACTACCCCTAGTGCTGGTTTATGGCGTCACCTTATGGGGTGGGGGCTGTACTCAGCCATAGACTTCCAAACGGCACAGAAGCCCCTATAGCTCTACTCTAGAACGATGTCCTCCCAGAGAGGAACTACAGCCAATTAGACAAAGAAGCATTAGCCATTGTATCAGGGGTCAAAAATTCCATGAGTATGTCTTTGGGCGGAATTTTGAAATCGTGACTGACCACAGACCGTTATTGGGATACTGGCTGGCGATCGCCAACGCCTGTGGCACTTTCGCCACGCTTGACTCGATGGACTATATTTTTAGCCGCTTACTCACAAGGCCAGAGCACACGAAATGTCTACTAAAGCAGCAGAGACTCTGCAAAAGCCTCTTCAATCCAAGGCGAAGCGCAAAGCCAACGCCAGTACACCAGGAGGAGATTCAGTCCGAATCCAAGGTGAGGGCGAGGATGAGGAAGAGGTCTGCCGGACCGAGAAGCGCGACACTGAGGACCGTGACGAAAAGTGCGGAAGCTGCGGAGGGCAGCATCAGCGCCAACGCTGCAGGTTTAAAGACGCAACATGCCGGCGGTGTGGGAAGAAAGGGCACTTAGCTCAGGTTTGCAGAGCGGCCCAACCTTCCCCGAAAATTCAAATCGCCAATCAAAACGCTGAACCGGAAAGGCGGCCCGCGATTGGTTCAAACAAGAAAGGCGCCAAGTCTAACCAAACGACTGTCATTATAGGCCGCCTCAACCAAAGTGGAAAAGAAGATTTTACAAAGCCCAAGATCGAGGGAGTACGGTGCAGGCTTGAAGTAGACACGGGATCAGCGATCACCATCATGTCCTGGGACACCCTGGCGGTCACTGCCGTCCGTCAAGCGCCATTTGCAAGCACAGCGGCTACGAGTGCACGACTACCAGGGAATCGCATCCCTGTTCGAGGGACCACCTCCGTCCGAGTCGAGTACGGCCTCACAAAAGACCCTGCCCATCACGATCGTCGAAGGAACTCTGCCCAGTCTGTTGGGACTAGACTGGTTTCGTGCCCTGGGCATGGGAGTGACTGGCATCTACAGAAGTGACTGCAATTTGAAAGACATTCTCTTTAACGAGTTCAAGATGTCTTCAAGGACTGCCTGGGCAAGTACAAGGGGACCCCTATTTCCTTCAACTTAGACCCCAGGTAGCCCCCATTAGGCTTAAGGCGAGGAGAGTCCTTTGCCCTAAAACCAAAATTGATAAGGAGCTGGACAAGCTCATAAATCAGGGGTTTTGGTGCCAGTCGATCACGCAAAGTGGGAGACGCCAATCGTCACCCCAATCAAATCGGACGGGTCAATTAGAATTTGCGCTGACTACAAGGCGACGCTTAACAAAGCCTTACAGAAAAGCGCTGCACCGGTTCCGTGGTGCAACATTTATTGCACTCTTGGGGCAAGGGCAAGTCTTTGCAAAGTTAGACTTGGCCCAAGCCTACCAACAACTGCCAGTAGACGCCCGCACAGCCGAAGCCCAAACGATTGTGACGCACAGGGGGCATTCAAGTGCACCGATTGCAATTTGGGGTTAGTGTGGCACCAGGGCTGTTCCAAAACCTGATGGAACGACTACTGCAAGGGCTCCCAGGGTAGTTCCTACTGATGATGTCCTAATTTCAGGGAAAACATGGAGGAATTGGGGAGCGGTTAAGAAAGGTCTTGAGCATTTTCCGGACAGCGGATTAAAAGTCAAGACAAATAAATGTCAGATAGGGGTCGAATCGGTCGATTTCTTGGGCTACGGATAGACAAGAAAGGAATTCACCCTACTGAGAGCAAGGTTAAGGCAATTAGGAAGGCTCCAGCGCCCAAAAACAAAGCAGAGCTGCAGGCATTCCTGGGATTGGTTAATTTTCGCGGTCTTTTTAAAGAACAAAGCAACTGCTATGGAACCGCTGCATAGGCTCTTAGGAAAAATACTGTTTGGTCTTGGGAAAGTCAGAAAATAGGGCTTTTGAAGCAGTAAAGAACCTGCTCTCAAGTGATAGCCTGCTCATCCAATATCACGACTCACTACCCCTAGTGCTGGTTTGCGATGCCCCTTATGGGGTGGGGCTGTACTCAGCCATAGACTTCCAAACGGCACAGAAGCCCCTATAGCGTTCTACTCTAGAACGATGTCCTCCCCAGAGAGGAACTACAGCCAATTAGACAAAGAAGCATTAGCCATTGTATCAGGGTCAAAAATTCCATGAGTATGTCTTTGGGCGGAATTTTGAAATCGTGACTGACCACAGACCGTTATTGGGACTACTGGCTGGCGACGCCAACGCCTGTGGCACTGTCGCCACGCTTGACTCGATGGACTATATTTTTAGCCGCTTACTCATACAAGCTGCAGCATCGACCGGGAAAAGAAGTGGGGCATGCAGACGCTTTGGGCCGATGCCCACTGCCGGGGGCGATCAAGACCCCACTCCGGGACACCCATCCTCCTTATTGACTCGTTGGACTCTGGCCCAGTCACATCAAAGGAAGTGGCTCGGCATCATACCGACATTGTGTTAAGGACTGTACTCGGTTGGGTACAGAGAGGCTGCGCCGGGCGAACGGTTCAAAGAATTTGTTAAGAAACGTGATGAGCTCTCGGCTCAAGGGGGGTGCCTGTTATGGGGTGATCGTGTAATAATTCCTGTTAAGTTAAGGGGCAAGGTATTGGACCTCCTCCACGTGGGTCACCCAGGCATCGTGAGGATGAAGGGTTAGCTAGAGCTATGTATGGTGGCCACTCATGGACGCAGAGATTGCTGAGAGGGTAGGGAAATGCCAAGCTTGCCAAGAGTCCAGACCGCTACCCCAACAGCCCCAGTCAGAGAATGGGAAAAGCCCCAAGGGCCTTGGTCAAGAATCCACATTGACTTTGCTGGCCCTTTCACGGCCAAACATTCCTAGTGGTGGTGGACGATTTTCCAAATGGTTAGAGATCATCCTTATGAAGTCCACCCCAGCCGAGGCAGTAATCGCAACCCTGCGCCACCTATTCGCAACTCACGGGTTGCCGGACACTCTGGTGTCCGACAATGGGCCCCAATTCACGGCAGCCCAGTTTGAAGAGTACCCGGCAGAGGAAGGCATCCGACATGCCCTCTCTGCACCTTTCCACCCTGCGCCGAATGGCCTTGCAGAGCGTTCCGTCCGGGCGCTAAGGAGGCATTGTCCAGGCTCAAGCCAGGTGACTGGCAAACAAAATAGACTTTTTCCTAGCCGTCCAGCACAGAACCCCAAGCACAGCCACTGGGAAAAGCCCAGCCGAATTGCTAATGGACGAAAACTCCGGTGCCCACTTGACTTTGAACCCCCATTACACACCCGAGGGTTACAAGGGGAGCTAGAAAAACAAGGAAATGAGCATAGGCGACCGGGTGTGGGCCCGAAACTATGGGGACGGCCCTAGTTGGCTCGCAGGACAAGTAACAAAGTAACAGGGCCAAAATCGTGGTAGAGCTACCAGACAACCGAATGTGGCGCCACATAGATCAGTTAAGGAAACGAATAACTGACCAAACCGAACCAACAGAGACAGGTAATGACCAATACCACTTTGAATCCACAGCTGACAATGACCCGGGGGAGGCGCAAGACTTAGCTGAGGTCCCAGAGTTCCAGCGACGCCATCAGGTCCCGAGGGAAACAGCAAGGAAAATCCAAAATTAATCCAAGGCCGGATGGCCAAGAAAAGAGTCGGCCAATAATCCAGAGCCCGATGGCCCAGAGAAAGAGCTGGGAGGAGAAAACAGCCCCTCCGACCAGCTCAAACACCACCCAGAACTGAACCGCGAGGTCAGAAAGAACTAGGAGACGCCCAGGTTATTTGCGTGACTACAAAAATAACATGTAAATAAATATGTAAATAAGACCAAGTGTTTTCTGGGAGGGGAGGAGTGTTATGTATTAACAGTTGTGCCTTTAAATATTTGAGCGGGAAATCAGCACGTTGCTGATTGGACGAAGCCTCCTGCAGAACTGTATAAAAGGAGAGGTTTTTCCCCCAGCCTGTTGCTGGGTTCACCATATATTAAAGAGCTGTTGTCACTACCCTGGTCTCCAGCCTCGTTACTTCCCGAACATAACAGAAACTGACCAAGGAGAGATTCAACCTGGAAATGAGGAGGAACTTTCTGACAGAACAATCAACCGATGGAACAGAAGTTGCCCTCGGAAGCTGTGGGAGCTTCATCACTGGAGGCTTTCAAGAAGAGATTGGACTGCTATTTGTCAGAAATGGTATGGTGTCACCTGCTTGGGCGAGGGGTTGGACTAGATGACCTACAAGGTCCCTTCCAACTCTGTTAATCCAAAACTCACAGTCTCCTAGTATTCTTCTTTAGATTGGATTTCAACCCTGAGTTCCTGGGAGTTGAAGTCCTAATCTTAACCAATTGAGATCAGTGATTGACCCAAAGTCACCCAACTGTCTTTTGTGTGTAAGGTGGGACTAGAACTCACCCGTGTTCTAGTTTTGGTGCCTTGACAACTAGACCAAATTGGTTCTCTTGGAGTAGACCATGCAAAAAACTCTTGTGTTGAAATTTCTGCTTGCTTTCTCCTTCACTTTTCCCTGCCTTTGGCTGTTCCCCAGTCAAGGATGAGCTTATCAAACAGATACTCCCTCTGGCCAGCTGGTGGTCGTGCTAAGAGCTTCAGGAGGAAAAAGTGGGTTTCCAGCTGTGTGATAGCCTTGACTTCTTGTTCCAGATATTTAGATTCAAGGTTTTTCATCCAGCGGGGAATCAAAGGCAAGGATAGATAAATTGCTTTGCCAAGTTGGAGCTGTGCTTTCATAACTTCCCTTGAGAGTTATAGACATGAATAAGAGAACGGAGGACTGACTCTTCATGAAAAGAGATGGCCGTTATTATCTTTTTTTAAAAAAATAATTTTTATTAAACATTTAACTTTTAAAAACAAAATATAGAAAAATACAACAAAAACTAAAAACACATTAAAAACACATAACAGACGTAACATGACATATTTTACATCTGGCCGTATCAGCATAAATATATATTCTCTGTTCTTATTCAATCGTTTCTCTACATGCTTATATTTACATTGGTATCTATTTACCAATCCGTCCTTATCCGGTTAACACAATTCAATGGTTTACACTTCCTGATTTTAACTTAACTAGGTTAACATTCCAATTTATCATTTTTTCTTTTTTCTAAACAAACATATAATTTATTCCACATTTTCAGATTATAACGTATCTTCACAGTAAAAAATAAATCAAGGATATTAGAGTTACTGGAGGATATAAAAAATCAATCAGATACACTGACCTGTAAATTATAAAAATTTGCAACCTTAAACATGATTTGTGTGTAATGTTTTAATTATAGCATTCTAAATAAATGTACTAGAAGAAAGTATTTTCTGGAAAAAATAACCAAGGTGAACATTAAAAAAGAAAATGAAGTATTTACTTGATTGTCTGTAAACTGCTTAAGTCTTTGTTCAATCTTTCTCAATCAAAGAAGTTACAATTTATGAATAAGAGAATGGAGGATATTCCATGAAAAGAGATGGCATTATTATCAAATGTAGCTTTAGCTTAAGTTTAAACTATGATTAGAAGTCCATATTGTATCTGAGATCTACAAATCCAAGGTAAAAACTCTAACCTTACTGAGGCTCATAAGACCTCCATACCACTCATTCTACGGAAATGTAAGCACACTTGAAATGCAGCTAGTCCTCAAGGTCTGATCGCGATTGAGCCCGACGTTTATGTTGCTGAGTGAGAAATTCGTTCAATGAGTTTTGCCCCATTTTATGACTTTTCTTGCCACTTTTGTTAAGTGAATGGCTGCAGTTGTTAAACTGGCAAGCCAGTTGTTGAGTGAATCTTGCTCCCCCATGGACTTCGCTTGTCAGAAGGTTCCATGACCCCGGATAATTGCAACCGTCATAACTGTGAGTCAGTTGTCAAGCATCAACTGACATTGATGCAACGGTCATAAGTGTGAACATTTTGAAAACTTTTTTCAGTGCTCTTGTAACTTTGAACGGTCACTAAATGAACTGTTTTAAGTCGAGGACTCCCTGTACATTTTGAAGCTCGTCTACTCATCCAATTAAAAAGGCTTGGTTTGGGGCATATGTAAAACTGCCTTCGTGCGTCACTCTGAAGATACTTATCTTTTTTGAATTTTTGAATTTTTTTTAGACAAACAAACATAAAAACATCTTCAATAGAAATACAGTGTGTCGGTTGGTTGATTACAAATCTTTTGTGCAATTTCAACATATACGTATCACTGATTTATCTAATTTTACATTTTATCAGTCTAATGTGTATCCAAATATTTTAATCATTTAATTAACTATAATACTTAATTCTCTCATTTCATATAAAATATTCTAAATTTAATATTTAGTCATTCGTTCCATCATCTTAAATCAATATGTATTTCAACAATTCTTTCATTATAAAAACCTCTCTCAAATCTTTTTTAACAAATTTTCCCCTCTAGCCATTGATAAAATGAATCCCATATCTTATAATATTGTTTATCTTCCTGTTCTTTAATTTCAAATGTCAGTTTACTCATTTCTGCACATTCCATTATTTTCTTAATAATTTCATCTTGCGGTGATAATTTCTCACTTTTCCAGTTCTTAGCAAACACAATCCTAGCCGCTGTTACTACATTCACAATCAGATATCTCAATTCTCTATTATAGGTTTCAGGTATGATCCCCAATAAAAAAACTTCTGGTTTAAAGTCTATATGCTTTTTTATCATTTTTTCCAACCATGTGTGGATTCTAATCCAGTATGAAGATACTTAATCTTCATCTTAAGGTAGTTACGGTGTCAAACTCACGATGACACGTCGTCATGTGACATATTGCAACTTTTCCCCTTCTTTGATAAAATGGCGGATGGGTGGCCACAGATGACTGTAGGCTGCAAGTTTGACACCCTGAGTATATTTCAATTTATAAAAGATGGATTTTAAAACCATGAATGAATTAGTTCACCATCTTAATCATAGATATGTCTTAATGGCTGGCAAGGATTCAGCCAGTTCACCACTTGAAAAGAACTTTCTGAGCAGTTTGGTGAACTGGTTGTTGGAAGAAATCATTAGGGCAGAGAACCGGTTGTTAAATTATTTGAATCCCACCACTGAAGTATAGTCACAATTTCTTCTTTTTCCCCTTTCAACTGAAACTAAATTTTGCATGCCGAGTGTATGTGTAACATACCAAAATAATCAAAATGACACCCGTACTCGTGCATATCTCATCTTCACATTTTGGATCTCTCCGGGAACAATCTGGAATTTCATTAATAAGCTGGATAGGAGGAATATGTCAAATATGAAACGGGAGGCCCGAATGATAAATGCAGTCATTCAACCCTTTATAATTACATTTTTTATTCTCTCACAGCCTCTTTCTCACAGGCTGCTTAGCAAATAAAGTTGCTCATCAGAAATTCTTTCTTATGCAAGAATCACGCTTCAGAAATATCTGACTAAGGTTTAGTTATTAAAATATTTACAGTATTCTTGAGTGCAAGAATTATTGAAGAAGAATGTTCTCCTATAAGAATGATATATTATAATAAGAGAATTGGAAGGGACCTTGGAGGTCTTCTAGTCCAACCCCCTGCTTAGGCAGGGAACCCTACACCCACTTCCAACAAATGGTTATCCAACATCTTCTTAAAAACTTCCAGTGTTGGAGGATTCACAAAATGAATCATTGCAGTTGTTAAGGTAGTGACACGGCTGATAAGCAAATCGGGCTTCCCCATTGACTTTATTTATTTTATTTTATTTATTTATTTATTTTGTCACAACAATATATATATATATATAAGTATCATACAAAAAGATTATATAGTATATAAACATATATATGAGTAAATATTAGGAGGTATAAGCATATATATGTATAGGAAGAAGAAAAGAAAAACAATAGGACAGGAACGGTAGGCACGTTTGTGCGCTTATGCACGCCCCTTATGGTCCTCTTAGGAATGGGGTGAGGTCAATAGTAGAAAGTTTTTGGTTAAAGCTTTTAGGATTATGGGAAGAGATCACAGAGTCAGGTAAAGTGTTCCAAGCACTGATGATTCTGTTACTGAAGTCATATTTTCTGCAATCTAGATTAAAGCGGTTGACATTAAGTTTAAATCTATTGGTTGCTCTTGTATTATTGCAATGAAAGCAGCAAAGAGCGTAAGTCTGAACTCGTTGCCAAGCGCCCGAAATTTCATCACGTGGCCATGGGGGGGGATGCTGCCAAGGTCGTAACTGTGGAAAAACGGTCGTAAGTCCCATTTTGTAACTTTGAATGGTCATTAAAGGAAGCGTTGTAGGTCTAGGACTTCCTAGAATTGATTGTTCCTCTCATTATTAACTTGTTAAAAGAAGATGCCTGGTTGCATATGGCTTGTTCGTTCTCTTTCGGGTTTTTTTTCCCACTAGCCGGAAGGATGAATTTATAGCAGGGGCGCTGGGTGAATGAGGGTGCGTAAAAGCCTTGGGTTTTTTTCAGAAGGTCCGTTCAAAGCTAAGCAGCAGGTGGTTGTCAGGTCCCCCAAAAAAGCAAGGCTGATCCACGAACAAATCTCTCAGTGGGAGATAGACAGAAAAGAAAAAGAGAGAAAGAGAGAAACAAAGATTTTAAGGCAGCCCACAGTTGAATGGTGGAGTCTTACAGGAGAATACAATGACAGCTCCCAGCTGGGTAGCTTAAAGAAGAGAAGAGACTGCATGATCAGAAAGCCACATGTGAGTTTTCTGCTTCTTCTTGCTGCCCCTTAAATTCTCTTCTGGAATTTTCTAGCCCAGATGGAGTAACTTTAAAGAATTAGGTCCTTCCTTCCTTTTCTTCCTTCCTTCCTTCCTTCCTTCCTTCCTTCCTTCCTTCCTTCCTTCCTTCCTTCCTTCCTTCCTTCCTTCCTTCCTTCCTTTCTTCCTTCCTTTCTTCTTCCTCTTACGTTTTATCTTCCTTTCTTCCTTCCTTCCTTCCTTCCTTTCTTCCTTCCTTTCTTCTTCCTTTTACGTTTTATCTTCCATTCTTCCTTCCTTCCTTCATTTTTCCGCTTTCTTTCTTTCTTTTTTACTTTCTTTCTTTCTTACTTTCTTTCCTTCCTTCCTTCCTTCCTTCCTTCCTTTCCTATCTTCCTTCCTTCCTTCCTTCCTTTCTTCCTTCCTTCCTTTCTTCCTTCCTTCCTTCCTTTCTTCCTTCCTCCTTCCTTCCTTTCTTCCTTCCTTCCTTCCTTTCCTTTCTTCCTTCCTTTCTTCCTTCCTTCCTTCCTTCCTCCTTCCTTCCTTTCTTCCTTCCTTCCTTCCTTCCTTCCTTCCTTCCTTCCTCCTTCCTCCTTCCTCCTTCCTTCCTCCTTCCTTCCTCCTTCCTCCTTCCTTCCTTCCTTCCTCCTTCCTTCCTTCCTTCCTTCCTTCCTTCCCTTCCCTCCTGTCTTACCAGTGGTGGTTGCTGTCTGTCAGTTCATAGAACCGTAGTAAACCAGCAGGAGGCTGCCCACGGGCATCATCAAGGGGCTTGATGTAGAGATAAGTAGAACCCCCCTCCCCTGTTTCTTACCATTTTAAAAAGAACAAGAACCTTAAGAACATGGTCTGAACGTAGCCAATACTGACCGATCTTGTGCATTGTGCTAAACGATGGTTTGCTTATCCCGAAGTTTGGTGAATAAACCACATTTGCCTGGATTTACATAACCCTTTTGCACACCGTAGTTACTTTTCTTAGATTTTCATATAATACACTCATTTGATTCAGCTGCCTCCCATCTTGTCTAATAATACATTGAAAAATGGAGAAAACGGTTTTCTTTTAATATTTAAAGGCTGTCGCAGGGGAGAGAGAGGGCAGGACAAGAAATGGAAGATCCAACCTGGAAATAAGAAAGAATTTCCTGACGCTTTCACCGTTTCACCAATGCTGCATTGCTAATGTTTTCACTGTTTCACCAATGCTGCATTGCTAATGCTTTCACCTTTTCACCAATGCTGCATTGCTAATGCTTTCACCTTTTCACCAATGTTGCATTCTAATGCTTTCACCTTTTCACCAATGTTTTACTGCTAATGCTTTCACCTTTTCACCAATGTTGCATTCTAATGCTTTCACCTTTTCACCAACGTTTTACTGCTAATGCTTTCACCTTTTCACCAATGCTGCATTGCTAACATGTTCACTTTTGCTGGCCTTCACCTATCCTCTATTTTTGATAGCCAAGAGGATTTTTCCCCCCCTAATGCAGACAGACAACAGCTGCATGTATTTGCAGCTGTTCATCTTGAAGGCAAAAGTCCCTTAACCAAAACGCAGTTGCATCATGTTTGAAATCTTGGACTCTTTTACTCATTTGGAACAAAGGTGCCAAGGTCCAACACTGATTGTCTCCATTGATGCTTTAACAGAAAAACAAAGTTGGAAGGGACCTTGGAGGTCTTCTAGTCCAACCCCTGCTCAGGAGACCCTATGCCATTTCAGACAAATTGTCCAATCGCTTCTTAAAAACTTCCAGTGTTGGAGCATTTACAACTTCTGGAGGCAAGTTGTTCCACTGATTGATTGTTCTAACTGTCAGGAAATTTCTCTGTAGTTCTAAGTTGCTTCTCTCCTTGATTAGTTTCCACCCATTACTTCTTGTCCTACTGTTGGAAGAAATGTCCATCTCGGGTTCAGTTCCAAGTGGGGAAAAAGACACTGGAAACATGGAGACTGCTTGGAAAGATGGTTTAATGGTGGACAGGATTACATGGTTTGAGTTCCTGAGCAGAAAAGGGCTGAGATGCTGAGTGTGCCTTGGTTTTATGCCCTCTCTGAACTTTGAACTTCCTGGAGCACAGGACGAGTATCCTGATTGGTTGTCAGACTCCCAGTGGGTGGGGGGGTCTTAGCTAGCCTTGCTGGCTGATGTAATCTTCCCAGGTGCCATGTGGGGAGTTTCTGTTGCTAGATGGGTCCTATTGTGTTGCAGATGATGGTCCCATTGACAAAGGTGGGGGAGGGGATTGGGTTTCTGCCTCTGGCCCATTGACAAAAATGTGGGGGGGGGGAGGCAGGAAGGTGGGAGCTGCTTTGTCTTTAAAACATATTTCTCATCCAGGGAAATATATTCTGCCTTTTTAATATTTCCTAAAATATTTCATTCTTCTAAGAGAAGGGTGGGTGCTAACTTCCTACACTACCATCAGGTGCTTTGGAAAATAGTTGACTTTAATGAAAATATTTACAGATCCCTCACATCCTGGACATAAACTGTTTCAACTCCTACCCTCAAAACGACGCTATAGAGCACTGCACACCAGAACAACTAGACACAAGAACAGTTCCTTCCCAAACGCCGTCACTCTGCTAAGCAAATAATTCCCTCAACACTGTCAAACTATTTACTAAGTCTGCACTACTATTAATCTTCTCATCGTTCCCATCACCCATCTCCTCCCACTTATGACTTTGTTGCTTGTATCCTTATGATTTATATTGATATTGATTGTTCCTGATTGCTTATTTGTACCCTATGACTATCATTAAGTGTTGTATCATTAAGTATTTAATTTGTACCCTATGACTATTGTTAAGTGTTGTAACTGTTGTACCTTGATGAAGGTATCTTTTCTTTTATGTACACTGAGAGCGTATGCACCAAGACAAATTCCTTGCATGTCCAATCACACATGGCCAATAAAAAATTCTAATCTATTCTATTCTATTTGTGGCAGTCCCTGAGATATTGAAATACTGCTATCATGTCTCCCCTAGTCGTTCTTTTCATCAAACTAGAACATACCCAATCCTGCAATAGATTGACTGACTCCCTCTACTTTGTGGCAACCCCTTAGATATTGGAACGTTGTTATCACTCCTCATCTTTATTTAGGAAGGAAAGAAATCACTTTTGGAAACTTTCTCCCACCCACTCAATTACATTCAATTGGTCCAGTAAAACGTTTGGTGGGTACACCACACTGTGTCATATTGACAGCATGAAATCTTGCCTCCGGGCATGTTCTTCTGATTTTCTTAGGTGCTGTTCTCCATAACGCGATGAACTGCAAAAGAAGTGAATTATTAAAATGGCCCAGCCCCAATTATTTTTCTCACCGACATCTTGGCTCCTCTGCAAACATGCACACTGTGTAGTGACTTGGCATCTTATCACGGCATCTTATTAGACACGGGGTGGCTCAAGAACAAACACGGGAGTGTGTGATTCTCTTTGCAATCGATAATTTTCTCATCCGCTGTTTGAATTCCTTTCTGGCACAGTTGCAGGAAAATTATTTTTCATTCGCAACAGATTGCTCGACTATTTCCTCCTGCGGGGCTCATTCCATTTGACCCAAAAGAATTGGCTTTCAAAGTTTCTTGGGAAGGGAAGATTATTTTGTTTTTCCTGTCTGAAGTGTAGTTTTCTGCGGGGTTTTTTTTTAATTACAATTACCCAAAAGGAGTGTATGAAATTCTTTTCTTTAATTATAATTAGCCAAAAGGTCTATCTTTTTAATTACAATTAAGCAAGAAAAGTATATGGTTATTTTTTTAAAATTACAATTAGCCAAGATGAGTGTGTGAATGTCTTTTCCTTCATGGTCAGATCCTCTCTTCAGTTGTATACAGTATCTCTGACTTTCCCTTAAATTTAAATCACAGGAACAGTAGTATTACTTTCTAGTGGAGTATAGTATAGTATAGTATAGTATAGTATAGTATAGTATAGTATAGTATAGTATAGTAGAGTAGAGTAGAGTAGAGTAGAGTAGAGTAGAGTAGAGTAGAGTAGAGTAGAGTAGAGTAGTTGGAAAGGACCTTGGAGGTCTTCTAGTCCAACTCTCTGCTCAGGCAGGAATTCCTATACTATTTCAGACAAATGGTTGTCCAATCTCTTCTTAAAAACTTCCAGTGTTGGAGCATTCACAACATTTGGAGGCAAGTTGTTCCACTGATTAATTGTTCTACCAGGAAATTTCTCTTTAGCGCTAGGCTGGTTTTCTCCTTGATTAGTTTCCATCCATTGCTTCTTGTCCTGCCCTAAGATGCTTTGGAGAATAGTTTTTTTTTAAAATTTGAATTTATATCCCGCCCTTCTCCGAAGACTCAGGGCGGCTTACATTGTGTTAAGCAATAGTCTTCATCCATTTGTATATTATATACAAAGTCAACTTTTATTGCCCCCAACAATCTGGGTCCTCATTTTGACTCCCTCTTCTTTGTGGAACCCCCTAAGATATTGGAAGACTGCTATCATGTCTCGCTTGGTCCTTTTCTTCATTAAACTAGACATACCCAATTCCAGCAACCGTTCTATAGAATAGAGTAGAGTAGAGTAGAGTAGAGTAGAGTAGAGTAGAATAGAATAGAATAGAATAGAATAGAATAGAATTTTTTATTGGCCAAGTGTGATTGGACACACAAAGAATTTGTCTTGGTGCATATGCTGTCAGTGTACATAAAAGAAAAGATACGTTCATCAAGAATCGTAAGGTACAACACTCCATGTTGTATGTTATATGTTATATATAGGGCCTCTGGTGGCTCAACAGACTAAAGACAGTCTGTTATTAACAGCAGCTGCTTGCAATTACTGCAGGTTCAAGCCCCACCAGGCCCAAGGTTGACTCAGCCTTCCATCCTTTATAAGGTAGGTAAAATGAGGACCCAGGTTGTTGGGGGCAATAAGTTGACTTTGTATATAATATACAAAATGATGAAGACTATTGTTTAACATAGTGTAAGCCGCCCTGAGTCTTCGGAGAAGGGCGGGATATAAATTCAAAAAAAAAATAAAAATGAACAGTTGTACTACTTGTACTCAATGGTGGGCTGCAATTGGTTTAACAACCGGTCCAGTGAGCACCTAAAGCACTTGCACACAGCGTTCAAATTATAGCAATTGGAAGTTCAGCTGTTTACCTTCTAAGGCAGCTCCGGTAAGTAGAACAGCGGAGGGGGCGGAAATCAGCTCTATCACGGCAATCAGCTGAGCCAGAAAGAAGGAAATATAGGACAGGATAGGGTGGGGGTGGGTGAGTGGGTGGGGCCAGCTGATTGTCAGAACTACCGGTTCTCCCAAACCGGTTTGAACCGGCGGCAGCCCACCACTGCTTGTACTAGTAAACCATGGTCCTTCCAGAGTTGGTTGGTTCTCATCTTGATGGTGTTCCAGAAAGCTTTAGATCCCTGCTTGCTCTCTCCCAGGTCTTGGGGTACAATGGTCAGAAGGCCCCGCTTTTGCTCGAAATAATTTTTATTTTGCTTTGTATCAATGTGGTCTGGATTCTTTGGAATGCCACTGTTGTTGTTTTCTCTCTCCCTAGATTCTTATTTAATGGGCTGCGTTTTTATTCTCTTTTGCCAAGAGCCAGCTCTGAAGTCTGACAGCACGAGAGGCCACTAAATAAATATTTTCCGAGGCTTCCCTTCCCTTCAGTTGCACAGCCGTAACATGAATTCAATCCCAGTGTCTTGTTTAGGATTCAGTGGCTGGGTTCGCACAACATGTTTAATTCTAGTTTTCAAAAGGGGAGAAATATGTGGCTCGGAGTTGAACCACTGTCTTCTCCGAGCTTGCAGATATTTCGTTACCAGGGTAGATAATATCACAGTGCAGGGGGGAGTGTTGTGACCTAGGCCCAAGTAATTATTACCAGACACAATCAGTCCTAAACAAACGCATTTGATTAGAAAAGCTGAGAATTATTTCATTCTTAGCTTAGTCCAAATTAATTCCAAAACAAAATCCTTCAGAAAAACAGTCCTTTGGGCTTATCACAAACCGTTATTTTCTTTGGCACCCTGCCAAAGGCCTTTCTTGGCAAAGCCCCATGAAGTTCAGAAACAAGAGATGCCGACTCAAAACAGATGTAACAACGTTGCTTTCCTACAAAGAGCCCAAGAGCCATTGCTGCTCTTTTAAGCCTTATGGGAGGGGCCAATCATCTCCTGGCCTTAACTCCCGAGTCCTTTTTGCTTTAGTTGCTCTTGCCTTCTGGCAGCTCTTCACATGCGTGCATTACGAACAGGCTCCTCCTGTTCCTCTGCCTCTCTGCTGTCTGCTTCTGAAGGCTCCGGAGTCCGTGCATTGCTCCCAGATGGCCTGGGCCACACCTCTGCCTCCAGTGCAGAGCCCTCATCTGGGCCCTCCCCTGACTCCAGGATTGGCCCATTGTCCTTCCCAGCCTCCTCACTGTCCAACTCCGACGCCAGTTCCTCAGGCTACTGGTGGACCACAACAAGGAGTAGAATTGGCTGTTTCTATGTAGCAACAGCACTTAGAGTTATATACTGCTTCACAGTGCTTTACAGCCCTCTCTAAGCAGTTTACAGAGTCTGCACATTGCCCCCAACAATCTCATTTCACCGACCTCGGAAGGATGGAAGGCTGAATCAACCTTGAGCCGGTCAGGATCAAACTGCTGGCGGTTGGCAGAGTTAGCCTGCAATACTGCATTCTAACCACTGCGCCACTGCGCCACTATGACTCTTACGCAGTAGGTTGTTCATTCTTAATGTTCTCTGAGCCTGGTGGTTGTTGTTTTGCAGACATTTGAGGACTTGACCAGGTAACTTTATCAGCACTGATGATGTTCCATGGTTGGGTTATGAAAACAACTGAGTTCAGAGAACTCTACAGTTCGACTCTGAGCTATAAATATTCCCTTCTATTGATATAGTAGTTTTTCCCCTGCCAGTCATATCCTCATTTAATAGTTCCTTGATTCTTGTTTTCTTTCTGGTTGCTGTTTCCTGCTTATCTGAATGCTTTATTTTTATTTTTTTTATTTATTTAATTTTGTCATAACAATATACACAAGCATAACACAGAGAGATTTTATAATATATAAACATATATATGAGGAGTAACAAGGAAGTGTAAGCATATATATATATATATATATATATATATTTGTTTTCTGAGGTTTTCTGTTTTCTGAGGACCAGAAGCCAGACCGCAGCTGCAACATTAGCCATTTCAAACCCCTCCAATCCATACATGCAGCAGACTGACACCCACTACGAAGATGTAGCACGACCACGAACACGAAGCCAAACAGCAGCAGTGCAGCTCACCAGCTCAGATCCCCCTGCAACTCAGACTAATTTGAGCACAACCAAGCCCCCACCCAAACAGGACACACCCCCAGCCAATCAGAGCACAAAAAAACCCACATCCAATCAGAGCACAGCCAAGCTCCCACCCAATCAGTTCAAACCCCCACTAGCAGTTAAAAAGGAAGAAACAGCTGCAATCACACATTGCTCCCAGAAGCACGAAGCTGAAGCCTGAAGATGACGAATGAGACTTCGTCGAAACGTCGCCAAGACACTTCCAATTTTACGCGGGAGAAAACCCGAATAACCAAAGATATATATATATATATATATATATAGGGAAAGAAACAATAGGACAGGAACGGTAGGCACGTTTGTGCTCTTATGCATGCCCCTTAGGGTCCTCTTAGGAATGGGGTGAGGTCAACAGTGGATAGATTTTGTTTAAAGCTTTTGGGGTTATGGGAAGAGACCACAGAGTCAGGTAATGCATTCCAAGCACAGATCATTTTGTTACAGAAATCATATTTTCTGCAGTCCAAACTGGAGCGGTTGACATTAAGTTTAAATCTATTGGTAGCTCTTGTGATATTGTAGTTGAAACTGAAGTAGTCATTAGCAGGAAGGACATTACAACGTTGGTTGCTAGGAAGACAGGTGTTTGGGGCTGACGGGTCTAGGATTTTTCGCCTCAAACTCTTGGCGCTGCCTGTTTCTCCACCAGGGTTTTGCCTCCACGTTATTACGCCTCGGCACTATGGGCCACAGCCCCTCTGTCCCAGTTCCTTCGCCACGGCCCATTCGTCACAGTATAGCTCGCTTCCGGCTTTTGGATGCACAGTGGTGTTAGAGGGCAACCAATGGTTTCTTGTGCCGAATTGATCACTCTCTGTAGTGAAATGACGTAGAAAATAAAACAAAACATGTGAAATAGGAAGGGAACCAAACGTGTTTTTAATTTTCTTCATTCCCTATTCTCTCCTGGAGGAGATATTGAGATATTGGGAGAAAGCGCTGTGAAATAATTCAGCTACAGTAAACACACAAATTTTTGTTCTGCTTTGCATTTGGAAGGGAGAAGTAACTACAAAAATACAACGTAAGTGTATTTTTGAGGTTTGATGGCTAATAACACCACTTTTTTTTTTTTTGGGGAGTTTCAAGATAATCCTATTCCACTGATGGAATGGCCTGGGAATAGTCCAGACCTTCACCCAATTGAAAATCTATGGAGCCGACTAAAGAAACTGGTTAATCAGAAACGACCCAGCAATAAAACCCAGTTAATAGAAGCAATCCTTCAATCTTGGTTTCACATTAGAACAGCTGCAGAACTAAAAGACTTGGTTCACTCCATGGGAAGATATTGTAAGGCCGTAATTCATGCTAAAGGTTACCCGACTAAGTATTAACTGACATGGTGATAATTTTTGTGAATCTCATTTTTTCTATGGCGATAATTTTTGTATATCTCGTTTCACTTTTCTTTATAACTGCTATTCTAATAACAAATCCTTCATAAAAGTTATGGCATTACATTCTTGATTAAATTGTCTTTTCATTGATATATAATTTTATGGTATTACTCCAAAAAAAGTGGTGTTATTAGCTAGTTTTAGAAAATACACTTTTCCCAAAAGGTTTCCACAATTTGGCCACTACTGTAGATAGGATTCAGCAGAATTCAAGGGGTGGTTGGACTTAGTTTGCTTGTGGCTATGTACGGATTCTAGACTGATCCCTCTTTTAATTCTGTCCCCAGGTTCTGCCACTCCTTCAGTTAGCAAGTGTGAACCCTATTCAGGGTAACAAGAACATTTAAGACAGGAATATTTTCTTTGTTGGAGATGTAAAAAAATGCTCCTTGACCTTTATGATATGAATCAGTGGTTATCTGTCACTTTTTGGAATGATATTTTAATGCATATGAGTATATTTATGGGAAAACCTTTAAATGTTCAAGGTATTAATGTCATGCTGAATTATACTTTGGAAATGGACAGTCTATGAGCAATGTGGTTATATCATGCTTGAGAGGTTGCTAAAGGAGTTAGATTCTTTTAGAGATTAATCTGACCTGAGAAATTGGATAAGTGATATTATTCGAGATATTAAGGAACAGCTTTAAAAATGTGTAATTTGTTTATTTAATTATTGAGTCTTGTCATCTGCACCTCCATAACTGTCTGGTTTGGTTCTGCAACCCAACAAGACAGACACAGACTTCAGAGGATCATTAGAACTGCAGAAAAAACAATGGCTACCAACCTGCCTTCCATTGAGGACCTGTATACTGCAAGAGTCAAAAAGAGGGCTGTGAAAATATTTACAGACCCCTCACATCCTGGACATAAACTGTTTCAACTCCTACCCTCAAAACGACGCTATAGAGCACTGCACACCAGAACAACTAGACACAAGAACAGTTTTTTCCCGAACGCCATCACTCTGCTAAACAAATAATTCCCTCAACGCTGTCAAACTATTCACTAAATCTGCACTACTATTAATCTTCTCATCGTTCCCATCACCTATCTCCTTCCACTTTTGACTGTATGATTGTAACTTTGTTGCTTGTATCCTTACGATTTATATTGTTATTGATAGTTTCCTGATTGCTTATTTGTTCCCTATGACTATCATTGTGTTGTACTTTATGATTCTTGACGAATGTATCTTTTCTTTTATGTACACTGAGAGAGTATGCACCAAGACAAATTCCTCGTGTGTCCAATCACACTTGGCCAATTAACATTTTCTATTCTGTTCTGTTCTGTTCTGTTCTGTTCTGTTCTATTCTATTCTATTCTATTCATCCATCCAGCAAAAGACCATCTTATTCCACTAATCAAAAGTGAAGTAATATGTACTTTGTCACAGATTGTAATTTATTATATTACAAGAATACTTTGTATCTGATCATACTACAGTATTATATGGTATTTATTCGTAACTCGTGGTTATTGATAGGTTTAATATATGTGATATGTGTTTCTTTTTTATTTTATTTTTTTTCTTTTTTGGATTTTTCAATCATTTTGGTTCGTGTTTCAGAACTGTTCCGTTTAAGGAGCTGAATTAAATAATACACATAATCAAAGTTTTAACAAAACTTTTTCTGCCAAAAAACATCGTAAAATCTGAAAGATCGTAAAGTCGTGTGATCGACCCATCTTACAACTGTCATGGTGTACAAACATAATCGGCAGGTTCCATTATAGTCACATATTATGGACTACCTATACTGCAACTTGCTCAGCACAGTGGCACAGAAATGTGAATTGGAGGAACCGTTCTCCCACAACACCCAAAAAACCTGTAACCAAAGTTAATTGTACAGCTGAGCATAGCTGATTGTATGAATGCATCTACTATGTCAAATGCCTTGTCAAAGCGCAAATTGCACAGGAGGCAGTAGAAAACAATTTAAATCTATTTTTAATGTTCTCGTTCTCTCTCGTTCTCTCTCTCTCTCTCTCCCTCCCTTCCTCCTTCTGGAGAAGCAGGAAATTACACCCCTGTTTCCAATCGAAATTCAGCAAGGTGACTTCTACAAAATTGCAAAAGAACTAACAAAGCGACAAATGGAAAAAAAAGAAGAAGAAGAAGAAGAGTTTTGGAATCGCAGTGTGCTGCAAATTGCTTGGCTCTTGCTGTAAAATGAGACTTGCATGTTCATATGACGATCTTACCAATAATGTTTTGCAGCAAACCATCCCAGCATTCTACACTCCACGTGAAATAATTCTGTGCCCCTCCCTCCTTTCTAATTTTTATTTTGCTCCGAGCATCTGATGTCTGGGTTTTATTCTTCATTTTGAACTGTTGCCACCAATCAATTAATCAATCATCAAACAGGAGCAAACTGTGCAGCGCTGAAACGGCGTCAAAAAATGTATCCCCAAAACTCAATAATCCCCAGCACTGAAATTCTAATGAGACCAGTTCAATTCAATTCAGTTGAATTGGTTTATTTTTTACTTTTTATTTATTGTAGGTTGTAACAAATAATGCAAAAGTTAAGTATAACGATGACCAGCCTTTAAAGCATTTCAGAATACAGGTGGTCCTCGCCTTTTGACCAGAGGTGGGCTTCACATTGTCAGGGTTCCAAGGAACACCCCCAACGAAATAAAACTCTGAGGCTTGAGGTTCCTCAAAGTTCCAATTTATTAGAGATGTCATGTTGGCACAGCTGGGAAAACCCGAAACTGAAAGCTTTCAGGTTTTCCACACCCAGTTGACAGTTCACAGCCCTGACACACACCCACAAGTTCATCACATTGTCCAATCAACTCTTCCCACTCAACTGGATACAATCTTCAGGCAGTCTCCATCAGACGCTGGATGTCCTTGAATACAGAATGTTGTTATGACTAACTTTCTACCGCTGCTACAACAACAACCCCCTCCCAACTTCCCCAGCTAAAATATGTGGCAGTTGAGAAGCCAAAAGAAAATTTCCTTCCAAAACTGACACACATAATTTAACAACCAGTTCATCCAGAATTGAAAATGTGAGTGCTTGCATGCACGCTCGCTTTGCTGTGCGTGCGCCTTGAGCACATGCACGCTGCATCAAAAACACGGCAATCATATAGAATGGGATAGCTTCGCTCACACACATGTCTTCTGCACATGCATGCTGTGTCAAAAACACTCCCATTCTATAAGATGGGATAGCGCTGGGGCGGGTGGGTGGGCCCAGCTGCTGGCCGTAACTACCGGTTTGCCTGAATTGGTCCGAACCTGTTATGTCCTCCTCGCCTCCAAACAATGGTTTAATTAGCTGGCTCTTATCAGCTCTGGCAGCAAAAGACTCAGCGTCTGCCAAGAGCCCTCATTGGCTGCCAAGACGCTGGTGAGTCACAACCTTCAGCTCTAGTCAATCCGTGGATTTGCCTGATACAAAGAGACACACCAGCTCTTGCTGCCTTTTATATCCTGTGGGGTGTGGCTCCATGACTCAGCACTTCCTAGGCCTGCCCCTCCCCTGCTTCTGTTGTTCCCTTCTGTTCTGCCTACGAAACCTGGGATTGAGCCAAGCCTGATTGCTGTCAGCTGGGTCTGCAGGCGTGGCCTGGGGGGTGGAAAGAGTCAGGAGAAGGAGGCCTCGTTATCTCTTTCACTTGGCCTGCTTCTGGCTCCTGGAGCTGATCCAGGGAGGCCGGTGCTTCCCAGGTAAGTCCTGACAGCCCTTCCCCCTCACTGTCCAAGTCACTTTCTGGCAGGGCCCCCGGCTCCAAGGCACTTTCGGGCATAGGGCCAGGTTCGGGGGCGGGAGCCACAACAGAACTGTCCGAAACCAGCTGACTCCCAGTCCTGGTTATGACCACAACTGAGCCCCAAATTTCCATTGCTAAGCAAGACAGTTGTTAAGTGAGTTTCCCCCTATTTTATGACCTTTCTTGCCACAGTTCATAAGGGAATCGCTGCAGTTGTTAAGTTCGTAACACGGTTGTTAAGTCAATCTGGCTTCCCCATGGACTTCGCTTGTCAGAAGGTCCCCAAAGTTGATCAAATAACCCTGGGACACTGCAACTGTCATAAATACGAGTCAGTTGCCAAGTGACCATGGGGATGCTGTAATGGTTGTGCAAAAAACCGTCGTCACTAAACAAACTGTGGTAAGTCAAGGACTACGTATCCTTTTTTTTAAAAAAAATCCAAAACTATACAGGGAGTCCTCAACTTAACGACCACAATTAGGACTAAAATTTCTTCACAAAGCAAGGCAGTCATGAAGCAAGTTGGGCCCAATTTTGCAAGCTTTTTGTCATGGTTGTTAAGTGAATCACGGCAGTTTTTCAGCGAGCCGTGAGGTCGTTAAGTGAATTCCCCCACCGACTTGGCTTGTCAGAAGCTGGGAAGGTCCCAGATGGTGTTCCTACGATCCCAGGACATTGGAAATCCTAAAAATCAACATTTCATTTCTTTCCATTTCTCACCCCAAAAAATCCAAAAGTAGTAATGAAAAACTTAATTTCAGGTGACTGCCCGCTTGTTTCTTGTACCCTGGCTCCGAATTTGGGTGAGGAATAAAATTCCTATTAATCAGCCAGCGCTTCTGTAAGATATTGGCCTTGGGGCATGATTCAATAATACATTTTATGTTGGTTTTATTGAGCACATGCAAGAAGCAGTTATATTCTCTGGAATTTTAGGGATCCTTTAACTGGAAGCATCTAAGGATCTGTTTTGTAACAGCTGATCATCATTTGCACTATTTGCCTTCAGGAAGCCTTCTGGTGGATAGTCAGGTGGATGGATACCAGCGTTAAGAATATGAACCAACAAGTACAAGATGAAGTGGTAGATTTTATTTGCTCCAAAAGGAAAATTGTTATAAATAGTGACAGATTGTGAAAGAAGCTTAATGTACTATCTAAGCGCCCTAATAATGATTCATTCATTCATTCATTCTTTCTTTCTCTCTCTCTCTTTCTTTCTTTCTTTCTTTCTTTCTTTCTTTCTTTCTTTCTTTCTTTCTTTCTTTCTCTCTCTTTCTCTCTCTTTCTCTCTCTCTCTCTCCCTCCCTTCCTCACTTCACTTCACTTCATTTCCTTTCTTTCTCTTAATTTCTTTCTCTTTCTTACTTTCTTACTTTCTCTCTCTCTCCCTCCCTCCCTCCCTCGCTTGCTTCCTCATTTCACTTCACTTCACTTCCTCTTTCTTTCTTTCTTTCTCTCTCTCCTCCCTCTCTCCCTTGCTTCCTCCTCCTCCCTCATTTCATTTCACTTCTTCTTCCTTCTTTCTTTCTTTCTTTCTTTCTTTCTTTCTCTCTCTCTCTCTCTCTCTTTTCTTTCCTTTCTTCTCTCTCTTCCTTCCTTCTCTTCTTTCTTCTTCTTTCTTTCTCACTCTCTCTCTCCTCCCTCTCTCCCTTGCTTCCTCCCTCCCTCATTTCATTTCACTTCCTCTTTCTTTCTTTCTTTCTTTCTTCTTCTTCTTCTTCCTTCCTTCCTTCCTTCCTTCCTTCCTCTTCTCTCTCTCTCTCTGCCGACTTTTCGATCAACAAGCTCAGCATCTTAGCCACTAAGCCACCGTGTTCCTTATTATATCCCGCTAAGCTGCTTAGAATAGAATAGAATAGAATTTTTTATTGGCCAAGTGTGATTGGACACACAAGGAATTTGTCTTGGTGCATATGCTCTCAGTGTACATAAAAGAAAAGATACGTTCATCAAGGTACAACATTTACAACACAATTGATGATCAATATATCAATATAAATCATAAGGATTGCCAGCAACAAGTTATAGTCATACAGTCATAAGTGGAAAGAGATTGCTGATGGGAACTATAAACGATTAATAGGTGCAGATTCAGTAAATAGTCTGACAGTGTTGAGGAATTATTTTTAGCGAGTGATGGCCTTCGAAAAAACTGTTCTTGTGTCTAGTTGTTCTGGTGTGCAGTGCTCTATAAGCTCGTTTTGAGTGGTGAAACAGTTTATGTCCAGGATGCGAGGATCTGCAAACTCTCTTTTGATACTGCAGTAGGGTCCTGTATACAGGTCCTGTATACAGCGGGGTATAATTATACCAATCCAGAAACTTCCTGAAAATATACACAGACAGAACTCTACTGTAAATCATTATATGAATCGCTTTAATTCATACGCATCGCGGGGAATTCAAGCTGGAAAAATCAATGGACTCTTAAATCCATTTCCTTCCTATATCCCAGAAACCTGTTTAAAACCAGCTGGCTTCCATCTGCTGCCTCGACTTCAGCTGCTATGGATTGCCGTTGGTTGCCTCGCCCCGAGTCTTTAAAAATTCATCTTCGAGGTTTAAACACCCATAAACAAAACAGAAGCTACGTTGTGAGGAAAAGCGAAAACAGCGTTGTTTATCCAGCCGTAATGTGACAATGCCGAGGAATATGCGCCCGTAACTTTTGTTTTAATGAGGTATTAGAATGACGCAGAAAATAAAACGAAACTTGTAAAATAGGAAGGGAACCAAATGTGTTTTTAATTTTCTTCATTCCCTATTCCCTCCTGGAGGAGATTTTGGGAGGAAGCACTGTGAAATAATTCAGTTACAGTAAACGCACAATTTTTTTTGTTTTGTTTTGCAGATGGAAGGGGGAAGTAAATATCGGCTGAGATATCGTGGGTGCGTGGGTGTTTTTGTAGGTGTGTGTGAGGCCGGGAAGATTTTCCGAGACTTTATGCGGTCTCCGCCTATTAGTTAGAGTGAAAAGAAATAAAAACCTGAGTGGGTGTCACTGACCTAACGTTTATTCTTTGAGGTAAGTCATGCAATTTTTCTCTGCTCTTATATTAATTCATTGGAGTCCCAGTGGATGGTCAGTTAAACATGAGCCAGTAGTGTGAGGCAAGAGCCAAAAAAGCTAATATCCACTCTTCTGGCACTGATGAAGTTATCTAGTTTGGGTAATGAAATGTCTGCAAGAAAACATCCGAGATCAGAGAGCACCAAGGACCCCACAGTCCTCCTCCTCCTCTTCTTCCTCTTCCTTTCTTCTTTCTTTCTCCTCCTCCTCCTCCTCCTCCTCCTCCTCCTCCTCCCTCCTCCTCCTCCTCCTCCTCCTCCTCCTCCTCTTTCCTTCCTTCTTTCTTTCTTTCTTTCTTTCTTTTTTTTCTGTGATTCACTTCACACCTGTGGCAAGGTGGGTCGTAAAATGGGGCAAACCTCGCTGAATGAAATGTCTCGCTTAACAACAACTGAAAATTTGGGGGGGGCACTCCATTGTGGTTGTAAGTTGAGGATTACCTGTATCTGACCTCTTCACTGAAAAAGTCAGAGCAACCCAGAAAACGAAGTGCGAATTAATTTGCCGTAGTACTTTCTCCTTTCTGCTGCTTCACACCAAACCCTGTTAATGAAGTGATACACATTTGGTATTCTGCACAAAATACACTCCACAAATACATTAAGTTGCCACTTGATGTATGAAGTCAGGAACATGTAAGAAACAAGTAGTCCCTAACCTTGAGAAACGCAGACTGAGTGCAACTGAAGCTGGTTAAAGGTAAAGGTAAAGGTAAAGGTAAAGGTAAAGGTAAAGGTAAAGGTAAAGGTAAAGGTAAAGGTAAAGGTAAAGGTAAAGGTAAAGATTCCCCTCGCACATATGTGCTAGTCGTTCCCGACTCTAGGGGGCGGTGCTCATCTCTGTTTCAAAGCCGAAGAGCCAGCGCTGTCTGAAGACGTCTCCATGGTTATGTGGCTGGCATGACTCAACGCCAAAGGCTCACGGAATGCTGTTACCTTCCCACCAAAAGTGGTCCCTATTTTTCTACTTGCATTTTTTACATGCTTTCGAACTGCTGAACTGCCGACTTTTCGATCAACAAGCTCAGCATCTTAGCCACTAAGCCACCGTGTTCCTTATTATATCCCGCTAAGCTGCTTAGAATAGAATAGAATAGAATTTTTTATTGGCCAAGTGTGATTGGACACACAAGGAATTTGTCTTGGTGCATATGCTCTCAGTGTACATAAAAGAAAAGATACGTTCATCAAGGTACAACATTTACAACACAATTGATGATCAATATATCAATATAAATCATAAGGATTGCCAGCAACAAGTTATAGTCATACAGTCATAAGTGGAAAGAGATTGCTGATGGGAACTATGAAACGATTAATAGTAGTGCAGATTCAGTAAATAGTCTGACAGTGTTGAGGGAATTATTTGTTTAGCAGAGTGATGGCCTTCGGGAAAAAACTGTTCTTGTGTCTAGTTGTTCTGGTGTGCAGTGCTCTATAGCGTCGTTTTGAGGGTAGGAGTTGAAACAGTTTATGTCCAGGATGCGAGGGATCTGCAAATATTTTCATGGCTCTCTTCTTGATTCGTGCAGTATACAGGTCCTGTATACAGGTCCTGTATACAGCGGGGTATAATTATACGACCGAATCCAGAAACTTCCTGAAAATATACACAGACAGAACTCTACTGTAAATCATTATATGAATCGCTTTAATTCATACGCATCGCGGGGAATTCAAGCTGGAAAAATCAATGGACTCTTAAATCCATTTCCTTCCTATATCCCAGAAACCTGTTTAAAACCAGCTGGCTTCCATCTGCTGCCTCGACTTCAGCTGCTATGGATTGCCGTTGGTTGCCTCGCCTCGAGTCTTTAAAAATTCATCTTTCGAGGTTTAAACACCCATAAACAAAACAGAAGCTACGTTGTGAGGAAAAACGAAAACACGGCGTTGTTTATCCAGCCGTAATGTGACAATGCCGAGGAATATGCGCCCGTAACTTTTGTTTTAATGAGGTATTAGAATGACGCAGAAAATAAAACGAAACTTGTAAAATAGGAAGGGAACCAAATGTGTTTTTAATTTTCTTCATTCCCTATTCCCTCCTGGAGGAGATTTTGGGAGGAAGCACTGTGAAATAATTCAGTTACAGTAAACGCACAATTTTTTTTGTTTTGTTTTGCAGATGGAAGGGGGAAGTAAATATCGGCTGAGATATCGTGGGTGCGTGGGTGTTTTTGTAGGTGTGTGTGAGGCCGGGAAGATTTTCCGAGACTTTATGCGGTCTCCGCCTATTAGTTAGAGTGAAAAGAAATAAAAACCTGAGTGGGTGTCACTGACCTAACGTTTATTCTTTGAGGTAAGTCATGCAATTTTTCTCTGCTCTTATATTAATTCATTGGAGTCCCAGTGGATGGTCAATTAAACATGAGCCAGCAGTGTGAGGCAGTAGCCAAAAAAGCTGATATCCACTCTCTTCTGGCACTGATGAAGTTATCTAGTTTGGGTAATGAAATGTCTGCAAGAAAACATCCGAGATCAGAGAGCACCAAGGACCCCACAGTCCTCCTCCTCCTCTTCTTCCTCTTCCTCTTCTTCTTCTCCTTCCTCCTCCTCCTCCTCCTCCTCCCCCCTTCCCCTCCTCCTCCTCCTCCTCCTCTCCTCCTCCTCCTCTTTTCCTTCTTATAATAATAATATCATAATATTGTAATACCTGTACAATTAGCACAGGGCCCCCCCCAAGGCTGTGTGCTCTCCCCACTTCTCTTCTCTCTGTATACCAATGACTGCATCTCCAATGATCCATCTATTAAGCTACTGAAGTTCGCAGATGACACAACAGTGATTGGTCTCATTCGAGACAATGACGAATCCGCATATAGACGAGAGGTCGAACGACTAGCCTTGTGGTGCAACCAAAACAATCTGGAACTGAACACACTCAAAACCGTAGAAATGGTGGTAGACTTTAGGAGAAACCCTTCCATACTTCCACCTCTCACAATACTTGACAACACAGTATCAACAGTAGAAACCTTCAAATTTCTAGGTTCTATCATATCGCAAGATCTCAAATGGACAGCTAACATCAAAAACATCATCAAAAAAGGACAACAAAGAATATTCTTTCTGCGCCAACTCAGTAAGCTCAAACTGCCCAAGGAGCTGCTGATCCAATTCTACAGAGGAATTATTGAGTCTGTCATTTGTACCTCTATAACTGTCTGGTTCGGTTCTGCAACCCAACAAGAAAAACACAGACTTCAGAGGATAATTAGAACTGCAGAAAAAATAATTGCTACCAACCTGCCTTCCATTGAGGACCTGTATACTGCACGAATCAAGAAGAGGGCCGTGAAAATATTTGCAGATCCCTCACATCCTGGACATAAACTGTTTCAACTCCTACCCTCAAAACGATGCTATAGAGCACTGCACACCAGAACAACTAGACACAAGAACAGTTTTTCCCGAAGGCCATCACTCTGCTAAACAAATAATTCCATCAACACTGTCAGACTATTTACTGAATCTGCACTACTATTAATCGTTTCATAGTTCCCATCACCAATCTCTTTCCACTTATGACTGTATGACTATAACTTGTTGCTGGCAATCCTTATGATTTATATTGATATATTGACCATCAATTGTGTTGTAAATGTCGTACCTTGATGAACGTATCTTTTCTTTTATGTACACTGAGAGCATATGCACCAAGACAAATTCCTTGTGTGTCCAATCACACTTGGCCAATAAAATTCTATTCTATTCTATTCTATTCTATTCTATTCTATTCTATTCTATTCTATTCTATTCTATTCTATTCTATCAGAGTTGGAAGGGACCTTAGAGGTCTTCTAGTCCAACCCCCTGCCCAGGCAGGAACCCCTACACCATTTCAGACAAATAGTTATCCAGCATTTTCTTAAAAATTTCCAGTGTTGGAGCATTTACAACTTCTGCAGGCAAGTTGTTCCACTTATTGCTTGTTCTAACTGTCAGGAAATTTCTCCTTAGTTCTCGGTTGCTTCGCTCCGTGATCAGTTTCCACCCATTGCTTCTTGTTCTACCCTCAGGTGCTTTGGAGAATAGTTTGACTCCCTCTTCATTGTGGCAGCCCCTCAGATATTGGAAGACTGCTATCATGTCTCCCCTAGTCCTTCTTTTCATTAAACTAGATATACCGTGTTCCTACAACCGTTCTTCATATGTTTTAGCCTCCAGTCCCCTAATCATCTTTGTTGCTCTTCTCTGCACTCTTTCTAGAGTCTCAACATCTTTTTTACATCGTGTCGACCAAAATTGAATGCAATATTCCTCCTCCTTTTCCAGCTTAAATGGGTGGTCTCTTCCTGGTAACTCCAAGGCTGCCCACTGACTGGAAGGAACTGGTCCTGCCCCATTCAAAATTTGGATGCCTGCTAGGGAAAAAGGTATAAACTGTGCTTAATTAAAAGGATGAAGAATTGCAGTGGATACAGGCAGTCCTTGACTTATGCCAACAACGGAGTCCCAAATTATTCCCGTTGTTCAGCGTGACAGGTGTTAAGTGAGCTTTGCCACGTTTTGTGACCTCTCTTGCCACAGGGGCTCAGCGAATCATCACCGCTGTTACATTAGTAACATGATTTCTTAAGCGAATCTGGCTTCCCCATTGACCTTACTTGTCGGAAGGTGGCAATTGGTGATCAGTTCACCCCAGGACACTATAACCAGTCAGTGGCCAAGCCAGAGATGGGTTTCAGCAGGTTCTGACCAGGTCTGGAGAACCGGTAGCAGAAATTTTGAGTAGTTCGGAGAACCGGTAAATACTACCTCTGGCTGGCCCTGCCTCCATCTATTATCTGTCTCCTGAATCCCAGCTGATCGGGAGGAAATGGGGATTTTGCAGTATCATTCCCCTGGAGTGGGGTGGGAATGGAGATTTTACAGTATCCTTCCCCTGGAGTGGGGAGGAAATGGGGATTTTACAGTATCCTTCCCCTGGAGTGAGGAGGGAATGGGGATTTTACTTTATCCTTCCCCTGAAGTGGAGTGGGAATGGGGATTTTACAGTATCCTTCCCCTGGAGTGAGGAGGGAATGGGGATTTTACAGTATCCTTCCCCTGGAGTGGAGTGGGAATGGAGATTTTGCAGTATCCTTTCCCTGGAGTGGGGAGGAAATGGGGATTTTACAGTATCCTTCCCCTAGAGTGGGGAAGGAATAGAGATTTTACAGTATCCTTCCCCTAGAGTGGGGAAGGAATGGAGATTTTACAGTATCCTTCCCCTGGAGTGGGGTGGGGTGGGAATGGGGATTTTACAGTATCCTTCCCCTGCCACGCCCACCAAGCCACGGCATGCCCACCAAGCTATGCCCACAGAACCGGTAATACATTTTTTTGAATCCCACCACTTCTTCATTCATGTCCATGTTCATATTCATAACTGCTATCTAGTTCACGTTTGACAAACTGTCAAAACTAACTAACTAACTAACTAACTAACTAACTAACTAACTAACTAACTAACTAACTAACTTCTTCTCTTTCTTTCCTTCTTTTCAAGATGTGGTTTAAGTAATGCTTTTCAATGTTCATTCATTTCTTCGTGAATCTAGCTTTTCTTTCAAATAAGAGGCAGGCCTGCCTGCATTCAATGACAGCTGTTCCGAGCTGAATGTATGAGTTCAAGGCAACTATATTAGGGATACTTGTCTTTTTAATGGGACTCAGTAATTCTCTACATACATCCAGAAGTAGGAATTCTTGACAAGTACTCCTGCTGAATTCAAAACTCCAGCTTTTTCCTTAATAGCAGTCTCAAGCCGGCCCAATTATTTAGTGCTGAGAAGATTTTAGTCCTGGGTTTGGATAATGGATGACAAATTACTCCAGCTCCAACATTACTCAAAGCAGAATGAGTAATAATAAGAAATATTATTAGAACAGACAAATTGAGTCTGTTCAATATTTAACGTTCATTTATCCCTTCATATGAGAACATGTCAATTTCCCTTAGTCAAAAAAAAAGAAAAAAGAAAAAAAAAGATAAAAGATAAAATGAGTATTTTGGGGAAAAATGTATTAAACCCTCTGCCAATATATTGAGTGATGGAAGGGTGATCAAATTTTTTTGTCTTAAATGAACGGGGAAAATTGATCCTGCCTTTCACCTGTTTTTCACTTTTGAAGAGCTGCAGCAGTGGTGGGTTTCAAATTGTTTTACTATCGGTTCTCCGGGGAGCTTGGCATGGCTTGGTGGGCATGGCTTGGTGGGCATGGCAGGGGAAGGATACTGTAAAATCTCCATTCCCACCATCCTCCAGGGGCAGGTTACTGCAAAATCCCCATTTCCTCCCGATCAGCTGGGACTTGGGAGGCAGAGAATGGGGGGGCAGTCAGAATTTTTACTACCAGTTCTCCAAACTACTCAAAATTTCCGCTGTTGGTTCTCCAGAACTGGTCAGAACCTGCTGAAACAGCGCCGGAGAAAACAAGAGATTCAGGCAGTGCGGATGAATATATACTGTATTTTTCGGAGTATAAGACACACCTTAGTTTTGGGGGAGGAAAATAAGAAAAAAGCTGATTGGCAGGTGGATCGGCCTCCCGGAATACCCCCAATCAGCTGTTCCCAGAAATGAATTTTAGCAACAGGTTCCTTGGTTGTGAGCTCTGTGCCTTGCTTTTTTTTCTGCCTCTAAAAATTCTGAAACTCTGTTTCAGAAAAAACTTTTTTCTGCCTCTGAAAGCCTCCGGAACAGCTTCAGGAAAAAAAGCCTCTGAAGCTCTGTTTGGGGGCTTCTTTTCTGAAGCTCTGTTTGGGGGCTTCTTTTCTGAAGCTCTGTTTGAAGGCTTTTTTTTCTGAAGCTCTGTATGGGGGCTTTTTTTCTGAAGCTTTTTTTTCTGAAGCTCTGTTTGGAGGCTTCTTTTCTGAAGCTTTTAGAGGCTTTTTTTCTGAAGCTCTGTTTGGAGGCTTTTTTTTCTGAAGCTCTGTTTGGGGGCTTCTTTTCTGAAGCTTCATTTCTGATGCTTTTTTCAGCCTCTGAAACCTCCATTTGGGAAGCTGGGCAGGGCTACATTCGGAGTATAAGGCACACCCAGATTTTCACTCTCTTTTTTTTGGAAAAAAAGGTGTGTCTTATACTCTGAATAATATGGTAGGTTTATCGCAAGTTTATTCTTCTACAGCAGGGGTATCAAACTGGATTTCTTCATGGGCTGGATCAACAATGTAGTTCTCCTCCACGGGCCAGCTGGGCAGGGAGGTGGAGACTTGACAGACACCTCCTGCATCAGCAAAACATGGGTGGAGACTTGACAGACACCTCTGCCAGCAAAACATGGGTGCAGGGAGTCGTGTAATGCCCCCCATACCCCCATTTTCAGCCTGGACGGCCTCCTGGAGCACTTTGCCAGCTAAAATGGGGCGGGGGGGATGTGAGATCTCCCCATGTCCCATTTTGGCCAGCTGAGTGCTTCAGGAGGCCATCCAGGCTGAAAAGGGGGCACAGGAGGACTGCATGTGGCCCACCATGCCCCGTTTTGGTTGCTAGGGGCACCGTGGGCCGGTCCTTTGCTATTTCCAGGCCGGCCCTGCGGGCTAGATTTAAGCACTCCGTGGGCCGTATCTGGGCTGCGGGCCTTGAGTTTGACACCCCTGTTCCAGTGGTGGGTTTCAATTTTTTTTTACTACCAGTTCTGTGGGTGTGGCTTGGTGGCCGTGGCATCCTTGGTGGGCGTGGCTTGATGGGCATGGCAGGGGAAGGATACTGTAAAATCTCCATTCCCACCCCACTCCAGGGGAAGGTTACTGCAAAGTCTCCATTCCCTCCCCACTCCAGGGGAAGGATACTGCAAAATCTCCATTCCCACCTGACTCCAGGGGAAGGATACTGCAAAATCTCCATTCCCACCCCACCAGGGGAAGGATACTGCAAAAACTCCATTCCCACCCCACTGCACGGGAAGGATACTGCAAAATTTCTATTCCCACCCCACTCCAGGGGAAGGATACTGTAAAATCCTCATTTCCTCCCAATCAGCTGGGACTCAGGAGGTAGAGAATAGATGGGGGCGGTGCCGATCAGAATTTTTACTACCGGTTCTCCAAACTACTCAAAATTTCTGCTATCGGTTCTCTAGACCTGGTCAGAACCTGCTGAAACCCACCTCTGCCCTGTTCTAAAAGAATATAAACTACTAACAGTCAAATATGACTTTTGTAACAGAGTTATTAACGCTTGGAACTCACTACCTGACTCTATAGTCTCTACTCAAAACCCCAAAATCTTCAACCAAAAACTGTCTACTATTGATCTCACCCCATTCCTAAGAGGACTATAAGGGGCGTGCATAAGAGCACCAGCGTGCCTACCGTTCCTGTCCTAATGTTCCCTTTGACTGTATCCAATTCGTATGGTTATTTCATGCTTATATTTATATATATTGTTGTGTTTGACAAATAAATAAAATAAAAAAAAATATTCCAATTTGCATTAGTGTAGATGGAGGAGTTGGTTCCTGCCTGTTTTCATTAGCCTCCAGGGCCTCCCATGCCATAAATACTGTAAACTATTTGTGCTTCAATGAATGAGAGGATTTGAGCTCTGTAACTAAGGAACACTCTGGAGAAATTTCTCCACAATAACAAGCGCAAATCATATTTTTCCCTGCAAAACCAGAAATACGTTTTCAGAGTTCCAAGAAGCCGACTTTACCTTGAACAAAGACTTTGTATTCCAATTCAAGAGGGAATCTTCACGTAGATCTTCACTGCTAAACAAACAATTCCTTCAACACTGTCAAACTATTCACTAAGTCTGCATTACTATTAATCTTCTCATTATTCCCACCACCATCTCCTCCCACTTATGACTGTATGACTGCGACCTTGTTGCTGGTATCCTTAAGATTAATATTGATTGTTTTCCTATGATTATCATTAACTGTTGTACCTTATGATTCTTGACGAATGTATGTTTTTCTTTTATGTAAACTGAGAGCATATGCACCAAAGACAAATTCCTTGTCTGTCCAATCACACTTGGCCAATAAAAATTCTATTCTATTCTATTCTATTCTATTCTATTCTATTCTATTCTATTCTATTCTATTCTATTCTATTCTATTGATATTGATATTGATATTGTTTCCTGATTGCTTATTTGTACCCTATGCCTATCATTAAGTGTTGTACCTTATGATTCTTGATGAACGTATCTTTTCTTTTATGTACACTGAGAGCATATGTACCAAGACAAATTCCTTGTGTGTCCAATCACACTTGGCCAATAAAAAATTCTATTCTATTCTATTCTATTCTATTCTGTTCTGTTCTGTTCTGTTCTGTTCTGTTCTATTCTATTCTATTGATATTGTTTCCTGATTGCTTATTTGTACCCTATGACTATCATTAAGTGTTGTACCTTATGATTCTTGACGAAAGTATCTTTTCTTTTATGTACACTGAGAGTGTATGCACCAAGACAAATTCCTTCCATGTACACCAATAAAGATTCTATTCTATTCTATTCTATTCTATTCTATTCTATTCTATTCTATTCTATTCTATTCTATTCTATTCTATTCTATTCTATTCTAGATGGGAAACCTATTCACAGCATTGCAACACACTTACAAGCACCGGTGTATGCAGGAGAGGGGTAAGAAGCAGGCACGAAAAATTGGGACCATCCATGAAGTTTAATTTAAGCTAATTCATTGCTCATGCCTACATGCAAATATCTAGCCAACTAATGGTCAGCACTAAATTGGCGTTAGATAAGAGTCAATGGAATTCAAGAGTATTGGACTTGGACTGCTTGTGGAAATGTAATGATTCTAGGCTGATTTCTCTCTTGGCTCTTCCCGCCAGGTTCTGCCTACTGTTCTCCCACAATAAGTGATACAAGGTACATGACATCAGAATGCATATATACATATGTGTATATGAGGTTACATGCCAAGTAAAAGGGTGGGGGTTTGTATCATCTAGTTCTAGTCCCACTTGTCTGTCTCTGTCTGTCTGTCTGTCTATCTATCTTTCTCTCTCTCTCTCTCTCTCTCTCTCTCTCTCTCTCTCTCTCTGCAATGTTTATCTATTATCTGTCTTTCTCTGTCTGTCTCTCTGTCTGTCTGTCTATCTATCTATCTATCTATCTATCTATCTATCTATCTATCTATCTATCTATCTATCTATGCAATGTTTATCTATTATCTGTCTTTCTCTGTCTGTCTCTCTGTCTATCTATCTATCTATCCATCTGTCTATCCATCATCTGTCTGTCTGTCTTTCGGTTCATCCATCCATCCATCCATCCATCCATCCATCCATCCATCCATCCATATCTATCTGTCTGTCTGCCTGCCTGCCTGTCCGTCCATCCGTCCACCAAACCAACCCATCTATCTATCTATCTATCTATCTATCTATCTATCTATCTATCTATCTATCTATCTATCTATCTATCTATCTATCTATCATCTATCTATCTATCTATCTATCTATCATCTATCTATCTATCTATCTATCTATCTATCTATCTATCTATCTATCTATCTATCTATCTCTAGCTATCATCTTACTATCCCTATTATCATCTATCACTATATATCTATGATACTTGTATCAATCTATCTACAGTATCCATCCATCCATCCATCCATCATCGATCAATCCATCCCCCCTTCTCTCATCTTACCACCCTGTTTTCCCCAAAATAAGACATTCCCTGATAATAAGCCCAATCGGGCATTTGAACACATGGCAATAAGGCCAAGCGCTTATTTCAGGGTTCAAAAAAATATCAGACAGGGTCTTATTTTCGGGGAAACACAGTATCTCTATTATCATCTATCAATATCTATCTATGATATTTGTATCAACCTATATACCATATCTATCTATCATCTATCTATCATCTATCTACCTATCTACCTATTATCTATCATCTCTCCCTCCCTCCCTCCCTCCCTCCCCTCTCTCTCCTCTCTCTCATCTAATTTCTATACTACCCATCATACTTGAGTGACTCTGGATAGTTATATATTATAACATCATGATGCACATTGAATCATTTTTATATCATTATCATTAGGAATGACACCCGTGCTGGAAAATATAACAAACACTGATTTTCCTAGGCTTTTATTTCATTGATTTTTACCCAAACTACTTTTATTCAGTCTGAACTTTTAAAAAGGAAAAGGAGGGTGTTTTTTAAACTCTCTATGACTCCCTCAACCTGCATATATAGAGAAGAGTTAGCCTTCAGTTAATAACCTTCACTGTGTGCTTTCCTTTTGTGGTAGCTTAGAGTAAGCCTCTAATTATTGATTTAATGTCGCTCCCCCAGAAATATGAAAGAAAACCAAGTTTCCAAATGAAATGTTTAAATTCAGAAAAGCGCAGATATATTTATGGGAACACCAGCAGTGTCGTGTCCCACTCCTCCGCTGACGGCCGGGTCAGGGAAATCCGAATCAGGCTTGCCTCTGCAGCTCTGCCCAAAGTCCTAGCAAAGTCCTCAGAGCAGGCAGGAGACCAGTAAGTGACTTCAGCAAGATAAGTTCGACTTTTGCCTGACTCAGAGACTGCCAGAAAGCAGATCCTTTATATAGGCCATGGGGTGTGGCTCCATGACTCAGCACTCATTAAGGCCTGCCCCTCCCTTCCTTCTGTTGCCTCCGCCTATCCAATCTTCTGATGCGAGGGTCACTCCAATCAGCTGTTGTTGGAAGTAAACTGTCCTCAGGCTCACATGCTGTGGAGGAGGGGGAGGGGTCTAGCTGCTCCGTTTGCCTGGGCATGGAGTCAGGGCTGGGGCCGGGAGATTCTCCTTCTTCTGCAGTTTGTGTGGGCATGGAGCCAGGACTTGGGCCGGGAGGCATACATTCCTCAGTGTTCGGGAGCAGGTAAGAAGGCCCCGGCTGCTCTGAGGGCGGGCAAGACACAACAAGCAGTTTCCTGGACTTACTGTTTCTAAGCAAGAAGTGTTGAAAGAGTAATTGTGAATATTCAGTATTTTGGTCAGCTGTGGTTTATAAAAGATCAGGGGGAAAAATATGACTATCGTTTTCAGTATAAAAGCCATATTAGCTTATTTTATTATGCATTTCCCCTTCAGCTTGGCCAAATGATCCTCTCGGGAGACAAGAAACAATCTGGAAGCTTAGAAAACTGCCACAACAACTTGGTTTGCCGATATTGGTCATCAGGTTTTCTTGAAAATTCCAACAAAATGTTGGCAAATTTCTTCCTCCTCCATATGGCTCACTTAGCATACGGTAGAATAACAGAAGAGAAGACTGAATTTAATAGTGAGTTGAAAGAAGAGAAATTTGGCAAATATTGGGAAATTCCCAGCCTGGCAGGGAGGAGGAGTCAAGAGGGGAAC
The DNA here is from genome assembly GCF_028640845.1 of Ahaetulla prasina. Taxonomy (NCBI): domain Eukaryota; kingdom Metazoa; phylum Chordata; class Lepidosauria; order Squamata; family Colubridae; genus Ahaetulla; species Ahaetulla prasina. The sequence goes on along the minus strand of NC_080546.1, from coordinate 8,907,220 downwards.
TAGCCTTGAATCCTTGTGCAGCCGCAAGAGGCATAACCAGTGGTGGGTTGCTACCAGTTTGCCCTGGCTCAGGCGGACTGGTAGTGGCAGCGGCGGGAGGCTCTGCCCGCCCACCCGGATGTCTGTGCGCATGCACAGAAATGCGCGCACACCCACGAGCGAATCTGTAGCGGCCGAAATTGAAACCCACTACTGGGCAGAAGCCTAACTCGCCCTCAGTTCCATAAAACCTTATCTGGTTGTTCCTGTAGGAAGACGAGCAGTCTGGGAAATTCTTGTAATACAGGTAGAACACAATCAAGTTGTTGATGTGGACTTTCCATGAGTGGATCTGGTTGCTTGCGCCTGACAGCAATGAAAGAAATATTTAGCTAAATATCATGAAGTTGGACCGGAGCAGATGAGCCTATGAACAAACACCCACTTGTTTGATTCGTCCCCAAAGATAAATTTAGATCTTCTAAGGACATTCCTCTTACCTCTTTCCTCCCACCCATCTAACCTTAACTGTTGTTTTCTCATTCTTTTCCTTAAGATAATAACAGAGTCGGAAGGGACCTTGAAGGTCTTCTAGACTAAATCCCTGCTCACCCTTATATTATTTTTGTTATGCCCCAGCATATAACTTTTATATACTGTTGTTGCTCTCTAGCCCCATCTACTGGCTGGAGGAACAAATATACCTAACATACGCTCTTTATATACCATTTCTCTCTAGCCCCATCTAGTGTTCGGAGAGACAAATACCAAGTGTATTGTTTGAAGCTGACCCAACCTCTTTACCCATCAGTCAGCATTCTCAAAACAAGTGCGTGCTGGGAAGACAGACTCCATTTCCTTTAGCATTTGGAGAAGGCAGGAGCACAAAGAAGAGTCCATCTTAATCTGTGGCCCATGGTCATCCATGGACAAACCCACATCCCCCACACAGAGCATCCCTGGTGAGACTTTTTATTATTATTATTATTTATTGAATTTCTAGACCGCCCTTCTCCCGAAGGACTCAGGGCGGTGTACAGCCAGGCTAAAAAACATACACAATATACAATTTAAAAACTAAATTAAGAAACTTATTACACAATTGGCCGAGAAATTAAAATATTTAAAATCTAAAAACCCCAATTTAAAACATAAATAGAATTTAAAATTTAAAAACTAAATGGTTTAAAAAGTTTAAGCTAGCCCCGCGCGAATAAACAAATATGTTTTCAATTCACGGCGAAAGGTCCGAAGGTCAGGTATTTGGCGTAAACCAGGGGGAAGTTCATTCCAAAGAGTAGGAGCCCCCACAGAGAAGGATCTTCCCCTGGGGGCCGCCAGCCAACATTGTTTGGCGGACGGCACCCTGAGAAGTCCTTCTCTGTGAGAGCGTACGGGATGGTGGGAGGCATGAGGTAACAGCAGGCGGTCCCGTAAGTACCCAGGCCCCAAGCCATGGAGCGCTTTAAAGGTGGTAACCAGAACTTTGAAAGATTTAAATTGCTTGTGTTTATTAATTCTTATGTTCAGCAGTAACTCAATACTGTCTATCTTGTATTTGGTTCTCATTGTATGTATCCCTATTTTCCCCAGTTTTACCATATCCTGTTCTTCCAATAAATCATCCAGATCTATGCACACGGTCTGTTTTATTGGAGGATAGGTGCGTTTACCTGCATGTCGAGCCACACACAGGCTAACGTGCAGTGAGGACAGAACAATTTTAGACAAAATGTTTGTCCAATCTCTTTGTCAGGGTTCCAAGGAGCACCCCCAACGAAATAAAGCTCTGAGACTTGAGGTTCCTCAAAGTTCCAATTTATTAGAGATGTCATATTGGCACAGCTGGGAAAACCCAAAACTGAAAGCTTCCAGGTTTTCCACACCCAGTTGACAGTTCACAGCCCTGCCCCACATCCACAAGTTCATCACATTGTCCAATCAACTCTTCACACTCAATTGGATACAATCTTCAGGCAGTCTCCATCAGACGGAGGCAAAAGTCCTTGAATACGGAATGTTGTGACTAACTTTCTACTGCTCCAACAACAATCCCCTCCCAACTTCCCCAGTTAAAATATGTGGCAGTTAAGAAGCAAAAAGAAAATTGCCTTCTAAAACTGACACTCTTCTTAAAAACCTCTAGTGATGGAGCATCCACAACTTCCGAAGACAAGCCTTCTACTGGTTAATTGTTTTCACAGCCAGGCTCTGGAGGCTTTCCTCGAGCCTCCAGGAGGGCGAAAACGGCCACCCCAGGCTCTGGAGGCCCTCTGGAGGCCAGAAACGGGCCCACTTCCAGCCTTCCCGAACTTTGGGTAGGCCCGTTTTTCACCCTCCCTGAGCCTTTGCATGTGCCCTGCACTTACCTGCATCCAAAATGGGCCGCATGGGGACTCTGGGAGGGGTGGGGCAAGGTGGGCAGGGCCAGCCAGGAGTGGGCTTTGGCAGTCCTCCGAACTGCATAGAATCTTAGCTAGAGGTTCTCCCGAACCCCTGCGAACCCCCAGCAGTCGACCCCTGGTTTCCAGAAAATAGTCAGCTATTTGGGTTTGGTTTTTTTTTTGTAACGCAGGATGGATTGATCAAGCCTTCTCGTGGTTCGTCGTCTATTTATAAAGGCTTTTATTTTATTAATCTTCTTCTCTCACTGTACAGCTGTACACCACCCTTGAGTAAGGGTACGTTTTAAATTATCCTGACCTTTCTTGCCTTAGAAATACAAGCCGTCCTAGTTTAGCAGCTGACTCACACAGCGACCTTTTGCGGTTATGACAGTAATGAAACTTGGTGACCAAAGCTTACATTTAAAACCTTCACAGCATCTTTCTCTCTTAGTCACCGTTAGAATCACTTAGTATGTGTTGTCCTCTCTAAAATGCTAGGCCCTATCTAACAAAATGGAAAATTCAGTGTGTAGAAGCAAACTAGAAATAAAGAGAAAATTCCTGACGCTGAGAACAATTGATCAATGGAACAGCTTGCCTCCAGAAGTTGTGAATGCTCCATCACTGGTTGCTTTTAGACATAGGCATAGAATTCTTTATTGGGCAAGTGCGATTGGACACACAAGGAATTTGTCTTGGTGCATATGCTCTCAGTATACATAAAAGAAAAGATACGTTCATCAAGAATCATAAGGTACAACACTTCATGATAGTCATAGGGTACAAATAAACAACCAAATCATACTAGGAAACAATCAATATAAATCGTAAGGATACCAGCAACAAGGTTACGGTCATACAGTCCTAAGTGGGAGGAGATGGGTGATGGGAACGATGAGAAGATTAATAGTAGTGCAGATTTAGTGAATAGTTTGACAGTGTTGAGGGAATTATTTGTTTAGCAGAGTGATGGCATTGCGGAAAAAACTCATAATACCAAACTCATAATAACAGAGTTAGAAGGGACCTTGGAGGTCTTGTAGTCCAACCCCCTGCCCAGGCAGGAAACCCTACACCATTTCCGACAAATGGTTATCCAACATTTTCTTAAAAATTTCCAGTGTTGGAGCATTCACAACTTCTAGAGGCAAGTTGTTCCACTTATTGATTGTTCTAACTGTCAGGAAATTTCTCCTTAGTTCTAAGTTGCTTCTCTCCTTGATTAATTTCCACCCATTGCTTCTTGTCCTGCCTTCAGGTGCTTTGGAGAATAGTTTGACTCCCTCTTCTTTGTGGCAACCCCTGAGATATGGGAAGACTGCTATCATGTCTCCCCTAGTCCTTCTTTTCATTAAACTAGACATACCCAGTTCCTGCAACCGTTTTAGTCTCTAGTCTCCTAATCATCTTTGCTGCTCTTCTCTGCACTCTTTCTAGAGTCTCAACATCTTTTTTACATCGTGGCGACCAAAACTGAATGCAGTATTCCAAGTGTGGCCTTACCAAGGCCTTATAAAGTGGTATTAACACTTCACATGATCTTGATTCTATCCCTCTGTTTATGCAGCCCAGAACTGTGTTGGCTTTTTTGGCAGCTGCTGCACACTGCTGGCTCATATCTAAATAGTTGTCCACTAGTTTCGAAAGCATGTAAAAATGCAAATAGAAAAAATAGGGACCACCTTTGGTGGGAAGCGTTCCGTGCGCCTTTCGTGTTGAGTCATGCCGGCCACATGACCACGGAGACGTCTTCGGACAGTGCTGGCTCTTCGGCTTTGAAACGGAGATGAGCACTGCCCCCTAGAGTCGGCAACAACTAGCATGTATGTGCGAAGGGAACCTTTACTTTTACCTAGGACTCCAAGATTCCTCTCACAGTTACTACTATTGAGCAAGGTACCACAGCTGTTCTTGTGTCTAGTTGTTCTGGTGTGCAGTGCTCTGTAGAGTCGTTTTGAGGGTAGGAGTGATGTGAGAGGTCAGTAAATATTTTCACAGCCCTCTTTTTGATGGTGCAGTATACGGAAGGCAGGTTGGTAGTAAGAGAGCTTTTTAGGAAGGGATTGCACAGCCATTTGTCCGAAAGGATAGACGGTCTCCTACTTGAGTAGGGGGGTTGGACTAGGAGACCTCTAAGGTCCCTTCCAACTTTGTTATTCTGTATTTACTTTGAAGAAGCTCTGAAAGAAGAGTTGTATTCGCCCCCCCCCCCCAGTTTTCACCTTTGCTATGCACAGACTCATCAATTCCTCCTGGGATTCATGAGGATGTTATGACTTCTTTTTAATCATTCTCTGAAAATAACAGAGAGCGTTCCACGGTGTAGCCAGTGTAGTTCTGTCAGATCTTCCAGATATCAAAGACCCGCGACTGATACCAGGGAAGAAAGCACGACATCTCATTCCTGTTTGCCACCAGAGGCTGAAATCCGAAGGGAAGAAATTGAAGACCATCCTATCGCGTTTTCTGTCATCTTTTTTTTTTTTAAAACCCCTGCGGAATTCTTTTCTTACCATTATAATGAGATGCAGAGTTTCCATTCGGGCTTTGAAAAGGTCTTCACTGCCTGCTTTATGGCTTGGCACCGAAAATGACTATATGCTTCCAGTTCTTCTCATTTGTGGCAAATCTACAGTCCGCCCTTGTCTTTAACCCCTGAAGGTGTGGGCAAGTTTCCATGCGCTGCGCGAATACATTTATGGTGATTAAATAAAACCATGCAGTTAGTTGCATTGTTAGAATTCAATATACATAGAGCAGACATTGTCTTTCCTTCCTTCCTTCCTTCCCTCCTTCCTTCTCTCTCTGTCTTCTCTTCCTTCCTTCCCTCCTTCCCTCCTTCCCTTCTTCCTTCCCTCTCTGCCTCCCTCTTCCTTCCTTCCTTCCTTCCTTCCTTCCTTCCTTCCTTCCTTCCTTCCTTCCTTCCTTCCTTCCTTTCCTCCCTCCTTCCCTCCCTCCCTCCTTCCTTCCCTCTCTGCCTTCTCTTCCTTCCTTCCCTACTTCCCTTCCTCCCTTCTTCCTTCCCTCTCTGCCTCCCGCTTCCCTCCTTCCTTCCTTCCTTCCTTCCTTCCTTCCTTCCTTCCTTCCTTCCTTCCTTCCTTCCTTCCTTCTTTCCTCCCTTCTTTCCTCCCTCCCTCCCTCTCTTACAAGAATAGTATCCCAATCTTTTTTACAAAGAACAGTAAAAAAAAGAAAATAGAATTCCTTATTGGCCTTAGTGTGATTTGTCTCCAGTGCGTAAGCTCTCAGTGTACATACAAGCAACAAGTGATAAATCATGATCATAACACAATCATCATAAATCATAAGATACAACACTCAGAGATAGTGCATAAGATACGAAATAAAAGCAATCCACATAAATCATAAGATACAAACAGCAAAGATGCTAAAGGAATAGTTCATAGGAACATGAGAAAGATAATAATAAAACAGCCCTACTATGTAATTTGATCTCCTAGGGCATAAGTGTTGCAGGGATCAGTTGTTTAGCAGAGTGATGGCATGTGGGGAAAAAACTGTCTTTGTGCCTAGTTGTTTTGGTGTTGCAATGCCTAATAATGTTGTCTTGAAGGAAGAAGTCAACAAACAACATTTTTTTTACAAAGAACAGTAAAAAAAAAAAAGGAAAGCTTTTAAAACGAACAGGAGAACAAGACGAAACCTGAGCAAAGAGGCAATCAAACAGAATAATTAACTGGAAAGAAAATGCGGCTATTATTCCTTATAAAATGTCCATTCAAGACCTTCCTTTGTATATGACATTGTTATGGAAATGATGTCCTTGGCTACAAAATGCTGTGATTTTCCTCTTTTGGATAATGATGTCATTACA